>NC_071615.1:38172235-38828485 GCF_014839835.1 Dryobates pubescens | reverse complement strand
ATATAGAGAGGAAAGGGAAGCAGCGAAGAGACAAAGAAGAGGGATGGAGAGGACCACACAGAAGGGATCATAGAAGTGGCAAAATCCTGGCCCTGGCAGTTTCTGCTTCTGGGGAAGCTGCTATTCCCCATGATGAAAGAATAAATTGCCACACCCTGGGAAAAACCCCTTCAGCTAAAGGATGAGTTATGAGTTACTTGGAAACTGCTGCAGACCATCACTGTGGTTATAGAGGGCGCAACAACTGCCTGGGAAGGCAAAGGTTCTGGACCTTGCTGCTCACCTGCTCTTCCCAGGTTAGTGTGCAAGAGAGTGCGACAATAAAACACATAGTCAGGTTTTCTAATCACCCTTTTCAAGAATTCTGTTTGCAGATTTGGTTTTGAGAGAATTCTGATATTACTTTTTCTTTGATGTTTATGCCTATTAAACATGTTTACTTTGGTTTTATCCTCCATCTTGGAGGACTTTAACTTTTATAGTAGTGGAAAGGATGAACAGCAGCTGAAGCACTAGGAAATATTTTAGATATCACAGAAATAACTTTGCAGGAGGAGTTGGCTGGGGCAGGTAAAGTATGGTGCATTCAGGTAGGAAAACACTATGAATCTGCCTGAGTGGGATATGGAAGCACCACGGGATGTAGGGGAGAATGTGAGGAGGGCAGGATGGAGCACAGGAGTGTAATAGAAAACAGTAGGCATTGGGACAGCATGGAGGAATGTCTGCATAGTCAGGATGACTAGGAGCAGCATTTGAGTCTAAGGAAGAAAATAAGTGGTGGATAGATTTATGGCTAGTGCATGACAGTGTTGAGGGATAAAGCTCTGTCCTATAAAAGCCCACAGAACTGTTGTGGTTAATTACAAAATGAGAGTTTGCACCAAAAATGGAGGAAAGTCCTCTTGATGTTAAGCATACAGAAATGCTGTGAGTTTGTGTATGGTTAAAATGGGATTGTGACATAAAGTTTGGGCAGCCCTCTCTAGTCTGCTGAAAGTAGTCACTTCCCAGTTAGTTATTCTTCCAAAGCTCATGATTGGCAAGCAAATATAATGACTTTTCAATGCATAGCACTGGCAATAGTAGGTCGAGTGGATAAGTTAGATAAAACTGTTGTCTACTCTCTTCTAAAGGATAAGGCAACAGCAACTGCTAGATGACTATTTGTGTATATTCTTGGGGTATATTTTTTCTTTCTTTAGAGATGCATAGTATTTTTCATTTGTTTGTGTTCAGTAAAAGCCTGTATTAATATTTTGTAGTTACAGGTTTTGTCTATTAGTTGAGTAATACAAGCATCTCTTGAGAGATGTGCTACTGAGTGTTAATGTAATTGCTGAAAAGCTTCACACATTTCTCTTTTTTAATTTGGGATTAATATCTAATATGTAGTATCTTTTGTGTGAGGCAATAGCACAACATTTTACACGTTAATCAAAATAATTCACAGAGCTTACTTCATCTTCCACTCTAGTAGGATATGGTTACTACACAAATAACTTTAGGACAGGAAGTAAGAATAATACTGTAATTAACTGAAATTGCAGGGGAACTTAGGTAGTCAGAACGTAATTATGCAAGGCAGAACTCGGTCAGGAAACAGGATTAACTTTCCTGTTCTTTTGAAAAATGCCAGATGATTGCTAATATTTATAAATGGTTTTTACACATCAACTAATTGATGCTGGTGACAGAGAGAAGCTGCCTTAAAAATTGCACTAAGCAGTTGGTTCCTCTCTGACTCAGTGATAAACATGCTTCCTCCAGAAGCAGCTGTTAGATTTCCTTCTTGCAAGATAGCTTTCATTAATGGTGTCACATCCAAATGTTGTCCCAGTCTTTTTTGGTTTGTCAGGGCTAATTTGATTGCAGTTTATCCAGAGTAAAGCCAAATTGGAAATGACTGGGTAAAGCTGTTTTATTTTAGAACAAAAACTCCAACAAAGAAAGGTGTATTTTCTGTTATGTCAGCCAATGATGCAGGCAAGTTCAGCATGGCAGATACTGGCTCAATAGCGAAATGTTGCCTCTCTGACTTTCAAGGGATTGCAAGACTCCTCCTACCTTCAGTAGAAGTTGTTTACATAACCTCTATAATTGCTGAAATTGTTTGCTCTGTGTTTCAGAAGTGGCACAATAGAGGTGAAGTCAGAATTAAACTGTGCCAGAAGAAAGAAAACAGGAATGGCTACTTAGTACTGTCAAGTAAAATCCAAATACAGGGAATGATATCTAGTTCAGGAAGAGATTCACTGTCTCTGTGACTTGCTCTGAGGAGAGCTCTGGAATTCTAATTGAAACCCAAGTGTTGCGCTCCCAAGTCTGACTCGAATGCAACTTTGAATGCTAAATACTAACAAGGTTAAATGAGCTACAGTGTAGTCCCATTGCATGCTATCAACTCCCACACACAAGCCACAGCAACGTTAAGCGTAAACCTGGGATTATTTGCCACGCAGGTCATGAATTTCACCTTTAATTATTTTATTTATTGTTTAATTTTTTAAATTGTATTTGCAGTACCTTTAAGGATTTTAAAATTCAATAGTTGATTGTAAAATTAAATCGTGAAAGGCTGTCAGATGGGATAGAGTTGCTGGCTATTTGGAGACTGCTATTTATTTTTAAGTAAGAATTCAACCTTTTGGTTTTCCTCCTGAATTTCTTTGCTATCCATAGTTGTGAATACTTTTCTGGATTCTTTACAGCCCACTGGGTCGATACACATGTGCAGTATGATGACCATTAAATAGGTTATTTTTGTGAAAGAGCATGGTGTGACACCGATTAGTTTAGTGTAAAACAGTGAAATCTGATACTTCAGTGTTACTCACAATGCAAACTAAAATGGTTAATTCTACATCCAGCTGTACTGCACTGGCTGCATTAGTCTACAGGCTAAAATCCCAATAAATCCTCTGCCCTCTTAATGATACCGAGAGGTTTGTTCTGCTTTTGACACGTGTATTTGTATAAAGGTAAGATTTCAGTGCACAGTATGCTTACATCAGATGCCTAATTGTCAGTCTCCCTCATCAAACAGCATCCTGAACTCAGGGGCTGAGGTGCCACAGTTCTGTATCATCCTTTGAGAAAAGCTATCTGAAAGCTTACTTTTGCCTTTCTGGCTTCCTATAGTGGTGAACAGCTCAGCAGAGATACAAAATGTTAATCCTTCATACTCACTAAAGTATGTCTGACATCATGAGCACAATTCTGTGGTATTTCTTAGAGAAAGACTTGCCAAAACCTTAAAGAAAATGTTTTTGCAGGGAGCCTTACTTTGTCCTGACATTTGTGTGAGGACACAGTTCACTGTGAACCTTTTAGTCTTCCTCTTCCTTCAGAGAATAATGAAAGGAGCCTATTCATCCTGCTCTGCTGGTGTTTCTTGTGGAAAAATAATAGTTCAACTGCACAGGCCCACTCCTCATCTGAAATATGAGTAAGCCCTGGAGCCAGAGCAATCTGTGCCCACTGCATATTTCTACCAGGATGCTGGATTCTTGCCATTGTTAATACTGTTGAACTTAAACCCAGCATCCATGAATGAAAGAAACAGATAAAAATACTTATAAAAGCTCAATGCTTATAGCATAAATATACCAAACATCACATTAGAAAAAAAAATACATTGGACAACTGTTTATTATTGCATTAGGCTTTAAAATATTTACACTTAGAAATGGCCTTTGCTCATTTTGTAGTTGGGGACCATTCCTCTGGGAGCAATGGCAGGATGTTTTCTGTTAACCTCCTCTTTTTTTTTTTTAATAGAAAAGGAAAATATTTTCTAGCCAATTTTTTTTTCCCCCCTCCCTGTAACTAGGTAATAAACTTGTAACTAAAAAAACACTTGCTAGAAAGTGCTGTTATCTGTTTTAGAATTACACAAATGCTGTAGCTTAATGGTACAATAACTAATGCTCAATTATAGAGGAATTCCTCCGGAAGAACGAGTCATGACTGCAAGTGCCAAATAAATCTGGTGGTGTGACATGGATAGTAAAACTTCCCAACAATAGTAATCTGTGGGTTAGGTTTTCAAAGCAGATTGTGTTGATAGTACTACATCTGACCTGTCCAGGTTTGGTTTGGTGTGTACGTGAGGTGTAATGTTACTAAATTATCAAGGACTGAACAATGACTCACTGTGTATAAGTTAGAGTCATGAAGTTATAATCCAGGTTGAAAAACTTCTTTTATTTAAAGGTATTGTGGCTGTGGGGTTCTCAAAAGCCTGTGTCTTTCCTCAGATCGGTACTCCCAACTGTAATTACAATTACAATCAAATTGCAACCATGTTGTGATAAGAATGCAGGACTACCGAAATTAAACAGAACACTTTTGTCATGCCCTATAATAAAAAATAGAGAGAGAAACTGAAGGGGAGAGAAAAATGAAGAGAATCTCATTCAAATTACCATGCAGAATTAAAAGCTGAATCACTACAGGCAGTTTCCAGGTAGTTAGATGTAATGGATAGGAGAGGGGCTGCAACTTTGCTGCTACTGTGAGTTGCAAGTCTGCTACTGTGGCTGCTATTGGAATTGACAAAGAAACATGTAAACTTTTTAAATTCAAAAATACCCTCGGCTTCCATGCTTTTGTGGTTATCTTGTTTATTAATACTCCTCCTCCACCCTTTTTCCTTCCCCCCCCCCCCCCCCCCCCCCCCCCCCTTTTTTTTTTTCTCCTTTCTGTCCACACACCCCACCCTGGCAATGCTTCTTAAATTAAAAAAAATAATGACTCCTAGTATTCTCAGATAAGGTATCTATGTTCAATTGCTTATATTTTTACTAATACATTAAGGAGAACAAACTGTTACTCAAATTATTCTTTCAGACAAATTCAAAATACTTTCTGCTGCTGAAAGCACTAAATGCAAACCTGCAACAAAGTTTTAATGCTCTGATTTTAATTACTTGTTAAGATATTTGGGTTTAAGAGTTGAGAAAAATATTGTACACCCTAGCTATATTATAGAAATATCATGCAGTAAAGATTCAAAGTTTTCTTTACCATTTCAGATTTCCAGTTAATTGCTTTTAGGGCTATAAGTTTCTTTTACAGAAGAGAGGGCTACCATAGTTTTAATTTAATAAGTGAATCAGAAACTTTAATTTTCTAGCTGACTGAAGCGATGTGGTAAGGTTTGATGTCAGCATGATTTGTCCATACAGGATGCACAAAATGAAATTATTTTTCATCATTAAGAAATTAAAGAGATGAAGGACTGGGGAATTAGTTTAACACTTTTTTAGTGAGTATAGGTGACATAAGAAGCAAAAATAAGACTAGTTGCTCAGAAATCACTCATCATGTGGTGGCTGGAAATATTAATTCCAGAGCATAGTGCAGGGAGTAATTATTGGAGCAAATGGTTATTTGGAAGTGTCTTGGATATGGTGATGGCACTGACATGTTAAAACAATGTATGTAGAATAAAAAATTTAATGTAGAATTTACATAGTGTTCAATCACATACTAATTTTAAGTAGTAAATAATTGCTCTATAACAATATGGCAGTACTTACCAAACCCTAGTATTTAAAATTAATTAGCAAGTTATGTAACTCCATGGAAGTAGCATCATTTTGAGAGGTGGCTTCACAAACTGATATTTTTCTAAGATTTCTATTCTAGCTGAGTGTGTGTTGTATGTGTGTGTGTTGGTAAGGACTGCACTCCATGTCGATTGAAAGCGTGGTACATTGGGAGCATAGTGGAGTAGATTCCTACTAGATCTACAGACAAGCATAGAGAAAGTTTCCATTGTTCAGAGTTCCCATCCCTTCACAAGATTAGCTGACCTAAGGAAGTGACCTTGTGATGGTGAATTAAACAGGCATGGCAAAGAAGGGCAGAATTTCCTAAGATTTTACCTTACTACTTTGGGCAGGAGACTGTGAACTGTTGCAAGGTAAGGACTGCGGGCAGTTGCTGATGTTGCCTTAGAAATTAGGGAGCTGCTTGGGTTTGAGCCTCCTTTACATGTGGGAAAGGTCAACGGAAATGTTAGCAGGGATGTGCTGAGGCTTTAGTGCTTCCCTGCTGGCTTAGGAGGGAGGGCCTTTCCCTTACAGCACTCTGACCTGTAATGTACTTTACATCTAACCATAGTGGAGGAAGTATGGAAAAGTCATCTTTGCAGGAAGAAATATTTTTGAACCTGTGCAGAGTTAATGGGTAGCTATTTTTGCATGTTCGTAACATTATAAATATATGGAGTATTTTCTACTTTAAAAATTGTTACTTGAGACAAATGAAAAACAATCTTTAGACACTATGAGGGCTGAGGCCATTAAGGTAACGAAATGTATTGCTTCTTGAAAATAGGTTTTTAAAACTAAGTCGTGCAACTGTTGAATGGCAAACCATTTCTGATAGTGTCCTGAAAACCTGACACCTTCCTCGTTATTTTCTGCGCAGATAGTAGTTTTGGTGCTCACTAAATTATGCAACTGTTGAGTTCTACATAAGCAATGCCTAAAGATGGCAGTAGTTTACATCCTTCCCAGGGTTTATAATGCCACGTTTGGCATATCTTAAATTATAGTTAATTATAAAACATGATATTCTGATTATGGATATATGTAGAACCAAAATAAGAATTTCTCGTCTTCCAGTCCAAGGTGAATTGTCAGTGACATTTTCAAGTTGTGACTTAAGACAGTCATGGGCTTATGAATCACCGAGCTCTACTTTTTGGTGCATTAACCTGTAAGGTGAGACAGATCAGTTCGCTGAGATAAACCAAAATATGATCTATGTAATTTTCTGATTCATGATCCTGAGTCAGTATGAAATTTAGAAGGAAATTTACAGATCTATACTTGATTGGAGAACCAAGTTTTAACAGCTTGGATTTAAGGAAGAATATTTTACTACTTTCCCATGGCTAAGGGAAATTTTCCCCTTAGCCTAAGGAACTTATTCCCTAAGGAATGTTTTTTCCCCTGAGAGCTTGATGAACGTTACCTGGGTGCATTCCTGTGTGGCCTGGCCTAGGTGATCGTATTTTGGCAGGAGGGTTTGACTTGATCTCTGCACGTCCCTTCCAACCCCACACATTTTGTGATTCTGTAGTAATTGCTCTTGTGGGAAACTGCTCTCATGGGGATTTCTTTAATCTAGCTTGTTTATTTCTGGTAGCCATGTAAAACCAGAGCTCACTGCAAGCTCTAAGACTATTTTGAGAGAGTAGGATTAGTTTGTGTTCCATTTTTCTGCCTTCATTTGCAGTATGTAAAACAACTAGTTGCCATTTAGCTTGGGTAATTCTACCCAACTTGTAGTTACCTGGGACAGTTTTCACATTTGGTGTTTTTTATCCCATAGCAGGAATTTAGTCCATCCACTAAGGATATAGTAGAGTGTATTACTCTCTACAACTACCTGAAGGGAGGTTGTAGACAGATGGATGTTGGTCTCTTCTCCCAGGCAGCCAGTACCAGAACAAGAGGACACAGTCTCAGGCTGTGCCAGGGGAGGTTCAGGCTAGATGTTAGGAAAAAGTTCTATACAGAAAGAGTGATTGCACATTGGAATGGGCTGCCTGGGGAGGTGGTGGAGTCGCCATCACTGGAGGTTTTCAGGAGGAGACTTGATGGGGTGCTTGGTGCCGTGGGTTAGTTGTTTGGGTGGTGTTTGATTGGTTGATGGGTTGGATGCGGTGATCTTGAAGGTCTCTTCCAACCTATGTATTCTATGTATTCTATGTATATGTATCCATCCATTGAAAGCTTATTGTGCTGGCTGCTGTTTACAATACCTGTGGAAAAGCTTACCTGTGGATTAGAAGAACATATCTTTAAGCAACTTTCAAAATGTGTGTGGCACAGAATGATATGATGTTTTGGAGACAGTTTCAATTAGTGATGACAGATACATGATTGGAAATATTCTTGTTGTGAAGGCAAACATGATTTAAGGAAATCATATAGTTAAAAAAACAAATGGGGTGTGTGAAATGGCTCAAAAGAGGGAAGAATATGTTTTTGTCCAGCATGAATGTTATTTTACTACTGCCATGTCATGACATGGTAGCAACATGTGCATATATTTTTTAAATGGAAGGCTTTTCTAGTTGCTAGTTCTAGTTCAGGATGAATTTATTATTAAATATGTAAGTGAAATTAATGTTCTCTTTGAGAAAAATAAGAGATTTTGTGGTTTCAATGTTCATTCAACCAGTTTACTTACTCTTAAAGTTGTCCATCATGTGGAGGATTTGTTTCACTGATCTACTCTCCTACTGGTCAAAGAAAAAAGCAGCAAATTCTAATTTAAGACAGGTTATCCCTGACTTTGATATACAGTGAACAGGCACTGGAGGGACAAACCCTGCATTCCCTCTGTCTTACTAGACTTTGGAAGCAGTAATCTTTAATTTAATAAAGACCTTGTCCTCCAACTGGATTTCTGAAGGGAAATGCTCCCACACAGAGCTGATTGAAACTAATGCTTCTCTTATGTGAATGCTATACCTATCTAGACCTTATGGCACTTGATATAATGGATGCAATCTCCTAGTCATCAGTATTCTATGACAGGGAACACTTTAGTCTGTGATGTCTCGATTCCCTGTCACATTGCAAGCTTCTATTTATCACTTAAATAATTTGCATTGTGTAGTGCTCGTGGTTTCTTTATATTGCTCATTTCTACATTCACCTTAGAATTTGATTTAAATTCCTTATGCCTTTTGCAACACATTACCAATAAATGCTTCTTGCACATTGTTCGCTTTATAGGAGAGAATATTACTTTTTTATTGGTAATTGCACAGCAGATTATTATGTGGTGAAAAAAAGTCCATTCTTGTCCTAAGGCATAAAACCAAGTTCCTGTCTGTATTGCGGATGTTAAAAATCCCTTGACACTCAAAGAAGAAGAGTGGGAGTATTAACTCTCAGGAACTCTTGGCTGGGTATCCATGAAAAGAGTCTTTCTCCTCCCAGCACAGGGGACTAAGCTTGTTACGAATGCTTACTGTGAAAGAAATACTTTATGTAATCTTAATAAATAGAATACATTTCATAGCATTTTCTTAAGCAGGAGAGAAGGAATGGGATCAAATTCAACTTTTTATGTTATTAAGAAATATACAGAGTAGCATAGAGGATTTGTCCAAGCTTCTAAGCCTGAACTGCTTCAGGGAAAAATGGCTGTAAAAATAATTTTCTGTACCTAATTTTAATTTTTGATAATTTAAGTGGGAAAAAAAAATGTGTTTTTTACTCCCTCTTCCAAAAGATGTATGCAATTATGCAATAAATAGCCAAACTACTTGCACAGGAAAGATTGTGAGGGCCTTGGAAGTAACTGTTAATGTAGTAACAAAGACTCTCTTGATTATTGGAAATGACAGGAGGTTTTCAGCCAACTCTACGTGCTTAAATAGTATTGGTGACTGGCACTGTAACTTGGTATAATCAGAGCCTCTATAATCATTTCATTAGTTCATCTTGCAAATGTTTTACAGATTTGCACACTCTTCCAACTAATATAAAGGTATAACCCTACTAAAAGTCAAAACTTCAGAAACCTGGATGGTTTCTTGGAGGTGTGGATTATCTTGACTGACACAGGTCTGGCAGATGGCTGGAGACAGGGCTACCGTGCCGAGGGGAGTTGCTGGCTGCCCTTGCTGGGGCCGAGGGCTTTGTGTGCGCCGGTTGTTAAGACAAACAGGCAAAGTGAGTGCCAAGAGAGACCGCCCTGCAGAGCTGTGGATAGATGTTATTATTTTTAAGAAGAAGCCCTCTGGTGATATAACAGGGCTGACCCTGTTAACAGAGGCTTCATAAATCTTTCTTAAGTGAAAGTTCCTGGCCGTGCAGGTTGGAGGGCAGACAAAAGAATCAAAAGAGCCAGGATGTGAAGTCTCTGTACTGTACATGTGAGGGCTGCCTATGGGACTCTGCAATAATATAACAATAGCCAAGATTGCAAGGCAGAGCTTCAGTTCACTGCCTGCTTTCAACTGCTTCTAATAACAGTTTTAATTTTAGATTCCTTACTGCTTTCTGCATATGATCTTAAAACTGTAACAATTCTTTTAAAAAAAAGAAAAGGAGACAGGAAAAAAAAATACCATTGGAAGTCTCAGCTTAGAAAACTAATTTGTTTTTTTGCCAACATTTTAGTAATTAAAGATGGTGATTAGAATAGAAAATGTAAAAACAACATGGCTAGAATATAAATATGTTCGATTCACTTTGACTTTCCACGTGTTTGCCCCGCTGTGACAAAAAGATCTTCATATAACGTATTTTCTGTCAACCTGCAGGAGGCCTTTTTATCTTGTTAGCATCTGCTAATCATTTGAGTTAGATGCTTTACAGTAGAGGACCTTCTCAAATCTTACTGATGAAGCCTCCTTGGAGAGTACTGATGACATGCCAGTCTCACAGTCCAAAATGAAACTGGGAAGCTTCCTTTGTGGTTAATACTTGCACCTGTTTAAACATGATATATGGATATGGAATATACATAGGGTCTCATACTCCATCAGAAATGAAGCCTTAGGCTTTGGTGTTTGCCAGCTGTGTGCTGGTGACCCTCTTGATGAAATAGACAGTTATCAGGTCCAAAAATCACAAGACTTCTGTCATTTGAGCTAACTGGGTTTACAGTAGCAATTAGGTGGGTTTGTGTTCCAGCAGGTATTAGAGATGACATAATCCCTAATTCTGGGCTGTACCTGAAGCTTTTCTTTTATCACTCTGTGCAGCTGTGCATAAACAGTTGGAAATTAGCTGTATTGCTCTGTAATCCATATTTCTTGTGCAAGAAGAAAGGGAAAGGTACAGAAGTGAAAGTCTAATATTTGGACGAGTATACAGGGACAACTCCAAGGCCATTTGAATTGCAAGTGAGACTCTAAGGTTTTCCAGTGTGGAGCTTGGGCAGGACAGAGTGTATGTAGGTAGAGTTTGTGCTGTAGTATTTCTAGGGCAGATTTCTCTTTGTTTTCTATTTTAACATTTCAACATACCATCATTCCCCCAAGTGGAAAATTTACATGAGGTGAAACATAACGAAAACAAACGAGCCAGTCTTGATTGGCTTTGCAATTTATGTAAAATGTTGGCAAGAGCTTTGATTAAGAGCTTAAATTCACACAGACTTAATCAAAAAGAAATTAAAATCCTATAAAAAGGCTGCTCAGGATTCCCTTACAGAAACCAGAATTGTTAGCAAGAGCTAATTCTGTGTTTATAAAAAAAACAGGAGAAAGGAATGGAAAATAGAGCATAATGGGCAGTTCAAGTGTAATTAATACATGTAGAGCAATGTACTCTCAGAAAATGTGACAAATGATACATGCTGTAGAGTTGTGGGCTTGGGGCAGTTCTATCTGGTGGAAGACCCAGCTTGATCTGGTTGACAGGGAAAGGTACCACCCTTGTGGGTGCAGCCTTGTGACATGAGCCAGGAATGAATGAGGACAACCCTAACAGCCGATAATGGGTGGTCCCAGTGTTGCTTTGCAGTAAATCTGCATGGAGTTTATCTCCTTATGTTGCAACCCATGCTGTTTTGCTCAATAGTTGAGGAAATTCATACTATACCTGCTGGAATTTTTTAGGCAACACATTATACCTAAACCTAATTCAACTATGTTATTTTCCAAATGACTGAGTTATCATTCACATTATCCATCATCAGGAATGCAAGTTGCACATTGCAGTGCGTTTTAATTACATTCCAGGAACGAAATGGAAAAGTAGTTTAGTAAGTTCAGAATGGAAGAAAAAGATGGAGAAAATGGGAAAAAATTGTACAGCGTTAATGCTGATTTGACAGATTCCCTGCATTAAAGATTTAGGCAATCACATTCTTTTGCACTATCTTTTACAGCTTAGCAGACTGGAGAAATGTGATTTTCAAAATTAAAGATAGCATATCAGGAAAAGAACTTCATTATTTCACAAGTGAAGATAGAATTATTTATGCTAGTCATTGCTGGTACTTTATTATTGTGACCTCAGCCACCTATTTTATAGCAAATTTCACAAAGGTGTAGATCTGAAAAGAATTTGGCCCCAAAATTCTCATTGTAGGTGCCCTGACCTGCCTTGTGCTTTCCAGACTCTACCCAGTGAAAAATATCCACTGTTTCCAGTGTGTGGATTTATGTAGGTCAGGAAGATGCAAAACAAGCATTAGGCTTGAAATATGCCAAATGTATGATCCCAATGGACAGACAATAGCTTATAGCAAGTGGGAGAAAATCAAGGTCTTACATATTGGCACCTGTGTTGCTGTCATACAGCTACAGCCGGCTACAGAGCTTTTGTTTTGTGGGAGGAGTAATCAATGTATTGTGTGCTAGTCTCCACTCTTCACATATCACATCATATTTCTGCATTTCAATACCCAGCAAGGGTAGAGGGTCCCCCATCTATTATTACACTGAACTATACCTGTTCATTTCTCAAAGCCAGGTTAGGAGGAGTTGTTTTCCAATTCATAGTAAGTGAAACAACAACAAAAACATCACTTCCTTTTGCCAAAGGGGAACAGGGGAAGGCATTGAACAGAAAACAGTTTGCCTAACGTTCTTATTTCCCCAGTGTTTGTGGCCTTACAAAGGAACTGCAAGTTGTGCAAAATAAAGAGACTGCATTCCTAGTAAGAGTCTTCACGAGTAAACTACTCAGATGATAGTCATAGTCCCTTAAAGTCAAAGGTGCTTCTGACAAACACGTTTTAGATGATTTGACGTTGAGGCCTGAAATACTTAGAGTGATACTGAGTGGGAAACCATTTTTATATAAATCTATGATTTAATTTTTAGTGGAGGGGAGATTCGGAGCCCCCAGTTTATATTGCAGGCTGTAGGTACCAGACATGAATGCACAGAACTCTGCAAAATAGATCAACTCTTTAAATCCTGCAAGAACTGGGCATGGCCCATCATCAGCTTTCAAGGTCACATTAATTTAGTAAGTCTTTCAGAAAATACCAGATCTTTCAGAAAATACCTCTTGCTTTGGCAACAAGTTTCCTGGAGATGCTCAGTACTCAGACTGAAGCAGTGGGGTTAGGAGGAAACATAACAAATGCAGAATCAAATTACTTCTGATATGCTTTCTATCCAACCTTTAGGTAGTCAGTGTAAAGGGTTGAATGAAGAAAGAGGTCATCTTGAATTAATCAGGGTAATTGCTGGAGATTTAAATACTGTTACACTCAAGTAATTTTTTATTAAAACTGATTTGGGAGAGTCTGCATTTAATATAAAAAGCAGGCTTTTCTGCTGGCATGGGAGTGAGAACAGCAGTGTGATCTGTGATGACAGCACGTGATATGTCCAGTGTCCTAGGATCCAACGGTTGTTTTACTTGGCCGGTGTCGCACAGCAAATTCCACTGGATTTTGTCCCCCATTGACTGTGCTGGTGACAAGAGCTGAAGTCACTCAGCAGACAGAAAATCATCAGCTTTTCGACATATTGCTTGCACGTGCTATACTCTGTTTTCTGTAATGTTTTCTGTAAGGTTTCTTAGCTGCTTTCATTATTTTTTTTTGTAGTAAGCATTGCACTTTCTGATCCAGAACAAGTTTGGACAGCACTAAAAAAGTGATCTTGTGCTGCTTTTTACCGTTTTAACTGTGTTTAAAAGTAGAAGCACATGACAGTTTATTGAGTTGCATTGATTTTAATGAGTTTTCAACAGCTCATCTTGGATATTCTGTTTTAAAAAGGTTGCAATCCCAAGGTGAAATTTCCTTCCTAAAGCATCTTGGTTAGTTGTTCAGATTACACTGTAAAATGAGAGGTTTCCTTTTTCTTCTTTAGTGGCAGAAGTTGTCTTACTATCTGTTTCTCAGTATTTGAAAAAAATTCTTCTAACAAATCATAGAATCACAGAATTGTCAGGGTTGGAAGGGACCTCAAGGATCATATAGTGTGGTGGGTTGAAGTTTCCCATTCACATTAACTAAGCACAACTAACTCAGCTGGAAGCAAATGGAAGCTGTAATTACAAGCAAAACCTACACTCTACAATGGAATGCAATGAATATGTACAAAATATACAGCATTTACAATATTATCATAGAATCAATAAGGTTGGAAAAGACCTCAGCGATCATCAAGTGCAACCTATCACCCAATACCTCATGACTAACTAAACCATGGTTTCAAGTGCCACATCCAAGCCCCTCTTGAACAACTCCAGGGACAGTGACTCAGACACTTCCCTGGGCAGTACATTCCAATGGCCAATCACTCTTTCTGTGAAGAACTTGCTCCTCACCTCAAGCCTAAACTTTCCTTGGCACAGCTTGGGACTATGTCCTCTTGTCCTGGTGCTGGTTGCCTGGGAGAAGAGACCAACACCCTCCTGGCTACAACCTCCCTTCAGGTAGTTGTAGACAGCAATAAGGTCTCCCCTGAGCCTCCTCTTCTCCAGGCTAAACCACCCCAGCTCCCTTAGCCTCTCCTCATAGGGTTTGTGCTCTCACCAGCCTCACTGCCCTTCTCTGGACAGATATTTACAATTAGAAAATAACATGGAAACCTCCCTGTACTCCCTCTGGTTTCCCAGAGAGCAGGGAAGCTGCTCCACTCCCTTCCCAAAACCTCCTCTCCCCCCTGTAGCAGAAGAAAAGAGGAGTTGAGAGGAAGGAATGTTAGCTTAGAGGAGCAGTGTTAGTGTTGTTATCTTTTCTCAAGGCCAGCCAGAAGTGGTTATTGTCTCTCCAGCTGAATAGCCAAGCCAGAGAAGAAAATGAATGGGAATGGAATTGAAAATGTGAAAGATGTTCTGGTACAACTGCTTCTACACCCCAGGCTTCCATCCAATGAATTTGTTTAGAATAATATTTTGTTTTCCTTTTTACACCCAATAGTGAGTTATTTATATGTTTCTACTTTTCTGCTCAAAATCTGCAGCTAAATTTTAAAGGCATAGCCTAAAACTGCCACGTATAGTTTCAACGCCCCGTCCATGGGCAGGGACACTTTCCACTAGATCAGGTTGCCCGGAGCCCCATCCAGCCTGGCCTTAAAAACTTCCAGGGATGGGGCTTCCACCACCTCTGTGTGCAACCTGTTTCAGTGAAGAACTTCTTGCTAATGTCTAACCTAAATCTCCCTTCCTGTAGCTTGGATTCATTCCTCCTAGTTGTATCACTACCCAGCATCCTAAAAACATCACTGACCAGCTTTCTTGCAGGTCCCCTTTGGATACCGGAAGTCCACAATGAGCTTCTCATCCACCAGCACCCCCAAGTCCTTTTCTTCAGGGCTGCTCTTTGCCCAGCCTATATTGGTAGCTGAGATTGCCCTGACCTAGATGCAGGACACTACATTTGGTCTTAAGCCTCATGAGGTTGTCATGGGCCCACCTCTCCATTCTGTCAAGGTCCCTCTGGATGACATCCCTTCCCTCCAGCATGTCAGCTGCACCACACAGCTTGGTGTCATTGGCAAACTTGTGTTTGTTTAAAATAATTTCCAACTGTGTATACTTGAACTTCTGTATGCTTATGATTGGTTGATGGGTTGGACACAATGATCTTGAAGGTCTCTTCCGGTCTGGCCTGGTCTGGTCCAGTCTAGTCTAGTCTATTCTTACCTGTGGAAGAAAGATGAACTGAGTTGAATTCTTACCCATTAGTGGAAGAAATTCCTTTTTGAGCTATATAGTGTTTCATATGATTTTGTATGATCCTTACAACTAGAATATCTCATTACCTCACAAATGTTACTAATGTGATTTCTTCCAAGGGGATATTTTCTCTTCACAGTACCTTTGTAGCATCACTGTAAAAAGAAAATTATATATATATGAAATGTCTTTCATTTCACTGTTTTGCAGAAAGATTTTTGACAGACAAAACCATTTTCATTATATATTCTGTCTTTATTAACAAATAGTGTGCTATTAGGAAACTGAGTACCATTTTCATGGGTGACTTCGTCTGCATTGTACTGCTGCTTATTTTCATTTATATGTCAAAATCTGCTGTCAAGGGAGGATATATATATATACCAGTTAGAATGAAGTGGTTCAGTAAGCAGTAATTCATGAATACCACTCAAAAATTACCAATTTGACTTTGCAATGGCCAAAAATGTCAAGAGTTTTCTTACTGTGCAAGGCCCAGGCATTGTTTTTTGGTTGCATGTTTTGGTGCCATGTGTACACCAGTAGCGCATTACCATCTCCTTTATATCTTGCGCAACTGTGTTCTGCAGGAAAGGAGGAAGCCTTTTCTTTTGCATGTTTAGTGGCTGTGGTGGGAAGCAGAAAACAAGTGCTGGGAGTTAATCTACCCTCCCACTCACTCCTTCCCCAACAACAACAAAAAAGCATCCATGTATTTCTTTTATCCTCTTTTCCACTGGCTTGACACATGAGTAATTTGTTGGAGCACTTCTAATTACTCATAGTTGGATATGAGTAAGTCCATAGTACTAATCAAAGGGAGGAATGTGTATCTGCAAGCAGAGTTTTTGGGTGTCTAGGTTGACTTTTAACAGTCTGACACTTTGTCCCAATGATAAATGAGCTGAGAGTGGTCACCAAAGGACAGACACGTGCATAAACAAATACATGTTCAAGGAATTGGAGAGGGAGGGAAAAAAGGCATGCCAGAGAGCAGGGTACCTTTAATGTGAATATATATACAAATGTCTACAGATATTTTTTTTCATTCTTTTCAGTCAAATATGTATTGTCCAATCCCTCTTCCATTCTTCACTGTACAAGTTCTTCAGTGGCCCTTCTGTGATGAATTTCAATAAATGGTTCTATTATTTTTAATTATTTTATTTTTTTTAAGTAGTTCTTTAAGTATGCAAAATGCTGAAGTTGTTAGCTCTTCTACAATAGCAAGCAACTAAAATCATAGAATTGCAGAATTTCTTTGGCTGGAAAAGACCTTGAAGATCATCAAGTTCAGCCATTAAATCTTGAGATGCATTTTAAAGGAAGTCTGAATTTACAGTCCAGAGTTCCCTACACCAGCACTGCTGACACTGTACACTGCAACACTGCTTGCCACTACTCCAGAGAAGAGAGGACAGTTGTCTGTATCCAGCAGTATGACTTGAGTACTTCAAGCAGCAACCTTTCACGTGAGGCACCCTGAATTCACAACTTAGGCACAGATCTTGGAACTGCAGGGAAGTGCTAAAGCATGAAATAGGCAGGGTTTGAAAATTGTTTTTCTGAAGTTTATCTTCAGTTGTCAGAAGAGTGTTTGCCTTCTGGACACCTGTACCTTTCCCTGTGCATATGATGAGGGGTAGAAGCACTCTGAACTTCTTCACTGACTATTAGTGTTTCTATGTTCACTGTTGTTAAGCCTCTATTTTTAGAACTAGGTCCAAAAGCTATCCATACTGGGAAAAGCAAGGGTTAAGAGGAAAACCAAACATGACAGAGCCAAAGATGACAGTCCTACTTTTCCTCTTGTTTTGCAATCCCAGCCAAAAACTAACCCAGAGTTAAATTACCCTGCTGAGTGTTATCCTGATTGCCAGAGTGAGTAGGAGCGTGAGGATGTACAGAAGGGGAGAGCAGCCAAAGAGGGCCATGTGACTGCTGCTTGGGTTAGAGCAAACTACCAGATGGGCTTTGCCGTGTGGTCTTGCTTCTTCCTGGAGCTCCATTCCCCTTCCAACAAAAAGCATTTCCTTTCCATGTCTCCAGATGCAAACCGAAGCAGGACTTTAAGGCCTTTCCACTTAGGGTAAATCCAGCACAGTCAGGGTAGCACAAGGGATGTAAATCTCTGTGGGGCTGGATTTGGCAGATTTTCATGTCCCTCTATAACTCTCTGTATTTCCATTATATGTGATGGATGCATGCTATTCTGTGCTGCCAGGGGAGTCACCAGGTCTGCAGAGAGAGCTCTCAGCTTTCCATTGCTGCAACAGGCAAGCGCTAAACACACATAGAAATAGCGGAGGTGAAATATTGCCACCTTTTTCCAGGGATTTGGAGGGGGCATGGTCAGGAGGAGATCTGCCTCATTCTGTGAGAGAGGCAAGTCTTAGCAAAACCAAAGCTGATAATTGAAAAGAAGCTGTCAATCCACAGGTCTGGTAAAAAGAGGGGGTAAAAGCAGTGGCTGACAGGAGCTCTAAGAGTGGGAGGTTGCCAGGTACCCAAATGTCATTCTAGTTTTACTCCTGTTTCATTTTCCTTCCAAGATGCAGTTTGACTGGTTGCTAAGCATTTTTCAAACAATTTCATTTACTTTTTTATTATCTGGCTTTTGATTGAGGAAGTAGGGGGGTGGGTTGGGTGGGATTTTTTCTGATGTTTGTTTTCCATCAGAAAAAAACTGCAGTGACTGTCCTGTTGCTCCATCAAAAATGTGCCACAGGGGTTTTAATTCCATGGCGCTCTACCAGAGGGGAAGAGAGAGGAGTTCAGAATAAAAGCTCCATTTATAAATGACAGCTCTGATAGTGTGTTGCCATTTTCTTTTATCCTTAGTATGCTGCTAGAGTCAGTGTTTTTGATGATGTTTGACTGTTATAAGTTTGTGGGAAACTTTTGAGCAAGATGATTTTTAATACCACAGCTACAAAAAATGTGTTGAAGTTAAATTTTACCTTAAAACCACTCTGGACTACATCAGTCTCATAATTTTTTAGGAGTCTATGAGAATCTGAAATAAAATAACAGAGCATGACACCCTGGGATGACAGCTTGTTCTGGATAACAAGCTCTATTGAAATTGGAAAGGTTTAGGGATAGGGAGGTGGGAGGCAAGGGGGCCACAGTGGTGGTTTTTGTGAGAAGCTGCTAGAAGCTTCCCTTATGTTGAGCCAACGTCAGCTGCTTCCAAGAAGGACCAGTTGCTGTCCAAGCCCATCCGTGACAACGGTAGTACCTCTGTGATAACTTATTTAAAAGGCTGGGGGAGGGAGGACTGGGGAGAAGGTGCTTTTAAGATTTGTTTTTATTTTCTTATTATTTGGAATGATAAGTTTAACTGATCTCTCTAAGTCAAGTCAGTTTTGCCACTGATAGTGGTTGCTGAATTACCTCTCCTTCTCCTTACCCCCACCAATGAGTCTTTTGGTATATTTTCTTTCTCCTGTCTGCTTGAAGAGGGGGAGTGAAAGAGTAGCTTTGGTGGGCACCTGGCATCCAGCTGGGATCAAATCACCACAGTCCTTTTTGGTGCCCAATGCAGGGCATCAGGAGTTTGAGGTATGTGTACTAAGGGAGGAGCAGCTGATACAGCCTACTTGGATTTCTGCAAAGCATTTAATACTGTTCCCCATGACATCCTGGTCTCTAAACTGGAAAATGTGGATTTAATGAGTGGAATTCTCAGTGGATAAGGAATTGGCTTAACAATTGCACTTAGAGAGTGATGATTAATGCCTTGATTAAGTGGAGAAAAGTGATGAGTGGTTTTTGTCAGGGTTGGCACAGGGACCAATGCTGTTTAACATCTTTGTTGGTGATGTGGGCAGTGGTATTGAGTGTTGATGAAACCAAGCTGTGTAGTAAGGTCAACATGCTGGAGGGAAGGGATTCCATCCAGAGGGAGCCTGACAGGCATGAAAGGTGGGCCAATGCTAGCATCATGAAGGTCAATAAAGCTAAGCGCAAGGTCCTGCACCTGGGTCAGGGCAACCCCAAGTACAAATACAGGTTGGGTGGAGAATGGATACAAAGCAGTCCTAAGGATAAGGACTTGAGGTGCTGGTTGATAAAAAGATCAATGTGAGCCAGAAATGTGTACTTGCAGCCCAGCCAGACTGAGAGATTTGGCGTTGTTCAGCCTAGAGAATGCTCTGCAGAGATCTTAGAGCAGCTTCCCAGTATTTGAAGGGGGCTTACTGGATAGCTGGAGAGGGACTTCACAATGACATACAGGGTCACTAGAAGTACATATTACAAAGTTTACAAGGAGGCTTTCCTCCTATGTTATGGGAATGAACATAGTATATCTTAAGTCAAACACTTATGTGCTTAAATGATGGGGTTTTTTTTTTTAGATTACATTGTGTTGGAAAAAAAATTATGCTGAAATAAAGCAAGATTCCTTATGTGTTTATTTAATTCTTTACTTCTTTATTTCAAATGTGAAATAACTTCAGCTACTAACACAACTTCTGGTTCCTGTTCAGGCTTACTTTCTTTACTCTGTTAAGCTTAATTTTGCATCAGGAATATTAAATGCAAACATTCAGCAAACAAACTCAGTGCTTCTGCTACTTTGGGAGGTAAAATAGAGAATAAGTGTAGAAAATAGAACAATGACAATGTATGAAGATACCAGTGTCTTCTGATGGTTTTTTGAGGTTGGCCAACTTAGATTGGATGAAATAAGAAGTCAATATTCCACTTCCTACAGAATTAAAATATGAATGACAGAAAAGTTTGGGTTAGAAGGGACCTTAAAGATCAGCTACTTCCAATCCCTTTGCTGCAAGAGCAGCTTGATCAAGGCCCCATCCAACCTACTTTTGAACACAGCCAGCTTTGGATCCTCCACAACTTCTATAGGCAAAGTGATCCAGGGCCTCACCACACTCAAAGTGCTGTCTCTTCAGAGTAGCATGAAATTTCAGTTTGTCTCTATACTGTTTGTACTCCCAGAAAAATGACCCAAGTATTTAACTGCTAATGCAAACTGCTTTTACCCTTCCACAACATCTATTCAGAGCTATTTTTGCCAGCCCTCAAAGCACCTTTCATGTTTTGTTGTAGGAAGTTTGTACTTCACAACCTGCTGAGAGAGAAAGCTAAAAAATCCAATCCCCCTGCATTTTTGTGGGAGTCTCTAGGATTCCACACATCCTCACAGAAGGGATGGACTTAACCAGAAATCCCTGGAAAGATGCTGAAGGAACAGGTTGTGAGGGCAGGGGAGGTCTTCTGGGAGTGGAAGCTAACTTTTAAGGGCATAGCCTAAAACTGCCACAGCCACTCTGGGATCATAAGGCTTTTCCCGCTGCCCAGGGTAGCTGTCTGGAGAAGCGGGTGTTTCCAACTTGTCTACCCACTTTACCCTGGCTATAAACCAATTTTCTCTTGCCTGCTTTGGGGAAAGGCTGCAGCAGGAGATAAATTTCAGGGTTCATTCTGTGTGCAGTGGATTATCTGTGGCTTTAGGGAGGATGGTGTACGCCCAACACTATTTCCAGGGTGTTTCCAGCCACACTAAATACTTTCTAGAAAGCCCCAGGAGCACAATACTTCACAGGAACAGGATGTATCTATTTGCCAATGTGTTGATTTGGAGACTGATTGCATTAGGAAATACTGGACTTGACCTTGAGTTACATATGTGTCATTTATGTATATATGCAGACAATATATGTATACAGGCATGGTATCTATGTGATTGCATGTAACTATGTCAGGATAAGAAAGACAGCATTGAGCCAATATCACTGCTTTTCTTACATGAATCTTAAATTGTCAGTAATGCTGTTTGTTTGATTCCAGCTATAACCAATTTGGCAAATAAAAAGTAATTTATTCAGTTGAGTAAGCCTGTAGAAACAAGGTTGAGAAAGGAAATTGTATCTGGCAAGTTAAAGCAGCCTGGATTGCTATTCTTTACTTCACTACAACATACACCCACACAAACTGTGAACTCCATTGCATCCTAAGTTCTTGCTGGCTGCATTTCCAAAAAGTCAAAATATATCTAATAAAACAAGTCATCAGCCAGCGTTTCCCTCTGAGTTCTGTGAGTTCTGAAGCAGATGGTCTGACCTCTAGTTACCGGTTTCCCAAAGTAATGGATGAATCATAAGAAGACAAACATTTTTCTTGCTTATAATTTGAAAATGTTGACCCTTGTGTTTAGGAACCTTTTGGGGTTTGGTTTGGTTTGGTGTTTTTTTGTTGGGAGGTTTGGGTTTTTTTCTGTTGTGTTGTTTGATTTGGTGGTTGTTGGGGCATTTAAATTTTTCTTTTATTGTTATTATTTACAATTGAGTTATTGTAAATGTGGGAAAAGTTCCTAGTGGGAAAAGAATGCTGCAGACACACACACAGATCCCAAAGCCAACCCCCACATCGCAGTTTTCCTGTTGCTTCACATCTGGAATGCGCAACTTGCAAACTCAATCATAAAAAGCATTGTTGTTGAGCAAGTTAAAAAGTTTGCATTTGATGAGGAGAGGACTAAAGTTGACCCTGAGAAGAACATTTGAATTATTTTTTTTTATTTACATGAAACAACATCTTTTTTTTTCTTGAAGGAAAAGAAAGAAAATAAGTCTTAACTTTTAGTCTAAACCCAGGAAGTTAAAACTCTGCTAATGAGAGCTCAAGCTCTCACAGCTGGCTTGCAATCAGGACTGACTGTAATCCACATTGTCTTGCACATATATCCAGTCTTTTTTCCCCCCCTTCTTCTTTTAAGTAATCATCTGTACATTGCAGCTGGGACATGGTGATTATTTTAGGTCATAGTTCACGGCTCATACTTAGTGAATAGGTTAGCAAAGGGCAAGTTGAAAAAGGAGTATTGGATTGGAGATTCCCACTTTATCTTCTGTTAGAAAGAATTCAGAATTTCTCTACTAATACTTGAATGGGCTGAATTAAGTCTGGTGTAAAACCAATTTAATTCACCTAAAATGATTATATATTTGAAAGTATGCTAAAATCAGCAACATAAAAATAAGAAGTTTAATCTATCCCTGATACACTGAATTCAGTAAATGTACTTGGTGGATTGTTTTCCTCCTTTCATAATTTCTACTAAGAATTATTATGTTTGTGGAACCTTTGTAAGCCTGATGTCTGAAATCCTAATTATAGATTTTGTGCAAATTGACAAAATTTTATTCATGTCATTCCATGTCTAAATGTGAGTTCCTGTTCCCATGTGATGTGCTAGAATGTATAAAAAGTGTGAATCTACATTTGGGCAGTAACTTTTTATCTTCTCTAACACTAATAGCTAAACTCTATTAGAGTTTATAAACATCCATTACAGGATGGTCTCAGCCTGGCTAAATAATCTTCCAGTCTTTGTTAAAAAAAAAAAAGATTAAATGGATCCAAATTTCTTTTTCCATGTTCAAATATAGGGATGGAAAAATTTGCACAAAATATCTGTGACATTATAACCACAGTTATAAAACTATGATTCTGTTTTCAAGGCTGATACTGTCAAGTAGAGGTTTGAGTCTTGCCAGAGGTGTACTCTATCCTGCACGAGCAAAGAAGCAGGAGGTCTACAAGCTGACAGAAATCAAGAAAGCTTGCTAAAGAATTGTAGGGCAGCAAGAAATTTGTCCGTAAACTATGACTGAATAAACCTGTGAGGACCTATTGCATTTCTAAATAACAGGATTTGAGGACCTATTAACTGAAAGATTTGATTACATAAATAGAGCAATGATGATTATAAGCAATGAATATAATCAAGAAAAGGGAAGAGAGAGATAATTATCAAGCCATGGTGAAGACCAAGGGATGCTGAGGCAAAGGTTTATGACCTGACTAATGCTGAAGATTAATAAATTATTACAGATAAGATCTGAAGAACCACAGAGTCATCTTTCTGTTAACTGGTGATGCATTTACAGGAATTATTAGGTAAAAAATATTGAGAGATTCCTGGCTGCATTAATGTGTTAGGCACAGTTCATTCAGATGTGTGCAACAAAAGCATCATTCATGGAATAGCTCCCAAACAGGAGTATGCTATCCTGAGAGCTTAAATCCTCCTACTCCTAAAGCCATGGGATGAAGTATGAAGAATGATTGAACCTTTCTCCCTGTCTGCTCCTATTGCCAATCTGTTAGAGAACAATGAAAAATATGGGTGGACATAAGATTATCATAACAAATGCAATCTGGAATTTGTCCATCATTTGAAGTTGAAAGTACTGGGTGTTCAGGATAATGATGGTCAGAGCCAACAACTCCTTTTGGTGAGGAAACACTATCTTTTTTCAAAATAGCTTGAGCTCATTAGCAGCCTGCTAAAGAAGTGCGATATGTATTAACCTGGCAGTCAGTTCCTTTCAAGGGCACAGTTTTCAGCTTTTTCTCATGTCCTACAAAAATTCACTGATTTTTCTGCTTGGTGATGTAGTTTTAATGTTATGTTTTTCCAATTTAGCAAAGTAATTTCAAGAGGACAATACTGGCTCTGCAGTTAAACTGGACTAAATGAAAGTTATTGCACCCATAGATACTGAGATGATTGACTGCAAAGCAGGTGCATGTGAATGGTGCAAATTTCATTTCCAGGTAGTGAGTCAGATGCTTGACATCTAAACAAATCAGTTGTAATTATAAGCAAGAGGGTGAAATGAAGGCATTTCCCTTTTTGGCAAGTTTCCTTTTCACTACTTTCAGTCAGGTTGTGGTCTTTTAGAAATCTAAAACTGGTTTGTGCTGACAAAGAAGTTGAAAGCCTTTAATACTAGCTGTGCTTACCTTCCCACTATACTGCAGACAGTGAGTCAAACCTCTGAATCCTACAGAGGATCTGGTTTTCCCAACTGAGTATGAGCATGTGATGGGGCTGGAATACTGTCTTCGGCATTTCAATATTCTCTTGTTGTATGGCCCAATAACTAGGAAGTAAAAAAACCCCAAAGGAATCTAAACCCTAAAAGATTTGGTACTTCTTATATATTTGACAGCATGTTCCTAATGTCAGAAATTATCTGCCTTGCAAAAAACCCCAACAAACCAACCAAAATACCCCGAACAACCCTTAATACTTACAGGTTTTCTGTTTTACAGACTTAGATCTGATGATATAATCTTACCAATATATCACATGAATAATATGATCCAGATGACACATGTTGATGTTTGCATATACATTTATTGCTAAATCCAGTACCTTACCACGCAGACAAAAAGAAATATGCAAAATGCTTATGTAAACCTTAATAAGAACTTGTATTTTCTGTACTCCATTGTCATGTTATGCTTGGCACAGTGGAACACAAAGTCCCAGTGAAACAGTTTCTCCCAGAAACATGAGATTAGGTTCTGCACCCATTGGGGCTTTTGTGCTTCCATCAAATATGATGTACAAATAGTGTTTTGTTTTATTAGTTACCATACTTCCTAATTTAAATACTTAGATGATTATTTTGAAGGTAGCATTGTTACACTGCATTGACTTTAAAATTTGTTTTTATTTAACTTAGAATCATAGAATGGTCTGGGTTGGAAGAAACCTCCAAAGGTTGCCTAGTCCAACCCCCTCAACAGTAAGCAGGGATATCCTCAACAGGATCAGGTTACCCAGAGCCCTCCTGACCCTCACCTTGATTATCTTCAGGGATGAGGCCCCAACCACCTCCCTGGGCAACCAAATCATTTATTACTTTCCTGCAGCTGCAGAGAAATTGAAACATTTTGGACTTAGTAAGTAAATGGTTAAAGTGCATATTTTATATCTATGAAGTTATAAAATATGAGTTCTTAATATTATAACTGTAAAGGTCTCCTTGGAATGTTAGTATTAATGGTTTCTTTGTTCTTAAATTACACCCCTTAGCCTCTTTTCTTGGAGACTTTCCTTCATGGCTCCCTCAGCAGTACTGAGGCCACATGCAGCAAACACATGGCTGATGTGTATTTATACAGGATGTGACCTATCCTTTGTACTTGTTGCTTGCAACTTCTCCCTTATGACCTCAGTCAAGCCCTGTAAAATTCTTCTTGTTTGTGGAAAGTACTTTTAATGAGTGAATATAGTATAATTTTCCTTAGTTTTTGATCTGTCCTCACAATTGCTATGGTAGAGTTGGTTGCACAGATGTATTTTGAGCTAAAGATTTTTCAATTGTATAAGGCCACCTGAATTGCAACAGACGGTCTCAGGCATCCCTTGGCTGTGACCTGTGACATCTTCACTCCCCTACTTCTAAAATAATTTCCTAATAGAACCCAGCAGATCTCATCTATGATAAATTGTAATTCTGAGTTGCAGCTGGAGATCTCATCAGATCTGCAGTATGTTCTGGGGCTCATTCATTAATCCAAAATAGTGGTCACTGGCAAATCCCTACATGCACGTTTGAAGTTTCAAAGTTCAGCTGTTCTGAAGACTGGCCTAATAAAATAGGTTATGAGTATAATTTATGTCCATAGTCAGCTGCCTCTACCTGTATAGCAATGGGTGACTGTGTTGCAGAGGGTGGGGGAAGTCATTCAACAATATACAGCAACATACTTGATAGAGGAGTACACAAAATATGGTATGCTTTAGGACCCCAAATCCTATTTGCATTTTGTTCAGCTTTCTTGATTTTACATTTGTGTAACTTCAAAGGAGTTGTTATGTTAGGAGCTCAAAAAAAACCCACCTAATCTCTTGTGTTGTCTGTAGCCTGCTTCTCTTCTGTATATTAAGTGATTTTCTACTGGGGCTGAGGAAGCAGCAAATCCATCTTGACATGAAAAGTGAATAGCTGAAGGGCAGAGGAGTGCTACTCAGTAGAGGATGCCCATGAATATAAGGTGGTATTTTTTTGGTTCTGCTCTGAATGCCATAGGCATCCTAGCAACTGGCCTAATTCTAAACCAGAGTTCCCATGAGAATGTTGTTAACATAGGGTAAAGCCTTCCCTGAGAAAATCAGCAGCAGTGGATGAACTGGAGCTGGTGTTTTGCCCTCACAGACTTTGGAGCTGTAGCTTGGCCATTCCAAAGACCAAGATGACACCCAAAGATCAAAACATTAGGCATCATACTGAAAGACTTAACTTGTGTAGGCTCAGGATTATTTATTGGGGAGGGAAGCCAAAAATTTCAGAGCAGAACAGCTGTATTTCTCAATAATAATCTTATTGGTCTTTTCCAGTACAACCAGAGATTAATCAGTCGGTTATTTTTTCTTGTCAAGACCTTCTCCAACATTTTGACATACAAGAAAAAAAAAATTAATGTAGTATATTTCTAAAAGGGACTGGGAACAATCTTCTGAATTTGTATGGTTCGTTATTATCTTGATTTACCTGAGAATTCAATGCAAACATTTGTAATTTCTGGTTCATTCTAAGATGCAAGAAGACTCCTCCACCTGTAGATTTCATGATGCACGAGGTCATAAACTGCATACTTCTTGGGTCATATGGTTTGCAATTTATACGTAAGCTCCTAACATCCATAGGGCAGTGCAGATGTGAAATTCTCTTAGAGTTTAAGTTCAAGAAACTTTATTATGACTCTAGGGAGTCCCATTGTTTCATGTTGCTCTAATCTGTCTCAAGAGAGGACTGGCACACCCTACACTGCTGAAGCCTCAGCACCTTGCAGGATTCAGTGCTGAAATGCTGCACATGAGTGGGACATCTTTCCTGGGCTCAATTTGGTTTTGTCTGGTTTAATAGAACAGATTATGATAGGAATACCTAAGATATGTCAAAACTACTTAAGTAATATAAGGTAAAATGCAGAAATAATGAAATTATGACATCAGATCGTATTTCTGATTTTTTTAATAATAAACTTAATTGTAGAATGAATAATTTATTTTTATCTTTAAACTGGATGAAAGTAAAAGCTTCTAACCAGTTTTGATAAAAAGAAACTGTTCTAGAATCTTTAAACAGTTAAAAAGTGCCAATGCTCATAGCAAATTCACTCACAGATGTTCCTTAAATAGATCTTTGTCCCTATTTGGGCTCATGAAGCCATGAGGTCTGAGCATGATTTGACCTTTCCTCTGATTTCTCTACTGGAAGGGAAGAGAGTTTAATGAAAGGCGAACAGAAAGTTGTGGCTGTGCCATTTATTTTGTGATGACTCTGTGTGTGTCCATCTCCCAATCTAAGAGTCCAGTAGAATATTGATACCCTTGAAATATGTTAGAAGAATTGTGGGAAAAGAGTATGGTATCTGGCATGGAGTATATTCGGTTTGCCCTATGCTCTTTTCACTTTTTAGGTGCCCTTCTGATATACAGACTGATTATGTATGAAGATTTTGCTCTTCTCTGCTGCATTAAAACAGGGAGATTAAGTAGTCCAGAATAAATACCTTCATTAAAATATGCAAAACCAGAATAAAATTTGCCTAAATTAACATCTGTATATGCAGTACATTACCATAGCATTTAATCAGTTGATCACACAGGGATTACAGCTATGGCCTTCAATAGAAACTCCTCAAAACTCCATCTCAGTGTATTTTGCTGCATAAATTCTTTCAGTTAAATTTATTGCATTAATGCTTTTTTAAATTGTGCTAAAATAATGAGGCAGCATTAACTGATTTAATACATGGGTAAATAGTGCCTTGTTTCAGTTGCTCAGTTACTTACATAAAGGTGCAGAATAAAATAAGTATTTTTAAATCTCTGTGATTCTGATTGGAAAATACACTTGAACACAACTCCATATGCAGCAGATCCCAAATTAATGGGACCCTTGAGATATAACTGCTCAGCTGACTTTCCTTGAAATGTGAGAATGCTGGAATACAGTGAAAGCTTTCTATCTTTTAAACTCTGCCTTATCACAGCAGTGCATGCATGTATGAACCAGAACAACAAAACTCTATGAATACAGATACACAAGAACTTTGAAAAGCATAAAGCTGGAAAAAGAGGGAAAGCTGGAAAAACCCATGTATTGCCTGCCTAGTGTGTCATTCCAGGGAGAGGTGCAACTCCAAGAAGTGTATTGTGACCCTCTGATTTAAATAATCCACATTCAAGGTGGGTTTGTTTGCAAAGTCTTCTTTGCTCCAGTGTTGGCTGTGCTCACTCTACCTGCCATGCTGTTGCCAGCTCAGCCCAATATCTTTAATGAAAATGTGCTGTTTTGTTGTTATAAATGATAACCCCCCCCCCATTCAAACCATTATACCATGTGTCAATGAAAATGCTTGTATGTCTGCAAAATCAGGATCAAGAAAATGTGTGAGGTATCCTGTTAAAACTCTGCCTGAAATACAGTCTATCCTGGGAGCCATAGTAGTATTTAGGAGGAAATGAAGCAGCAATGCATAACTACAAATAATATTAGCTGAAGGAAGTACCCTGTTCTCTATGCATGCTTTAACAACCTATTTGAAGAATAGGTATAGATTATACACTTTTGCAGTTTCCCCTAAGGCTCTTGATTGATGTGACTTAGCAGTTCTTCATGTGGCCTCACATACTTCTGCACCTGGAATGCTTGAAGAGCTGAATCAAAACTCAGACTCTAATTGACCAGGATGACATTTAAAATGTAAATAGACATAAATGCAGAATAATTTCTAAACTTTTATTAGGTATATGCTAGGCACAGTTTACTCTGTCAAATATTATAATGTATGATATCACATTACAGTGGAGGGAGCTATTTTGGAAATTGAAGTGTTGAGTACATTGCTCTTACATCCAGTCATAATACAGTTAGGCTTGTAGCTCTGTACAACTGGTATTTAGTTTGCTTTGCTAATGGTAGTTTACATCTGTCATTCAAAGACCATTCTAACATTAGTTTGCATTTTAAAATAAGCTTTATCTTATGTGTAGAAATGGCTTGTATAGTTTTGAGTTAAAGTAATGCACCTGTGAAATACCTTCCCGACTTTAAATTTATAGCTCCTGAACTGTGACTCGTGTTAAATGAAGGAGAAATTTAGATATAGTTGGTGCAGTTGTAGATTGATGTGTCATACAATCTGTGTGACTACAAGTTAGTCATGGCCATTAGTTTTCCTTCAAAATGGAAATATGGTTTAACTTTAGATTTTGTATCTAGTAGCACTTAATCCTCTAGATTAAACTTTTAGGGTTTTTTGTCTTTGCCTTTTTATATGGTTTGCTACATAATTTGTGTTGTAAAAGGCAAAACAACTGTTACGCCTCCGAGTTTCTCCTGTGGGTAGGCAACATTGTAAATTATTAAATACAACCACAGACAGTGTCATGATAACTTTTAATGTGATGGTGAAGTGAGAGCATTGATCTTATGTAATTTGAGTCAGGAAAATCTGAACAGGTAAACTATTTGTAACTTCTTACAGCTGAATAGGAACATAAGTAATATTAGTAACATAAAAAGGGCCATCTGGTCCAGCTTGCCTGAGCCTATGTGATTGGTTGATGATAATCTCAACCACCTGCTTTTCCACCGAGCTCTAGTTCACCAGTCCTATCCTGTTCCAGAAACAAATGTATATGTCTCTTATAAAACTTTCTTTATAACTTTGATTATTCAGACCTTATGTGATCTTATGGCACAGGAGAGCCCAAAGTCACAGAAGAGATTGGAGCTGGTAGGCTCTGGATGCTCAACAAATGCACAGAAAGAAATGCCTCTGATCAAGGGTTTCTAATCTAGTTTCAGAGAAAATATGTGGATTATTAGAATAGTGGTGTGATAAAAGTAAGTGAAGATCTGTGTGGTGATCAATAACAAAATGCAGATAATTATTTAGCTTTTAGATTTAACTGCAGACAGTTAGTATTTATAGCCTCTGCTGACATCCTGTTAATACATTTGTTATTCTTTTCTCCAATATTTATCCAATTTCTCCAATATTTATCAAGACATTACTGTCTGTCTTGTAAATCTGAGGGGGAATAAGGAGAGTATCACAGTATAACTAAGGTTGGAAGAGACCCCCAAGGATCATCAAGTCCAACCTGTCTCGACAGACCTCACGACTAGACCATGGCACCAAGTGCCACGTCCAATCTCCCCTTGAACACCTCCAGGGACGGCGACTCTACCACCTCCCTGGGCAGCCCATTCCAATGACGAATGACTCGCTCAGTGAAGAACTTTCTCCTCACTTCGAGTCTAAACCTCCCCTGGTGCAGCTTGAGACTGTGTCCCCTTGTTCTGGTGCTGGTTGCCTGGGAGAAGAGACCAACCCCTTTCTGTCTACAACCAGCTTTCAGGCAGTTGTAGAGGGCAATGAGGTCACCCCTGATCCTTCTCTTCTCCAGGCTAAACAATCCCAGCTCCCTCAGCCAGTATTTAGTACCCTGAAGCACAATTGTTACTGCTAGCAGAGGGAAGTAAACAACAGCTCTGTGAAGTAACATTTTCATTCTACAAACTAAGGAACTGAGGAATTTACTATTCTGCCTGCATCTCTCAGTTCCCAGCAATCACACATGCTGCTTCTCTATAGCACTGGTGAAAAAATTAGGAATGTTATTTAAAATTATTAAAACAATAATTTAAACAATGGTTTTATCTGTTTCCAGAAAATAGTGCCAACCTCCATATCTTTCAAGTTCTTCATTTACTGTACCGGTGTGTTTTCTTTTCCTCTTTTTTGTCTCCTTGGACATAAAATCAAGAAAGTTTCCTGTGCTATAGCCACTGTCATAGATTTTGTGATACTGGCACCAGGTGCTGTAAATGATACTTCTTTAATTATTTGGCTTTCAGTACCCTAGTGTAACCTCCTAACAATTCCTATGGGGTTGTAGCAAAGTATATACTTCTCCTGGACTACCATAGTTGTACTGTGCTTCCCTCTGGCCTCATTCTGCTTCTGCTGAGTGTCTGTTAGATGAGCAGCTGAGAAAAAAGACTTCCTCCATTACAGGGGGGCCCTTCTAGCAAACACTGTAAATTAGTGCTGGGGTGAATACAGGTTAGTCATTTACCTTACAAGCTTTGAGACCTCCCGTGCTGGGTATAGAGATAATAGGTACTGGCACACATGAAATATCCTATGAAATTATACATAAATGCTTACTACTTGATATGTCTTAACACACTGTAAAACTTTGTACTTACAAGTATGTTTTCCATTAAAAAATCAACACTTTGCAGATAAAGAGAAAGATTCCCTTTCCCCTGTCTCTTCTCCTGCTAACTGTGGGAGGAGATTGGCTGTGGAGTAACAGGATTTTCTTGGTAGACTAGTTACATCTGGCACAATCTTCCCATAGAGGCCAACAGCACTCTCTCTATTTTTCTATTGAGAGTAAAATCCCTTATTGCTGCTAGATAAGAATGACATTTTATGAAACAGAAGAGCCTATTTTTCTTACACAGGTCTATTTCCTATGTACACTTTTAGTGGTTGAAGTAAGTGTGATGTCTAATATCTTGCATTTCATAGCTTTAATGCTTATTTTTGTCTGTGGAAAGTATGATGTGCAATAGATGCATCTTGCACTGAGCTTTCAAACTTGTTTTATAGCTTAGAATAAACAGATAAAGGATAAATTACAATGTCACAATTAATCAGTTAAAAATAATTCTTTTCCATGCTTTGTATTTTCTCTCTGAAACCCTTTCATTTCTGTTAGCTCTGCTACTAATTATGCAGCCACTAGCTGTAGGCCTTCAAAGTCAGACAATGCAACATCATTCAGGAGACGTGGCTGCAGAAGCATGTAGGAGGAGTGCCTTTACAGGTCAAGTGCTATGGCTGCTCTTTCACAAATCAGTCTGAATTAGTATCATAGGAGCCTGTTGGTTTTCCTGCTCCCCCACACCTCCAGCTTCATCTGTTAGCTGCTGCTGTTGCCAACCCTCATTTTATGCTCCCACACTTGTAATTTGTTTCAGTATTTGCTGGCAGTGCTGGAGCAGCTTCAGCCCACAAACATCATTACCAAAACTTCTGGGAAGCACTGAAATTAACTCTACCTGAAACTGTACTGCATGTGGCTTCACTGCTCTTCAGCTAGCAATCATTTATTAATATTTTTGGGAAAGAGAAAATGGAATATAAAGTAACTCCTGCGACTGATGGTCAAAGCTCAAGAAATGGCTTCAGTAGCAATGGACACTAAAGTTAAAAGCTTTCTTAAAGGCTGTTTCACGCCTTTTTGATGAATGTGTTTGATCATACTGCTGCTACCTGTATGCCCAATGTAAAGACCTGATTTAGGCACATCTGTGTTCTGGGCAGAATGGACAGGCCAGGGACTGGAGGGAGAGAAACCCCTGAAGATAGTGTTCTGGTGCTAGAGGCGTCCTCTGGATAGTCTTAGCTGACATGCTTACGGGTGGACTTTACCTGATGGATTACAGCTTGATGGGATATGGAGGCAAGATTACACCACCCCTTTCTTTTTCACCTTTCAGCTGAAGCTGCATGCTTTGACAGCTTCCTGTGTTCTGGTCTCTTTATCTAATCTATCTGTCTATATGGCTACCATGTTCTTTTTCTTAGGAGGGAAAAGGAAATAATAAATGGAAAAGGCTCTTAAGTTTCTACATGCTTAACAGAGTCCTGGGCCAATCTGTTGTATGATAGATGCACCTATAGATAATTGCTTGATGGGTGCTATGGGTAGCTGTGTGCCTTTAGAATGGGAGTATAAGTACTGCCAACTCTGGTTCAAATGTGGTCTGTGGAAGTGCAGATTACTTTTTCTATGAATCACATATGCTGTAGATAAGCAGCATAAATGCCAAATACAATGCATTTATCACTGTATTGGTTCTTTTTGTTTCACAGAGAAAGAAAATTTGAGATTTGTAAAACAAATGTGTAAATAAACATGGGTGAGAAATCTGACTAAATATCTGAATTTGCCTTCAAAGGGTTAACTGTCCTTTGCTTTGAATTGTATAATATGTAATTCATTTCAAAGTTTCAAAGTCTGTTAAGGTTAATGGATATTTTTGAACTGAATTCAGTAAGTTTTGGATCAGGTCTATAGACAGTAAAAAACTCATGTGCATTGACTGAAGTATCTGGCTTTTTCTATGGTTTGCAAATCTGTGAGAGAGTGGGATGAAAGTTGAATGAAAATGTTTCTTTCTAGAATATTTCAAAAGTTTATTTAAAGGAGGCAGTGTGTCTCGATGTCCCCCAGGCTTTCCTGATATCTCAGTAAATTTCAGTAGGTTTCTTTGCAAATCTAGTCTGCATTTCCACACATCTATCATTCATGGAACTTGCCTTAATAAATCATCTAAAACATTCTGCAATAAAAAGCTGTGTAGAGCTAATTCTTCTTTTACATCAGAATAAGTGTAGACTTACCAGTGTTAATTCTATTGTACCTGTCTTGGAAATATGAAGAACCAAAAAAATGAATGCAAGAATTCAACATACAAGGTAAAAGTTACATGAAGTTGCTGTGGATATTTATTTTGGTTTTTAAATATGTTTATGCCTTTCAGGTGGAGGACTTTAATTCATAACAGTTCCTTTTTTGTGTGTGTGTATTTCCTTAGCATTCTTTGAGTTTATTGTTTTGAGTAAGATTAATGTGGCTGAGTTAGTATTGGTTATTGTTTTCTTGCTAATATCCTGCAGCTTTATGTTGCTTTAATGTATGGACATTCAGAGTTTTGAACATTGTGGGAAAAGGTTTCACTGGCATCCATTCTTGCCATTAAAGTGCTTCCCATCTGAATTTTTCCTGCCAAAGTATGTGGTATCCTGCAGAGCAAGAGGATGAGGACATAGATTGCAATGAAGCTGAACAGTTTGCACTTCCTAACGGTGACACCAGACATCAATCTTTTGTAGAGACAGCCCAGAATGCAGGAGAATAAGAGCTCTCACTCCAGCTCCCCCATCAGAAAAAAAACAAAAGGAGAATTATCTTCTCTTTTTACCCATTTCATTCCAGCAGTTTCCTTCTAAGATTGTCCAAGATTAATATGTTCTTGAATTGCATAAGCTGACGTTTCAGTGGCTAAGACAAGACACTTTGGGGGAAATAAAATAAAATAATTGAAGTAAAGTAACTATAGGTCATCTGAAATAACTCTTCCTTTGTTTTGTTTTGGGGGGTTTGTTTGGTGTTTTGTGTTTCCTTTTCTTTGTTTTTGGTTTGTTTGGTTTTTTTTTATTTTTTTAAGTGAATCCCACTTCTCTATGTCATCAAGCTAAGGAGTAGAGTTTGATCACAGTTAATGTATTTCATATATTTATACCACAATGTGATGTCACTGTTCAGTAACACCAAGTTCTATTAAACAGGTTGGCAAATGTTTAGAACTAGAGATTGCCAGTCCTGTAGTTGGCTCTGTTTGGAGAAGCTTGAGTCAGGTCTACAAAAGCCACTTTGCACCAGCTGCTGAGAATCTTCTCCTTTGAAGAGAAATTGATTACAGGTTTTTATTTTAATATATGTGTTTTAATTTCACCAATAGATTGTTTTATAGTTGTGCAGTCAATAAGCCATATGCTCCTTTTTGTAGGAAAGAAAAGGTGCAAATATAGCTGCATGCTGCAAAAAATTATTACATCAAGGAGCTGCAGAAGCTGACATATACTGTGTCAATCAGGAGACTGTGAGGGTGTAAGGTGGATAAACTTTGCTAAAACCAGTAGGAAACCCGTCTAAAGAAAGGGTAGTATGAAACTTGAGCCCAGTATTGCTGGAAAACTCATGACTGGGCTTGGGACTGGGTTCAGAAAGAGGAATCTATGCTATTCTTTAATTATCCTTGAATCTGCCATCAATAGTTTTGGTGGTGGTTTTTTTTTTGGTGCAAATCAGAATTGTTTTCAGACTCTTACAACTAAAGAATCTTTTATGAAAGGCAGAACAACTGGGAAACTGAGTAGCTGAATCAAGCCTTACATACCCATTGAAGAGACAAGTGACAGCCTCACAGCTGCTGTTGTCATGATTCCTCACAATCCAAAGACTCAGGTCTTTGCTGCAAAGATCATCCAGATTTTAGGCAAGCAACCCTTTAACCAGCTGCAGAGCTGGTCCAAGCAGCTAGAGACCTTGAATAATTGGCTAATTGGCTTTGGGAAGGTGTTTGAAACAGGTTGGTCAGGCAAGCTGGTATATAGCAGAAATTGTGCAGGAGACCTGCTGGGTACTGGAAGACTTGCCAAATACTCCACTGTTTCCAGAGGTTACGTATATACACTTTACTAAAACTTCATTCCTTCTGTGTGTTTATCTTTTGTGTGTTTCCTATTTGTCTTTGTGTAAGTGTCCAAACCCAATATTTATGTGCTAAAATTGCTTTGGATCATTTATCTTCTCAATATCTTTCTCCACAAAGGAATGTGCATTCGTTTTCTGTTAAAGCTATGACTGATGTCAGAGATTCAGTCATTGTGAATTCATTTCTGAATTCTTACCTAATAACCTTTATTCTTTCGTGGTTTTCCATGGCATGTGTGAAAAGAAGCTGTTAAATCTCAGCAACTGTATGGAAAAGCCATGGGTTAGGACTGTCCTAATGTAATCAACTGAGACTCTTGTTCTTTACATTGATGTAACTGGATTGTAATCAGTTTAGCTGCTTAGAGAACTATGCCTACTAGAAGAGGCTGTGTCTTCAGGAGCACTGGAGCTTTTTTCTGGCTTTTCCATTGATGTCCTATGCTTATAAGGATGCCAGAAAAAAAGAACACAGGGCATGTATTACTTGAAAGGGCCATAACTTTTGACCTGGGCAAGCTCTGCTTTCTTAGCCACGTGATATTGCAAATATTTTACAGATTCAGAAGTATACCTAACTTTCAGTCCCCTGGATTCTGGCTAAGAGAGGATGTGATTTGGCCTCTTTGTTCTGGGCAGCATATGTAATGCTTTAGCTTGTCTTGACTCTTCCCACGTTTCCCCAGACCATTCTGTATCTTAAGTTTTGCAGATCTTATTGTGGATTTTTTTGTGTGGGAGCAGTTTTGTGTTTTCAACTGGTATGGCAACAGATCAAGCAGGAGGTTTTGGCTTGTGCACAGATTCTGGAGGCAGGTTTTTATAGAAGGTTGCTTCAATTTTTTGGCTTGTAAGCCATGGGAGCATATACCATGTATTACATGATTGTAAGTTAGCCCACTCAGTAAATATTTTGGTGACCACATACAGTAATTTAAGAAGAGGACTGAAAAACAGAGATAATGCTGAACAAAGCATAGAAAAGCGCATCTCTCATCATGGAAGGAGCAGATGCTGAATGCCTAGTGAAATTTCCTAGTTAAGCTGCTGGATTGTGGTTGCAGTATGTCTCATGGTAGCATTATTTACTGCAACTAGCTGTGTGACATTGTATATGATTGCCTACCCTGGAATTACCTGGGTACCATAATATGTTTCATTGCAATATGACCAAAAAAAAATAAGAGATAGTCCTGAGGCTGAAGAGGTGATTCTGAATTGTTCCACTTTCCTGGCATACAAACTCTGGGAGCAAAGACTAACATCTGGTTTTTCTATTATTCTAAGCAGTAGCAACACTCCTGCTTCCTAAATGGTGAGAACTGGTTTGTGTCAGGTATATACATGCATAGGTACTTCTCAATAAAATTGCACAGAAGGAAAGTTAAGAGAGGTGTTTGAAGCTCCTTATTGAACCTCAAGTCTAATTCATCACTGGAACTTGCATATTTTTACAACTGCTTTTTTTATTTACATATGTGATCATCCTGAGAATACAAACTAACTGCTATCTCTCACTGTAGCCAAGGCCCCAGTGTAAGAAAAATGTATCTCATTAAAAAGAAAAAACCCCAGTTTACATTTCCCTCTATATATGCTTCGTTGTGTGTGGTATATAACACAGTCTTCCAGATAAATTCCTTGGATTTAATTCTTTTCTCATTAAGCCTGCACTGCACTGTGCTTACCTCAGCTTAACTGAGGAAAGAATTTGTTCCTATAAGAATTATATTTCTAATAGCAAGAAAGGCAAAGAAAGGCTTTTGGCAAATAACTTTTGAACTTTTACTGAATAACACTGAAACATGATAACATAAAGCAAAATTGGATCAGAAGAGTAGCAAAAGAGGGACTGCACCACAACAGAGTAGACAGCAAGGTCATTTGCAGATCATATCTACTTCTGTTGTGGAGATGACAGCTAATCTGTGTAGCTAGATTTCTGTTTTTCAGTGAAGTGGAATTGATTCTGGGGTGATTTCCCAGTTTTAATACAGGCATCCATTCTGTGTCCCAAAATACATTTTTTTGGCCAACTTTTATTAAAACAAAAATAATAAAAATCCCATAATTCTCTCTCTGAGTAGCAAAACTTAACTGCTGCTCTGTCTTGGTGGTTGTTTATCCCATGTAGGTATAGAATCTGTCACAGAGCGAGACTTTGAAAAAGCCCTTCATGAGAAGATGTTTATTGAAACATTTCAGATGTATCAACAGAACAGATCAATTAAAAATCAGGAAAGTAGTAAGTGGTCAGTTGTTGTCTTGTGAATAAGCAAAGCTAACAGTTTGGTGCAAAAAAAACCAACCCTGAAATGCTGTGTATTCTGCTCTAGCTTACTATTTTAGAGAGAGCCGAAATGCACAGAAAAGTAATGAATGGAAGATTTACCTCCCAGGCCATTTTTCTTTCCTCAGTTGACCTGGAGAGAAGTAGACCCATGAGATGATCCCTTTTCTATTGCTTGTAGGCAAATGGCAACACTGATTACCTGCCGCAGAAGCACTGTGGGTTACAACTGCTCTTGGAAGCAAGTTTCCACATTGGGGTCAGCAGGGACCATGTTGTGGGCAAGGGGTTTCTCACCACACACTTGGCTTTGCAGCTGTAATGTGCTAATCCATGTCACAGAAACAGTAATTTTGCTATCTCCTAAGTTTCTACTTAGGTAAATTGTAGTTCAGTTCCTCACTGAATACTGAAGGTATCTAATCTTGTAAGACTGGCAAACAGTCAGAATGAAGGTTCAAATTTAAGTGCATGCTGAGTTGTTCTCATAGATACAATCCAGTGCTGGCTGAAAGAGAATAGAAGCTTTATGTGATTCAGCATATGAAGGTATTTCTAAATATTCTGGGTATTTTTCCACTTTATTGTAGATTCAAATCTTATAAATTTGTGTGCAAAGAAGTATTTTTTTTTATTCACAGAGGATTCACCAGATCTTTACCATTTTGCTGATTTTGAGGACTATGTAATAAATTTTAATTAACATCACTCCTTGATATGAGTACAGGGCTTTTTGACATACATGTTTTCTCCTAATCTGAATCTAAATGTGTTGGGCTGGGGAAATCACTGAAAGCTACAGATATCAGCAACAGCAAAGTTTCATTTGAACTCCCAACATTTTTAAAGAGAAATCTCATGTGCACAATGACCATTTTTGGCTACCACAAAATAAATTCTTCCAAAGTAATGAAATATAGCCCAGGCATTAGGTCTATCTTTGGGCCTCATAGAAAGGGATTTGATTAGTTACAAATGAATTTGAAATAGAAACTAAGGCTAAGCAAAGCCATTTTTTGCCATACCAATATTATTGTGATGATTTGTGAAACATTACATTTTATGTATTAATTAGGAGGAGAGAGGGAGGGATGAGGTAGGAAAAAATAACATCATCATTAATCTTTCTTCCTTTTGTAAAACACAGAAAAGAAAATAAAGTGGGACTGCTGCAAAGAGCAGTCTTGATAACTGTTGCTTCATTGATTCTGCAATAAGCTCCTGCAAAGCTCTCTCTTCACCAGGCCACTTGCCTTAACCTCTGATTTTGTTCCTGCTATCAATAGAATTCATATATTGAACTAATGCTAAAAAGGACAAATTCTTTTCCTTCACAATTAGTATTAGGATACAAATATCTCAACTGCTTGGAGCCTACTGGTTTTAGCAGCTGCAGGTCTAACTGTGAGATAACTTCATGGAAACTTGAGCTGGAGTGAAAACCAAGGACTAGATGATAACCTGCCCATCATCCAGCAATTTCTATGTAGCATCAATTTTCTTTCCTTCCTCACTTATCCACGTAGCATAATTAATTCTTTTTAGGGATTTCATGCTGATCCTTTTACTGTTTATATTTCATGATGGTTGAAATTATTGAGTCTGTACAGCAGTAATAATAAGGTGTAAATAATTAACTCAGTATCAAGAAGTAGTTGTTTTGTTCCTCAGATGTGAATAGCTTGTCAAGTCTATACCCATTAACAGAAACTTGGGGAAAGCCACTTCAGGAAAGGAGGCCCTGGACATGCTGGGTTATAATTTGTGTAACTTTCCTTAAAACTACATGAAAAGGAAATACCACCTTTATCTTCTGCTCAAGATTATTCTCTTTAATGGCGAAAGATGCATAAGCTTCCCAAGACCCAATTGGGTGTGGAACTTAAGAATTTAAAGCTGGTCCTGCTGTGAGCAGGATGTTGGGGTAGATACCTCCTGTGGTTCTCTTGAGCCAGAATTATCCTATGATTCTATGATGTTCCTTCTCCTGAATCAAAAAGAAGGGGGGTTGTATATGTGTGTGTGGCAGTTATGCATTATTTAAGTTGTATTTAGCAACCACGCTTGACTTAGGTAACATCAAAAATACCATTAGAGCATTTTCTGCTTGACTTCTCCAATCCCATCACTGACTTTTCTCTCATGGATCTACAAAATGCAGTAACACTTCCCATTTCCAACACAGTTTGGGTTTGGGGCTTTTTTTAACAATAGTGTATTGGAAATCACCATATCTTGGTCTTGCTCTCTTTTTTTTTTTGATCATTGTGTTATAATAAATATGAGAAAGTGCATGTGAGAGAATCTTCTATTTTTTAATTCCCATTCCAATTACTTTCCTCATTTAGCTTCAAGTTATCATCATGAATGAAAAAGTGAAACCACAACCCTTCTATAGACACATACGTTTCAGTTTCTGTCACGAGTAGTTGGTGAGCAGTCAGCTGTATTCCTTGAAGAGTACTTGAACTGTGTGAGATGTCTTTTAGGTGTTATGATTGTAATATTTTCAATGTACTAATGGTTACAAACTGAGTGTTGGGGTGATCTATTTCACACTTATTCATGATGTTATTCTTTTGCTTCAAGTAAAATGTTATCGATGATCAGTTTCTTCAGATAAATTTTTAAGACAAAAATTATTTCCAGTCATCAACTCTGCTTATTTAGCCAAGGAATTTAACGTAGTCTGTGCCATTGATGTTGGCAAGAATAGGAGTAAGGAGTAGGATTTAATTTACTTAGCTGTAACAGAAGTCAGAAATAGCTTTAGCAGTTAAACTGCTTGTGACAGAATTGTTTGTTTATGCCCCTAATGTTCCTGTGGTATATTTTTGAATGATAGAGCATTTGAGATGACTTGCACATCTGAAAGATGAACACTTAACCAATATTCAGTTACATCATTCTATATTCTTGTTAGTGTAAGAGGCAGTTTAATTGAAAAATGAATGCTAATAAAATGCCTTTTTAGTAATTCATTTTGAAAACCATTTGACCTTAACTACAATGAAAGTAGACTGTAAAAATCATCATAGATTCCCTTCCTTGAACTTTTCACAATGCTGAAAAATGACTGAGGGAAAGAAGCAAGATCCAGTTACTGTACCCTGTTTGCACAGCTGTACTTCATTGAGTGGAGGCTTGTGTTACACACAGTTTGTGATAGGAAGTAAATGCTTTTAAAACAACTAAGGAGACAGGTCTTTAACCTCCACCTCTTCAGATGCTTTGTTCACTCATTTAGCTTCTGTTGAGGTCTTAGAAAACATTTCAAATACAAATTATTGTTGAGTACTGAAGCTCACCTGAGTAATTCGTCTCCTAGTGAGCTTGTTAGACAGAACCATTAAGGTGGTGTTGGTTTTTTTTGAAGATCACTAATTCTTGATGTAGTGAACACTTGTTCCTTCAGAAACAAATGCCTTTAAAGAAGGAAGAATTTGCAGATTGAGTGTAGTGTTATGATAGTTGGAATCATAGTTTTAATTCAGGAGTTGTAAGGATTTGCAAGGGCTTAGAGGACATTCAAAAATGATGCTGTCATGGAAATTATGTAACTCTCAAAATTCATAGGTATAAAATTCTCAGTTTCTAGCATACAAGACTGTTATCTCCTCTTATAAGGCTATCTAGTATCCTGAAATGGTGAAGGCTCCTGGAGATTCATTAAGAGGAATTTTTGGCAGACCTAAACTATTTCATGTAACCTTGGCACTAGATAATTTCAGGACTTTAAAAGACACACTGTAAGATAATTCTGTGAATGTGATTCTAAAGGCATTTTTCTAATTGCTCTGATGAAACAGCTCAGTGGCAACAGGAGTGTGCAGCTGGCAGACAGCCAGGTAACTTGTATTTTCTGTCATAAGCTGAGGGTTTTGTGTATATTTTATCTCTTGAATTGCACGTGACCTAAAATTTCAGTTTATGCTGAATAGGCATTGTTTAGGCTGCACTAACCACCCACTTTCTAATTTTTCTCTAATTAAGGTTATCCTCATAGCTATGCATCTGATGGCCATGAACATTTCTGTCTTAACTTCCCACTTAAGACTGTCCAGATATCAATACACAATGCAGAGGGGCTACCCAGATCTGTACTTAATGAGAAACCAGGATTTTGGAATATTCTTCATTGCAGTGCATTAAAGGTGTCATTCCTCATTTCACTCACACTTCTGCTCTTCTAGCAATTATTTTAGTTCCTGCCAGAGCCTTGTCTTCCTCAGCATGAAAGTTACACTGACCTGTGTCCATTTACTGTCAATGAAGTGAGCCTACCCAAATTCTGCTCTGAGCACTAGGTTTTATTACCTGCTCTACTATAGTAAAACAGCAAAATGCAAGCTGGGGAACTGGTTGTATTTAGCTTAAGAAAAAAGGTCTTGGGAAACAAATATTGCTTTGTTCTCTACAGCATAACTCATTAGAAATTGTGCTTTGCAGAGGTTAATATACTGTGGGCAGCGCACCAAATACACCACAGCTCTGAAGATTACAACTTATTCACAGCCTTGAGACAATCGGTACTGCAAAGATACACCTCCTGGGTAAGTTGCATAAGATTTGACACTCAATATCAACATGGCTTTGTGAAAATGAAAATGTAGTGTTTATTGCCCTTTGAAGAAAAAACATTGATTTTACAGATATTTGACACTGAAAACATGGAAAATGAATTTGAAGAATCAGAATCATAAGCTTTAAAAATACAGTCATTAATGTTTTTACAGCAAACTTGAAAAGAGATACAGTAGTTAAGTTTCAGAAGGCCAGTTATAACTCTCCATTTCTATTTTCATAACTGAGTAAAATGGGACAATTTTTTTTCTTGTGATTATTCATGCATAAGTACAGGAAAAGATCAGAATATGCTAGAATACTTCTGCATAACTGAAAGGGGCAAGGAGAGAAATCATTGCTGAATGCTTTTGACATGCAAATGCTTTCGTTTGTCTCTGCTCATTCACATCATGTGTCAGTACTTCAGTAAGGGCAGTCAGTATGCCTAGTGTTACTTCAGACAGAATTTCTCTTTAAATGCTGAGTTGTGTACGCGTGCAACATAAATTGAGTACTCATTTACAGATTTAAAACCATGTTTGTCCAAATACAATCAGAAATGTAACATGTTATTCAGTGTTTGGGGCCAAAGATAACTGCTATTCTCTTTTGACTCAGGTTGTAATTTGATTATTTTTTTTTAGTTGTTGTTTGTTTGTTTTAAGTAATAACTTCAAAATTAGTGGTTTGGGGTTTTTTTGCATTCAAAAGCAATATTCAATGTATTTTTATATATGTAACATACATATATAGACACCCTTCTTCAGTGAGTTATAACACTGGTGGATGAGGAAACCCACAGTCTTCTTTCAATCTCAACTAGCCTATCAGGAAGTGACTCAAAGCCAATAGTGTATGCTCACCACATGCAAATCTAATGTGACTCCATTAACTTCAGTAAAGCTGTTCTAGATTTGTGCTCACATAACTGAGCATAGACTTAGCCTGTTGTTCATAACAGCCCGTGATATTAAAAAGGGTTAAAGTGCTAGGCTGCAAATAAATGCTTAGTTTTTCTGTAAGTCATGAAACAGATACTACTTCTTAGATTTGTTTCTTGAAGTCTTCTATGTAAATTCTTCTTGTTTTCTTACTCAGAAAACAATCATCTGATGGTGGCAGGAGTGCCTCAGCTTTAAATGACCATAATGAACAATAGCGGAAGGGATGCATCTCTGTCACAACTCTGCTTCCTATGTAAATACTGCCATGTTAAAGACTTAACCTTTGCACATTTACCCATTGGGACCATATGTGCAAATGCTTAACAAAAACAATAACTCAAAAAAAAGACAAAAAGCCTGTGTGTACATATGGGTGTGAGCATGAGCACTTTGTCTGCCTGCATGATTTTCAGGATAATACCTTAGAGACCATAAAATATTCAGGGAGGCCAAGATGTCTAGCTGCCTTAGATTCTGAAGACCATCCTGAGGACCACACTGGTATCACCTGGCAAATAATATATGTGCATTTACAATTCATTTGCTTTGAGCAGAGAGAAATGAACCTTGAAATCCATAGTACTTTTGTATGCAGTGATTTTCTTCACCAAATATTTGGCATTAGGCAAGCATTTTGTTAATGTAAATATTGGTTTGTGTCCCCCCCAAACTTTTGAGACATATGCCAGTTTTCTTTCCCTAAAGCCTTACGGACCATGAACACAATCCTTGCTAATTCTTTTACCACTCCTATTTTTTTGGATTGCCAGCCTTGTCCAGAGCCCCATAGGTGCATCTGCCTCAAAGCTGAAACTCAGGGAAGCTTTCAGCTAATCTCTGGGAATGATCTGATGTTGCTGAATGTGTACTGTTGAATGCAATTTGACATCCAGTTGTGGGAGCTGTGAGAAAGTTGTGGTGGATGGTGTGGGATTGTGGGACTGTTCCGCTGCCAGCTCTGTATGTGTTTCCAGTTAAATGTTATAAGATAAATAAATCAGCATATTAATCTGTGTGGGTTGTGCTTTAGCTGATAGAAAAGATGTGTAATGAAAGAGAAGAGAAAAACATGCTTGAAGTACAATCAGTGGCGTGAGATATACTCCTGAACTTGGAACCAAATGTGCATTACTTCATGTCGTTTGCACACAGTGTTTCTGTTACTCCAGTGAAGGGGCAGACTTGCTGTTAAGACTGTGGGATGGTTTTGAAACCCATTTTGTGGGAAAAAGATGCATGCTATTTTTTTAAGGAGAAAGCAGCAAGTTAATGCTGTATAGATTTTTGCTTCTGATGAAAGGCTTAGTTGAAGTGTAATTCTGAAAGGAGAGGTTTGCATATGCACCTTGAAAAGCTACGATTTAAATCTCCTTGTACTGGTTCTCAACTTTCCTCCAAGGGTAAGATTTAATTTCAGATATTAGATCTATAATAATTTGATAGCTTTAGACTATACATTTAGATAAAGGGTTGAATTATGCCTTTTTGGTTTCAAAGCAGTGGAAACATCTATATATACGTCTGGAAACGGAATAGTAACACTGTTCTTTTCAGCAGTCACAAAGTTCACTTCTTATCTACTGAGGAGTTTGCCAGGTCTGGGATCTGTAAGGGATGTGTTTTTCTTGTGTCCTGAACTCCTGCAAAACTCTTACAGAAGCGCATGGACCAGCTGTTGGCAGCTGCCCTGCTGCACTCTGCAGCCCCTTCACGGATGCAGCGGCAGGTGGCCCCAGAGACCCTCGTGGAAAAGGTGGGGGGCAGAGCAAGAAACTCATCCCTCCTGCTTAACCTCAGGAGTTGGAAATTTTTCTTTTTCCATAGTGGAAACGTTTATAAGCTTTTGCTTTAAAATGAGAGGTAGAAAGGTAGAGCATGCCCATGTCAGAGAGCATGCAATGGACACATACCCTTCAAAAGGGGCAATGCCTTGAGTGTGCAGGCACATAGCTGCAGTGCAGCAGCCACAGATGTGAATCCCTCAAACCTCTTGCTGTGTGCCTTTCCCACCAGGTTGCCAGTTATTGTGGTGCTTGCTCAGTCTCTGTTGCTGAATCCACAAGTGGGAAAAGACCTGTGTGTGATAAAGATTGTTTTTTCCCAATTTTGACTGGAAATTCCATCTTGGATCCAGAAAAGCTTTTCCTCTACAGCTTAGTGAAAGGTGGCACATTCCCTTGAAATGTTTTGATCTGGTGAATTAGCATTTCCAGTGAAAAATTATTTAACGATTTTAAACAAAAATACTATATCATTCTTGTTGTTTCAGTGGACCCACAAATAGGAGAAACCAAATCTTTTGCATGGGAGAGATTTTCATTCCTCTCTATGGTTTCTGCCTCTGTAAATGATCTTTGAAATCCTTTCTGTGCTAAACAAAGCTTACACTGCAAGAAGACATAAGGCAGTTTGGAAAGCAGTCTCCTTTGTCTGTCTCAAACTTACTTGTAGATTTATATAAAACTTCCCTTATTTCACCACTTAACAGGGAAATCCTAATACTCATTATGACAAATAGGTTGAAAAATAAATATGAAGATGGTGCTTTTTGCCCTCTGAGTCATTTATAAATACCATCAAACTGCTCGCCATACTTTTAGGGGAAAAGTATATAAATTTTGAACCCTGCTTTCAATCCTGCAACCACTTCCATGAATAATCTGAAAACCATCTGTTTGGGTTTTTTTAAAAATCAACTTCCTTTCCAGCCCTTGAAAAAATTTCCTGCTCTTATCATGCCCTTAGACAGGTACGATCAATAATAAAAGAAAACTGCACTAGTTGTACTTAAATGCGGCTGTAGGTCCTACTTCTGCTTTGGCTTCACTGTAGGCTAACCTTTGAGAAAAAACATGGCAGCCTTCTTTCTTTGTTGGGACAAATCTCTCCCAGTTTGTGTGTGTTTGTTTTGTTTTGTGGTGTTTGTTGTTGTGTTTGTGGTAGGTTTTGTTGGTTTGTTTGGGGTTTGTTTCCTTGTGGTTTATTTCAGGTTTTTTGGATGGTGGTTTTTGTGTTTATGGGGGTTTTTTTGGGTATTGTTGGGGGTTTTGTTTTGTTTTGTTTGTTGGTTTTGTTGGGTTTTTTGTAGCTCACTTACTTCTAGTATTTAAATGCTGAGAAGTGTCGAGGTTAGAAGAAGAAGAAAAAAGGGAATTCAGAAAAAGGATTGACGCTTCTAAATATTTCTGTTTCAGAGCATGGAGTACTGCAGATTTGAAAGTCACTTTTCTGTTTAGTAGTCTTCTGCACAAGGCAGTATGATCTGTGATTTTAATTATTCAAGAAGTCTCATGCCCTTGTCTACTCCAGATTTTCACATCTAAATGCCACATCCCCCCCACAGGCTTTTACTGTCACCACCTGAAGTGAGAGTTGCTGTGATTTTTTTTCTGAGTCTACTTAGTCTCAGTGATTCTTAGGATCGAATGTGGAAATTTCACCTTTTAAATGTTTTTTTAATGTTGTTTTGTTTTATATATGCTATGCAAACACTTCATCCTTGAGGATCAGACTGATTTAAACAAAATAGCTGTTTGCATTATTTCCCCCAAGTTCCAGAAGCTCAGCGTAATCCTTCTACCACCTTTGAATTCTTTTTCTTCTTGGAAAAGAACTTTAAAACCAGAAATGCCCCAGGTGCACTTTGCGGGGCAGCTGTGATCCATGAAGCCTTTGAAAGTAGTTTTTGAAATCACAGCTGTCCCAGCCCTATCAGGTGATACTGCAGTGACTTAAGGGTTTCTTTCTAGTGCTCCAGTTGTCATCTGGTGTTGAAGCCTGCAGAGAGAGATGGAATTGCAGGACCTTAGTTACCTTATGGCAGTGAGATGTGGTTGTGCTGATTTTTCTCAAGAGCGTCAGTCACATCACAGCCCCGGTGTGACATCTTACCTATCAGGTAGACCCTTAGATATAAACTTAAGGAATATTAGCATTAAATGCTATGTGCAGACCTCCACTAAAGGAATTCTTGGCTCAGGAGGCCTGTTGTAGCTATCAGGTTGCTTTCTCTGATGTTCCAAGATTTTTTCTTTGTTTGTTTGTTTTTGTAGGAGAACAATAGGAACTTGAACGTGGATTTTGCAATTTTTGCTGTGTTTTTTAGGGAGCTCTTATCCACTACTTATATTTTCCTGAGTGCTAAGGAGATTTAAGATTTTGATGGTACCTGTGCTAATTTTTGGTATAGATAAAATTCTGTGTACTTTAGGGAACAATTAACTTAGTACAGCTGATATAAGATGGTGTCAGGCAGGGAGGTGGGGAAAAAAAAAATAACCCTTTTTTTTCTGAAGAAAGCAGACTGACTTAAAACATCAAGTTCCTGGAAGTCTTATTCTGTTGCAGAGAGAGATAAGCAATTAATTTTGAAATTCCTGAGACATTTCTCTGTGTGGATAATTGTGAAACTGCTGGGACATTTCTCTGTGTGTAGGATACCAGTGTCTTTCCTAAGTAAACATTTTTCTGACACTGTTTTCATACTTGCACAGCTTTAGAACTCAGCAATATATTGAGGCTTCAAGGGAGGTGCTGTGAAGAAGTTAAGGTGAGAATTTGCAATTAACTTTGAAAGCCAAGTAAGCTACCCTGACCTTATGGTTCTCACACAGGGAGGTCAGATGGAAAAGCTACGGTATTGTAAATTCACACCTTGCTTACTCTGTGATTATTCTATCCTATAAGTGAACCCTTGTGTCAAGGAAATGTTAGTCTGCTCCATATAGTACACAGAATAAGCATTTAATCTCAAGTTTACTGAGTTCTTCACTTGATTTTTCTGCTTGTTCGGTATGACCTTTGGGAAGTCACTTTTGCATCCATTTATGTCTCATTTGCTATAGCACATCTAGTAGTAACTCATCAATCAGTATCTAGTCTATGTAATGTCTGCGTTATGGAGGTACTAACCTTGTGCAGTACTTCGAACTCATGAAATAGTGCTTTGGTAACCATCACAAGTTTAGAATTCTATCTCTAATGGATATTCTCTTCCTCATTTTTCAGATCTTCAACTTGCCCATGGCTCTTTTCATTCCTCCTTCAGTGTTTGCTGTTCATCTACAGTTCAATCTACTTTACCAGTTTTGGATTCATACAGAGGTAAACCAGGTTTTTAAGCCATACCTAAAGAGTTAGCCTGCAGCAGTGTCCTGCAAATGCGCTAGCAGTTGATTTATTGTGTAAGAAAAATCTTTGTCTGACTTCTTTAAGGAGAAACATCTGTTCCTTTTTATTCTGGTTTTTTTTTTTTCTTCTGAATATATATTGCTAAATTTATAAGAAGCAATGAGGCCAGTTGGTCCCAATTAGATTAAAAAAACCCCAAAACAACACACAACAAAACACCAAACTGTGAGGAATCAAAACTTTTTCCTATTTGAATGCTGTATTTCCCTGTTTTGATGGATTAGTAAGCATTTGTAGCAGATACTGAAATTTACTTCATTTCTCAGATAAATATTTTAGGGAATATATTCAGAACCCAGTGCTTCTTAAAGATCATATTGAATTGCAACTGAAGTCCGATACTGTTTCCTTCCTAGTGCAAGTAATTCTCAGGTGAAAAATATTCTTTGATTATCTCATGACTATTTGTTTATGACTGCCCAATTTATTTGTGGTTTGTGTGAGCATAGACCATATTCTTTTACATACATATGTAGCTAATAACCCACTGTAATTAGTGAATCATTTCCCACACTTCTCAGGTACTTGAACAGCCTTCTGCCATCTCCCTTGCATTGCAGTAAAAGTGGTTAAAGGTATCTCACATTGTATCTCAGCAGCATATTTCTCAGTTACCTCTGCTGGGCTGCTAGCTAATTATCTCTACAACACATATTCCTTTGATTACTCTGTCTCTACAGATGCATTTTTTCCTTATGTAGTTTCATTATGTGATTTGTAGGACAATTATTTTGGAAACAATTTCATGTTCTTTACCTGCTATTTGGGGCAATTGTATTTCTTCAATTGCAGTTTTAATTTTCTCTTTTCTGTGTCTTTCCTTTAAAAAATTAAAAAGACATTTAAAAAAAGAAAATAAAAAGGAAAGAAAGGAAAAGGAACCCCACAAAACTACTGAGAGTGACCCAATAGCAAACTTCTGTTGTTGAAATTTCACTTCTGGTGGGCACATTTCTAAAATCATTGATAGATGTCTGACACTCTGCAATACCATGTGAGCAGGAAAGGCTTACAATCAAATACTTGGCCAGAACTGGACTAAGCTCAAGCAACATACAATGTCAAAATGTTTTGAACAAATCTGAAGCAGCAACAGGGCTGGTGAGAGGTTTGGAGGGCATGTCATACGAAGAACAACTGAAGCAGCTGGGGTGGTTTAGTCTGGAGAAGAGAATGCTAAGGGGAGATCTTACTGCTCTCTACAACTACCTGAAAGGAGATTGTAGTGGGGCTGCTGCTGGTCTCTTCTCCTAAGTAACTAGCAATAGGATGAGAGGAAATGTGTTTAAGTTGTGCCAGGGGAGGTTTAGATTGTGTATTAGGAAAAATTTCCATACTGAGAGAGTGGTGAGGTGTTGGATCAGGCTGCCCAGAGAGGTGATGGGGTCGCCGTCCCTGGAGGTGTTCAGGAAGTGTGTAGATGTGGCTCTTCAGGATATGGTTTAACAGTCAGGGTATTTGTGTTATGGCTGGACTCGATGATCTTAAAGCTCTTTTCCAACCTTAATGGTTCTATGATTCTGTGAAATTTCACTGATTCAGTGCCCTAAATCATATAGTAGCAAAGTTTCTTTGACCATGTCTTAGGTTCCCCAAACTGGATTTTCTGTTTTGGGTGGCTTTTGTTTTTGTTTTTCCATGCCAAGAAAAATATTATATGCATCATTTAGATTTTCTCTGCTGTCCAAAGCCCTTTATTCTTTGGCTGAGAGGTTTCTAATGTTCTGCTGGGTAGCAGTAATACAATGAGTCTCAGCACTGGTGCTACAGTGTGTGTCTAAAGTTTCCAAAGTGAATTTCAGAGACTTACGAATCACCTATGTCCCTCTAAAGTGCTAAATCCTTCACAGGGCTTAAAAGGAATTTCCATAGCATATGTGCAATGTGCCAAGTTTAGACACTAGTCTAAACAAGAATGAATTTCAGTCTCAATGAAAAGATAAGCACTCCTTATTATTAAATTATGGTGCCAGGAGAAAAACAATGGATCTTTTGTACAGATTCAATTGATCCAATCATAGATCTATGTTTACAAGCAGAGTTATTCTTAGCATTGATATTATTGATTTTTTTGTAGCACATCTGAAATCAGTTGAAGTACGTTGGAGTCATGCTTTAAGGTCAAAAACTATGTCAAAATGGAAATGGGGTTACATCGTGCATTATCAGATTTCCTGCTCTCAAGGGCATAACAGAAAAGAGAAGGGAAATAGTAGCAGCTATCACAGGCACACAGCTTTATATAAGCCAGTATTTTTGATGAAATTGATGTGATGCTTCACCATTATACTGGATTGGGGTTTTTTTTGCAACTACTATTGTAATTTAGCCAGTTACATCTGTGGCATCTCTAGGTTTTTTTATTTACTTTTTAAATAAAGGTTCTTTTCCTGAATTTTAATAGTGCTCATTATCTTACATCAATTACAGTAAAATTAAAAGTCTTTTCTGGAAGTCTCAGTTTCCAGAAGCTTCCCAATACTGGGGGTTTGCGATGCAGTCCTTAGGTGATGTTGAAAACAACATCCTGTCTCAGTGACTGCTGCCAACCCTCTGAGAGCTGAGATTCATCATGCTGCAGCATCATGGGAGCCCATGGTGGGTGCTGTTGCAGGGTGGCAGTATGTATCATTATAGTCTGGTGAAGATGTGGTTCCTCACTCCTATTCTGCCAGTGCAAGATGTAGTAGTTTGTGTCTAGAATCCAGGAGAATTAGATAAGAAGTGTTAAGTTTGTTCTCAGATTTCACAGTATCACTAAGGTTGGAAAAGACCTCAAAGATCATCGAGTCCAACCACAGACCTCATGACTAGACCATGGCACCAAGTGCCACGTCCAATCCCCTCTTGAACACCTCCAGGGATGATAATTCCACCACCTCCCTGGGCAGCCCATTCCAATGACGAATGACTCTCTCGGTGAAGAACTTTCTCCTCACCTCGAGCCTAAACCTCCCCTGGCACAGCTTGAGACTGTATCCCCTCGTTCTGGTGCTGGTTGCCTGGGAGAAGAGACCAACCCCTTCCTGTCTACAACCACCTTTCAGGTAGTTGTAGAGAACAATGAGGTCCCCCCTGAGCCTCCTCTTCTCCGGGCTAAACAATCCCAGCTCCCTCAGCACCTTTCTAGTACCTTTAGTCAGCATCAATGGATCCTTAGGCAAGGTTTGGCCCCATACTGACTAGTTGAGTATGTTTGGAAATTGTAGCTGCACAACTTTTGATTACACATCTTTCTCTTTCACAAAAATACAATCTACTAGGATATAAATAAACCAAAAATATCTCTTAACAAGCAATTATTATTTTTTTGGTAGCACTGAAAACCATAATAGTGCACAATTTGTTGTTTCATAAAAGAAAAATATATGAGATGTTTCAGTAATAGCAAAGAGTTAAAGTATATGGAAGTGTCCAAGGGAAGGAGTTTTGTTTGGGGAATAAATGAAACTGAATTCAGTAATTACAAGAGAACGGTCATGCAGTGCTGAAACTTTCTTTTCTGTATTTTGTCTTAGAGCAAAAGTTTATAGCCAAAATATGATTCCTGATACTTTCCTGTACTTTAATTCTGAATGTGACCAGTGTTGTTTCAGACAATGCTAAGAGAAGTTTCTTGTCTTATAACTTTGACCTTCTTCAGTATTTGTTACATTGATTTTTGTCCAGCTTTCCAACCAGCACATCAGACATGGTCTATTTTGTCTTGGGTGTCATGTATTCCTGTGAAGGCTGTACCTGCTCATTCTATCCTAGTTAATCTTTTCTATTTCCTCCATACTCGATATGCATTAGCTTGTGGCCTTTTATATGAAATGGCACAACATTTTAAACACTACAAGGCCTATACAAATATGATTCTATTGAATTATTTTGATGCAAGAGATCTCTTATTATTACTAAAATCAGAACAGGCTATTGATACAGGAAAGTCATTTCTGTAATTAATAGAGAAAGGTTGGGTGTTCTACAGTGAAAAGACAACTTTATGTCTTAAGTTATACATTTGCATTTAACTGTATTTTCTTATTACAAGACTTCTTGCTGAATGAAGTCCCCCCCCTTTTTTTCCCTCTGCTTCTGTGCATTGTGTAGATGACAATCTGGTATCAGAAATATCCTAAAGATTTCCTAAAATGCCTCTGAGTAGCACCAGGGTACTAAAATAAGCTTGACAATTTAGTTAAATGAAAAATGAGGGGGAAAAAATACCCCAATGAACAAAAAAACCCCACAACCCCAAGGCAACCAAAGAAAACACTTTTCTGTAATGGTGCATAAAGATGGGACCTCAATAAATCATGAGAAAATAATTTTTGGTCCTATCCAGTACTATTTAGGTCAATGAAATGAGTTGGTAGGTCTGCTCTTAAACGGTCTGGGAGAAATGTTTCTGTAACTAGATTATTCTCATCTAGATCATAAGAAGAGAGAAAAAAAATGGTCAAAAAGCACTAAAAATCTAATATTTCAGAAGCCACAAAATGTTTCAGGACAGTTAGTGACTGACAGAAATACTCCATTTCAGTTTATTTTCACAGGTGATTCGGAAGGTCTATGGCTTGTATTAAACTATATCCTTCCGTTATGCATTTATTACAGCCAATAAGTTAGGTGTGTTTATAACCTGATAGACACCTGTGAAAAACAGAAATTAGTTTCTGTTGGTTTAGCTGTAATTTTTATTAGATGTCAAATTGTATTTGGAAAGCATCAGCTGAATCAATTCCTGATGGTAGTAATTGCAGGAGCAGATTATTCCTTGCCTGTTTGATCTTTGACATGCATTAGTTTGTGTTTAATTTTCTAATTTAAGGGAAGACTGTAATCTGCCCTTTACCATGCTCATGGAAGTAGGTTTCTTAAGGCATCTCCTATTGCTTTATTGAAGTCTTTCTACCTCATCAAACTCTGGGAGAAAAAAAAAATGGTGAGCCACTACTATTAACCAGGAGTAGCAGGCAAGGAATGGGAAAAATTTTGGCAACACCTCATGCAGGCTAGAAAGAGAGACGTGAAAGTGCCACAGATGTAAGCCAAAATACATTTGCTTTTGTCAGAAAATGCCAGTTCAGTAAAATTGAAACTTTCTCTGGAAGTATATGTATTTGTCAAAAACTATTTTGCACCTTATATGCAGTGTATACTGTCTAAGTGTCTCTCTATGACTTCAGCTGTGACTTGTGCTCTGCTTTTTTTCTAAATGAAAAACTTTGAGAGAGAAATTGTGGAGGCTTCACAATTTCATGAAAAGGAATTCACTTCGTGGCAGGAAGCCATGCATAGTACATGCACCACATGCAAGCTGTGGTGGCCTGATCCTGAAGTCCTTACATCAATCAGTTCTTACCTAAAAAGATGACCAGATTCAAAAAAATATCTTCTATGTTTTCTTTTATTTTTTTTCCCCCAAAATATGAGCACAGGAAATAATAATGCAATTAAAGGAAACTGGAGAAGCAACTAAAATTAAGAAAAATAGGTAAAAATGTGTATATTTATTTTAAGATGTGCTTCCAATATAAATAGTGAAAGCTATATTTGAAATCTAGAGGACGTATGTGTCTTTTTAAGCAGAAGAAACACAGGTCTCTTGGATGGTGGTTAAAAGAATCATAAAATCTTAGGACAATCTGGTAAATAAGTGTCAGCAGAAGGTGATAGATAAAATACTCAGTTATTGATTCCAGGCCCTAACAAGATTGGTCCTCTTCATTCTTCCATTTTCTTGGGCCTATCTTTTCTACATCATGTGTGGCAGTCTCATTTAAATGTCCAAGAAAAGAATGTAGGAGTTAGTGAACCTAACAAGGTTTATTTGAAGTACTTTCAGTGGTTTAGGAATTTAGAATCGGTTCAGTAATCCGTTTCTTAAAATGGAAAGGTAAATTTTATCAAGAAATGTGTCTTGGAATTTAAAAAGCCTTTTAACAAAATGTATTTGACTATAATGAAATGGCAGCGTTTGCAGTAGGAAGAGGGTAATTTTGATTTTGTGGTTGCTTTATGGAGCTGGGGAAAGATTTTTGGTAATGAGCTAAAGTCTTCAGTAGCTTGCGAATGAAGAATGGAGATGCTGTGCTCATAGGTAAAAAAAAATCTTGTTTGCAAAGTTTATGTATTTAGGCCTGATTTAATGTACTGTGAATACCCTCTAAGGTCAGTAAGTAGAGTCAAATTGAACATGTGGAAGTTTTTGCAAAATGATGGAACACAAATGGTATTGAATGGATCACAGTGAAACCAGAGCGTGGCGATCTGACCGGATTTCCTGGCTGACATGAGGAAAATGTCATGGTTTGGGATTTTTGTTTTGTTTCTTTGGGATTTTTGTTTGTTCGATTGGTGTTGGTTGGTTGGTTAGTTTGGGGGTTTATTGGTGTTTTGGTGAGGTTTTTTGCTGTGTTTGGGTGGGGTTTTTGTTGTTGTTTGTTTTGGCTTTTTGTTTGTTTTGTTGTTTTTTGGGTTTTTTTAATAAAGAATGTCACCAGCAAAAGTTAAAATCAGTAATACTCTGATATCTTAACTGAAATTGCAGTCTGTCTTGAATTTAACAATGGAAACTAACTTGTAATTCAAATAGCATACAGCAACAAAAGCTTTCATATTCTGTATTCCAATACATTCATTCTTTTAATAGAAGAATAAACTTACTTTCTTAATTCAGTCACTATAGCCAAAAATAGACATGGGTCTGTCTGATGTGCCCTTTCAAATTAGAAATACACACATCTGTCCTAGTCAGGTTACAAGGGATCAAAACCTTACCATTCATGAGACTTTTGCCAAAAGTCCTCAAAAAGATGAAAATAATTAGAGGTGATTACAGCCATCCTCTTAGTATGATGTTAAAGACTGTGTCTGACAACTCTCAGTGATGCCAATGATTTAAATGTGATTCCTAGAAACAGGCCACATTGTCTGATAGCCCACTGGCTTGTAGGATTTTCTTACTGTTATAAAGGTCCAAAAAATTATTCTAATTCAAATGGGAAATGAACTAATCACCAATTTGCATGAAGAACACTATTTTGGTTTACAAAAGAAAGTTCTGGTGATAGCTGATGCTGTTGTCATTCAGAAGTGTATTGTTCACCTACCACAAACACTCAGCTCAAGCATTTCCTGCTGAGAGAAGGAGATCAAATAAATCAATAATTACTAGCTATATAAAAATACTTACTTTAATGCAGACAGTTCCTTTCTAGGTCCAGATGAGACATACATACAATATAGACAAAAAAAACTCAAACATGATTCCAAGAAACTGAGATCTCACTGCTTCAATCTAGTCCATCTGCCAAAATGCTGTTAGATTTTGTGACTAAGCTTCAAGATGAAAGACTTGTCATCATCTCAGTTGCCAGGGCACAGAGAAGAGCAAGCTAACAACACTACCGCTAAGCAGAAATATTACCAATAGCTGCAAAACTTTTTACACTTTTTCAGGTTTCCATCCCCCCATGAAGGAAGAAAAGTATTATTTTTATACATATATAAAGCATATAACTTGGGTTTGTTGTTTACCTTTTTGTTTGCTTGTTTGTTTTGTCTTGGGTTTTTTGTTTGTTTGTATTTTTTTTTGTTGGTGTCAAGTAAAAAGAATAACAAAAGAGAGAGTTCATAAAAGAGCATGCAGGTCCTATCTTGCTAAGTGTAGGCTGCACTTGAACACAGTTTAATCAGAAAAAACATAGTAGGATGAGGCTTGGAGTTCCTTCCTTGGTACCTAGGATCTCAGTGATGATTAGTAGTGTTGACTTTACACCCTAGTAGCCCCAAGATAAGCCTCATATATTTAAATCAAAGTACTCCTTGGCACTTTCAGGCATCAGAGTCTATCCAGAAGTTCCTTGACATGGTGAGTTAAGTATTGTAATCTTATCCTCTTTCAAAAGAACTGCAGAATAGAGAGGGGCTCAAAAGCTGTGTAAATAATTTAAATAAATGTCTAGTACCACCCAGTAGCTCTGAACTCAACATGCAGCACAGGAGCCATGATCTTGTTCATTCAGAAAGCAGCTGCTCCATAATGATTGGCTTATACTGGTGATTTGCTTTTGATGGACAACTGTCTGGCCAAGAAACCCTTCCTTTCCCATGCTGAAACTGGGTCACTGGTGAGGCCATGAATGAAAAATCTATGGGACAAGAACATAAACAGGAACTTCACTTTTTCATTCTAATAATTAATTCTATAAGTTTGAATATTAGCTTCTTGTCCTTGCACCAAAGACTCTTCTTGCAAGAGAGATAGCTGTGAAATGTTTACTTCAGCAGCAGTGGGCTGCAGAAGCCAAAAACTGGAAATCTGACTTGAAGAGTTTTATTTAGGCCACTTGTATCTATTACATCTTTGCACATTTCAACACATTCTGCATCCTGCAAAGCAAACTAAACAACTCATTTCCCAGATAAAGTTAATGTCAGAAAGAAAGGATATTATGTTAGTGTGAAATAAGTTACAGATACTGCTCTGCTCTCTGTCAAAAAACCCCAACCAATCAACCAAACTTTTCATCTGAACATGGTACATGCAAGACTCTGGAGCTTTTGTCATGGCTTGTATTCTTTGACAATCTCTGTGAATTGGCTATGACAAAGACAACAGCAAGTTTGAAAGACACTTATTTGTTAAAACCAAAAAGTGTATGCTGATGACAATACTTTTTATCTATTTAAAGAGGAAGATGAAGAGCTACACTTGGCTGTATTTTAATCTATTTCATAACTGGCATGCTGACTTAGTACTTTCTGGTTTGGTTTTTTCCCTGCTATTTGCTAGCATGTATATGTCATACTGCTGAAAAAATACTGAAATTTTATAGCAATTTTTCTCCTGCAGTTTGTTTAAATTGTTCAGCTTGATATATGACTGAAACAGTGACTTTTTCCATGCTCTGCCATTTGTAATGCTGCAATTAAGACAACGAGTTGGTGTAGGATTTCACTCATTTTTAATGGACAAACTGATTGAAACTTTCCTGTATGTGCTCATCTTTTTCAGCAACTGGGCTTAACTGGGCCTTTATTGGGGGTGGGGGAACCCAACAACAAGTTGCATCCACTTATTGAAAGTGTTAACTGAAATATAAAATACCAATTTAATTCAAACCTTTTCTCCTGGTTTAGGTGTAAAACAATGGAACATGACAGCAACCTTCCTTCAAGATAAATTATTATAAACATATTTTTAAAGTCAGTGTGTTTATTATATAAATATGCCCTTAACTGGACTACCCATCAAAACTAGGCTTTCACCTCCAGTTCCTACAATCCAGATTTATCAGAAATTCACCCCCTATGAAACTCTTTATGATCCCAACAGGCCTGATTCCTCTCACTTGTTTTATTTCTAAACTATAAATATTGTTTTTTCACTCCTCAGTGTGGAAATTTGGCTACATCCATTTTACATGCTTACTGGAGTAGAAAACTGCCTAATCGGATAGGAAAACAGTTGGCGGTGTATAAATCAGGGTTTGCCGGGGATTTCAAAGTGTGAAACTGGCAGATGAGGACATATCCTAGGAGTTCTGCCTTTCCCCAGCTTCCCTGTAGAGATTTCACATGGCAAACCTGATCACCAGGGCCATCTGTATAAATACATGGGTGTGTTGTCCTGAATTAACACAGCAGCTCTACTGGGGAATGTAATTAAGCTCTTCTTTTAAAATTTCCCCAGCACACTGTCTGAAATATAGATTTATATACCAGAAATAAAAATCTTAGCTTGATTTTGATGAGGAAATCAATAATGAAATGTGGTTTACTACCAAAAAGTCTTTACAGAATCCTGAAATTAAATTCAGAGTGTTCCTTAGTGATGCTTCAGGGATGAATTTACCCTTTCCTGTCCTGCAGGATAAGATTGTGATATTGAAAGTAATGCTGTGCTGCAAACAGCTTTTCTTACACTCAAAGGAAAAAAAAAAAAGCCCAACACAACAACAACAAAACAACCCAGAGATTTTACATACAAATGGTTTTACTGTAATATTGCCTGCTCTGCTCAATCAACATTCCTTCTGAACGTTCATGTTAAAACCAAGTTAAGTAAAGATTCATGTTGTAGTGGTGACAGGAGGAGTTGTTACACAAGATGTAAAGTTTCCCTTGGATTTCATGTCACGATTTTTTCTCATTATTTAAACAAGAACTGCATTGAAGTGGTGCAGGTACCAGGCAATAAAGATTTCCCTTGGTGCTGACAAACTCTGAGACCGCAAACGGAGGTGGTTACATGCCACAAGAGATATTGTATAATGTTCTTTTCCTTTAGGCTAGAGATTGCTGTCACAAAGGAAACATCTTTATAGAAGAACTACTATAACACACAACCCCTCTACCCCCCATTTAGTTCTCATTGTATATGAAGATTTCACTTCCAGCATGTTTTATTCAGTAATGCATGGAAAGCATTTGGAAGCATGCAGCTGTTAGCCTGCCTGATCTTGGAATTGCTTAAATTACTGCCAGTAATTCTGCTTTATTATTTAGCAATATTCAAGTACAATGAAGGGAATATGGGTTTTTTGTGTGTGTGGGGGGGGTGGTTGTTGCTTTGTTTTTCATTTAAGTGTTTTACATGTTTTATGGAGAGATCTGAGAAAGCTTTCATAAGTGGTATGCATAGGATACCTATCTGATTTGTAGGTAGTTTATCATGTACATAATATTTGTAAATATTTTGGCAGGCAAAAAAAATTATTATTGTGGCTGTGAGATGTTGAAAAATAAACAAGGCAAACAGGAAAAGATTTTTGCTGGAATGCTGCAGTTCATCTGTGGGTCACTGGCATGGGAGCTGAGACCCATGTGATGTGTTAAGCGAGAGAGGAGCAATTGGATATAGGCATTGATTTAGAACAGTAGGTGTCTATATCAGGGAAACAAACACGATCATGAGCTAAACCCTCAGCCATATTGGGCAATGTACAGATAAAGTCATCACTGGACAACAGTTGAGTGTTCCACCATGTAGGGGATTGTTAGGTATTTTTCCATATTCCTAAAATCACTGCCAGATGTTGACATAAAATTAAGAATATTTTTATATTCACAAGCAGAATCTTTTGCCTTCCAATAGTATGAAACAGGGTTAGAAATACAGTCAATGAGAATATTGAATAATGACATTTCCACTGTTGTTTTTTTAATTTTAAAATCACTTTCCAGTAAAAAGGTCTGAAATGAAACTTTGTACTGCATACAAAAATCATAGTAGCAGATCTTTCTTTCAATTCAAATGAAAATCCTTACAGAAGCTACAAAACCTGAGATGTTATCTACATTTATTTTGGTAATTTTTAAAAGCTGTTTATTTTTTTCCCCCTTGAAATATGGGCATTGTGACAGACCTTATTCTAAAAAGCCATTTGGAATCCAAAGCTATTTTAAGATGGAAGTATTTTGCTGCCTTGAATGACTGAGATGTAGTGGTATATATGCCTTGGTGGCTGGTTGCATCTGGAACATAAGCCTGAATACTGCTACCATGAACACTTTGCAAGTTCCTTTGTGATTGCAGTTCTCCAAGGAAAATGTCTAGACACAATGAAAACACAGAATCAAAGGCAGACTGACAGCTGAAAGGTAGATGAGTAGGTGGGGTTCTGTAGCTGCTTTTCTCCCCTCTATTGCCTGTTAAACAGTCTTTTGAACTTGGGTTGTTGTTACACCGCATTCAGTTTGTTATGAGTCAGTTCCTACAACCTGAGGGTCAGAATCTTGCCTGGTAAAAATCGTTTTGCCATTTTAGCTTTGACGGTTTACTTTGGTGAAAGAGCTTGTAGGAGATTTGTCCTTGGTAAGGTGGCAGAATATAGACAAATATTCAACAAAATAATTATGCTCTTTACCATGTAATGCTGCAGGAGCCTTCAAAATTCCACCTTCGAGAGGTGGTATATTTCTGTTTGTTGGAATGATAGATGGATATAAAGTATAAACTTATTTATGAATTTTTTGACATCAAATATTTCCCAGTGATTTTTTTTTTCTGGTTTAGAAATGTGCTGAATGTGTAGAAATAAACTTACTGATAGCAAAGAAAGTGTCTAGAAATAACACCTTGTACCATATAAAATGAAAAAGTATTTTTAATGTGTTTCAGCCAAAGTGTTGATTTATGGATTGCTAATTTCAGCATGCTGGATTTTCACTTGGTCAGGCACAGAGTTCTGTATCACCTCTGAGCTTAAAAGTCATGGGGTTATAATTGTTATCTCAGATGATATTTCCATCTGCTTGTGGCTGGTGTGTCTTTGCAGTGGAGGTAACCATGGCTGAATAATGAATTGAAGTCATCTCAGGCATCAATCACTAATGATGCTGCAGAGAAGATGTTTCAGTGGGTTTGTCATCACCCAAGGAAAGACTGTTTTAAAGGGTGGGAGAGGTTTCATTTTCCAAAGAAAATACTTTCTCTAAGATTAGTCCAAGTATTTATTTAAAACTTTGCATAAGTTCCTGAGGCCCTTAGGGAGCCCCAAGAGACAAAGTTCTATTTTAGCATACTGATGTGTTATATGGACTTTCAAAAGGATGAATTTTTGTTTTAAGATATTTTGGGAGCACTTTGTTATGATCCACCTGTGAGCTAAACCTGAAGACTGCTATTCCACTGTGATTCCCTTCTCTTCCACCACAGATTTAGTTTATTAAAAAAAAAAAAAAGAGTTAAAATATTGTGAAATTTTGAGCTAAAAATATATTAAATCAAATTGAGTCATTTAGTTGTGGTCTAATAAATAAATCACTGCTCTCTCAGGTGCTGGGCTGCAGTTCAGTCCAAGACATTTGACTTGGATTAAATTAATTTAGTGTTCACATCTCACATAGTTTAAAACAGTGGGATTTTCTGCTTGAGAAAGGCAGGAAATGGAGCTAGAATGAATGATGAATTGTTTCTCACCTTTAGGTGGTCTTTTCAAGCTTGAACTTACTTTGAGGGAGAACTGAGAAGTACAAATGGTCTTATTTATGTTGTCCTTGGCTTTCAAGTTAAACAAAACAAAACAAACTTGTCCCAGTATTCTGTTTTTGCAGTCAAGCGTATGCAGAATTCTGAGACAGATGCTTAAAATGTTACAGTTCTATCTGAAGAATCTGCTCATTTCTATACTCCTTTAATTACAAAAATGCCCTATTTAACCTATTCAGTAGTTCTTTTAGCTGTTATTAAAGGCAAAGAAAGAACAAAATGTATTTATTAATTTTATTGTGGTAATTTTCTGATTCATAAACTTGTAAGTGTATCTGAAGAATGCCCTGTGTCTGCTTCTGAGTCTAGATGCATTTTCACTTTCATGAGTGTGAATTAAAGAGAAATGGAACTGGCATATTTTAGGACTTTGTTCCATAAACCTTAAATGAAAAAAAATCCCTGTCTGTCTAGTTATCTAGATGAATGGGCCTGCTCTCATGAGTGATGACTGTCTGCCTCTCTGCTTAATGTATTGTTTGCCAATATTATTTCTACTACATTACAAATCACCCATTTCTGGAATATAAGTATCAAATGTACTACTTCTGTAAAAGCCTAACAGGTTATGGGTTTTGTTTCTTAGCATCCTAGAGTTTTTCTTCGCATTTTATCTATAGCTGGTCTTTTTAGTTGCAAGACGTTGTGGTCATAATCAGAAATGGTGAATAGATATAATTTTAGGATGTATTTTAGATTATATTTTGAACAGAAATCCTTTTTTTGATCATTCAGTGATTGCATGCATTTGTGGCTGATGGTGGTGTTTTTGGGATTAAGCAATGGTTGCTGTGTTTGGGTATCCACATAATTGTGACTTAAGCCAAAGCACAAAACGTGAACTTAATTCTGCGTTTCCTCTGGCTCCGTAATACAGGAGAGTACCTAATTTAGCATAAACCCTGTCCATACAAACTTAATTCCTCAGCATTTTCTGACAAGTCCTGAGTGAATTTATGGTAGTCAACACTTTCTGTCATTTTTGGTCTGGTACTAAAATGATCCAGACTAGGTTTTCTGTGCTGTGGACCCGTTGCCTTAGATTGCAGCTCTGCTATGAATTTATGCTGGTCTACTTTCTTCTCACGCCTCTTACTCACACTGGGAATTTGTGACTGTGTGTTGGATCAGGTCCAGGAACTGATCCAGTTAAACTGATTTAGAAAAACAAAACAATTAGTTTTAACTTGCATCAGTTCTCTAATCAAGTTTGATGTGTTATTGCATTTGTGCCAGGCTAAAAGAAAGGTTCTAACAGAAGGAGCAAGTAGTCAAAGGTACTAAAGGAGGAAAGAAGCTTCTGGGTCTGTACCAGCCATTTGCTGATGTAAAATGTGCACATGAGGATCTTAAGAGTTACGTGAATGGATTAGAGACATGTAATTTTTAACTTGCATTTTAATACATTTTACTTTTTCCACTGAAATTCTTGTAACAGTAATATGATGAAATGGTTCAGGGTTAAAAAAAATTAAAATCATGTATTTTCATGCAGTTCTCCTTAATGCCTTTTAATGCCTGTCCTCCCCCTTGTTGCCCTCCTTTTTCTTGATTTTATGCAGGGTTTTCAAATTCATTGAAACATTGCTGTTTTTTAAAGGTTATTACCAACCTTGGGCCTCTGGAGTGGATTCTTAATACGCCCAGTCATCACAGAGTTCATCATGGTAAAGTGAAAGCGTAACCTCATGTTCCTCAGTGTATTTTTTTTTTCCTCATGGCTGCTATTTGCATAGTAACAATAACAACAGCAAAGTACTAAAATTGTGCTGTAAAAATAGTTTTACAAAAAACAGATTTTTTAAAAAATCTTGTTCATTTGGAAACTTTACAGTATTTTATAAAAACCTTTTTAATAACTAATTTAGTTATTAAATATTAATATAGTTTTTAATAACTAATTTAGTTATTAAATGTTTGCATTTAAGGTTGATAACTGAGCAGAAATTACGTCTGAATAACATGAGACAATTTGAAGACTTTGAGCAAAACTATTCCATGTTTAACAGTAGGAAGACTGATAGACAAATCTCATCCTTCCTTGACTATTAAAACATCATCAACTTGTCAATCACTAACAGATGCTTTTGCACTCGAATTCAAGCACTGAATTTGTGAAAATGCATGGTTAGCTTTTAGAAGAACTGATTAATTTTGTAGTGGAATTTGGTTTCAGCTGTCTGGATTATTGAAAAATCTCTCTTCACACAAGTGCACAGTGATAGACTCTTCATCAATATTCAGATGCATTCAGGACCATATGGCATATGTAAATTGGATTAATAACTCCACTGCATTCTAAGAAAATGTCAGGAATATATCTGTGGACTAGAGGTTGATTTCTTAGATGCCCTTGGCTTATTAAATGTGCAGAGATAACTAACACAATAATAGAAGAATGGAAGATGTTAAGTTAAAAAAGACACAAATGCCTTGTGTGCAGATGATGTTATTAATATTATATCTATGTGTAAAGTGTTTATGGCACTGTGTAGAGTTTTTTAAAAGACTGTGGTGCTGTAAGTGTCTGCTTCTTAAAATTTGCACAAGTACTGATAATCCTGGAGGGAGATACTCTGCCTTATTTGTTCTCCTGTAAATCTAAACTAATCCTCTGAACCCAATTGGAGTTAAGCAGAATCACTCCAGAGCTGATCAAGTGTTAGAATAGAATAGAATTAACCAGGTTGGAAAAGACCTTCAAGATCATCAAGTCCAACCCATCATGCAACACCATCTAATCAACTAAACCATGGCACTAAGTGTGTCCAGAAAAGGGCAACAAGGTTGGTGAGGGGCTTGGAGCACAAGCCCTATGAGGAGAGATTGAGGGAGCTGGGGTTGCTTAGTCTGGAGAGGAGGAGACTCAGGGGTGACCTTATTGCTCTCTACAACTACCTGAAGGGGGGTTGTAGTGAGGCGGAGGTTGGTCTCTTCTCCCAGGCAACCAGTACCAGAACAAGAGGACACAGTCTAAGGCTGTGCCAGGGGAGGTTTAGGCTGGAGGTTAGGAGGAAGTTTTACACAGAGAGAGTGATTGCCCACTGGAATGGGCTGCCTGAGGAGGTGGTGGGGTTGCCGTCGCTGGGGGTGTTCAGGGCGAGGCTTGACAGGATGCTTCCTTGTATGGTTTAGTTGATTGGGTAGTGTTGGATGATAGGTTGGACATGATGATCTTGAAGGTCTCTTCCAACCTGGTTAATTCTATTCTATTCTATTCTAAGTGCCCCATCCACACCTCCAGTGATGGTAACTCAATCACCTCCCTGGGCAGCCAATCACTTTGTCTGTGAAGAATGTTATCCTAATATCCAGCCTAAACCTCCCCTGGCACAGCTTGAGACTGTGTCCTCTTGTTCTGATACTGGTTGCCTGGAAGAAGAGGCCAATCCCCACCTGGCTACAACCTCCCTTCAGGTAGTTGTAGATGGCAATAAGGTCTCCCCTGAGCCTCCTCCAGGCTAAGCAACCCCAGCTCCCTCAGCCTGTCCTTATAGGGCTTGTGCTCCAAACCCCTCCCCAGCTTTGTTGCCCTTCTCTGGACACATTCCAGCAACTCAACATCTTTCCTAAACTTAGGGGCCCAGATCTGGACACAGTGCTCAAGGTGTGGCCTAAACAGTGCTGAGTACAGGGGCAGAATGACCTCCCTGCTTCTGCTGGCCACACTGTTCCTGATGCAGGCCAGGATGCCATTGGCCTTCTTGTCCACCTGGGCACACTGCTGGCTCATGTTCAACCTACTATCAAAGTCATAGAGTTGCTCCAATCTCCACAAACACAGGGATATGTAGCAATGTTTCTTTGCTCATACTTTTGAGCTTACATAAAATACGCCTAGAAAACGGTTGAAGGGTCAGTTTTTCTCACATTGGAGTTAATATAGGATAGAAGTTAAAGACTCCTGAAAGCTATTAATGAGATGATTGCACGTGAAAGTTTTTAGCATATATTTTCTTATATATAAACTGGTGAAATGTTTTTTTTTTGTTTGCTTTTTAACTTGTCTTTATGAATATATTTTAAACTGAGTTTATTCTCCAAGTGAGCCTTATTTCACAGAAAGTCTGTCTATGACTCAATTTTTTATTTGTATGTTTGAGTAAAAAGAGAGCCTAGTAAGTAATAAGAAATTTTATAGATATATATGGAGTAGTAGAAATTATTAGATTATAAATTGATGCTACTGATGAAGATTTCCTTTCATGATTCAGTTGCATGTATTCTTAGAAATGCAATTACTGATCTCATGAATTATTTTTCTTATAGGCAGAAATCCTTACTGTATTGACAAAAATTATGGTGGCACACTAATTATCTGGGATAGGATATTTGGTAAGTAAAAAGAAAAGTTGCTCCATCTCATATTTAGTATGATAAAAATATTTATGCATTTGAATTTGATGGTTGTCCTTTTTTTTTTTCTTCTTCTTTCATCAGGAACATTTGAGGCAGAAGATGCAAAAGTTGTATATGGGTTAACACATCCAGTAAATTCATTTGATCCCATCATGCTCCAGGTGCTATAGTTTGTATCCCCAACTCTGGTAGTCACCAGGCACTCTTGTTCAAAAGAAGCTCCTCTTAGCCACAGTTGAGGCTGTCCTTGCATTTTTGCACAGTCAGTTATATTATCTACAGATTCTTCAGTATTTCATTACAAACCAATTATTTCTGCTCACTGCTCTGACAGCTAATTACAGTGGAGAGATAACAAGGCCTTGAGCTGAATTGTCCATTTTGACATATGCAAAGCAATATGCTGCAAAACAGAGAATATCCTTATATATATAGATATATATATCCTTATATATATAAAAAATCTGTTGTTTGTCTTCCCTAAATGTTGCTATTTCATATTTCATTGGTGCTTGGTGCCGTGGGTTAGTTGTTTGGGTGGTGTTTGATTGGTTGATGGGTTGGACGCGGTGATCTTGAAGGTCTCTTCCAACCTGGTTTATTCTATGTATTCTATTCTATGTAATCTCATGATGTAATTAATGTCTTTATGATTTTTCTCTCTTCTGCATATTTCCCATTCAGGGTTCTCCAGAATGATTAGTGTTGACAGTGTTATGTAGCAGCCATCAACAAAACCCCCAGAACAGGTTGAATGTAGATTTATTTACTTTTTAATTAAAAACAACAACAACAAACAATCAACAAGAAAATAAAAGAGAAGGCAAGGCACTTATGTGGTGCTTCTAAGATTTATGGCTTCCAGTTTCACTGAAGCTGGTTAACAATTCTCTGTGAAAACCTCAGGGACTGAGGAGTAATTCTGCCTGTAGGGGTGTCTGGGCTGGAAGCTGGAAGGACGGCCACAGCCTATGCAGTTATACCCATTTCACTAAGATACTAAGTGATTTAGTTATTGACTATATGTCATGACAAGATCTCAATAACAAAATATAGTTTAAAAGTGCTCTGAATGTAGCGGTACAATATACCATTAAATACTCTGGATTGATTGCAGGACAGCCAAACGTTCCTCTGGGCAGAAGTCTTTCTAGTCCTCCTCTTGCCTATTTCAGCTAGGTTTTCTCAACTTCTGACTGTCTTCACAGTATCACAGTATAACTAAGGTTGGAAGAGACCCCAAGGATCATCAAGTCCAACCTGTCCCAACAGACCTCATGACTAGACCATGGCACCAAGTGCCACATCCAATCTCCCCTTGAACACCTCCAGGGACGGTGACTCCACCACCTCCCTGGGCAGCCCATTCCAATGACGAATTACTCGCTCAGTGAAGAACTTCTTCCTCACTTCAAGTCTAAACCTCCCCTGGCACAGCTTGAGACTGTGTCCCCTTGTTCTGGTGCTGGTTGCCTGGGAGAAGAGACCAACCCCTTCCTGTCTACAACCACCTTTCAGGTAGTTGTAGAGTGCAATGAGGTCACCCCTGATCCTTCTCTTCTCCAGTCTTCAACTATTCCAAATTTATTCTCCTTACAGACTTGAAAAATCATTGACTTGAGATCTAAAAATGAATAAAATGCATGTTGTTAAATGTTATGTTGCTAACAATAAAAAAGTACCTTCCCCCCACCTCCTTTTTTTTGTTTTCTTTTTTTTTTAAGTTACGTCCCTTGGCTCATATCTGGAACACGTTTTGGGCCACACCTGGATTCTGCAATAAGCTTTCTGTCATATTCAAAGGGCCCGGCTGGGGACCAGGCAAACCTAGACTTGGCCTTCCTGAGGAAATCCCAGAGGTAAATAGAACATGCACAGGCTTTCAGTCTTGTGTAATTTACTTGGACCTCTTAATGCTGTTGGATCAATGTTAAAAACTCTACACATGCTATTTTAAATTAGCAAATTAGCAGTCATAAAGCATAAGGGAAGATGAAATGGGAACAGAAACTGAAAGAAATGAATGTTTTTGCTGTGACTTTTTTTTTATTTATCTTTTCATTATTCATTTCCTAAAGAGATTTCCAAAATTGTTCTATGGAGTACAAGAGTTTCTCTTTTTTCTGTTAGCTGTGAACATACACACAGACAGTGAGTTAAACTCTATCTTATTCTAGGTAGTGCATAAGCTTGATGGTGGGTTATCTTTGTGCATTTCTAAATGTCCCTTAATCTTTTTTTATGTTTGTTAGTTTAAGGAATACTAAGGAACAACAGGCTGAAGCAGGTCACTGTTTAAGTATATAATCTGTTTTCCTTCATACAGGTTACTGGAAAAGAAGTTGTCTTCAATCCAAGTGTACCAGGTTATCTTAATTGCTATGCAGTTGTACATTTTGCTGTAGTATTGGATTTGTATACTGAACTTCTTGGTGCAGTGACTGTAAGTAGTTCCTGTTTTTATGAATTAGCATCGTGTGCTAGCATTAATATGACATATAACATGCAAATAACAAAGCATTGAGTCAGCTCTACAGCCTGACATTTTATTTAAACTGTTGCAACAATAAGCATAAATGGCTAAATACATATTGACTATATCATGGGTTATATTGATTATTAAATACTGTTTAATAACCATATTAATCACTTACATATGAACATGATTACAGTAAGCAATTAAAGAATAATGAATGTTCCATATAAGACCTGAGACTCTGCTTCAGTTTTTAGGATCTGAGGAAAAACATCTCTTAGACTTGAAACTATGATTTTTTAACATGTCAAGGTTGTTCATATTGTTAGCTACCAATAGTGTCCAGACTTTAGAAGGAATGTTGCAAAGGTCTTGCAGCACTTGCAGATGGGAAGCTTGGCATCAGCATGAGTGGGGCTGGATGAACACAGAGCCAAGTCAAATCTTCTTCCAGTCTCAAACATACAACAGCATTGATACAACTAGAAGAGACATGTGCTCACCACCTCATGTTTGGGGTACTCGTAGCACAATGTGGTTTCTACATGGATATCTAGAGTTCTATGAAGGTAAAATAGGAGGCCATCTCTGTCTGCAAGAAGCAAGATATTAATTGCTTCCATGGCTTCACATCCTTCCTGACTTTTTTTTTTCATCTTTTTTTCCTTGAAAAATCTTTCTATTTTAGTAAAGCTAAAATATTCTAGTTATGAAGCATCATTTTAATACACATAATAGTCACATAAACCACTGTGCCCTGATGCTTTTGCTCATGACCAACATATCTGAATCCATCTAAGAAGTAGATTTCTAGAGATTACTCTTTTGCATATCTATGATCATCCATGAAGGAGTCCAGAGGATTGCAAAGGGACTTCAAAGCTCTCACAAATCTTATCCAAATGTTGACATTTTGGTCTTCTGACTCAGACTTTCCTTTTGTGTCCCAGGGCAAGAAGGGCAGGAAAAGGGACTGTACCTGAAATAATTTCTTGGGATACATAGCAGCAAGCTTACAGCAACTCTGGCAGCAATGCGTATACTAGTGTTACAAGCCTTTTTTTTCCCTTCCCATTTTTGGTGAGATGTTTTCTGAGTAGCACATCAGACCAGTGGAATGATGCAATTTTGGAGAAAAGTTTAGAGTATTTTATGCAGCATTCCTGACTTATAAAAGCTACCTCAAGCATACTCTTCTGATCAATATTAAGTTATTCTGCACATCATATTCACCTCTACAAAGGGTCACTCTGCAATTGCAGGGAATTTGAAGATTACTCAGCTGTTTGAGGCTGAGTAATTTCTGAGGACAGGAAATTGAGCAAAGGTAAGGATAAATACCTACACTGTATACAATGCATGATAGCAATTGTTCTTATATTGAGAAAAGCCTCTGAAAGATTTCTTTATTTTCATTTATTTGGGTAGGGATCAAACAATGGAGTTTTTGTTTGGTTACTTGTTTGTGGGGTTTTTGTTTGTTGTTTTTTTTTTTACTTTGTTGCTGTTCCTTTTAACAGCTAGGAGTCTGATGATTTTTTTTAATTCCCCCCCCCCCCTCCTGTTGTTTTATTTCTCTTTTTGCTTTATTCTGGTTATGGAAAGAAAAATGGATGGTCCAAATTATTTTCTTTGCTGATAACTGCAGCTGTTTAAGAATAAGGGAAGCTGAAAAATGCACCCACACCCCAGATGATCATTAAATTCTTGCAGTTACTAAGGAAACATCCCAAAGATTCACCACTCATGAACTTGTTGTTGATAAGCAACTAGAAATTTCTCTGCACTAAACTGCAGGGTAATAAGGTGGTAAGGATAAGAAGGAGAGCACAGGGGACTAGAAGCACCTCATCTCAGGACAGAAACCTGCAGCGTGGGTGTAGAAAGTGCTGCTCCTAAGGCTAAGATCCAACATTGCTCCACAATACAGTGAAGAAGCTGTCATGAAGAGGAAGCTTGCATATGAATAACTTTACTTGGCAAAATTCTCTCTTCAATATCAGTTTTCCACTACACTGAGTTATGAAATGTCTATGGATACAACTGGAACTTTCTGTCTGGCTATGAATTATATCATAACTGTGGCATAGCTCCATAAATGGAGAAAGCTAACTGTTTTCCTCATTTTTAGGTATAAGTTCCATTTCATAATAGCCATAAGACAGAGCACACAGCTATTACATTTCTCAAGTGATTACAGTTGCTCAGTGTTTGGTCTCATGCCCTGTAGAAGTGTTAAATTTCTCTATCCATAAAGAGCAACCATATACCTTCAGTCTGAATGACCTACATTTAACTTACAAAAAGAGCAAAACAAGAAAGAACAAATACATATTTTCCACAGGAGAAAGCATGAGGTGTTTATTTTCTATGCAGTGATCTGCACTATATCCAGAGAATAAAAATTGCTTCTGAGCTCTGCACATCTAGATTTGATCCAAAGCTCATTGACAAAATGGGATTTGGATCTGTCCCAGAGAGAGTGCTAGGAGTGTAAGACTGCAGTGCATTCAAAGCAAAACTCTCATAGCTCCAAAACTGCATATATCACATAAATCAAAGTGAAGTGTACCTTAAACACATTTTGCAGGTTTTTTTTTTTTTGTTATTGTTGTTGATAGATGCTCTAACATTTACTGTGCTTATAATGCTGTGAATATGTGAGGAGTTTCAGTTAGATGAAAAAGTAGTAAGGGATAAATACGTCTCTTGAAAGCTGAGAACACAATTAATATAACCATTCAGTAGGATATCAAGAACTGTGTATGGAATATGGCCCACAACTTACAATAACTTTTAATTATAAGTCCAAATAAATTCATACAGACAAAGACACCTAACAATGTCAATTTTGTTGTGTCGTATTAGCATTCTTTGTAATAATGTCAAAAGTGTCTGGTATATGACTTATGAAGCACGTTGAAATCATTCTTAGCAGTTCTTTTGAAATGCTGAAAACATCAGGATGAGAAAATGCATCCAAGTAGTTCTTCACAAGCAGCATAACAATCAGAGTTCTTTGAAATACAAAGTCAATTTGGAATATTTCAGTGTTCATCATTTGGAATAATGTATTTCCCTCATTTCAATGAATGTGGTTTGTTTGGGCTTTTTTTCATTACTAAAAATATCATCTTAATTCTGGAGCATTCTGTTGATTGCCATGGTTTAGTAGTCATGAGGTCTTGGGTGACAGGTTGGACTTGATGATCTTTGAGGTCTTTTCCAACCTTATTGATTCTATGATTGCAAAGCCATGTAAACATCTTCCAAAATTCTATACCGCTCCTCTTTTTATTTTTTGTTTGTTTGGTTTGGTTTGGTTGGAGGTTTGGTTGGTTGGTTTGGAGGCTCCAAGGTATTTTTAAAACTTTCAATGAAATCAAAATCCAACAGAAATAATTTAACATTTTTTTTTCTGTTTTATTGCAGCCAATAAGCACATTGCAGAGTTGTGGCCAAACTGTAATTGGGCAGCCTGCTGTGGTCCCACAGGCCTCTCTGTTTATACAAATACTCCAGTACAGAAACACTTATTTCTTTTATATATGCATCCATGCATATTATGGTTAAGTGGAATGAGGTTGCTAGCACTACCAAAGGTGTAAAAGGCACATTCTTTTCACAATATAACTTGCATTGGGTAAATTTAATGTTTAGTTTAGTGATATAACTCACTGACTATTATCATAGAATCAGTCAGGGCTGGAAGGGACCACAAGAATCATCTACTTCCAACCCCCTGCTGTGGGCAGGGACACCTCACACTAGATCAGGCTGGCTTGATTTTGGTAGAGTAATGCCTAGATAATGAATGCCTGGGTTGCCAGCATCCACTTCATAGATTAATACATGTTTGAAAGTAAACAAAAGAATCAAGGCAGGATGTAACTATGCCACAGGAACTGTAACGAGAATGAAGCAAACTAATAATGCTAGCATTTATGTTACATGGCTGTTTTTCTAAGAGCTGTTACTCCTAAATCTCATCATGGTGTATTTCACCACAAATTTCTTGGTAGCCCTTGACTAGGAGGTGGTGTGGTGATTGTATCTAGAGTGCAGGGTAACTTGCACCTTCTGCCTTCATGGTTCCCAGTTAAACTTTCTGCCTCACCCTTCATCACTCCTGTTGCAGGTTTAATTGTTTTCAGTTAAGCGTGATTTTAGCCACGTATTGTAATGTGGCGATTACATAACTTGCTAGGAGTTTGGATGTGATATTCAGTTGTTTTTCCTGCCTCAGGGGGATACAAAACCTTATCTTCATTTTCTCAGAATACTGCCCTGCCACTGTGGGAATATTTTTGAAGTGCATTCCGTTGGAAACACAACGTAAAATCAGACCCACCTGGCTGGAAGGACCAAGTTTAAAAAACCCCCATAAAATATTTAATTAATTCTCTATCTTAGAAGTAAGGACAATCCATAAGGAGGAAAGTCATGAATTCCAGTCCTAATTCCCTTTATTTGACAAGAAAAAAAAAATTGATAAACATATCAAAGCCTTTCTAAGAAATTAATGAGTAAGTTCCCTTATGGGTGTGCCAAATCACGTTCTTTGCTCATTTATTGATTTTTTTTCATATGACCCAGTTTCTACAGGAAGCTGAAGTGGCAGTTACTGTGGCTAGAGGAGTACCTTAAGAATAACTTACTTCTTTTATTAAAATTAAATAGAGTCTGTGCCTGATTTTCTATTAAAAATGTCACTTCAAACTGCCTCATGCTAACAATGGAAAATGCTGACTTAGGATAACTGAGATTTTCTGATTCTGGAAACTGGAATTTTCAAACAGACCACCCCCACTTTAATCTGTTACTGACAAATTTTCAAACCTGTATCTGGAATTTACAAATGCATTCCACCTGATACAAGCTTTGATAAAGGTTTACAAACCAGGTAGGGCATTTTTTGCCTTAACTTAATTGAGAGTCTCAGTACAGAACTTCTATACTGAGTCACTCAAGGGTTTAACATGTACCTCAAAATCCTGTCTCTTGCAATGCCTGATAGCAGATGGCTGCTGTAGGAATGTAAGAGAACTGTAAAGAATATATTTTCCCAAGGTCTGCATGTAAGTAAATAATGGTGGTAATCACCAGCCTGAGGTTTTGTGTTTGTCATAAGGAGGGAAGGGATGGAGCAGATTGGAAATATAGCAAGGCAGTAATGAGTTTGATCTCCTCTGGTATAAATGTGTGCAACAGAGTAGCTTGACAGGTGTCGTTTGTGAGAAGCGTGTTCTGGCTTGTAAACTGGTGAGTCTGCTGTTCAGCTTGCTCATTGCTGGAACTGTGTTTTCTTTGTTCAATAGCTGTTCAGGATACCTAAGTAGATGCTTGTGATTCTTCAGTGAAACAAGACAAACTTACCCAGCCTGAGTGTGTGATGTGTTTTGCAAATATGGGCACTGTAAATTCACACAGCTGTAAAACTTGAAAATATCCTCCTGTTGCCTCCCACACTCACAGATACTTATCTTAGATCTCTTTGAGGGGTACGGGCCACCACCAGAGGAAGGTGGGTGTGTCACTGAGTGGGATTTACTGAAATCAGGGCAGATATTCATGGATTTTTATTTTTCCAGTGCTGGCAATCTTGAAGTGCAAGATGCTGTTTGTAAACCTTACTGCAATTAAAGCCAGAATGGTTTCCTATCAGCCAGATCCACTACTTTTGTTTGGGGCTTTTTGTTGTTTGGGGTTTTGTTTTGTTTTAAATAAAAAAGGCTTTTCAAAACTAATATTTGAAAGGATGTGAGTGAGGGAACAAGAAAACTGGTTGTTTGATTTTTTTTCAAAGGCCACTGTGTAGAATGCAAAAAAATTAATTAATAAATTGAAAGACACAAAATGCAGACTTCACAATTAAAATAATGAAGAGAAGGCTCTGAGGTGACTTAATTGTGCCCTTCCAGTATCTGAAGGGGACCTACAAGAAGGCTGGGAAGGGACTTCTCAGGATATCAAGTAGTGACAGGACTAGGGGGAATGGAATGAAGCTGGAGGTGGGGAGATTCAGGCTGGATGTGAGGAGGAAGTTTTTTGCCATGAGAGTGGTGAAGCCCTGGAATGGGTTGTCCAGGGAGGTGGTTGAGGCCCCATCCCTGGAGGTGTTTAAGACCAGGCTGGATAAGGCTCTGGCCAGCCTGATCTAGTGTGAGGTGTCCCTGCCCATGTCAGGGGGGTTGGAGCTAGATGATCCTTGTGGTCCCTTCCAACCCTGACTGATACTATGATAGGTGACTGCTGTAATGTAAAAGAAAGGACAGGGCTGCAGGCATAGTTATCCAGAAGTAACTTTGTTCCCTCTTGGATAAAGGCATCAGGGAATCAAGTGACCTTAGGAAAACAGGTAGTGCGGAAGGGAGTATATGAAATATTATTTTGGCAATACAGCCTTGAGAAAACAACTATACAGGTGATTACTCCAGGTAAATGTGCTAACCAAAGGATGTGGTTTTGTGTAAAGTTTGAAGTAACAAATTACTTTAAAGGCAAACATTAACATCACTCAGTAGGTATGCTTAAACTACTGTCCTATTAAAACTCAATTTCTCTTCAGAAAACTACTCAAAATTAGTTATTTGTCTGCTTTTTTAACAGATGTTATCACAGGGAACTATTCTCCTGAGAATTGGCTTTATCATTCTGTCCCTGACCTCTTTTGGACTGCTTATGGAGAACAAGTAAGATATGCTGCTTTTGGGGGTGTTTGGGGTTTTTTTGGGGTGGGCTTTTTTTTTGGCTGGTTGGTTTGGGGTTTTTTTTGTCTCTCATTATGCATTATATGGAAGTTTTAAGTGTGTCAGGAATTATAAGAGATGTTGATGCACTCAGACACATATATGGCTGTCTATTTACTAGAAAATAACACGTAACAAACCAGTCTCTAAACCCAGGCGTTCCTGTAGCAATTACTGGCTACATTGTCCCTTGCAGAAAAGTTACAGGATGGGCCAAGTCAACCTCTGTGCTTGTTGGATCCAAATCTCTGAGTATGGGACACTGGCACACCAGTGAGACCTGCAGGCTGTCCCAAGATGGTTCAAGATCCAATTGCAACCATACTGTGTCAGTCCTGTGTACCATGCCATAGGTGTCAGATACAGTTATGGTATGTGAAAAGCACAGAGCTGATTTGGAATCATGTGAATGATGGCGTAGACTTAAGACTAAATGTATTCAGTATGGTTTAAAATCATATTGGATCTTGACTGATCCAATGCATGAGGCACATAATGGAGGGGTAGTCCTTACAGGTACCTTTACCCTACAGAAGAGTGATGGCAGCTGCAGTTTCTTGCAAAGAAACCATTTGTCCTGCCAGAGCAGAAACGTGCAGTAGAAACATCCTTTGAGGTTGAGGTGCCAGTTCTGCTTTACACCTGCTATTCATGTTTTCAAAAAGGAGTTTCTTTCATGTGTATGGACTGAACAATTTATTTTAAGGCAGGTACATGTTTGTCAATATGCCAGAGATGTGCCTAGTTTGGGGAGTTAAGAATGCAAATTTCTAAAAATTTACAGAAAAGGGGCTGATAAAAAGACTCTGAACTACTTACAGCAGTTCTCAGACTTTTGCTGTTGTCATTTCTGGGATCAAAACCCAAAAGTTATATATAGAGCTACATTTGTGTCAGCTCAGATATAGTTAGTGCGCATATTCTCACCCCCCAGCAAATTCAGCGTTAGAAGCCTGTGTGTTCTATAAAAACTTACACCAGGTCATTGTTTTTAAACTTCTGGTTAAGTGCAGGATGTCACAGAATTTCTGCATTCTCTTTTTTACTGAAGTTAACTAAGAAGAAAAGACTGGATATTAATCTGAACTACCTCCCTTTTCTAGGCCCAAAGCAGGAATTTTGGAAATCATCCGCTGCTTAGTCTTTGTAGCTGTGTACAAACTCGGCTATGTAAGGAGTCAGTTTTCTTCCCTGGGCTATGCATATGAGGTAAGACTTTGATTTTGGGATGTCTATGCTGATAACTCTAGACTTTTTTAAAATCTTTTTAGAAAAACAGGAACAATAAACACATATTTTGCTTCCTCATTTTTATTATACTATTTGAGTAGAATATTGATTTTTTTTTTTCTTATCTTGTTATTTCTTATCTTGTTATTCATATTTTTCTTATCTTGTTATTCATTACCTCATATGAGCAACTTGTAAGAAAATTATTGGGGTTTTACTGTAGAGACGCCAATTTCTGTTTCTTCCAAAATAATGTGTTACTGGCTGTGTGCTTTGAAGTGAGCAATAGAATTGTGTTGCTGAATTCGAATTGATTAACTCATCTTTCATTGGGACAAATCTGAAAATGCTTGGAGGCTGGAAGAATCTTAAGTATTCTGTTCTGTACATACACTGTACTTCAGAAACAGACTTTTAGACACTGACAAAGATAGGATACCGTGCTAAACAGACCTGTGATCTGATTAAGAATGGTTGATTTTGTGTTCTTAGAACTTACTTTGTTCCTGTTTGTGAGTTGCTTTTTAATCTACCTTCTTTCTTCAGTACAGCTGGTATTTCATAATAACTCTATTACCTTGATTCTCTAATGCTGAATCATGAATATTATTCTGATCTGAATGACATTCCTAGGGTACCTATTACTCGTTACCAGTAAGGAGAGTTCTCAACAAGATTAAGAGCAGGTTACTAAGACTAAAAGAACCTTTTGGCTTAAAACCAGAGAAAATGAAGTAAACCTGTAAGGATAAAGACTGAAACCAAGATCAAAATGGTTCCTTTGACTTGAAATATCTGTAAAATTTATGGCAGGTTCCCTAATTGCAGATTTCTGGTGGTGGTGCTGATCCTTCTGCCTTTCCAAGAGATCTGGCAATAGGAGAATGACAAATATCTTATGCTTCTGTGGGGTTTTTTGTCTTTTTACCTGGGATAGGAAACAATCACTTCTGGACAATAATTAAAGATAGATAAATGCCAATACTCAAGAACTGATTTTACTATTTTTTCCCCCTCATTACATTGTCAAACCTTTGGTGTGTAAATCTTGAAATATTTTGTTAAGAGTCTTCCAGAACTCAGCAGATATTTAAAGGCTTTTACTTGCTTAAATATAACTTGGAATATAGTTGTATTGCTTACTGAGTAGCCTACTACAATAGGTAGGATTGAAGCTAAGACTTCTAAAATTTAGCAATGATTTCTATAGCCCTTGAGATTTCTCAGATTTGAATCATTGGGGTATTCTAACTGAATTTGAGGAGAATTATTTGTGAAAATGTACACTAAAAGAAAAAAATATATCATATTGTTGCTTCTCTTGTTTGTAGGGAACTATACAGCTCCTATTCTTTCATGAAAAAGAAAATAAAATAAAACAGTTCTGAATCTGTTCTTTACATATATCTTTCATTGAAATTTTTACTTTATTGCCAACTTGAGTTCCCCCCTACTGTATTTTCCTATCCATTCTTCTGTCTAATGTTTTTCATTTTATCCTTTACATTATACTTCTCTGTTATTCTTTTAGTCACTTGTTTGGCATTGTCTAGGTAATCCATTTTTAACAAGAAACAGGAGTACCTTGCTCATATTTTTTTTCATTGAAAATAACAAAAGCTGTCTTCCACGTTGTTTCCTCTCAGTGAGACCAGAATATATAATGCTTTTGAGTAATGCCCATATGTCAAGACTAGAGACTTATATTTTACCATAAATCAACAAGTTTGTGCTCTTAATAGCTCTTATTATCATAGAATAATAAAATAGTTTGGGTTGGAAGGGAACTTTAAAGGTCATCAAGTCCAAGCCCCCTGCAGTGAACAGGAACAGCTTCAACCTAGATCAGATCAATCAGTGTCTTGTCTCTCCTGACCTTGAATGTTTCCAGGAATGAGGCATCTACCACCTCTCTGGGCAACTTGGGCCGGCGTTTAACCACCTCCATTGTAAAACATTTCTTCCTTATATCTAGTCTGAATGTTTGCGAGTAACTTCAAAGGGTCCCCCATTTTGATAGAAATGCTCTGCTTTTGCTCTCAGTGCTCTGGATTCATGGCAGGAGTGTTCCTGTGGGTGGTAATCGTTGTAGTGGAATTTATTACTAAATTCTGAGCAAAGGGAAACTGCCAGAGATGTGTCAATTCATGTTGAAAAGTCTTCAAATCTTAATGTTTCAGCTCAGTATTAACCTGATTATTTTGAACCAGCAATACTGGAAAGCACAATAAATAAATAAGAAAAAGTTTTATCAGAAATTAAGTCTAAAATTTTTCCCCCAAATTGTTTCTATTTGACTTTCAAGCATTCAATAGCCTTCATATTTTAATAGTGTAGATAACTTTAATGTGGAGATATTCAAGGTGAGACTTGACAGGGCTCTGGGCATACATTGAGATGGGTCAGAGTTTATCACATTTGGCAGTACCAGGACTACTTTTTTAGCTAACCTAATGGAAGTATGTGGATGTCCAGAAGAATGCCACAAAAATGATCAGGGGGTTGGAGCACCTCTGCTACAAAGACAGGCTGAGGGAGCTGGGGGTGTTCAGTCTGGAAAGGAGGAGGCTCTGTGGAAACCTAATAGTAACCTTCCAGTAGCTGACGGGGGCCTACAAGAAGGACGGAGAGAGACTGTTTACAAAGGGCTGTAGTGATAGGACAAAGGGCAATGGTTTCAAACTAGAGCAGATTTAGATTGGATGTTAGGAACAAGATCTTCATCAGGAGGGTGGTGGAACACTAGAACAGGTTGACCAGAGAGGTGATTGGGGCCCCATCCCTGGAGATATTCAAAGTGAGGCTTGACAGGGCTCTGGGCAGCCCGATATAATTGAGGATGCCCCTGCATACAGCAGTGGGGGTTGGACTAGATTATCTTTGGAGGTCCCTCCCAATCCAGACCATTCTATGATCTCACAAGCAGGGTTTTTTTTTTCATTTCTGCCACATGCAGAATTTTTATCTGCTTGGTTTTTAGCTTCCTTTGCTCTGTTTGGTGTTCAAATCCACTTACGGTTTCTGAGAGGTGTAAACTAATACATTTATTTAATCTTTTGGGTTGCCTCATGTAAATATTCCATCTTTAACATACATCTAGGTTTAAGTGACTTTGGTTCTTTTTAGTGTTGTATTTCCAGTACTTATAATCTGTAATATACTGAAATAGTCCTCCTTACATCATCATCTTTATATGGTACCAAATAATTAACTCTTCAGTAATCCAATATTCATGAGTAATAGGAAGCCATGCACAACATGACATAAAAGAATTTTTGTGGACTTGGGATTTTTTTTGTCTATAAATTGCACCTTTCAGGGAACTTACTTAGGGGTGAAGGAAAATGAATTTCAAGAGGCATGATGGCACCACTCAGTGTTTTTAGAATTTAACAAATGATTCTGTCCCAGCATTCTTAAGTTAAAGGTGCTTGTTGCAGCAGACAAGCACAAGGCTGATTTTGCCATCAGCATGCTGAATTGTCAGTGAAAAAGTATGCGCCTCCTGTCTATGCATGTTGGGGTTTTATGTGTTTTGTATGTTCATATTTCTCGTCTTAGAACCAGTAGATAAGAGTTCAGAAGTAAACACCTTGCAGTACTATTTGTAGGGTACTCTACCTAGCAACAATAGGTAAATTTAATGGCACATTCTTGCATTTGGCTGACAAGAAGATATGACAATTATCAGAAACTACCACATGGGAGGAAGGCCTTCTGGGTAAAAATGAGAAGGAAAATACAGAAGACATGAGAAAAAAATAGGGGAACAGTGAGAGAGAAGAGTAAATAAAGAGCAAGCTTCTCCCATTTTGCCATTATTTCAGGTGGATGTGAAAAAAGCAGCTAAGGACTGCAGTTGTAGCAGGAAGAGTAATCCTGTGCGCTGGCTCCAGCATCTTTCCCTTGCTGCCCAGCTAACTGGGTTAGCCAGCTGGTTAGCAGCCAAAGATTTTTCTTCACCTAAGTGATGCAACTAGCTGTGGAGCTAGAAGGATTCCTGATACTGAGTGTCAGAGAAGGTGGAAGAAAAATGAGGCTAGAGATGTGCAAGAAAGAAGGACTTCTGGTTTTCGTGAAGCTGCAATCCTAATATAGCTGTTAACTGTGTCAACAGTATATTAAGTACAGCAATGGACCCACTGACACTTTGAAGTTGTGTGTTAGCATGCTTGATTCTGCATGATAACTATTATATTCTCTCGTCATTTCAGATATTCAAAGTTCTCCCTGTTGTATTTGAAATCCTTCCATAATATACTCCTGAGTGGTCTCTCCTGGTGTCCTCTCCTTCTCCAAACAAGTCAATAATTTGAAGTTATCAGAATTAGAGAAGTGACCTTTTTTTCCTCTTGTAGAAAGTGTGTGTTTCTCAGTTCCTGTTCATTGTGCTGTATGTATTTCATATGGATGGTTAGTTGAAAGAAGCAGGATGGGGCTGTGGGGGTTTTGTTTTTTTAAAAGAAAAACAGTGGTGATGTTTGAGGAAATTTTTACATCCTAAGAAAATTGGTTTTTTGAGGTCACTGAAAACCTTGTGATAGGGGTAGAGATATATTTTGACTGGTTACAGACAGTGAACTGGGGAGCTAATGTGTTTTTGATTGAGGATCTCTGCTGCCACATCCTATGCTAGTTAGTTTTCTTTAGGTTGATTGCCTCATGCCTGTGAAATGCGATAAGTGCGTGTATTACTAAAGCCAAATCTGTCACACTGGGCCCGGAGTCTCCTAACCACCTGCAGGTAGCAGAATACATTGCTTGAACATTCAGTTATGTGACAGTTCAGCAGGCACGATATGTAAAATAAATCTGTGATGATGGTGCACCTCTTCAAAGTGTTTCCATCCAACAGCTCTGGTTTGGCATGGAGCAGCATATTCCATGAGCTGATTTTGGTCAAGTATTGGCTGTTATTTGAAAGTAACACTAATGAGGAGCAAGTGGAAATGAAAATCAGTGACATGTTATTGGAACTCTTGTCTTAAATAATTTCACCAACTCTCATCATGGCTGCAACTCAGTACTGAGAAAGATTCTTAAACTGAAGCGACTAGCAGTGAGGAACCTGAAGGAAGAAATACAAATCTGGCAAAACTGAACATTATGTTCAAATTGTTTATTTACTCCTCCAAAGTATCTAAACCTGGTAGATGCAGCTGTTCTAGGCACTTTTGGAGAGTGTTCTGTACCAAATAAACTGCTTCTCTGGTCTTTGCACTTCAGGTATTTCTTACAAGTGTGCCAGCTAATTTGTCTGCATAAAATATATAATATCTCTTTATTAAAGAACTGATTTGCACTGTATTCTGAATTCCACAGCAGTCCCTCTTAATGTGATATATTACCACACAACTTATTTCTCCTTTCATCATACAAAGACTTGCTGTTACCTCACTTGTTTCTTACTGTAATTTACCAGCATTGGAATACTGACTTATGAGTACTGAGTTAAAACAAACATTTACTTATAAGAACTTATTTCCACATCAATGATAGTTTTCTGCTCTGTAGCATTTTTTCTTGGTCCCTTGTTAGGATCATCTATGCCACATTTCAAAGTGGAGCATATCCCCTATTTGGTTTCCATTAAGGTGGAAGTTCCATGCCCTGCGCTGCGATTTACAGCCTCAGCATTTATGCAGTCCCTGTGCTCTAGCTAGATTGGCTGGTGTATTCAAAATGTATTTTAGAAATGGAGCTGGGGATGGAAGGAAACCCTACTGCCTTATGATAAAAAGCCTTGTCAACACACATGGAATTAAACAAACACAAGTTGTAATCTGTATTTTCTGTGTTACCTTCACTGAGAAAAGTCCACTACACCACGCGCTGTATCTTGGGGACTGGACTTGACGACTGCCCTAAGGGGAATAATGTCCCTTAGAAAAAAGTCACAGTAAAATCTGGCAGTAGATTAAGTTAGTTTCCACTTCAGTGTGACAGCAGAGTCATTACTGATTTCAGACTTAGCCAGTTTGAGAGTCGGCTTCACCACCATCAACTAAAGACGATGATGTATGGTTCCAGATGCTCTGGCCAATTGACCGTAAAATTGCTCTGCATTTCTGGCAGAGCAGCCAACTGGAGCTTTTAAAATCTCCACTCACTGAGCTCAACACCCTCCCCCCTCTGCTTAAAAGCTGCTCGTTATTCTTCCTCTGCCTGCTGATCCTAGCAAAAGAAAAACCTCTGGAATCAATTAGAAGTGTCTGCACTTGATGAGATTTGCACGTGAGTTTGGAATGGCAAGGCTTTGATAGTGTCAGCCAACAGCTGCAGTTTCAGGTGGTAAAATGGGGGAAAGAATTTTCCAGGGTTTATTTACAATCATAAAATAAAACAAAACAAAAAATCAAGACTATCTAATGTGTTATTAAAATGAAGCCTGAATTGGGTTGTATATGTTTGTCTTTAAAAAAAAATTTAAAAAAAAAGAAAGAAAAAGAATAAACCAATGTTTTATGATCAGGATCTTTTCAATTACCTTGCAATTATTAGGCTGTATAGAGTGGCTGTAATAAAATGCAAGCTATGGTCTGTTTGCTGTAGTTTTAACTATGAAAGAGGCATCTGCTATTACTTTTGTCACTTTAATTGCTTGACAAGACAAGGAGGTAGTCATACTTAATAGAAATCAGAAGCTTGCAGTCAGAGGTGAAGCGAAGATGATACCCTGAAGGTAGAAAATAAATATTCACATGTACTGTCTGAAATTTGTGTTTTGTTCTGTCAACACTCATATTGACCCTGCACAGCCTAAATCAGTCAGAGATTGGCTTGTATCTGTATGCCTTTTTAAAGAGAACAGCCATGCCATGAAATTATTAATGTTTAGTTACACAGCTGAGAGTGTCTTTGCAAAAATGAAACTGCCATTTCACACACATTGTTACTAATTTGTTTTGCAGATCAGTTTGTTTCATAAGTCAAAGCACAATATTTCTAAAATCCAGTAATGCTCCAAAGGCCACAAAACTGCATTCTTTTCTACATCATAATAACACATGGTTAATACACATATCCATACCACTGAATTACTGCACTGATAATAATCTCTGGTGACAACTGAGGTACTCCACACAGGTAGATATTTCTGTCTGTGTAATTGCAGTTCCAGCTCCAGAGTATGAACTAACTGACTTTTTTTGGTTAATGCACAAATGCATGTATTTGTTTCATACCTGGATTTCTTCTGCAGAAGTAGTACTGTTAGGAAACCAGCAAAGTCATTTTTAATTTAATTTTTTTTCTCCCTTTAAAGGGCTTCAAAGGGTACATTCAGTGAAGGATCGAGTGCTCAGAGGATGCCTTGTTTGCAGTATTAGTCATCTGTGTAAGCACAGAGGCTCCTCTGCATCACAGCTCTGGTGTACACTGGAGTTGGAGGCAGGCGTGCAGACAGGCCCGTGCCGCTTGGATTCTGTTGGAGAGGTGCAAAGGCAGTTGGAGCAGACTTCTGTTTCCTATGCGTGACAGAGCCAGTGCTTGCCGATCAGTTTACACTCATAAATTTTTTGCTCGAAGTTGATTTAAAGGTATAGCATAAAGCACATGGCTAAGAGTCAAAAGCAAGGGTAAGACAAGTGATTGCTGCATCCTGAATGACAGACCCTGGCTTACTTGCTGAGATTTCCCATCTACACACATGGTGTGGGGTGAAGCAGAAGATACTTTCTGCATCCATCAGACTGTGTCCCCTCACCATGCTGAGCACTCCAGAGCAGGAAGCCTTCCAGCCCCTCTGTGGCCTGGCTGTCTTTAGCCTGTCAAGCTCACCTGCATGTATGTGTTTGTTAGGACAACCTGGAATGCAACAGCAGTAGACTTCTTTCCAAAATCAGACAGTCAGCCACCATAACCATTGCAACTGGCAGGTGGGAATTGTCCTAATCTTAAAGAGAGGAGAGGTGTAGCTGTGTTTCAAGGCTGTGAAGGCAGATGGCTTAATTTGAGTTTTACTCTCCATATGACAGGCAGAGGGATTGAATTAGCTTTTAGGAGATGACAGCTTTAATTAAGCTAGCCGTTTGTGATATGGAATAAATCTGAGTTTGGCAAATACAAGGTGACCACAAAGAACCCGCCTAGTATTTAAAGTATTTTGGTTATTTTTGTCTTGCAAGATATGAAAAAAATATATACTCCAATTGTGAAAAAGACATGCAGGCATGGGTTACCCGGTTTATACACCTTACAAGGTGCCCCTTACAAGAAATACCCCTTCTCACTACTGCAACAGTAAGCAGGACATGGCAACTTTGAAAACTTAGCTTTTCTGGAACAGGAAGTCTGAGTAGGACCCACAGAATCCAGCTTTAACATAGACCATTGGAAGAGCAAATCAATACTTGTATTTAGGAAAGCAGAAATTAACTCAGAATATTCTAAGTTTATTTTATTAGAATTTATGATTAAAAACCCCCAAATTTAAATCTTTTGCTAAGTCTACTTTTTTGGAAGCTTCTTATGAACAACAAAGAGAAGCACAGTAAAAGTCAAGCCTCTGTTTTTCTACTAGCATCACCTGAAATAACCACAGAGGCTGAAACTAGTTCATGACATCTGGGCAACTGCATGCTAAATTCTAACCAGCCAGTACCTCTTGCCTAAAGTGGGCAATAGATACAGTAGGATAAAATCAAGCTGTTATCTGTGCCATGATTTATTAGCTTTATTACTGTCTTGTTAAGTCATTCCTTTGCATAAGTTCTGTTTCCTATGATATTTAGAGTCAGAGAACATAGAGAAGGCAACAACGCTGTACTTATTTTTGTGTTTGGGTATTACGCAAGGCAAAGAGAATGCTTTAAAATTTCCTTCTCCTGCCAATGCCAAATAAAAATTGCCTGATGAAAGAAGATTAGCAAATGCTGTGTTTAACAACTGATTCCCAAATGCAGAACACGCAAAACACTTTGTATATTTAAAAGTTGGAAATAGGTGTTATGGGAAAAAAAGTCCATGTAAATCTCTAGTTATCACTTGAGACTAAAGCGAAACAATGCAGCAACCCCCTATGGAGTCTGGGAGTGATCACATCTGTCCTGACAGAATTTGTTTGGTTTATCTTCATATGGAGCCTATGAAATTCTTGGAATAGGTTGTTTATTTTGCTGATTGGAAGCTAATATACAGTTGAAAAAGCCTCTTTATACTTTGAACATTTTAGATTTTATGGAGAAAAGGATGCTGTATTTTGTCCTTAGCTATTACCTATTGGCTATTACCTCTGTTATGTGCATCTTCATATGACTATAAATCTCTAGATTTATTTTTCATCTTGTTTGCTTCATGTAAATTGGCTACAAAGAATGATCAAGTATTAAGAAACAGTTAAAAGTGGTGTTTAAGCAGAACTTTCTTCTGGCCATTAACTGCATTGTTTTGTATCTACATGTCTCCATGTATATTTCCACTTTCTTTTGTCTGCAAATGCTCTAGTTACCGTATGACATCTTATGGCAGATACTGGCTTTTGTGCATGCATAAAAGGGTCTATTCTACTCTAGCTCTGTGCACTGTATAAACAGTGCCATCATCCTAGTTAAATTCCCGGTCATTTCATTCCTGACTTTCAAGTGAAGCCTGTCAAACAGTTGCCTGGTTTAGAAAACTCGGGGGGTTTAGGTATTCACATTTTTTGAAGCTGTCTGTTGTCTTCAGCTGCGTACTCTCTAGCACATTTTTGTTTCACTTTCTGGTTGGTTTTTTCCGCCCCCCCTGCCCACTGTTATAAAATAAGAACTGTCAAATGCCTGAAACAAAACCAAGTATCCAATTCAAACTTCTCCTCTTAAAAGCAAAAGTCTTCTTGCTGTAAGTTCATTAGCCTTGAAGTGACACAATTCAAGAAATAAATTGATAAAATTGTCCCACCTCTCTGCTCTTGGAAACAGAGAGATAAGCGGATTTCTCGAGTTGCTGCTGCTGAAAGAAAGCAGCTTTCCATTAGCAGTGGGAAACTGAATATTTAAAATAAGCAAATTATCAAGTCTTAACACTGTCCTTGGTATCTGAAGAATATTAGCTCCTGAAATTCAGATCAGCTGTTTCACACTGATTCTTTTTTCTTTTCCCTGTCATTATATATTACTCAAGCGTAGCTTGCTTGAAACAGATAATTCCAGAGTAAAAAATTCTCAGTTAGAGGCTTCATGAAGATCATAAAAAATCCTTGAAGGCTTGAAGGATGCCTGGGTTCATTTATGTGGGGGGAAAAAAAAAGTATGTTTGTTTTGCATGTGTATGTAGTGCATAGCTATCAATAAATTATATCAAGGAACAAGAAACAAATGTAACTAATAGTGTGGCATATTCTTGTGTAATTCTGTAGTGTTATTCTCATTAAGAATAATGATACAAGAAGTATAGTTTTATAGCTTTGGGTTTTTTATACATTGATAATATCTTAACTTGATGTTTTTTAGTATCTTGTTGGACTATTTATCACCTTCTAAGTATTTAGTAAGTTCTGACAAGTCCTTAGAAAAGTCTCAATTGATTAGATTAGTCAAATCTAATCCTTGCAACAATGTAAAACTGACAGTTCTGCTCCTGGAGAGTTAAGAAAGAGGAAAACAGGATCTTTAGTGGATCCAGGTTTTGGTTGGGTTTTGGGGTTGGGTTTTTTTGGCTCTGTTAAATCTGTGGCTTTCAAAACTTGTTATCATCAAATAAAATCAAAAGCATCAGATTGCAAAACTAACAAAAATAAGACCAGTGAAAACAGCATGCAAGCAAAACTGGTCCATTTTTCCTGGGCAATCCATGTGAAAAACTGCCCAACCAACTACTTTACATCCTCTAAAGTTTTATTTTGATTGTGGTGGAGATCGAATTACATGGTCTTCATGATTTTGTTTGGCTTTCTAATGTGCAGTAATCCATACTATTAAACTCTAAAAAAGAGCATATTTCAGCTGTAAAATCTGTGTGTGTTAAACTGTACATATTTGGGCATACAGGCCAGTAATTTCAAAGAACCTGTAATGCATTTGACACTAGATATTCTCATATTTAGAATCATTTGTGTGTGGACAAATGTTTGCCTCTTGGTTTAATTTGTCTTTAGAATGTAAATTTTCTATGGAAAATTGTGGTTGATTGTTAGTTTGATTTCACAGAATTGGAGGCTGTGCTTCATGCCTTTTAAAACAAGTAAAGGTAGATCTGCTGCTGAATACCTCTTTGAAGAAAATTTGGCTGTGTCACACTTCTGCCCGGAGGGCACTTCTCTTTGGTGGAAGGACTTGGAAATTAGTGACCATCTAGTGTATTGTCAAATGCAACATTATTCTTAGCCACGCTAAAAGCAGAATGACACAAAATGTTTGGGGAAGGGAAGGCAGACATGGCACTCTCCGGTCCATACAGGGAATGGCTAGTCCAAAGTGTACCTATTATTGTCTGAGAGTTAGGGTAAGGATGGAAAGCAGGGAAAATCTGTACATTCTCCCAAAGTCTAATTATTACTTTCTTTATAAATTAACTGAATGATAAGAAGCTGCTTCTGTGAATCGACCCCTGCAATACTCTAAAATTCAGTCTTTGAAAGTGGGAAATTAGAGAAGAGCTTTGGGTTCATTCAACATTATCTGCATAGCTTATATTGTATTGTTCCACCTCAGCTGTCCTGATTTTTAAAGTATTCAGTCATGTCCTTGCAAATAGTTTATTTCTTTGTAGTTTGGGGACAATGTTGAGGTACTGTGGTTGGATATACCACAGGCACATGCTGATTTTTGTTGCCTGGTGCTCATGAGTTCCGGAATCAGTAATTTTAACAAAAATGCATTCCTGTGTTGTTGTTTTGTCCCAAAGTGGAGAGGAGACATTGATATTATTCATTAGCAGAGGTTTTCTCCCTTATAATTTGTATGAAGTCATCAAAACTACAGATTCAGCTCATGTTGTACTAATGCCAGGCAAGAATGCTGTATGACTTTTCCCCACCATCGTTTCCCTATTATGGTTAATGCAGTCCATCTTACTGAAACCAAAAAGCTATTGCCAGTACACCTCTTAAATTATTCTCAAGCTGCCAGCTGTGCCATTTGACTTTGATCCTTTCTTTCATGGTAATTGTCATGCTGAAATGTAAAACTAAAATATATTCTGCACCAAGTGCCACCTTTTCATACTTGGGGAGGATATTAATCTTCATGAGATTTCTGCAGATTTTACATGCTATGAATAGCCTTCTCTCTGTACTATTGCTGCCATCAAGTGTAATGATATAATTATGCATGTGCAACTATTCATGTACAGTAATTTTCAAGGAATGCCAGCTTTCTGGAGTTCATTCTCATCTAGCATTTTCATACTGCTCAGCTTAAAAATAGCACTTAGCATTACATGAAAAGCATGAAACACCTCATTGTTTTATTTTAATGGGAGCTAAAAAAATTGGAAAACTCTGAATATGTGCTTTGAAGTATGCTGCTGAACAGAAGAATAGATTGCCTTCTTATTAGGTGAAATTTGGTAGCTTAGTGACTTGCTTCCCTGTTTATTTTGCCCTCACTGTTAAAATAATTGAGTAAAAATGGTCTAGTCACTAATGTAAGTAAATCCCTCCATTAGCACAAACAATTATCGTCACCTTACGGGTGTTACTACATGCTAAGAAAAACAGCTTTAAAATCTTCTTCTGGCTGATTTGGTTAAAAAAAAATGCTGTTCAAATATGAACATTTGTGTTAGTTCTGATTGCAAACATTTTCAACTGTTTGTTTAGTGCTTTAGGGATCTCATTGTTAACATTGGAGTGGTTTTGAACTTCGTTGTAATAAGGAAGTCCTGAAGCACCTTATTGTCCATTCACTGTACAGTAACAAATCAGTATTTTAATGCATTAATGAGAGGCTGGACTACAAGTAGCAAAGTATTAGTCACTGCAATCACTGTTTACAATGTGCTGCTTAAGAGTAAATATTTCTTTTATTAACTCTGAAATCAAATTAGTTGGTATCCAGGCATTCTAACAGTTCAAGGTACTGTCAAGTCTCAGGACAAAATAATAGTCCTGCTTCCAGGCACAAAGGCACACACAGTGTAAACATGAGACTAAAGGCAGCAAGTATTAGGACTACTGAAGGAAGATCACAAAATATTTCTATGAAAATTGAACATGTTGATAATGGAAATCAACAGAATTAGTTCAGGGGAGAGAGAGATGCCCAAGGGGTCCTTGAAACATTGAAAATTAGCTTACTTTTGAGAAGAGAGCCAAAGGAAATGTACACGGAGAGGAATGACGTAGCCGAAGAGGCAGTATAAGACAGCTATTAGTTTGGTGGTATTTTAGGTGGAAATCAGTGAAGTGTAAAGGTTTTGGAAGAGAGATTTGCTATATTGAAGATATGTGAAGACAAGTGCCTGGATAAGAGTCCTAGATGCTTGAAGGATTAAGACTCAGATGTGTCTAGGAAAGAATCTGCACATGTGGATGTGGGGAATCTTGGGAGAGATGGGAATTGAAGATGGTTTGTAAACTGTGATAATGATATCTAGAGTCATAGGGAAATAAAAAAAAAATCAGTTGGAAATGAAGATAAATAATGTAAACTACATTTAACCTAAGCTGATAATCAGACACACAGTAATATTGGGAAAGGTGCAGTTTAGTTGGTGGAGGCAAAGGACAACACTTGGAGGAGGAATCGGGATCTGCAGAGATGACAGAAATATAGTGGGGGTAACAAAGTCTAGGGGAATGTAAAGGCAAAACAAAGACAGAGTTTGCATAAAAACTTTGTACCTGAGCTCCATATGATGGCATAAAACCCTAGTGTATCTGCTGCATAATGACATAAAATGAACTTTATTTTTTCAAGATCTGTACAATAGAGCTTTTGAGTAAAGAAAAAAGAAAAATCTTTTATTTAAAGAAAAATGTCCAAATATACAACAGATGAATAGATTGATCCTTGCTGAGCACATGAAAATGTATTTTTCTGGCAACTGGGACCAAATGTGATCCCTGGTCGTGCAGTAGTAGAGTGCTCTGGTACTACAGATTTTAGTAGTGTTGGAGAGTACTGGACTGAGGATTCTTCTGTGATGCAACAGTTGTTCAGCCACCAGTGTGTTCTGCAAAAACAGGAATAAATTCAACTAATGTTGAGAGTTCACCAAACAATGCTAATAACAAATAGTAACAAGAAGAATTAGAGATCAGGGTGCTAAAAAGGCATTAAATCTTTGCCAGTTGCTGTCCTGGCTGGTACACACAAGAACATAGCCTTTAGTCTGGGGCAAAACATCATTGTTAGCTCTTTTCTTATGGAAAAAGAACCTCATATATACTAAGGTTTATTTAAAAACATTCCAGAAAAGAAGAACAAATCCTACAGTAAATCTGAAATAATATATGAGCAACAACAAAGAAAAGTTTCAGGAAAGAGCTTCAAATAACTGAAGTGCTAGTGACATATAAGGACACTGGAAAACTTTGTCAGGAAGAGGTGAGGAAAAATAAAGTGATAAAGTTGTGAGAAGGGATGTAATAGAAGGAAAAGAAGGAGATATGGAAGCAGCCTGTCAAGTACGTGGGAAGATGATCTTAAAAAAAACCCCAAACATTTCTAAAGGGTGTTGCTATCACATGTTTTGAGAAAACAAACATTAATAGCTATTCACTGGCTTGTTCTCGCATTCCAATAGGTGAAGTTAAAATTAAAACTACACAACTGCTTGAGAAGTTTCAGAGCAGCAAATTCTAATGATTATAAGCCAGTGCATGATTTGGTGCTGGCCTGGAGGATCTACCCTGCCTGAAGGAGAGGCTCTAAGCTTTACCTGTGATAAATGTACAGATACTACTATTTTCTGCATTCATTTAATATATCCACACCTTTTCAGAAGGCATTATCCCTTGACTTCCATTTAAATAGATTATATAACCCAGCTGAAATGATTAGCTTGAAAATCAGTGGAGCAGAAAAACACCTAGCTGTGAAGGTTTGCATGTGATACTACTGTTTTAAATAGCCATAGTACATACTTTGTGTGTTAGTGAAAAACATAGCTTGGAAATGTTTGCATCTGACAGTGATCTATTTTAAGTAAAAGAAGAATATTGTTTAGGTGCTAGTGAGAAGTGCGAATATTGTGATTGGCTACTGCACAGAAACTTGCAGGCAGGTAATGTGTGGAGAGCAAATGAATTGCTACTGTGTAAGCTTTAAACTGTAGATGCAAAAGCTAAAATAATATTTACCTATACATGGTATAATGAATCTTTATTGGCAACTGGTATTCATGGGCTATTTGAAAGGTGGTATTGGCCAGACACAAGTTCCTTGGCAAGAGATCTTGCCTAGTGTATATTTGCAGAGCCTGTCTGCATAAGGATGCTGGCAGGTTTACCCTGATTTCTATTCCAGGTGACAAAGTTCTATCCAAGCATATGAGTGATCAAATATTTTCCACTGGAATCTGGGCACTGTAAAATTTCTGAAGCTGAGTAGAAATATTGCAGGATTTGCTTAAACTATAATAGCCTCTGCATACCGGTGTGGCAGCAAAATATTTCCACATAGACAACATAAGGGCGAACTGCGCTGAATCGAGCTACACATTTTTCTGGAACACCGATGGGATTTTGTTGCCACTTGTCATTGGCATCTTCTCTTAACCCAGAAGCTGTAACCACCAGAGTCTTCACTTAATTTCTGCATGAAAATAAAGCAACAGTAGTGGAAAGTGCTGGTGCCCTAACTTTATCTACCAAAGAAAAGAACTCAGTCCAAACCAGATGAAAGCTATACCATAACCACGTTAGCTTATTTTTTTCCAATGCAAAGCCAATTAAGAAACAGAACAGTTTCCATTAGTTTATTTGTCTTTCCTGGAGCAATTACAATTGCTAAACTTTCCTAAACTGTACGAATGTGGAGTCTCTCCTTGTGACAGGTTGTTTAAATTTATAACTAAAGCTAGCATTTCCATCTCCAATAAAAGCCAAACAGACATTTAATTATGGTGCGTGACATTTCTGACTAAAATAGAGCCAACAGAGCCTGTCAGACAGCCCTCATTGTTCATGAATTTTGAACAAATTGGGGATCTGTGAATTTATAGCCAGGTTTTTCTCTACTATTGTTTAAAATAGCACACATGGAAAACACTCCATGGGTGTGTTGTAATTCAGCTTTAATGATGTAACACTTGGTTTCAGTCAATTGTTGGAGGATTGCAGTAACACTGGTTTAGTGCTTCAGACATTGCATGTTCCTTAGCAATTATAGTCCAGCTTTCAATAATGCCTGTTGGCGGGTTATCCACAAGTGAAGTCATAGCAATTTTGAAAAGGAGCTAATAAAAATACACCTGCCTTGTAGTGGAAAACGAGCCTTTAATATCTTTGCTTTGAAGTTGAGTGAAGCCCACAGCATTAACTAACAGATACCAGCATTATGATGCAGTAATCCACTCCCCCAGGGGAACTTGGGGGATTGAAGTATGAAAGGCTACTATTTTCTAGTCACGTATTTTTTAGTCACTATAACATTACGAAGGAAGAACAGGAATAACAAGGTGATAATAAAAACTGGAAGGGCTGCTAGCTGTAAAGTTAAGAGTATCCAAAGCTGTCACCAACCTGTAGTTCAGTGGTGCTACAACTTCAGTGATGTATAATGAATCAGTTGTTAGTTACTGCAATTACTTATTTAAATATATCTATTCCACTTTTTGTTAGGACAATATAGGAACTACTAAAACAGCATTTAAATGAAAGAAATTTTTTTTTTCATTCTTTTACACAACTTTTCAGCTTTCTTTTCTGTTCTGGATCAGTTTAGATTTTGACAGCATTTTTCACAGCTACTGAATATATGCAGCCATTAATAACACTTAATAGCTTTTCTTCAGCAAAAGATCTAGGGTGGATTCCTTTTGTTCAACTCTCTTTTATAGTCTCTCCTGATATATATCATATGTTTTGAATTCTTTTTCATTTTAGGAACCATGTGTGGTTACATCCTGGTGGCATGTACAGTCAAGTGATGTCTTTCCAGGGCAGTCTACAATGCAGTAGTTAGGTGCAGTTATAAACACCTGTTTGGAGGTGAAGAAAATATGTTTTTAGTAAAACTGGTGGGAAAATCTAACCCCTTAATTTCTAAAATGAGAATGGGAACTTGGAAGATCCATATCTGTCTATTGCTAAATTAGTGACTGCCTAGGCAGATGACAGAATCTTTCATTCTGGTAGTTTAACTAAGTGTAAAATGCACCCAGGAATGCCCACATTATAATGCCGTTATTTGGTATGATTACAGTGTTTGTAAAGAGCATCTAGAATTACACTATAAATGACCTTAAGCAACTGGAAGTGAAACTGTTGAAGGAAACGCAGTACCCTGTGTTCTTGTGTCCATTCTACACAAAACTTTATTGTGCAATTCTATCATGGAGACAGCTGTCCCAGTCTTACTGTAGAGAGCATGCCTGAAGAAATACTAAGCTAGGCTTGCAATTTTTCAATATGACATATTATGGAACTGTTTTGCAGTCACTGCTGGTGCAATTAAGGTCCAAACTGAAGAAAACAACAAAAACAATAATTGTATGGGTATATACACAAACAGGCCTCTTATTGTAGTGGGAAGGTAATGCAAAATAAAGTGATTTGTATATTTTTAGCACAAAAAGATGAATCTGGAAATTAGCACAGCCACTTCCATATTAATCTCTAGATATAATTTATGACAGAATAATAATATGTTGATCAGGAATTTGTCTGCAGCCCAAAGCACCTCAGGAGCCCACAGATTACAAATCCTACAATTAAGCCTTCACTTTCAGCTCTAGTAGAGGCTCCTTTTAAAAATAAGCAGAATTTTAACTGTATACCTGCAGGGCTGTATACCTGCTTCTCTCATTGTCACCCCCACCAAAATAAAAGGGTCCTCTAAGTGGAGATGTGAAAGATAAAGAGCATTTAACCCCATGCTGGCCTGATCAAACACTGGTCCCTGCTAACACAGGAAGAAACATTCATCAAAGTGATATCACTTGAGTATGATACTACAAAGACATGCACACTTGCTTAACTTCACATTAATGGGACTATTTAGGTGCATGAAGTTAAGCATGTGTTTTAAATCTTTGCTGGATTGTGGTCTGTATTTTCCTTTCCACTAACCTGAGCTGTTAGGCAAGGCAGTTACCTTACTGGTCTGAAATGCTGAAAATTCTGTCTATGGAGAAGACTTTATGTGTCTGCATTCACTTTATTGATCTTCCCTTGTTGCCATGGGACTTTAATTTTATTATGTCTGTGTTTTCTATTTTTGTTTAGGGTTAGTAGCACAGTTTTACAATTTTCAAGTAATTCCTACTTTTTGTGAGCAAATATTTATACAGTTTCTTTTCAAATAGAAGTCCAAGTCACTCTTGCTGTATATGTTTAAAACCTACTAATAATGACAAGACTTCTAACAGTTGTATTAGATTTCACTCTTAAATAAGTCTAACTTTCTCTCAATGTTACTATAAAATAACTAAAGTAATTATCTATTTTACCGATTTCTGCTCTAGTATTTTGTGAGTGAACTTGTACTGTGATTGGAAGGTTTTCTATTCAGCATTCAATTTAGTAAAAAGAATGCTGAATCAATGCAAAATGGAAATAGGAGAAAACATAGTGAGTTTTTAAGCTGTTGCACTGTTCGGTCCCACAGCTAAATTTAAGTGCACTCTACATCGAGGGCTAGTCACAAAGATTTTTTGTTGTTCTGAGTAAATCAAATATGTCAGGAAGCCAATCCGTCACACTCCGTACAAACTTCATAGTACTGTCACTATATATTTTACTGCTGCTCTTTTCTTTGTAGAATTCAAGTGTGTAATTTGCATAATTACTCTCAAAGTAAATTGCTATTGAGTCTTGACACCTGCTAGCACTGGTATTCATTTCAAGCTATAAAGGAATACTTTGAAATAAATATTGGGAAACTCATTAAATGTTGTCAGCTGTATCATCCACGTTAGCAGAAAACAGTATAGCTAAATATTTCTGGATTTTATTTTCTACTAAAGAAAAATAAAAGAGCAAAACTTTGTGAATATTTTATGTACTTTAATAATATTTCCTAAAGCTAAGTCCAGTGATTTTTATCAGTTTTATACACATGCTGTTTTTCCCATATATTCTCGTATGAGAAGCATATACAATTTCTGATTTTATACTTGGAAAGGTCTACTTAGAGGATTAGGTGGCCCAAGTCTGACAAAAACTCTGAGAGTGAAATTCTCCTAACCTGTGTTATTTCCAAATTTAAACACAGACTAAATTTAACCAAATTCAGAAACTTGATAGTGCTTAAAGTCAATGGAACCTAGATTCTGGTCCTGGATAACTCCCAGTCATTTCAGAGGAGTGAAGTGTAAATATGTCTGGAAACATTTTTAGGAGTTGCATTAATAGTTGTTTCTGCTTTAGTTGAACAGGATCTTTTAATGTATTTATTTACTTCCTCTTTAGGCAGATTGTGTCTAACCAGTTTTAGTGAATCTGGACTGTGAAGTGTCATAATGAAAATTACCCCAACAAATGTAATATGTTAAAACAAGGGTCTTTGTAATCACCAGCAGATTATTTCAGCTGGAAAGTGTATATAGATAAGTATCATTTTTTTGTGGTGTTCATAGAATGTTTATAGGTGGTTTGAGAGAGAATGTGAGAGGAAGAAGAAACACTTATCATTAGCTTAATGTGCCCATTGTACTTGTGGTCCCACAACCAGATTTGTCAGTATAGATAAAATTAAATCTGAATCTCTCCCACCCCACAAAGGGAACAGACTGCCAGATAACTTGTGATCATCCTACTATTTTCTTCAGCTTCCACCAGCTTCATTCCTAGTGAATTCAAACTTACTCTCTACATCTTCAGGACTGCCTTCAGATTCTTATTCCATGTGCCTGGCTCCATGGCATTAAGTCTCCCATTTCATCAGGGAAGTTGATCTTTAGACTGTGCTTGGTGCTTTAAGGTGGTCATTCTGTCTGGTTACTCCTTCTCATTGAACTGATTTCTTAAGTTACTGTTTACTGCTGTCTCCCTGAAATCCTTTCTCAGGATCTGCTTCTTTCGAGGCTTCTGAAAGACAAGAACCAGTGTGTTAGAGGGCTAGCCAAAAAGAAATACCTAGATGTCTGCCGGCCTAAGGCATACGCCACAAGCATACCTCACAATTGTCTCTCATGTCCGTTAGCTCTTGTTTGTTGTTGCAGATTATAAACTCATGAGACAAAAAGACAGTTTAAGACTTATTTGTAACCCTTCACTTGTTGGAACCTGGATCTTTATTTCATCTGCAGAAGCTGACTGTGGTAAAATAGGAAAGTGACACAGCTACCCAAAATGATATATTAAAAATGTACACAGAGAGATTTGTGAGCTCTGTGAGGGCTCTGTCCTGGGCCATGCAGCAGATGCTTTGCTGTAGCTGAGAGGGAGAAGCCCTGAAAGCCAGATACACAGTATGCTTTGTCCTGGAACTCACTGGAGGATCATTCAAATAATGTTAGAGAGTTTTGTTATAATGAAACCCTCAACTCTCTATATGACACTAGAAACAGAAACTAGGAGTGGAGCATATGTCTGAATTTATGTTGGGAGGACAGAAAAGAGTCAGAGATAACAGCCCAGGGGCACAGATCTTTCATACTGAGAATTGTGGCCTCAAGAAGAGGTGTTAAATCAGCCTTCACAGTCTGAAACATTTCACATCACGACTGAGACAAATTCAAACTTACTACCCTGATGAAGCCACCTGACGGAAGTTTTGAGCAGGGAGTTGGACCATCATGATATAAATTAGACTAGATTTTGTGAAGATGAAATAATGCAGCTAGATACATTTACTGAGTCTTTGAAGCAAAATGTCACAATGAGGTATTTGGACACTTTGCAAGTTCCTTTGAGGTATAATTTATGTAGCTACTGGATATATTAAGGAAGGGAAATCATATATTAAAAAAACTCTGGTAGTTAATAGCTAATGACTAAGCATTAACCAGATAGCCCCTCCCCCACCCCCAGAAAAAGATTTTTTTAACTGTGCTTGCAATTTTACATGTACAGCTGACTTCAAGCACAAAATGACAGCCATTGATCTTGAGCCTCTTAAAGCATTGCATTTACATGGACCTGCCTAATAAAGCCCCTGCCATTGATGTGTCCAAATCAGTTTAATGGAGGCATAAAAATAACAACTTGATATTGTTTCCTTTTCAATCATAAATCAGACAGGTTTTTAATGTTTTCTGCTTTAACGTTTTTACATATAGAATGATATGAATCTCAATATTGTAGCTTTGTGTGTGTGTGTGTATTTTGTAGATTACACCTGGCTGCCTGACAGAAACCTGTCAAAATAAATGACCAGAATTAATTACTGTGGAGCAGAGTAAAAATTAAATAGGGATGCAGAACTCACAGGAGCTCCACTGAGCAATGCACTCCTATTCAGTTCTCTGTGTTATGGTTCATTAGATGTACAAATAAATCTTTTGAATGCAGTTTGGCAGAATGGAAGCAAATTGTCATTTTAAATTAAAATCTCATTAGTGAGCTAGTATATACCTCAATATCTGAAATGAACTTATTTTTGTATTGGTGCTATGTTACTGACTTAACTGTCAGTGTTCTCTAGTCACCGGAACTGTGCAGTAATACAAAAACATATGAAAAGATTCTGTTCAATTTGGATTTGAACTTTCTTATACCTCTTCCTAGTGCTGCATTCCCAAGGGAAAAGAATTCCTTTATTAAGTCTGAAGCCTAAAATTCCACTGCCTCAGATCTTATGAGGATTTTAGAAAATGAAGAACCCCGCCTACGAAAGAGGCTGAAGAAGGGAAAAATGGCCAGTTTACAGGCCTAGAGGGATTAATAAGTCTTCCCATATTCCTTGGAATCCCATTGAACTAAAGTTACAGTGAGGCCATGGAGACAAAGGTCTTATGCTTTTAGCTTTCCTGGTAAAAATGGAAAATACCATTTGCTCTCCAAAACAAAAATAAGTTTCCCCCCCGCTTATCTCTAAATCTCTGTGCCACCATTGGTTTTGTGGGTTGGAAATTCAGAACTTCAGGTTAGCAGATTAAGCTACCAAACAAAAACTGAATGATAATGGTTTTCCCACTGTAATGGTTAGGACATCTTACACACTGAAAAGTATGAATTTCTGTGTCAGTGTGGGAAAATTCAGAAATATTTCTGTAATCTAAAAATACCCTGCTTATGTCTGTGCTGGAAGGACTGAAACAATGTTAAACTGAAAAGGTGGAATGGAAGAATGAAAGAATTTGCCTCCACTGAGACCACTCATATGAGAACTGACATGAAAATGCTGCCACAATGTAATTATTTCAAAAGAAATTATTGACAAATGCAATGGAAGGGTTGGCTGGACGTGGGTAAACCTAGCTATGAAGGTCAGTGGGGAGTGGATATTCAAGGGAGGAAAAAAATACAGATTTGGATAAATGGAACCACTTCAAAATAATTTTCAGGCTAGTCACAATTAGCAGGAAACCTGAAAGGGTAAGGAGCAGACCAAGAAAGGAAACAAGAATAAAAATATTTTTTTAAAAAAAAAAGGGAAAAAATTCCAGGAGAAAGATAGTGTTTATAGTCCAACAGGAAATGAACAATAAAATCATAGTGCTTGTGAGATGAGTTGAAAGGAGAAAGTGTAGAACGCAGATGGGCAAGCTAAGATAATGCCTTTGCTTTTCACCGGCAGCAGAATGCAAAGGCTGGTCAAGGAACATTGTGTCAGTGTTGTGGTTTGGTTGCTTTCCCATCTGTTTGACTTGCTTAGATAGAATTAAATAAGTTACAGAGAGAGCAGAAAGCATGTGTGAAAGACTGGGTTTTTTTGTTCGTTATAGCAGGAAATTCAGCAGAGAATGTAACACTGCTTATACAAGAAAGTAATATGGGTCCATTTCTATTTGTTTCTGACTGTTCTAGCAGGCCTTTTTGTGTACTTTGCTTACTAATACTGATTTGACAGTACTGTAAAGGTCAATCATTTTATCTAGGTTGTGTTGTCTTGTTGTTGGGTATTTTCCTTGAAATTCCTGAGTTTCAATCTAGAAAGATGAGAAATTTCAAATGTACCAATGCCACAAGATGTAACAGCAGATGTGGTTTTAAGTCAAAGAAGAAGAAAATTGCATAGATATCTCTGTGAGACATTGTTGAATACATTTTGGTGTAATGGTATCTAATTAAAGTCAGTGAAGCCTTTTATTGGAACTGGCCTCACATGACTTGTGTAAGTCTAATTGTTGTCTCCCATTAACATGTTCCAGTTGCAGAAGGATGTGGGAACCAACAGTGGATTAAAAAGTAAATGAAACTTATATCCAAGGTAAAGATAATTCCTCCAATTATCAGAAGTTACTTCCACAGTAAATAAAATCCTCTCTTTCCCACTCCAAAATGCATGTGTCTTGTATTATTAGCTTATGTCATTATTATAAGCTTAATTATTTTTTGTTTAACACATGCAACTTTAATGACAGTTCTTTATAGAAAGCTCTCCCTGTCAGCAGTGGTTTTCTTGTTGTTGACACTGTGAAGTAATTTGAGTGTCATAGTATAATGTGAACTCTCAATATTGTCCCAAAACCTTGAGTTATTCTTGTATCCAAGATTAAAGTAAGTTCCAATAAAATTAATGAGCAAAATCTGTTCAGATTTGCTTCACTACAAACTTTTTTTATGGAAAATGCTAGGAGTCTGTTCATGAAATCTTATCCTAGGTGTTTCAAACAGCAAAATTTTACAGTATTCCTAGCAATATTTTCTAGCAATTCAATTGTGCAGATTCCATAGAATTATAAAACAAATCATGAGACTACATGGTGCTAAAAGTCTTCTTTCTACTCCTGGTTATAGTAAAAAGCATCCATCAAGTCACTGACATCTTCTTCCCCTTCAGCTGAAGGGTGGCGAACCATTTGTTAAAGTGCCAGGAAACGTTTTCAAAATCAAAGGTAAAGACAAGAAGGTCATTCATGGCTATTTACTTCCTACTGAAATGAATACCAAAGAATGTTATCTGTCATGAAATTCCACTTTTTTAGAGACAAACGATGAAAATAGAACACAGACATAGACTTAGAAGTGGAAGGAGTATCTGGGTATTCCCACACAAATAAAAATAAAACACCCCTATATTTCTGGCACGTGGTATATTATCACACATGCACAAACAAGCACCTAATACACAATATGTATTGTAAGAAAATACATTAAGACATGAATTAGTATTTGTATTTATAATGATAAGCCAGATCATCGCTCATCCTTTTCCTTGCCTCTAGACCGCCTTCCAAATTCTTTTGAGTTTGTTCTTCCTTGCCTATTGAAAATACAGAAATAGCAGTGGGGTCACAAGCTGCTAGCACTGCATTGATGTTTCTTGCTATAGTTTGGGACTATAGGTTTACTTTCCTAATGCTATGATTGAGAGATCAAAATCCTTGAAAAATACTCATTAACATTTAAATGTTTTTTTCAGGGTCTTGCAAAAGAAAAATTTGGGCTATTTTTGTTAAAATTAATGCAACCATTTTTTTATTTGTTATTTGTTGGAGTGAATCTAAAATCACCAACTGTTCTATCATAACATATTGGGATTTTTTAACTGCCAAGTGAACTAAAAATGTATGTACTAATTTGCCTGTGTTATTTTGTCTCATGATTGTTTGTGATTTTTCATATTAATCCTCCTATCTAATCCTTAACCTGCTAGACTTCACTTCTCGGTGTGCTGTGCTATAGCTATCAGCCACAGCATGCTCAACACAAAATAGTTACTGCATTTGGAAAGTTCAGCCTTTATCTTATCTTTCTTGTCTGTTAGGTTTGGTGTTGTTTGTAGAAACATCCTGATGAACAGAATATTGAAACACTGAGAGGCTCTGAATACATTCTTAATGAGCTTCAACCACTCTGCTGACAGGTGCATGGACATACAGGTGTACGTGTGCTTGAGTCTAGTGATGGGACATAAAAACTAGAAGAAATTAAATTGTCTGAGCTTCAACTACTCTGCTGACAGGTGCATAGACATACAGGTGTATGTGTGCTTGAGTCTAGTGATGGGACATAAAAATAGGAAGCAATTAGAATAAATTGTTCCAAGATGGTAACACATAACATATGTGGTGACCTAATTGTGGCCTTCCAGTATCTGAAGGGATAACTTACAAGAAGGCTGGGGAGGGACTTCTCAGGATGTCAGGTAGTGATAGGACTAGGGGGAATGGAATGAAGCTGGAGGTGGGGAGATTCAGGCTGGACGTGAGGAGGAAGTTCTTCACTGTGAGAGTGGTGAAGCCATGGAATGGGTTGTCCAGGGAGGTGGTTGGGGCGCTGTCCCTGGAGGTGTTTAAGCCCAGGCTGGATGCAGCTCTGGCCAGCCTGATCTAGTGTGGGGTGTCCCTGCCCATAGCAGGGGGGGTGGAACTAGATGATCCTTGTGGTCCCTTCCAACCCTGACTGATACTATGATATTTGTGTACTGGGAGATGTTCTCTAGTCTTCAAGAAGCAAAATGTGTGTGTTTATTATTTTAATTAGAAAAGAAGTAGTCCTGGGGTAATGTTTGGTTAATTTAAATTGGAAGTATTTTTAAAAGAATTGATTTTATTTTTATTTTTTTCCCCATCAAAACCTTCAGCTTACAAAGTCACTTTGCAAATCTCTCAAATTATAGCAAATCCACAGCTGAGGAACATGTGTCAGCTCATGTGGCCATGAGAAGTATCTGGTTATGCTGTTTATACATGTTTGCATTCCCAGGCTCCACAATAGACCTCTGCTTCATTGATGCAGGGCGTAATGCACTGGTTGCATGGGAAGACAAATGAGAAAGTATAGACTGCTTACCATCAGCTGAAGCTAATATGCCATGTGGTGACTGCAAAACCAAAAAAGAAGGAGGAAAAAAGAAAGGCAAAAGGATGTGGTTGATGACAAAACGTGACTTTTAGCCTTGGAATTTCTCACAAGGTTCTGTAAAAACAAAAAGTTCACAGTTTTAGGTAGAGACTAGGAAGAGTTCATTGGGAGAAAAAAAAATCATAGAAGGTACACGCAGAAACCATGGCTGGTGCAGGGAATCCTTGAGGAAGAAGGACATGGAGGTTTAAGATGTGTGATGTAAAATCTTGTACAAATTCTTGTGCATAATATCTGATTACTTTTTTTTACCAACACATGACCCAGAAGGTGCTAATCTGGATTTGGAAGACTGCAGGCTTCTTTTTATTTGAAGTCTATCAGCTGCCTACAAAACTTTGCTGGTTTGATTTTATTTGTTTGCAGTCAAGAATGTTATAGTTAATTCCTAGTAGATATCTCCTGGCAATACAGTAATTTGTGTTGTGTGAGAAGTACTGATATTGCATACAGAGCAGCCAGCAGTGACTGCACTTAAAAAAAAAAAAGGCTGAAAATTACTGACAGATTAATTTTAAAAAGAGCCTGATTTCTTTAAGAAATGCATTTGACTAATTTACACAGTAACATGGCACAAATGGCAAATATGAATAGATATAGCTGTGGGACAGTGGTACAAAATGCATCACTGATTTTGGATAAGGATTGTACAAACAAGAGGACACAGTCTCAAGCTGCGCCAGGGGAAGTTTAGGCTGGAGGTGAGGAGAAAGTTCTTCACCAAGCGAGTCGTTCGCCATTGGAATGGGCTGCCCAGGGAGGTGGTGGAGTCACCATCCCTGGAGGTGTTCAAGAGGGGATTGGATGTGGCACTTGCTGCCATGGTCTAGTCATGAGGTCTGTGGTGATGGGTTGGACTTGACGATCTTTGAGGTCTCTTCCAACCTTGGTGATACTGTGATAATCATGCCCCAAAACCTTTTCAAAGCGCACAAAAATAGTGACAAAAAGTAAATTATTTGGGAAAAAACCATGAAAACTCACTACTATTTCTGTCATTTGCATTTAAACAGTCTACTTTCAGACAGAAATAGCTACTAGCATATTTAGAGTAAAGCTTATGGTAGGTACACAGGTGCATATAGATATTTTAAGTGCTTCATATTTCAAATGTGTATGTTGCTTGTAAGAAGCTTTCATATGGAGTTAGAAGCTGTAACATTTGAAGGGTCCTCAGATTATTAGATCATGAAAGCCTTTTCCTAAAGTCAACAATGACAACCATATAAAACAAACTTTTACGAGTTTGCACATACTTAAGTCAAGTTATAGGTACTGTAGGAGTGTTGTCAAGCTGCAAGTGGTTTAGGAAATGATGATGGTAATGATTCTGTGACTATCTTCCAAAGTCTTTGTGTGGCTGATTGTCTTGAGACACTTTATATGTCGCTCAGAGTAAGGAAAGACAAGGCAAGATGGAAAATTCTGCCAGCTTCCAGGACCCTGCTGCTTCAGGGCTAGACAGAATTTAGGCTGTTTAGTAGCTTTATCACAGGGGGACTTGGCAATTTCAGCCCTGGCTGTCTTCCTTGGCTAAAATGCTTTAACGCCACCACTGTGCACAGCAGATGAAAGGTAGGATCAGGGATATGCAAAGAACTTTTAGATTGCCTTCTAGCTTCACACTGATTTCTGCATTAGTCAAGAAGAGAATTGCTGTTTTAGCAAGCTGCACTCCTAGGGATTCTAGGACACCTAAACCACATTGCAAATAGCAAACAAAATAAGAATCATTACAGAAACCATTGAGATTTTTTGGCCCTTCATTACTTGCTTCTTACTGAATGTCCCCACAGACCAAGAACCCTCAGCTAAATATTGCAGCTGTTCAAAATTGTTTGGCAATCACCCAATTATATTTTCTTTCCCCTGAAAAGGATTAAAAACTAAGCAAAGCTTCAGGTATGTGAGCAAAAAAATGCAAGACTTACTGTCTCAGTGGAATGTCATGCTAGCATGGCATGGTCAGTGCCATACTGCTTTGGTGCCTAAGCTAACACATTTGAGTTCCTCAGGCAGCACATGAGCCTTGTGGGCAATCTCTTTATTCATTGTTGCCTTCCTACAAACTGCAAGAGAGCATTTCCTTCAGGGAAGCAATAATTTTAAAACCCCTCACATACTGCATAGCAATGTGACATAGTTGTTCTAGCAGAAATCCAGCTTTTGATAACACCTTTGCTGGGATGTCTTAAAAGGAAAGTCCTGTTCACAGAACATCTGTGAGCACTACACCAATGAATGCATTTCACAAGTATTTTTGTCCTCATTACCCTTATATGCACTCAACACAAACTCAACTCCCTCCTTGTTTTCCCTCCCACTTGCATTTCTCTCCAGCCCCTGCCTGTGGTATAACCACATCCTTCTCATCTCCCAAATTCAGTTCTTTGTCTGACATACATACCAAAAAGGATATTAGATACTGAGGAGATGGACAAGGTCCACCCTTAATGTATTACTGAGGATAATATAGTGAAGAGCTGCAGGTACATAGAAACAGGATGAGTGAGTTGATGAGTTAGGCTATGAGGGGCACAGAAGGCCATGCAAAACTGACAGAATAGAAATCAGCACTGAACAGTAGAGCTATGAGAATCATAAAAGAAGCTTCTAATCCTTCTGCCTTGCCCAGGGCAGGGTGTATAACATTTCCTAAAAACCATTCTCAGACAGGTGTTTCTAACCTATTGCAAAGACTTTTTGTGGTGGTTTTCTCCCAGGCAATGTATTTCAGTATTTAATTGTTCTTGCAATGAAAAGAATTACTAAGCTTGAATCATATACTTGCTATCTCTTGTGCTGTCTAATGTGGATATAATTTTATGCAGTTTGTATTCCACACAACTGTTAGTAGTTATGCTTTACATATGTTTATGATGATTACATTTATACATATATATGTTTATAAATAGTTTATTTGTTCTTTTGTTACAGTATGTTTCAAATATTTCCTGTGCTGTGCGTCGTGTGTTGGGAATCAAGAAAAGTTCATAGCTTAGGGCAGCTTATATCTTAATTTTCATTCTTCATAATGAGGAGGCATTTGGTTTGCTCTGTTGGTACACTGGTTTCATTCCTTGATATTTTTAAGGTATTACAAACTCTCCTTAACTTTTTTTTTCATCTCAGAGAAAGTTTCTTTTAAAATTACAGCCAATTCTGTAAGTTTTTTAAAAGCTTGATTGCTGAAGTGAAGTTCATTGTTTTTATTTCCTTCGTAGTTCTTCTCTCTCGGTGGTCGTGAGGTAATATTCCATGATCGCTGTGACCCCAGCTATCAAATAATGTTTTGATATTCTCATTGTGTGATCCCCAAGAGGAACAAATACAGAGTCATTCCTTCTTACTGTTCTTACACTGCTGTATTAAGAAATCATGCAGTAGTAGAAAGCTTAAAAGACAAGTTAGGTACTGCTTGTAATTTTTTTTCCCCCAAAATTCTCAGGGTAGTTACAATTTCATATTAATATCAAGACTCATATTATGGATTTTGCCAGTTGTTCACAGAAAACCTCATACTCAATAAATTATTAAGCAGCTAAGATGCTGGATATGATTTTCAATAACATCAACTTGATCTTGGCAAGGTTTATGAGCAAAACTGACTCAAAGTGGAGATGCAGACTTTCATGAATATTTGGTATCGCACTGAATATTTTCCTGGTCTTCTTGAGCAAAGACAGCAGATTTCAGTGTGTTCCAAACCTTTGCAGGTAATTTTTTTCCTACTTTATCAATAAGTTCAATATGTAGAATAAATAAAATATTATTTAGTCCAGCTCTACTACCATCTGACATGGAACTTAATTTTGAATGATGTGCTATAAGCAGTCAGAACTAAATCACATGAGGAGCAATTAATTGGCATTATCAAGAAGTCTGTAAAAGTAATTACTAAAGCAGAAGTCTTTAAGATTCTGAAGCATTGCACTACCTGGAACACAAGCAGCAGGCAGTAGAAATTCTATAAACCAGGAATTTTGCCAAACTTTCTCAGGCTGACATCCAAATGGCTTTTTTTTAAACCCACCCAGATTTTCCATACTGAACCAAGGAAATTGCAGCCCGGCAGAGTCCTAGGAGCCCTTGCACACACTTCATTGCAAACGAATGGCTGGCTGCCTTTTTCATGTAATGGTGTCTGTATTAGATACCAACAAAGATGTGTGATAACAGGCTGACAGAAAATAAGATGTGACAATACTGGAAATGGTACTTGTATAACACAGTTTACAATGTGATGGGTGTAATGTGCAAGCTGGGTTTTTGGTGCTGCAGAAGTTTACGTACATTATGTACATGAGTAGTTCCTGAAGGATCATATCCTACAAGCCTCACTCAAGTCACTATTACTGAACATGTTTATGACTGCAAATTACAGCTTCCTTATCAGAAGGAATGAAAACACAATGACTTCCAAAGGTCGATAACACAAACATTGCTGTTTGTTTATTGTAATGGTTTTGTAAGCTTGAGTCCTGTGTCCAGTTCTGGACCCCTTAGTTTAGGAAAGATGTTGAGTTGCTGGAATGTGTCCAGAGAAAGGCAACAAAGCTGGTGAGGGGTTTGGAGCACAAGCCCTACGAGAAGTGGCTGAGAGAGCTAGGGTTGCTTAGCCTGGAGAAGAGAAGGCTCAGGGGAGACCTTATTGCTGTCTACCTGAAGGGAGGTTGTAGCCAGGTGGGGGCTGGTCTCTTCTCCCAGGCAACCACCAACAGAACAAGAGGACACAGTCTCAAGCTGTGCCAGGGGAGTTTTAGGCTGGATGTTAGGAAGAAGTTCTTCACAGAAAGAGTGATTGGCCATTGGAATGGGCTGCCCAGGGAGGGGGTGGAGTCACCATCACTGGAGGTGTTTAGGAAAAGACTGGATGGGGCACTTAGTGCCATGACTTAGTTGATTAGATGGTGTTGGGTAATAGGTTGGACTCGATGATCTCAAAGATCATTTCCAACCTGGTTAATTCTAATTTGTTTGCATAATGCCACAGTTTCCTTGATTTGACAGTTTCATCTCGGCACAATTACCCACTTGAATCCATGATCTAGACATAGCTGGCACTGGTATCCTTTCTCCATAATGCTGAAATTCCAAAATAGTCACTAAATGAAAATGTTTTCAGTCAATGTGTTAGCAGACCTACAATTGTCTCATAAAGTCATCAAAATATGTGAAGTGATTACAGTGATCTAGGTGAGAAAACGAAAGCCATGCAGGAACAGATAAGAGAAAAAAGAAAAAGGGAAGTCTATGTGACCTTAGCAAGTATATCACAATGGCTGAAATGATGTCCTGAAGTGATAAATGGGCAGAGATGGACTTGTTCTGCCATGACTGGTGATGCAACCATCACTCACACAGTAATGACTGGAACAGTGCTATCCATTTACAGTGCAGGGAGTGGGGAAAAGAAATAAAACCACTGCTAATGTGTTTGTAACCATCCTGTAAAAAAAAAAAAAAGAGCCTAAATAACCACAGCTTTGATCACTTATTGCAACTGAATATTTCTGTAAGCTTTTAATATTTATTTAGATAAAATTATGGAGTAAATGAAAACCAAACCTGATCCACCAAAAAATGAGCCAAGCTTTTCAGCTACATAGCTGCTCTTTGCTGCAGATGCTTGTTAAATAATTACCCAGAGAGAGAACAGAGATAGATTTTACTGTGGCATGTAACTGATGAGTGATGACTTATTTCAGTGCTGGAGATGATTTGCAGTTTTGACTATAAAAAGGGTACATGTGGCCATGTATACTGGCAATATTCACATGCCCAAGATATGCAAGTTTTCAGTGCAACCACACCTATAAACATGATTTAAATGAACATTTTCTTACCCATGGGAGAAGGATGGGGCCCCTTGAGCCTGTGTATGTGTGCTTCTGAGAGACAGAGCTGTAAGGAATGATGAATATCACAGAAAAATATTTTTGTCAGAATAGACTAATTTGTTGTCTGCACGTTCATAGTACAAAGTTGATTTCAAATACCTGAGTTATGGAGACAACTTACTTAGAACTACATTCCAACAGGTAAAATGATTTATTTGCCTTTTTTTTTTTTCAAGAGGGGGCAGGAAAGCAGCTATACAGCATGGCAGAGTTTAAAGGGGCAAGAGTTTGTGAGATTCCTGTTAAGGATGCTTATGATGTGAGGAAGTCCTTCAGAAGGTGTAACCTGACTCTTGTGTCTCCTTCTTATAGTTACTGAAACAAAATGCTGGGAAAAGTTTTAAAGCAACCATCTTTAAAGATGGGGGAGTATTGTTCTCTGATAATGTCTGTCAGATTGCAAACATACAGCCAGTAGTCTTGTCCTGGTTTGATGCAGATGTGCATGACCAGTCAGGTCCTAGTGGGAGCTCTGCATATTAAATTCAGGCTTTTCTGCATGAAGAAGTTACAGTTGCTGAAATAAACTTGGTTGCAACTGAGGGAGTGATTTCCATATAGTTTGAAATAAATATCTTTTAAAATGTGACATGAAGGCAGCTTTGGCAAATATAGGTTATCTTTGGATGGGACAGCAGTCCTCTTCTCTCTCTGGCTTAGTTTCTTTTTTGAACTGCACAAGTGTGGGCTTTTCTTTGTATCTTGTTTTCCCTTTTTAAAAATTATGTTAAATTCCAGTGACTAGTTAAGGAACGATTCATTCTTCAACTTGCAAAAGTTTGGAGTACTTAGTCACAGGTGCTCCTTCAATATCTAAAAGAATAATAACTGCCTAAAAAAGTTATACGTGTCTAAAATTTATGTCCAAAAAAGGCATTTTGTCCACTTTCTCTTTCCTTGGGGACCTCTTTTGGTGAGCCTTCTTGTGTTGCTGGAGGGCTGGGAGCATTGCCCAACAGCAACATAGGCTGTACTCTTCCCTTACACAAGCTGTGACAGGTCACTTGCCAGCACCCCTTGGAGATCTAATTCATGGTGAATCTCTTATTTTGTGGGCTTGTCTTCCCAGCTCCCTTCCTTGGGAATACTTACAACAAGTCAATGCAAGACATCAGGAAATAAAGTCTTATGATCAAAGCATCTGTAAGCCTAGATAGAGAAGGAGCATCCCTAGGGTTTAGAAAAACTCCACTGTGTCCAGTTCTGGGCCCCTCAGTTTAGGAAGGATGCTGACTTGCTGGAACGAGTCCAGAGAAGAGCAACAAAGTTGGTGAGGGGTTTGGAACACAAGCCCTACGAGGAGAGGCTGAGGGAGCTGGGGTTGCTTAGCCTGGAGAAGAGGAGACTCAGGGGTGACTTTATTACTCTCTACAACTACCTGAAGGAAGGTTGTAGACAGACGGATGTTGGTCTCTTCTCCCAGGCGGCCAGTACCAGGACAAGAGGACACAGTCTCAGGCTGCGCCAGGGGAGGTTCAGGCTAGATGTTAGGAAAAAGTTCTATACAGAAAGAGTGATTGCACATTGGAATGGGCTCCCTGGGGAGGTGATGGAGTCGCCATCATTGGAGGTTTTCAGGAGAAGATTTGATGGGGTGCTTGGTGCCATGGGTTAGTTGTTTAGGTGGTGTTGGATCGGTTGATGGGTTGGACGCGATGATCTTGAAGGTCTCTTCCAACCTGGTTTATTCTGTGTATTCTATGTATATTGGTGGGACTGGTGCTCAGCAGTGTCTATGGCTGTGAAGAGCAACAAAGATCAGATGTCCTGTGACTGACCTCCCCACCCTCAGTTCTGCAGTGTCTCAGTGGCAGGCTGCAGAAAACCTGTGCATATGCAATCTCACCTGTAGGATTTGGGCATGGAAGTTCTGGTAAGTCTCAAGTCCATCCTTGCAAGGCCTTTGTCCATGTGATAGGCAAGTCCATCCTGTGTGAAGAGCTACTTCAGGGGCACTCTCGGTTGTTGGTGTGAACACTCCCAGGGACTGCATCTGTGGTGTCTGTGTGCAGCTGTGAGGCTCCTTTGTTCTGGGCTGCAGGCAGTGAACTTTTTAAGAGACTTGTAAGTACAGAAGGAAAGCCCTACGGACTAGTGTATGCAGCACTAGCATTTCATGCTCAGAGCAGGGCAGTTGCAGCTACTGAAATAACAGTTATATTAACCTATTATTTTTTACTGAATGAAGATGATTTGTGGTATTTTGACTGGTTAGGGATTTATTGGGTAACAGCCATTGCTTCTAGCAATAGACATCGTATGTAATCATCTTTCAGATAAATGTTTTCCTTCATTTTGTGAACTGGAAATCACTGGAGGCTGGGAGGGTGTCCTGGAAAGATAACACTGCATGCTTGCCCTGTGCTAACACCCTTCCCTAGGCATTAGTTTTTGGCCACTGTTGTAATTCGGATAGTGCACAAAGCAGATTTTATTGTTATTATTTTACTGAATTCTTCCTCTTAATAATCTTAGTCTGCAGCCTTCCTGCCCTTGTCACCAATCCAGTGGAGCTGGGGCTGTGGGGAAGAAGCCTTCCCATGGTTGGCTGTAACACTCCAGGAACGCTTGAAATTTGGGCTGTTGACCTATTGTTTCCCAGGGAGACAGCTCCCATCTCAATTTGTGCCTATGCTAGCAAACCTGTTTCCTCTTTAAACACTGATCTTGGTGAATCATGATCTAAAAGTAGGAAGCTGTTCTCTGTAGGAAGCTTGTGAAACAAAATCTTTTTCTGCTTGGCTCAGGACAGACCAGGTTTTATCTGGGCTTGTCTACCTTCTGTTCCTCTGCACTTTTCTCATCCAGAGGGTATCTCAGATACCCAACATTATTGTACACACCAGAGAGCTAACAGTATTTGTCTGTTAGTGTTCAGGTAGATGACTGGAGTGCTTTCTCAGAACCATGAAGAATATTTGCTGTAAGTGACCTAACTAAGGAGAGAGAGGTATCAGTTCATAATGTTAGATTATGTTTGGGCATATTATTTGAAGTCACTCATAGTATACTATTGAAGCTTTAATAATCATTGTCCTAGGGAGCTTTTAAAAATGGCATCATCATTGCAAAGTGGAACAGAGGCTTTTCTAGGTGAGGGTTAGAGGAGAGACCATAGAGACATTGAGACTGTTATCTGCAGTTCTTTTTTTCTTAAATACAGGAGACGTGTGTGCTCCAGACTTCAAATAAAGCCCATAAACATGAAAGAGTTTTCCCCTACGCTTCAACAGAAGAAGATTTTTTTCTCATGGATGCTTTCCTGATATTTTGATATGATAGGGAATTTCAGTGGTTGCTGTGTGTGATTTCAGTGCATGTGCCATTTCCTTAAGCCTAATGGCTTTCTTTAATGGCATACATAATTCCATCAGTTGTTCGCAAGTCTTCTCGTACTAAGAGGACATTTTCGGTATAGCCTGTTTAAAGAAACCATCGTAGTAGAGCACAAACTGAACTGATGCCTAATGCTTTCTGTGAGCTTTTAAATAGAGTTTGGCCTATAAAATTCCAGGGTTTAGATTTTTCAGATGCTGCTTACTAGTGTTCTTAATACTGATCACAGTAGAAACATTCTGAGTTTAAACAATTCTGAACGCAAATCACACCCTATTCAGGTCCCAAACAGTGTGGGACAGCTTTTATCTAGTTTTGCTTGTAGGTACAGTGTAAAATTACTGTTAATGAGCTCAATAGTGGCCTGTTTCCCATAATGTTTTGGTGATAAATATGCCTTGAAAGTGATACACTTTGTTTGAATGTTGCACAGTAATGTCAGACACCCAGAGATTTCGATTGATTTATTATTTGTGTTTGTATGAACTAATAAATGAGCCATCACTATATAAGCAATTTTCCCCCAAAAAAAACAATTCTAAAGGAAAGAATCCTGATATTTATCATTCTGAATGATAACAAATGGAAGCTTCACTTTATTCTAAGGGCATAATACTGTCGTGTGCAAGCCTCCTTATATAGCTTGCATAATAAAATAGCTGTCACTTTTTTGGAATTTAGAATTTGGTATGTAGTGATTATACAAAAATGAACATTCTTCTGATTCTAAATGTGAAAAGCTGACCTTTTAAAAAACACTTTAACAACTTTTAGTGTTATCATAAATCTTACCAATTCTTTTAATGTTGCAGCTTTTTGGTTGCATATATTACACTAGTTTTTCTGCGAGTCAACTTTTGTTATAGGGAAATTTGGGCCTGGGGCCAGGTAGAGCTTTTGGAGAGCTTTTAAGTTTGAGAGCCTGTTTCACAGCTGGAAAGCTCCCCAAAGTGAAATGATCCCAGAAGAGTATGTTTCCCATTACTCAAATCTCTACCAAATCATGCCTTGTAGCTCTAAAATAATTAAGACTTTGGAAGCCCCAAGAGGTCTTTTTTGATCCATGAATGAAGTTACCCCACGTTCAAATAACTAAAACCTGACTCTCTCCTAACCAATGAAACACAAAACCCTTCCATTTGTCAAGGTAACATAAAGAGAATGCTCCAAAATATCTGAGCCTTTACACTTTAATGGATTCAACCTCAGGACATGTCAAGAGTTTTGACTGCAATTGTTGGAAGTCGGGCTGAGGTGTCTGTGCAAGTCCCCAGGGCAGAAGAGTTAATGTTCTATAAAATATGATCTAAAAAACCCCACCTTGCATTATTTTGAAGTTTGAAGGATGATGAAATTGATAAAACCAGTAGAAACCCTTCAAGTTCCTTGTGTTCATAATAGTAGTGCATTCTTTTGCAGAGTAAGAATGCTGCAATTCATTTTAAGAGTTTGGCCATTGCTTCTGCTATGAGTGAGATAGGAAATAGATACTGGAAAAAGTATTATGAAGCCTTTTATTTATTTAATATTCAATAAAATGGTACAATGGCTATGGAAGATACCTTACTGAGTGAACACACAGAGCTATCAAGCAGTATTACTAAGAAACATTTCAAGATTAACCAGAGAAAGAAATCCACTCACAAAAGTGACAGAATAGGGTTAATATGAGTAGCCAGACTTTGTTGATATTCAAAAAGAGGAAAAGATGATGTTCACAAGCTCTGATTCCTGCGAGCTGAAACTCATAGGAAACATAATAGCAACACAGCTTTATTTGCATTTCTTGCAGTATTTATTAGAAAAGTTCAACACTTAAAAAAGGTTATTAGAACCTGCTGTGGGCTAATGCAGTATCAATGTAGTTTCTAGTCTACTTCTAAAGTCTGTGACTGCAAAAAGGAGAAAATTTTGTGGGATGATAACTTCTGAAAAATTATCCCAGTGTTCTTCTGCATGTTTAGTGATTTGTGGATAGCCAAAAAAGAAAGTAGGGTATGTATATAGTGAGGGAACAACTAACAGCACTTGGGCATCTGAGAATTTAAATGTGCTCACAAATCAGCCATCCATATACATTTAATAACGTTCATTTGTTGTTGCTGATGAAATTTTAGTACCTCAATTATTTGCACCTGCAAGATTTGACAAATAAAAGTATATTACTTACCTTGCACTTTTGTTCCCTCTGAAACTAATCTACTGACTAACATTTCTGATGTGTAACAGCTGATATTAACTTGTACTTGTGTACCTTAACACAGCATAAACACCACAGTAGTTAAACTATTCATTCAAACAGCAAGGCTGTTTCATCAAATAGGAGAGGTATTTTCACACCTTCCCTTTAGCATGTGCATATTTATGGTTGTACTACCTACTGGATAATGATACTGAAATAAATGTGGCTTAAGCGACATTAAGTTGGCCAGTGTGCCTTATTTCTAGCCAGATGAGAGCATTCTTTTGGACTAAGGAGAAAACTGAAGTAATCTTCCTAAAAAATTTATCTTGTGATTTTATAGTAGATTAATTTTTTAGAGAGTGGCATTATAAAAGCTTAATACTGTCATTTTCACCTGCTCCTCTGAATAAAGTGCCTATTCTCTAGGTGGAAAAAAAAAAAGTATTGCTCTGTGATTCATGGTTACAGTTCCCTTTTCAGTATCCTAGCCCTCTTGGTCTGCCTTTTTAATATCTTAATTTTCCCTGTAGATGTCTTAAGTATCTATATAGAGTGAGTGGCATCTGGATTACCATTTCTTGTCAGATGCCTGAAGTTCAGTTATTGCACTGTTGCATTTGAACCTTTGACCCAGGGACATAAAGTTCTAGGGTATTTTTTTTCCTGGGTTTTGAGTCATCCAGCTCCACCAAACACGTTCTTACTGTTGCTAAAAATGTATTGCATATTGACTGCTGACAGGCTAGACTCTTTTTGTCAAATTGCTTCTCATATTACCAAAATTTGTTCATCACACCTGGCAGTGTTTTTCTATTGTGCTTGACGCTAGTCCTGTGCTTTTTATTTTAGGATTAAATTAGGGTGTTCCGGGAAAAAGAAATAGCTGCAATGTAATGAGATTTATTGTTGCATTCTCCAACTTTTCTATTTGTCACTTTTAATACTGGAGGCCAAATTTTCAACTGAGGTGAATTCCTTTAATAAATTCCTTTCCTTCCAGAATTCCCTTAATAAATTACCCTTCTTGAATGTGGAAAGAAGTGCATTGATTTGTGTTTTGAGATCACACGGATTAAATATGACTTCAGTTTTTCATCTGTTGTATTAATCACGTTTAACAAAAGAGCTACACAGCCAATATGTTTGTAAGGACTGGATAGCAAGCATGCTGCCTACTGTACTGTAGATAGTAGATGTTGTCAGTAAGCAGCCAAGTGTATTTTATTTAACTTTTATCTTACCACATGGAAAGGCTGACAATTAAAATCTCTTGTGACCTCATTTTTCAGGAACAGTGTGCTATATTTGTACTAATATTAGAAATATTTATGCATCCAGCTATTGGCAAATAAGAGTCCTTGCTTTTTCTAAGGAAATAGATGAGTGAAATGGGTGGTTTCAGGATGAGAGTGATTAATCATGCTATCCATGTGCTGAGTTAGAAGTACTTAATTTATAATTTGCAGAGTTATATAAATAATATAGAATGCTGATTACTAACATTCCCAAATAGATTTGGATCAACATTTTGGTACAATATTTGGGTTATTTATCACTTTAAACTCTGTAATGAGCAGTTCTAGTATGTTTTTAAAAATCATACTTGTCTGAGGGGTACAAAGAAGTGGCATATTCTTTGATTTGTTTCTAGAATACAAGTGGCTTAGTTACGTGTATGTTTAATTTTCTTCTTTGGTCTCTTCCTCCTCCGTTTAGCCTTTCATACCTACCTGAACAAACATACTTTCACTACCACCATCAATATTTCATTCTCCTGACATTCAGCATCATTCCTATTCCTTGCATTCCTTTTTAGCAATGCATGCTTGCTCACTCATAACAAAAAGCATGCATTGTGGTTAAGCAGCAGAGGTCAGCACTAGTCTTACGTGACAGGTCAAACAAGATCACTTACATTCTTTATCAGGGTCACTTCTTCTCCCTGGGTGGGATATGAACTTTTCTTTTTCTTACAGAGGAAACAGCACAGATGTTCACCACTCCTTGTTCAGAATTTCTTCTGCATGGTACACCATCATCTTTCATGTAAACTTCCAAAACAAGGCATGAATCGCCCATAACTTATCCTACCAGCTCTTTTCAGTATTCCAGCAGCAAAGGAACTACAGGGGGTGCTTCAATACACTTGAGATGCACATAAAAACTTGATTCCATATTTTTTTCTTACATTCTGAGGGGTTTCCAGTATGCTTAACAAGTATTTAGGAAATGTTCCAAGTATTTATTTCTGGATTTTCAGAGACATATATATTTTTCTGTTGTGTGTGATTTCATACTTTCTAATATAACTTATTATTATCACTATTATTTTTGTTCATTTTCTGCTGAATTTGTGCAAAGTAATATCTGGGTGGAATTAATGGGGTTTCAAATGTTTGCATCTTCTGTGATCATTTTTGTCTCTAGCTGAAAGAGAAAAAGACAGCTTAAAAATAACCACTTTTGCCAGTTGTTTGTTGTTGGTTTTGTTGTGGGTTTTTTTCAGCTGCAGAAAGACAATGTTAATAGTGTTTCATATTTTCTTGTATTCTTGTACTATGCATGATTCTAGAGGAAATAAGGTATTAATTATATTTTCACCACCAAGTATTCCTCTTTCTTGGGCAAATGAGGTAACATACTAGAAGTTCTGTTATTAATCTTCCCATTCATGACTAGATTTTTGCCAGTATCTGTCAGCAACATCCCATCTCGGCAGTTTTAGGTCATAAACATTTCCTAGAAGATATGTCATTCTCTATTCAGATTATTCTATGCTTGTCCTTTTTGTTCCCAAAAGATAGTATATGAAAGTAGCAGTATGAGGGGGGGGTGGGAAATACACTGATGAAAGTGTGGCTGTTTTAGGCTATGCTTTGAAAATTTAGTTACAGATTTTGAGCAGAAAAGTAGAAAAATATAAATAAATCACTATTGGGTGTAAAAAAGAAAACAAAAGATTATTCTATTGGATAAATAGCTAGTATAAGAGGAGTTGTACCAAAACAATTCTTTCTTCTTTTCTGATCTCTGCTGTTTTGCTTCACTTGGGAGAGATTAACCTTCTTGTTGGCTGGCCTTGGGTGAGCTGTTTAGTTAAGTCTAACCCACTGCTTTCTCTGCTCTTTTTCTCTTGTGGGACCTGGGTGGGGGGAGGGAGTGGGACAGTGGAATGGCTTCCCTGGTCTCTGACTAGGGGGTTCTTTGTGTTGTTTGCTTATTGTATAATATTGTAAATACTGTATATTTTGTACCTGTTCATTTCATTCTATCACAGAGTGTAGTTTTTGCTTGTAAATACAGTTCCATTTGCTTCTAACTGAGTTAGTCTGGCAAAGTTAATGCTGGGGGGAAACTTCAACCTGCCGCACAAAGCCACAAGAAGGATGTCTTGAGAAGTTTCAGCATGTCAGATGCTTTCTTACACTTTGTAAAAAAATTTCCAGTTTTGTTGGTTTTCCTGCAAAACCAGGCATTCCTCGCTGTTGTGTTCACTTGATTCACAAAGCTACATTTTCACTTTGTTTTGAGGCATCAGCATGACTAATGGGTTCCCTCTTGAGCATCTGTGTGATACAACTCTGTCTACACTAGTAAATAGTGCTCTGTCTACACTAGTAAATAGTGCAGCACAACAGGAACTGACCTCTATAGCAAACTGGTTGGCACTGGGGATTTTAGTCTGGACTACATATTTTGGTTTGGCCTGGCTCAAGCCAAGTACAAGAAGGACATTAAATTGTTGGAGAGGGCATAGAAAACCACCACCAACATGACCAGTGTCCTGGAATACCTTTGCTATGAAGAAAGGCTGGCAGGGTTGGAATTGTTCAACATGGAGAAGGCTCTGAGAAGACCTTCTTGCAGCCTTTTAATAATTAGCGAAGGCCTGAAAGTAAGATGAGGACGATTTTTACTAGGGCCTGTTGTGGCAGGACAAGGAATAATGGGTTTAAAATTAGACTAGATAGAAGGAAGAAATTTTTTGCAATGAGGGTGGTAAGCAGTGGCTCAGGTTGCCCAGAGAGGTAGTAGAAGCCTCATCCTTAGAAGGATTCAAGGTCAGACTGGATGGAGCTCTGAGCAATTCGGTCTAGTTGCAGGTGTCCCTGCTTACTGCAGGGGGGTTGGACTAGATGACCTTTAAAGGTCCCTTCCAGCCCAAAACATTCTATGGGCCTGGTCTGCAGACTGAATGCCCAATAGTGGCTGGAGTGTTAAAGGACATCTTCCAGTTGTGTTTCACCCAAAGTTAATTTCCAGCACTCCAGAGCTGCAATGTGAACCAAAGCTCAGCTCCTGGGAATGACCAGGAGATTTACTTTTAGGGTACAATGACCTCAAATAAAACAGTGGTGGTAAATGCATCCTTTGAACCTTAGCATCTTTCTAGGTACAGGAGAAATTCAGTGTTTAATATTAACAGCTGAGAGCAGTGCTCAATTTTTTTCTTTTGTCACTATTTAACTGAGTTTGTCACCTTAAATTCTCATATGTTCTGTCTCCAGATTAGTTTGTCTCTTCTTGCAATCCAGGGGCTGAGAAGCTCTGTTTTTTATGCTATGTGCCTTATCAAACAAATTGAGAATTTTGGTTTAGATTTTGAATTACTTTAAATTTCATTACTCAACTGGGTATTTACAGAGAAAACAAGGGGGAAAAGAGAAAAACAAGGATCACAGGAGGTTGACATTGATTCTGGGAAACCATACACAGTACAGCTGAGGCCAGATCTGAAAATGCCCTGAATAATCAGGTAAAGTCACTACACTGAGTTAACAGCATCATCCCATGTTATTGTTGTTTGTGTTATGATAATACCTAGGTGCCTGTTAAAGCAGAAGAGTCTGTTTTCCTCAGTCCATGGACAGGACAAAACTTAATAAGAAGAGAGGGGGGAAATGATCAGCCGAGAAAAGATCCCAACTCATTTTGCAACAGATGCAGCAGTTCTGACACAACTCATTGTCAAGGTGTTGGAATAGGTTAGGTGTTGAGTAGTTGTTGATATAAATAGTGCCAGGCAAAGAGAATTTTGCAGTATTTGAGAACACATTCTTAAAATTGCTCTCTTGCTGCAAACTACCCATTAAAGTACAGTATGTGTATTATATGTTGGGAAATATGTGTAAATATTTTCATGTCTGGGGGGTGTGTGTGTATATAGGGACCTTTTCATAGTGGAACTTGTGTCTTGATGATGTCTCAGTGGGGTTACCAACTCAGACATGCCTAATGGGTATTATACTGGACATTAGGAAAAAAATTTTCTCAGGAGTGGTCAGGGATTGGAATGGGCTGTCCAGGGAGGTGGTGGAGTCACCAACCTTGGATGTGTTTAAAGGTTGTTTGGATATGGTGCTTGGGGTTGTGGTTCAAGGGTGAAGCTTGTAGAGTAGGGTTATTGGTTTGACTTGCTGATCCTGAGAGTCTTTTCCAACCTGAATGTTTCTGTGATTCTGTGATTTTCTGTGGTATTGTTTAAGATGAATATTATATTTTCTTGTTAAACCTTCTGTCATTGTACAAAAGAGTGTAGGTGCACCCTGTATGAATTGACTATGAAGTTCATGTCACCACAGTATGGCACACTCACTTCACGTGTATGTTTCTTGACAAAATGCCTGTCTGTGACGTCCTTTATTTCTTAGAATTTCCATAATTTGACCCAGAAAGTTACAATGGAGAAGAACTTTACTAGCAATGCTGTTTTCTTTCAGCCTGGTGTTGCACCCTAAAGTCACATGTGAGTGTGAACCATCTACTTTGTATTTCTACTCCAAATATTCTAATGTGGGTTTTTTTTTAATCCACAAGATTTCAGGGTTAAGATTTCACTTCTTATTTGTCTCTAGTTTGGAAGAGATAATGCCTCATAACCCATTCTTCCTAATATTTTTAATACAGATTTTTTAGAAGCCAGAATTAGCTGTGCAGATTGGTTAAATGATAATTATTGCTGGAATAGATTTGCAAATTGTTTCATTGAGTGAAAATCTAGATGCAAGAATTTGTTGATTCCTGTAAACGGAACAACTATATGCAACTTCTGAGCACAGGAGAAAAATGAAATACAGATATCTAGAGGAACAGCAGGCTTGTCATCACTCCGCCTAACACTTGCATCACGCTATAATCCTGAAAAATCTTGCTGCCCTATTTCCATTAATTCTGGTGACTTATTTTGGCTGTTGCATAGTCCAAATCTTGCAGAGTTCCAGTGTTTAATTTAAAAATTTATGTGCATTGAAAAATTGTAAATGGCAAGAAATATTCTTTCACTTTTAGCTCAGATTTACACTTTTAGAGCTTCCATCGGCTTTGGCAAAATGGAGATTAGTTTGCTCCAACTTCTGAAGCTGGGAGTTAGGCCAAAGCTTTGGTAGTCAGAGATCTGCAAAAGCGTGTTGCTGTTCTATTACCTGACACTTTTGGCCCTATTCTCAAGATTCTTTTACACTCTTTTTATTTTGGTGTGTGTATAGAGCTCTTATTTTCTTTTTCTCTGAGGCTGCAATCTGATACAATTTTCACTTACCATCTTTTGCATGTCACTAAATACGTTATGAAGCAGTTCCCCAAGCCCAACTCTGCTACTCTGGGAGTATGCCAACAAACAAGTGGTTGAGCTGGCTTAACAGTGGACATTCCCATCTCTTATGAGTATTTCATCTTAATTAATAAACCAAGCCTGAACATTTTCAAAATGCTAATGTTTATAGGGAGTGTCCTTTGTTTCACCCCATCACTTTTCTCAGCACCTGAACATTGGTTCTCAATGGAAAAAACATTTCCTATAATATGCAGATGTACACTTGAGCATTAAAAACCCAGCTATAATCAGTCAGAGTAGGAATGGTTCAGTTCTTCCACAAATTTGAATTTATAGGATCAGTATCCATGGATTAACTTTGCAACAATTTAACTAGCTCTGCTGAAACTACTAAAGTGCTTTAAAATATGTGAAGGGGAGTCACTTATCTGCGTTTTTCTATACTTCCTTTCTAAACAAGATTTGAATTAATTTATCAGAATATTACATGCTTTTGAAATAAACTTTGCAGACCTGAGTTCCTATTTAGATATTTTTTTTGTTTATTTCTTAATGTTACATATGAAGAATCATTTCAGAAATGTCTTTGATGGGCATAGAAAAGCAGTATGCTCACACAGCAAGATTAACAACAGAAGCTGTATCATTTTTCTCAGGTAGAGCTATGATAATAAGGAGGAGATGAAGGATTGTTTTGTACTGTTTCAGCCATGTGTTGTTAAGTTTTTCTTTTCAATTAACAAAAATTGTCAAGTGCTCAAGTCCCATCTGCTAGGTAAGATAAGATGCAGCATTTGTAAACTGAAGGTTATTAGAAATTCCTCTTCTCACACAGAGAAAAAAACAAAATTGGGAAAGAAAATGGAAAAGTTGATAATTGGTCTTTGAACTCTTGTGGTGGTAATCGGAAAAATAGCAAGAAAATTAAAAGCTTCATTGTAAAGAAATTATTTTTTTTTTCCAAACTATGCTACTCTAACTCTCTTAGTCTAAATGAAATGGAGGGGGGGAAGAAGAAAAAAAGAAAGCAGTGTTGCTAATTATAACATTCATTCAGTCAACACTGTGAAGGAATTAATGGAAAATTAGGATGCTATTGCATTGCTTTCTGATCTATGTTAATGTCTGATATTTACCAGTATCTACCAACAAAGGATTTTGAAAATTCAATATTTTTGAGATTTAGCATTCTACAAAAGAATATGTTGGGGGTTTTTTAAATGATGGAGTTTGGATATTTATTTTTTTTCCTTCCCTGTTTGGAATTATCAACATAGTCTGTTTTGGAGGTTTTTCTCTTAGTATCTAGATACACTTTTCTACCTTTAACACTCGCCCCTCAACCTCCCCCAGGTTGTTCCTCTTCCCTCACACCCCTGTCAATGATCGTTTTCAGGGGAAGAGAAAGGAAATTAGAGGTACAGGGAACTCTTGACTTCCTTGGCAACACAAGAAGAAATAAATTGAACTCAAATGACTTTGTCAATTTGTTGCAAATGTTTTCAGCTAATTCTCCAAGGCTTTCCCCTTGACATCAGCAAAACTTCTCCCCTTTTTTAGGTTCACCTTTTTACAAATGTCTTACATCACATGTGTGTACTTCAGCTTGACAGGTCACAGAAAGTATAGACTAGCCTTTCACCTCCAGCTGCCCCTTCACTAGACTTCCTCTAAGCAATATTGGCTTCTGCAGCTAAAAACTGCTTTTCACATATAATGAAATTCACAAGTGTATTGGAGGAAATGTGATTTTTATTTTTTTTTTCAGCCCCCACAATTTCAATAGCAGTTTATTCTTTTAAAAGGTAAATTGCAGAAAGGAATAACTTTGAAAGCAAACTGGAAATATAAAGACAGGAAATGAGTCTGTGACTGTATAACTGAGTTCATAAATGGGTCCTTTTTTGGTATGAAACTGGGCTTTTAAAGTAGAAAAATCACCTACTTAACAAAACCATTCTCTGTTTTAGCACTGCAGGAGCATGAAATAAATCCATGTTTCTTTCTAATATATCATTCAGTCTATCAAACTATTTCCAAATGACCAGAGTTCTAGCAGTGCAGCAGAAGGTTCCATACCTCTGCTGGGATGGTGAATTTCTTAATGTAATCTTTTGAATTTCCTTTTTCATTCAGGTTTACAAAAATGCCTATAAATCCTCCCTTAATCTCAAGGTGAGACAAGCATATTCTTTCTCAAATTACGAGCTACAGACACAGTAACTTCCCTCAGAAACCCCTTTCAGTTCTTCTGCAGTGAGGATTTCTGCATATGAGTGTGTTCAGACATAGTCTCCTATGCATGTCTCAGAATGTCTGTACACACTCATTCTCATCAACAGTCGTTCAGAATCACTAGGATTGCCCATAGTCAGTTACAGTGCTATCATGTCAAAAGGCATTGATGGAACACTTAAGTCACTTTATTAGCATGGCATTGAAAAAAACCTTTGCATGCACTTTTTAGGGCAGTATGGGTCTGTGGTGACAGGTTGGACTTGATGATCTTTGAGATCTCTTCCAACCTTGGTGATTCTGTGATTCTGTATTCAACTATTACAAACTGTCACAATTACTCTTTAGCTTGACTCCATCTCCCAGGTGAAAAATATAAGTAATCAGTTGCTTTGTTGTACCTCCTCTCCCAAAATCAATAAGAAAAAACATGCACACAAGGCATACCCACAGATTTACTAACAACAACAGTTTTTTTCAAGATTTCCTATTTTTTTCCTTTTCAGAAGTATTCTTGTTCTCTTTTTCTGACCTTTATGATGAATGACTCCCAACTCTGCTGCTCTATGAGTTTCTTACTGCTGTATAGAAACAACTTTTAATTCAATTCAGAGGTTTCAGGAGAAATATTGCAATGTTTAAAACTCTTGGGGACTTTGGCAGATATGGGTTACCTTGGTTTGTATTGTGTGCCATAAGGTGAAAGGGCTGCATAACAACTGTATCTTGCAAGCACATGGAAAATAAAGGCCAAAATCATTCTGAATATCAGATTAGAGATGGTTTGTGGATACACAGCATCTTTTAAAAAAGAGCTGGTGGTAAATGACCTGGAGATCATGCTGGTGTCCGTGTTAGTCCACATGGCTAAGGCCAGCAGTAATAATGAGTGACTCAGATCTCTGCTTTTAGTAGAACATCAGAATATTCCCTCCTTCAAAAGCAACTCTGTGCTCTAAAGTGTACTTCATTGCTGTAGCTTAAAGGTACCATGGTAATACTTTATGGCATGTGAAGTGTAGGGATGAAACATTAGATGACTGACAAAAGATTGACTAGTTAGGAAGCACATCCTGTATCTTATTTAGTCTTCAACTGGGTTTGTGTGTGCTTGTTTGGGTTGGTTTGTTTGATTGTTTGCTTGTTTGTTTTGTTGGTTTGGGTTTGTTTTGTTGTTTGGTTTTTGTGGGTTTGTGTGTGTGTTTCGCTTGTTGTTTGTTTTTAATCATGCAAAGAGATATGAAAAAGGGAATGACAATTAGATTTTTACTCCGAGCACAGTGACAAAATACACTGCAAGTCATGAGAAAGAAGATATAGAAGAAATACTGTGTGGAGAGAGAGTGGAGGAGGGTGATAATGACAGGTTTACATTGAAAATTTTAAAATAGTAAAAGTGGCACTCTGCTGAGTCATTGTACTGTAGGTCTGAAAATGGGAGATCCAAAAAAGTGAGTTGTATTTGATTTGGCATTTAATTATGGTCAGCAAAACCTGTGAAGCTATCATATTACTTTCTCCTTTCAGTTTTATTTTTAAAGGTGATTTTGCCTGTCTATCGTGTTAGAATGTGGATTTTTTTCTGTCTTTTGATAGGTTATGTAGGAATGGTGTTTTCATTATTCCTGTGGATGGGAACTTTGAGTAACATTATAATTGTCTTCATTGACAGATTAATTCTATATTTTTTTTAAAGGAAAAAAAAGAATGGACTTGACAGCATCTTAAAGTTATTTAAAAATAATTCTATTTTGTGCTGTTTTAGAGAAAAAAAAAAGTCTTCTTGAGTAAAACAGAATGGACTGAAAACATCTTAAACTTATTTAAATATGATATTCTTTACTATGTCTTATAGAGGGAATTTCTTTTATACATTCCGATCCAAATTCCACCATGTTAGAGTTATTCAGTTTATATTCTTTTTGATGTTAGTGTGTTGAATGTAAAATGTAGCCTTCTCCAATAGATTTTGCATTCAAAATTAATGTACACTGCCTACATCATAATTACTTCAGAGCTACAGAAATTGGTATCATTTAAAATTATATAACCACTCTTTATCCAGTCTTAGACTTTTAAAAACATACAGCTTTTGAGGGATCTGCAAAGATCAGTCTACTAAAAGTTGTTTGTAGAATTTTCTCTCCATAAGATGGTCAATCCTATTTACTAGTGGGTTTTTTTAAACATCTCATGCTTAATTAAACACAAACATCTCGATGAGATTTTTTTTTCTGGGACATTTTTCTCTAAAGTATATTTGAAATATATCATCTTGACCACTTCTGGCTATATGAGCACTCATATATGGTAAGTTTTGAAAGCTGGAGTAATCTGTGTAAGCAGCAGTACTTTCTAAATGGTTCTGTTTTCCACAGAAGACAAGTTAAATTTAGCATGCTGTCTTTGTACAAGGTATTTTTATCAGATGTCTCAAGGTATTTGAATATGTTCATGTGCAGAATGTCACTAGAAATATTTTCAAAGTTGAACAGCGATAGGTACCCTTTTGATGACTTTCCATGCAACTACATCCAACTTCTGCATCACATTAAGATTCTCACCTTGCCACTCTGCCCTTCACCACACTCCATTTTGCATGGACATTCATCCCTAAAGCTGGGGAGGAAGTGTAACCCACAAGCATTTCAACTTCTAAATACACACCAGACAAGTTCAGATACAGCACTGCTGCTCAGACTACAACCAGAGTCTCAGGCAAGGTATTTCTCCCTTATTCTCCTGAGGTATACTAATTGAGCAAGGTTCAGAGCACAGTTACCTGAATAGTATGTCAAGGACAATCATAATGGAATTGGTTTACAGCTCTTGTAATTTTGTCAACAGCATATCTGCCCATTTTTTATGTGTGCCAAAGAAATGAGCTTAGCTACTTCTTTACTGACTTCCGCATCACTGGTTTAACCCATGGAACAAAATAACAGAGTAGTAGTAGTGCCTTCGCTAAATCTGCCTAGGACTTGAAAGTAAGATTCAAGTTCACCATGCTTTCCTACTGTCTGATTTTGCCCATGCTTTTAAAATTAGGACCCCCACCAATCAGTAGAAAGCCAGAGTACCTTTAGAGGTCGGTTGCACCTAAGCTTTTTTGGTTAAAGTTCTTCAGTTTTGTCTCAAAGTCTTCAATATTCTGTGAAGAAACTGAACCCAAGCTCTGAAGGCTAAACAGAGTGATAGAACCACTAAGCTGTACTCTTTGACTCTGGTTCAGTGGGCATACAGAGCATACAGAAGGTACAAGAATGTCCTCCAAATTTTACTTTAAAATGGGTAGCATTTTTAGGCACTCAGATCTGAAAGTGATTAGGGTTCAGAGTTCAGGGTAGGAATGGGTCTCCTTTGCTACTACATCTTTGAGAGGCAAGCCTCTTGAGCACTCCACTGTTTGCCTGTATTTACTAACTAGATTTTGGTACTTTTAAAACTCTCTGTGTTTGTTGTGGAGTCCAGACACTTTAGGCAGAGTGTCTAAAGGTGTATTTGCCTTCAGGTGTTCGGCTCCCAGTGCCCCTGATTGTCTGTGAAGGTTAGACCTCTACTACCTAAAAACTAAAAATAATCTTTACAGGATTTGTTTGTTTATGCTCAGACCTTGCAATTTTTAAAGTTATCTGAGACACCAAAGAAATTTTTACTCCCATAGCTGTATACATTGTAAAAGTTCACTTCCTATCACTGAAGCATCATATTCCAGGAACATGCTGTTAACTTCTAACTTGATTAACAAAACTCCCCAAGCTGCCTGAGTTCAAACCTGAGTCCCTCACATAAGCCGTTTTCAGGAATATTTTCCACACCTGTTTGCCAGCTATTTCCTTCTGACCTTCCTGTTGCTGAAGCCTTTATCCACCCTCAAGAAAGCTTGCAGTTCATTTACACATCTCCCTGGACATGCATTATCTCCTACGCTCCAAGCTTTGTTCCTTCCCATAACCACCCTGCTCTCTCCACCCAGCAGTGTCATGAACTCCTGGGCCTCTAGACACATTCTCTTTCCATGTGTCATTTACTTGTATGCTAGGTAGGTAGTTTAGCATTGCTAATAAATGTGCTAATATTTTTTGTTTTGTTTTCCTTGAAAAAAGAATCATCATTATGCTTAACCTTGCTACTAAGAAAAAAAAAAAAATAGTAATTATTAATATTGTGGCCAAAACCCAGAATACATTGTGTTGAATGAGTTCAGGAAGAAAATGTCAGTGTAGAGAGAAAGGGAAGATGGGGAAATCAAAGATCCTTTTCTATAATTAGGCTTTCATGATGGATTTCAATAAAACAGGTTAGTTAACTTTAGCCTGATTTTTCAGGGGACCTTCAAAATCTGTGCTTCACCAACGCAGAAAAAACAAGGGTGAAAAACATTTTCTTGAATCATAGAATAATATTAAATGACTGGGTGTTATCTTTAAAGCTTCCAGGTTGTTAATGGAGGTATGGTGATCATATAGAAGAGAATAAGGCTAGCAAGTCTTGAACTTTAGTGCTTTTTAACTGCTTGCATGTGTAACTTTGAGCAGTTTATAGGATAATGAAGTTGTTGTGGCCCTGGACAATTCATGTATTACTTCTCAGGGCTGAGTGGGAAGTTAAAAGCTTAAGAGTGAGTTATAGTTATTTCTGAAACAAGAAGTGTGAAAAGTAGCTATATTCAGCCTAAGAACTTTGCTTGAGACAAGAAAGATTTCCCTAAATAGCTCTTTGCTCTCAAAAATAAAATGAAAAAAATAATAATAATTGGTTCTTGTGAAGAATAGAACTTCCTCAAGAAACAGAAACGAGGGAATATGGTCTGGGAATATCCTGACAATCAGTTAAGGCGTGAATTTAATGTTTCAGATTGGGTAACTTTTCCTGCAGAGGACACTTGCACCACAGTGTCTGTTAAGCAGAGAAGTTGCTGAAACTCATTTTTCTAGAAGAATTGTTTTACATTTCTCCACTCTAATTGGTTGCTTCAGTGCACAATAAGAAGAAGCTGCAGCTTTTGGTCCCCTCTTAGCTCTTGGTCCAATGTTACCCCTTTGAGTTGTCATGATGATGTGAGTCAGTTCAGCATTTTGCCAGGTAGAACATGCTAATTTTCACAAGAAAGAAAGGGAATTTTCCTTAGTTTGCTGATCCTTCTGGTTCTCTCCGTCTGTCATCTGCTTACAGTTTTGCTTTTGCTTATGTGCATCTAGCTGAATCTTAAAGAACTGCAGATGTGTGTGTATTTCTGTGAAAGGCATGCCTATCATTCCTCTTTGAGTTAAATGGTCTTTCAATCATCCTTCAAAGGCATATTTTTCTTCATGGAAAGAAGAGCTCATTCTGCTGCATGAGAATATTTCGTCAAGTTAATTCATGATTGTAGCATTGATAATACTTACTTAAATAGTCTTAGAAACTGTAGCCAAGAAACGTTCTGTGTATATGGTATCCTGGATACCCCTGGTGTGGAAAAGATAATGTCTTTTTCACTTGCTTGCTTTAATATGAATTCATTTACCTGAGTGCATTCTCTCGTGGTCTATACACAGTTCAACTGGCTTGACCTTCTAGTTTTAAGCATTATTAGAAAGGTTCATCATTATGATTTCATTGTTGTATGTTGATTTTTTTTTTCCCAGTCTGTGATGGCTGATTCCTAATAATAACATCAGAAAGATGCAAAGGGGGAGACAAACTGAAATCAAAGAATGAAACAGTCTTGAGAAATGAAAGCTAAAACCCAAGTATATCATCTGCTTAGAACTAATCACATTTTAATATGTTATAAAGACTTCTGTGAATTTTGATGATGGCATTGTTTTCATATTTAGAGCTGAATGCAGTCCCTGACACTTTTATACTTTTAGCTTTGGAGGCAGAAATGCCATACTAATATCTTTAGATATCCCAGTATTTAACTCTGAATTCAGACATCATCTAAACTTTAGGTTAGTGATATTTTACTCAGATACTTAAAGTAGAAGTGAGATGAAATGAAAGGACACTCACCATAAAGCTTTCAAGTCAGTGCAGCACGTGTGAAGGAAACTGAGACATCGGTAACAAATGTATTGTGGTTTAGTATAAGCATCTCTGGCTTTCAGAGGTAGCTGGCATTTTACATGTATTGTGTTTGTCCATGCAGGAATGAGCATGTGTGCCTTGCCCAGGGATAGTCTTACATGCTTTAGAAGCCTACCAGTTTCTTTTTGGTACTTCCACTGCTGATGGTATGATCACTCTTCTTTCTAATTCCAGCACTTCTCTTCCCCAGATAATGTGTTCAGGAGTATACTCACATTTAATGCCCAGAAGGATACATTCACCGAGGAGAATTCCCCTGTGTGTTATAACGTGTTGACATTCCACATAAGTCACTTCTGGTGTAGATAATACATATTTCAATATCATGTCAGTGTTAGAATTTGATAGCAAACACTAAAATTAACCTTTGTAATATTTTTTTATAGTTCTTTTTTACTGTGTTGCACTTCATTAAAATGAGAAGTGCATCCAAAATAGCTAAAAAATAACATCACTTATAGGAGAATATTAAGCAAACAACTTTTGGGAGAAAATGAGGAATGTCTTTCTACAAAACTGAAAGGTAAAGGACTGCCATGAATTCTGCTACTTACAGCAGAAAATTCTCCTGTACTTCAACTAAATTCTGAAGTATATACCCTTTGAGTCAATATCTTTTGATATCAGTCTGTTGATATGCTGAATACAATCTGTTGAATTTGAGTTTGTTTGCCAGCAAATCAACAGAACATTAAGTTGACAGGAAAATCATGAGTTGAATGACCTAAGTAAATGACCTAGTGTCCTAAAAATGACCTAAGTATATTACTAGTAAAAGCAACAACTTTCTAACAAACGTTGGGTCTGTTCCTTCATGTAGTTGGTTTTTTTCCATCACTCCAGATCATCTTGTGGTGTCAAATGGCAGGTTTTATAGCATGACTGATCACAATTTGAGCTGTTCAGCAATTTCTGTGTCAGTAAAACAAAAGAACCAGCAGATCTTTGCACAAAAGTGTTACCAGACTTTCTGAAACAAAGGCAGCCCTTGATTTTTCTTTCAGGAAGTCCTCATAACACACTGGGTGAGAATTTGTGCTGCATATCCTTCTAGCACATCACAGAGCTGGCAGCTGGGAATAGGGCAGCTGTAAGTCTTTGTTAGCACTGACTTTGCTTAGCTCTGTTCTGCTCCGGGACCATCACCACCAGCCCTGGCATGATTTAGAAAGTCTTGAAAGGCTGGGGTTACAGAGGCCTGTATCTAGTTACATCCACTCTGACTATATAGTAGTCAGTCCTTGTTTCCTTATAGGCAGGATCGTGACCCAGTGTGTCTGTGGTGCTAGCAGATTGTCCTGATATATATGTGTCAGTGGCCCAATACTATCCTGACGTAGGTGTGTTAATTCCTGAGAACCAACTTAGGACTGTGTTTATGTGCATCTGCCCCAGGGAGAGTATTGCTGGTTAGTGCTTTATGTTATTTTATGCCTGGGATGGAGAGTGGAAGAGAGTCTGATCCTTTTTAGTATTTTAAGGTATAGGTTAGTGCAGAGGCAAAATACCTGTGTGCCAAAGAAAACAATGGAATCATTCTGACAGGCTCTTAGTCTTCTGTTGAGCATACTTACCTGAAATAATGGAAATAAACTTGAATATTAAATGATGCTAGAGATTCATTGGCAAATTGCTCTCTAATAATTTAACAATAATCAATTAACTACATTATCTGTCTAATCCACTTCCTGTGCCTCACTAAAATTGCCAGGAGTTTGCTGTGGGGGACTGTGCCAAAGGCCTTGCTGAAGTCCAGGTAGACTACATCCACAGCCTTTCCCGCATCCACCAGGCGGTTACCTGATCGTAGAAGGAGAGATCAGGTTGGTGAGGCAGGACCTGCCCTTCCTAAATCCATGCTGGCTGGGCCTGATCCCTTGGCCATCCTGTAAGTGCTGTGTGATTGCACTCAAGATGACCTGTTCCATAATCTTGCCTGGCACTGAGGTCAGGCTGACAGGTCTGGAATTCCCTGGGTCTTCCTTCTAGCCCATGGCGTCTCATCGGCCAGCTTCCAGTCATCTGGGACCTCTCTAGTGAGCCAGGACAGCACCCTAGGATAGATCCCATCCAGTCCCATGGCCTTGTGGGAATCCAAGTGGCTCAGCAGGTCTTGAACTACTTCCTCCTGGGTTCAGGGGAACTGTACTGCTCTCTGACTCCATCTGCCATCTCAGGAGGCCAGTTGTCTGGAAGACAACCTATCCTGCTATTTAAAATTGAGGCAAAGAAGGTGTTAAGTACCACTGCCTTTTCCTCATCTTTTGTTACAATATTCCCCTCCATGTCCACTAAGGAGTGGAGGTTGTTCTTGCCCCTCCTTTTGCCACTAATATATTTGTAAAAGCATTTTTGTTGTGCTTCACAGCAGTGGCCAGTCTAAGCTCTAAATGGGCTTTTGCCCATCTAATTTTTTTCCTACATGACCTAGCAACATCCTTAAACACTTCATGGGTAACCTCTCCTTCCTTCCAAAGATAATACATCCTCTTTTTTTCCCCTTAATTTGTTCAGAAGCTCATTGCCCATCCAGGCTGGCCGTCTGCCCTGGCGGCTCATCTTCTGGCACATTGGGACTGCCTGTTCCTGCGCCTTCAAGATTACTTCCTTGAAGTAGGTCCAGCCTTCCTTCGTTTAGTTGATTAGGTGGGTTGGTTGATAGGTTGGACACGATGATCTTGAAGGTCTCTTCCAACCTGGTCTGGTCTATTCTATTCTGTTCTGTTAACCATGCCAATCATGGAATGGCAGGCTTTGGAAGGGACCTGTGGAGATCATCTAGTACAACTCCCCTGCTAAAGCAGGTTCTCCTAGAGCAGGTTGCGCAGGATTGCATCCAGGTGGGTTTTTAATCTCTCTGAGCAGCCTGTCTCATCACCCTCAAACTAAAGGTGAAGGTGAAACTTCCTGTGTTCCAGTTTGTGCCTGTTACCCCTTGCAGGGCACCACTGACAAGAGTTTGGCCCCATCTTCTGGATACCTTCCCTGTAGATATTTATAAGCATTGATTAAATGCTGCATAAATTCTGGCATTGTCAACCATTCATGTTTAAGAGTATGAAGTAATTGATACCAGCAAAGGCCTTAATTCACAGAAACAAATAATTAAATGGTCTACTGAAATAATATGTGGGGGACCTAATGTGTAGATCTAGAGAAGCAACTGGCTGGTATTCTCAAACTTTGTTCTTAACAGGGCTTCTAGCAGCTAGGCTGTGTCAGTCACTGTATGAGCTCCAGGGCCGGCTGTCCATTTCCTCTTTATTCCATTAGTTATTTGGTTTTTTTCAAACACAAAATAATTTCCTTACAGGAGATCCTAATCTCATATCAATCAAAGAAATAATTGGTTTTGATTTCAGCTTCCAGAAATAAGTAGTTATGATTTTCCTGTCAGCAAACACATTTTTAAAGGGGGAAATAATCCAAAATTAGGCAAGAGAGAAGATGAAATCAAGCGGAAATGCATTCTTCACAGGAGATAGGCTACTTTTTTTTTTCTCCTAAGCAGTCATTAAAATCTGTTTCTGAAATCTTAACTTTATCAACTGCAGATAAGAGGATGGAAATATGTGTGGAGAAATTATTTTTTTGAATTAGTTCCATTTTCCCATAACTCCAGTTGTGATGCATGATAAAATTATCAATGAAACACCCTAATTTGATCCTTAACCAAAGGGATGTTGTCCTATGAATCATCTGTGTTTGTGGGAGGCAACACTGCAGCTAACAGAGCAAGAATGGGACCCAGATGTTTTCTGGGAAGCTGGTTGTACTGCAGGCTGTGTGTATTACCTAACGTAGGCGACCATATGGAAGAAAAGGTTGGAAACATCCCATTACAAGTCATATATCACTGAACTGACAGCAAGGATTTCAGCTTGTTTTTATTTAAATCATGAAAGCAGCTGCTCAGCTGTCCAGCTGTACTAAATTTAACCCTTTTTCTGGCAAATGAATTTGGCTTTATGAAATGGCAGCCAAACAGTGTGGTACACTCGCAGTAAAACCCAGGTTAGAGGGTCCTGCTTATAATAAGCCTTGTCCCATCCAGCAGGACAGCACTAATGATGGCTGTCTGCCACTGGGTGACAGTGTAGCTACTCGATACACCTGTGCTTCATGAAACATATGCAAGGCATAGCATGCACACTATTTGAAGAGAACATTTGTAGATTTATTCTTTCCTTTTAACCTACTTATTCTTCCATTGTTGCACACATTTGCAATGAGTCTTCAATATTTTTAAAAATGTCTTATGCCCTTCTGTTTTTCTTTTCCACTGTTATTGATTCTTTCCTTGATTTTCCTTCCTCTTCTCTTTCTGTATTTTTTTAATTATTATTTTCATCTCACTGCATCTCCTGTAGCCTCTCTTTTTAACTTTTATCTCTACTTCTGGCTCCATCCCTTTTCTTTTCTGCTCTCCCCACTATTGTTCTCTCACTAATGTATAATCTTGTCTCAGGAATCATCCCCTTCCTGCTTCTCTGTTCTCTTCTATACACTGTTTACTCTTTATTGTGTAATTTAAAGAATGTCCTCTTTCTATAGGTTTGTTATTTATATAAAAAAGCACTTAGTTTGCAGAAAGGCTGTTCCCATCAGTAGGAAACAGTCTTTGGCCTCCACATCAATCCTTCATCACATATGTCCAAAGCAGCTTATTGACTGGGGTTTTTTTTTAGCACTCTTTTGCTAAAGAAAGAGACCATAACTGAAGCCTAACAGTTACAGTTAAGTAACAACTGTACAGTAAGTACAGACTTTAATTTCCTGTGTAGAAATCTGTAGAAAAAAATACAAGGAGTATCCAGCATAGTGCTAAAACTGATTAGTAGTTTTGGCACGTTAAAACATGCTAAAGTAAGTTTGTCTCCTACTGTTTTGGAGGCTCTTTATGCTGTGCTGTGCCTACCTTGCTTATGTCGATGTTCTACGTGTTTTTGTCAGAGCATGGAGGTTTTCTTATTATATAAACTTCATGTTTTGTCTTGCAGTCACAGTCTTTTAAGACTATAGAATCTTTTAGAATTTTTACATCCATCAATATGAGGCTTTGGCAATGAAGCAGTATGCTTACATTAGTGTTTGTATCCGATGCAAATATTTACATGCAGATTAGTGGCTCTCTTCCTTAAACACAGTGCAAACACAAGGAGCTCAGCAACAATCACTTCCAACCAGTGCTTTCTTCACTGACTGCAAGAGAACGCCTGGTGTAGGCAGTTTATAACCCCCAACCCAGGCACTAAGATGTAGCTGCAGTCACAGTAGCAGTCCCTAGTTAGTTTAGGGAAAAAGGCAGGATCAAGAACGGAGATCTTCCACGCCAGTTAAGAGTAACAGGTGTCTTTACAGGGCCTTGCACCTGGCCACAGGAATGTCTTTCATGCCCGGTTACTATGCAAGGCAGCCAACACACTGCCCTCTTGCAGGAAAAGTAACTGCTGTAGTAGTGCTGTCAGTAATTCCACATCCCTGGAGATTCAACTTTCCTGTTTCCCTTTCCTGCAGGCTACTCTTTTGTAACACCCAACTGTGCCCAGGGCATTATTTTCATGCCTGTAACAGGTAGGCTGTTTGCTGCTAAACCCTGGTGTTCTCACTTGCCAAGATTTTTCTCATTGTTTTATCTAGTTCACACTTACCCACTGTGAATAACATAAAGTTTAACTCTCTCTGTTCTGTAAGACTAAATTTTCCCTTTCAGCCTAAAAGTCAAACATCTAATGTCACATTAACCCTCTGCACCTGTGTCCAACTTATGGTATTCAAAGTAATAATTCAGTCACTAGTTGTTGTTATGTCCTGGACAATCCTGATGAAGGATTTGTCACATATTGATCACTCTCCTGTTGAACTGGCCTTTCTTCCCTGATGCAGCAGTGTCAGCTCTGTGTGTTGGTTAGCATCTGCTCACTTCACAGTACATCATGACTTTTTGAGTTTGAGCTTGTGGGGACTCTGATCTGCAGTGATTAGCACATATCTGCTTGACCAGCTAGACTTGAAACCAAAATATTCCTGGAGAATTATGCTTCTTAGAGGACATATGGAAAAGCTTCCAGGTTTTTCTAAAAGTGTCTACATCTTGAAAATACAAATTTTGATGAAAATAGTTGTTTGTTTCTTGTTATCACGTGTTACTCTCTAACTTTCCATAGGGTAATTGTATTTGCATTATATTAAAAACATTTTGTGAAGGACTTGCATTTATAGTCATCATCTTATTTTCCTTCCCAAATCTGATGCCTTATGGGCACGTTCTGCAGGTTGGTATTTTCCTGAAGCTTCATTTTTCCTAGGAATTCTTCAAATCTCTGTTGCTCAACCTGATAGCATGCTCTTCCTCGCTTGTTTCTCAATTTTTATGTAAATCTAAGGCCTCAGACTAAGCAATAGTTTCAAAAAGCTACCATTTGTTATTTAATCAGTAATAGTTTTGTTTGTTTTGTTAAAAAGCATTAAGTTCTTGACTGGATTGTTTGAAGTTCTTTTCCACAGTATTAGCTAGCCCAGCCAGAGTGGAGAACTTCTGCATTTTTTCATTTATCAGGTTTTGAGGAGCTATGTTCCCTTTTTTCATGTGATAGCTGTCAGCTAGAGTCAGACCTTTTTTGATTAAGATGACTAGTATAATTATTAGTTTGTATGCTAATGTAACAATTAGTAATCCAGCAAAAACATTAGAAATATGTATTCTAAAAGTCACTGTAGAGGGGAGTGGAAGCAAGAAAGCTGTTATCTCCTATCTACTCGGTAGCTTGATATTTAGCAGGCTATCTCTAGACTTCTCGGGGCTTCCTCTTGCAGGGGGCAGTGGGAAGCCACAGTAGATCTCTTCCTGCAGCATAAGAGCCTCCTTTAACTCATGGAGCCTTAACACTGAATCTCAGCCGAGGAATTCAACCTGACTTTGCTAAGAGGTCCTCCAGGTGGCAATGCAGACAAACTAACAGGTCAGAATGCCAGTGTAAATATACTGAAATGAGAACGTAGTCCACTCTGCTTTTTCAAGGAGAGGAACCTTTTCACTGAGAATTATATCCCAGATGCACCTATTTGAAGCTGCCTGTAAACCTTTTCTAGGAAAGGAAGTATTCCAGAGTTTGGATGTCTGGTATCAGTAAATTCCCACACAAGGTTTCCAATTTAGAGACTTGGGGTTTTTTATTTTTATTCTTTCTGCTAAAATACAGACTTAGGTTTAGCCAGATATGGTGACGACGGAGGTTCTTGGAATCAATACGGCTGACCAATATGATCAGGTATTGATCCTTTATTGTTCCAGCATTGCAGGCCTATGGCTCAGGCCTATGGTGAAAGCATGGTGCAGTAAAGCATGGAAGGAGAGGAGATAGGACAGGCAGGAAAAGAAGAAGTGTGTAGCAAGGAAACTGCTACGATTTATATAACCTTGGTATGCCTTGTTGGCATGGTCTCATTGGTCCCCTATGAGTGACCACACATCACACTATTGTAGATTATTGGTCCAGCTATGGATGACACGCGAGGTTTGTTGATGCAGGTGCATGTCCTGTTGTCCCGAGATAACTCTATGTTTCTAGCTACCAACGTCTTGTTTTAGTTACAGTGCTGCAGGCACAGCACTGTTTTGGCATACTGGTAGCTGGCTCTGCCCTTGTGCTGGGCATGGCCTACCACCATGTCAGGCTCTTAGGCCTGAACTGCCAGATTGCTCACACCGCTCGTAACTGGTGTTCCCACACTTAGGTTTTATATATTTCCTTGAAATGTGCTACCTGTTTATGTCAATTGGCTTGATTTCATTTCACTTCTGCTTGTAGTTACATGCCACACTGCTATTCTATCTAGACAAGAAACTTCTAAAGGAAATATTCCTGACTTACCTGTGTTGTTTTCTGCATTTTGGGTTGGTTTTTTCTGCATTCATTACTATGATATCAACTGCTGCTTCAGCTAAGCATTCCGCAAATCAATGTGCACAATAAATCCTTTTGTGATGGGTTATGAGGCCACACCGTTACTTACAGAAGCCACACAAATGCTCCAAGGAGCAGTTAATTAATTAATGTGAATTAATAAATATAAAAATTATTTGGATTACTATATTGCTATGTACTTTAGAATGTGTTCCTCCTAGAAAATTCCAAAGCATTCTCTAAGCTACATTGGTCACTTCAGATACTCTGGTGTGAAAAGTATGTTTCTGTTCTGTGGTAGGATACTAGATTTTGGCCAGAGCACAAGGAGGAAAAGTGGTTTATGCAGCCAGCAATTTGGGGATCTGTAATCCTATTCAGTGTATTTGTCTTAGAATGCCGCTATGGCTTTCCCTGCTCTTTTGTTGCAGATAGCACTTGTAGATTTTGTGATTTTGTTATGGACTAAAGTTGGGCAAAGCATTTGGGAAAATATTTTTAGCTTGTGCTATGTAGTGGGTTTTTTTCTGGACAAAATATTTGTTTACGTGGTTTCTTATCACTGTGGGAACTGAACTTGATTCAGAAAGTTCCCCCAGTCATATGTTTCTAATACCCAGATCCCATGTAATGCCTCTACAGTTATGTTTCGTATTGCTTCATATTGCAGAATTGATACATGTGATGATTTCTAGAGTGTGCATGTATATACTTGTTTACAATGTACCCATCACCTGCAATACCTGAACAGTGATAACAATCCATATTCATCTATCATGTCCACTTTGCACAGAAATTACTTAAATACACCCACATTTGTCCTTCATTACCCTAAGTTGGGAAAATTACCTGTCAGCTCCTCGTTTGCACTTCCTTCTCTTTCTTTTTCTTTCAGAAAGCTTGCCCCAGAAACAGCACCTTCCTTTTTCACTCTTTCAAAGAGAACATATCTCTTAGAAAGCTGTTTAATATGAGTATATAAATCCTTAACTGTGTTTCTATTAGCTACAACTCTTTCTCACCTTTTTGCTCCATAATTTAGTCGGATGTTACCACCATTCACATATTCATGGATGAGGTCCAAACTGAGCTGTTCAGGATGGGAACTGGGTATGTGAGGAATGATGGGTTGGTATGTGATAAAAACGTGTGTAGTTCCTACAGCATGTGGGAAGCCAGGCCAGACATGAGTACATGAGTACCAGCAGAGTTTGGTACAGATTGCTCTGGTTAAAAGGCAGAGTGACAGGATAAAATTATTGAAGAGACAAGAGCTAAAAACACCAGAGGTTTACTGTTTGGTTGGTTTTGATCGTCGCTAGTGGTGAGATTCAGGATGATGAGCAGAACAGTGGAAAGAAAGAAATTAATTAAAAAACAAAAAAACAGAGAGAGAACTATGAAATGAATTTAACCATCAGTGCATGAGGAGAGTTTTCCTCAGGAGAGCAGCAAAAATAAAGTTATAAGAGTTCTACTGCTGTTCTGTGGAAGAGGCAAACTTTGTGCTTTATACATTTGTGATGTGTCCCCAGAGCCTTTTTATCTTTTTAAGTTCTGTAAGCTTAACGAGGGATATATACCAATATGCAGATGCTGCTGACCTCTTGCTTTTTTATCTCTTTAGCATTGAGAAGATAATACTGAGTCACTAGATGAGTAAATATGCCTCCTTGTGACTTCATTCTGAATGGTGTTTCTTCTGCCCTATGTTTGACCTGATGACAGCAGGTTGCAAGTTTTTTCTGTGTAAGGCTTCAGGAAACCCACTACTGCTTGAACCGGGAGCCAAATTTGAGTGAGCACATGTAGAATAGTTTGCCTGCTTACTATGGCTTGAGAAATAGGAATTCAAAAATTCAAGTCTCACTTTGTACTATCATTTAGCTTGAAAAACACCCTTAAGATCCAACTGTTACCCCAACACAGCCAGGTCCACCAATAAACCATGTCACTGAATGCTGTACCTACACCTCTTTTAAATACCTCTAGGGGTGGTGACTCCACTGCTTTCCTGGACAGACTATAGCAATGCTTTACAATGCTTTCAGTGAAGGAATTTTTTGTAATGTCCCATCTAAACCTCCCCTCACTCAGCTTGAGGCCATTTCCTCTTGTCTTAGTGCTTGTTACTTAGAAGAGCCTGACATGCATCTCATTCTACCCTCCTTTCAGGTTGTTGTGGAGAGTGATATGGTCTCCCCTCTGCTTCCTCTTCCCTAGTATAACTAACTCCATTCCCTCAGGTGGCTCTCATAATATCTGTCCTCCAGATCTCTCAAGAGATTTTTTGCCCTTCTTTGGACTCACTCCAGTACCTCAATGTCTTGTAGTGAGGGACCCTAAACTGAACACAGTACTAAAAGTGTGACCTCACCAGTTCTGACTACAGGAGGACAACCATTTTGTTAGTCCTGCTGGCCACACTATTTCTGATATGCTGTTGGCTGCCCTGGCCATCTGAACACACTGCTGGCTTGTGTGCAGATAGTTATCGACCAATACCCCCAGGTTGTTTTCTGCCAGGCAGCTTTCCAGCCACTCTGCATCTGTTGCATGGGCTGTCATGATCCAAGTACAGGATGTGGCATTTGCGCTTGTTGAGCCTCGTACAGCTGGCCTTGGCCCATTGATCCAGTCTGTCCAGGTCCCTCTGTAGAGTCTTCCTGCTCTCCAGCAGATTAACACTCCTGTCCAGCTTGGAGTAATCTTCAAACTTACTGAGGGTGCACTCTATCCTCTCATTGAGATAATTGATAAAGTTACTAAGCACAACTGGCCTTAGTACTGTACTGAGCCCTGTGGAACACCACTTGTGACCAGCTGCCGACTGGATTTAACTCCATTCACCACAACTCTTTGGTCTCAGCCATCCAGACATGGTGGGTTTTTTTACCCAGGAAAGAGTATGCCTGTCCAAGCCACAAGTAGCCAGTTTCTGCAAGATAATTCAATATTTATGCCAAAGTTTGTTCCCAATCAACAAAGCTGTAAATTTCTATCTGATTATTTCAGCTGGAGAATCAGGGTTGTTGGATTCTATTAAACCTGTGCATGCTTTTGCCTAGTTACCAGTAGCTATAAAAACTCTTGTATTAGATTTGATGCACCAGATAGATTCAACTGGACTCAAGAGATGAGAGGCAGTTCTTGGAGGCTTCTCAGGGACTGTCTTCCCAAAAGCTGTCAAGCAGCTCATAAGTTTGTACAGGGCAGATGTCTGGAATACAATAGGATGTCTTCATACAAGGTCAGACATATGTTTAGCGTTGATAGAATAGAAAAAATGAGTTAATAATATGATGCAGACACATCAAGCATTTGTAATAAGGCATGATCTCTAGGAAAATCAGAATCTGTAAGGAAGTAGCCAAATAATTTTGATTAATAAATCTGTTGTGACTCCATAAAATCTGTGTATAATGGAAGGGTTGAAATGTGTTGAATAAATGATTATTTTAAAAATATATTGAAGCATACCTTGCCGAGGCATAGCAAACCTTTTTGTGGAGAAAACTGATTTTCAGCTGCATTTTTCTGGCGCTAAAACCAAGAGAGAAAGCTTAAATCCAGTTAGTTATATCTTTTGAGTTGATAAGTTCTTCCTTCCCGTTCATCTTTGTGATACGGGCCAGTCATATCAATCCCACGTGAAAGCTTCATATGCTGTGACAGAATAATGATAGTTGTATGTGTGTTTACCCTTGTTTTCTACTTCCAGATATGCATGTCACACAACTCATTTTATTTCATTTTTAATCAACCACACCACCTGCTTAATCTATGGTAGGATTTTACACCATCAGAACTGAATTCTTATTCTATTTGTTTTTAAATGGATATATCCCAGTACATGGCTTCATAAAGAGAAAAGGTTTATGGATATAAAATCATTAATATTTATCTGATTGTTTGTGCATTTTTTTTTCTACTCTAAGATTGGTTAGCTATACTAAAGATGCGTAAATAAATGTTACTTCTTTCTCTTTCACATTTTCTAGACAATTGTCTTTTCATACTGAACATAAAATTACATAGGAATCAATAGACTTTGACTTCATAAGACTGGCAAACCACTGGAAAAATTATAAAAACATTACAAATGTATTTTTCACTTTACAGTTATTACTTGCCCTTGTTCTGAATGTGTGTGGGAGAAGACCTGTGCAATAAGCCCATTCAAGGCCTGTTTTGGAAACTGTACATAGGGACACACATGCAAAATGGCCTTAACCATTGCTCTGTAGCATCCTGTGGAAGCTGCCAGGTCCAGCTTGCCCTTAGTGGATGCAGAGATTCTCTGGGAGCCACCACCCATGCTACAGTTCCCCATTATTTTAGCATGGCTGAGAGCCTGGTGAGTGCAGCTTGTTGATCCAATGCTTTTTTCTGTGGATCACAATCAGCCCTGTAATAAGGTCCTTCGGGAAGCTGCTAGCTACAGCCAGAAGAAACCAGTGCATTTAAATTAAATCATTGTGTGAGTTTTGTTAAGGAAGACCTAATGTTCAAAAATACAACATCTAAGTTGAGGCTTATTTGGTTCTTCATTTTTATCCTTGTTCCTGAAGGCATTTACATAAATACTGTGATATGCTTTATATCAGTCTGTGGATAGCTCATTAATTTCTTTGTGTCTATTTAGTGGCAGCTAGAGGTGCTTTTAAGTCACTTTTTAAAGCAGTCAGCTTTTCCTTTCTTCCAAAAATTGTTTCTTTCTGATGGTGCTGTTACGATATCAGTAGCAAATCCCTTTAGACAGAGACTAATCTTCCTGCAGTATCTAACAATAATTTCTTTAACAATCATGAGGAGACTCAATGCCATCCTCCAAACTGTCTGTAATAGCCTCTCCTTTGATTCAATTATCTGTCATCACTATAGACGTGCCTATAAGTTTTCTATAACTTTATCTTGTTGCTAAGTTATTTTACTCATCTGGACATCATTTGTTTTATGATACAATATTTATTCTCATAGCTGAAAATAAAAAAGTGGATTTCTTTCAGCCTTTCAGGGTTAACCCAGCATTTTTAATGTACTTCCACACACAGACTTTAGTAAGATCATTTTTGTGAGTAAGGGTTGCAAGATTATGTCTTATATCACATATATATGTATTTGTCAGAAGTGTGTCTACACTTCTTTAACCCTGTCCTCTTTCACTCTCCTGTTCTAATTATTTTTATGATAACACTTATTTTCCATATTTTCTGTATGATTCAGTATTGAAGTATGCAGGCTTTCAACAAAATAATGTTGTGTTTTTATAGTACTGATGAAAGTATGATTTGGCTGATGTATATGCAAAAACCTATTCTGAGTGTGCTTGGGGGACATATAAATAGGAGAGTCATTTAATGAAGATAGAATAATTCCTTACAAGTCACTTGAAGGGTAGAAAAATAATTAAGAGCTGGCACAGCAAAATATTTCAAATGACTAAACAAATTAGAGATAAGCTTGTAGTATTCCCTATACTATTAGCCATCAGCAAAATATCTTTCATCCTTAAAGAACAATTATTACATTTTTATTTAAAAGGTAATGGGAGATTTCTTATTGTCAGAAATGGACACTATATCTTAGGTAGCCATCTGATATTTTAAAAGACCTCTGACACTTATTTTGGGGGAAAAATGGAGGATCTCTCATATTTAAGCTACTAGAGAAGTGGATTCTGTTATAAATACTAGGACAAGAAAGCAGAAAGGTCAGGCACTGGTTCTTTTGGAAGTGCAATGAAAATGAGTTGCAAAAGAGAAACAGACAGGGCAGAATCAAGCTCTGGTGTACAATACAGAGAGCAAAATTCCCATAACTCTTTCCCTTGTTTGAACAGTTTTAGGCAAGGTGTGGCTTAAATACAGTAGTTCTTTTTCTGAATTTGCAGCTTCCTTACCAGCTCAGACTTGCTGACTTCTCATGGTTTGGTCAAGCAAAACCACTTTCTTCCTCTTGTTCCATTGCTACAAGGTTTCTTACATGATCCATCTTGCTGGTGGTTTCTATCTCTAAGGAGGGAGCAGCAGCTGGCATGGCTGAGCTATGAGATCACTACTCAGAGTGGATCTAACTTTTCTGGTCTGAAGGAGCACTAAGGCACTCGCTCGATAACAGAATACCTTTGTGGAAGCTGGTAAGCCAAAGCTAATGTTGTGTCTGGGGAATGTACCAGCTAAGGGAGCAACTTAGCTCTTAGTGCAAGAGCATTGGTACCGTAGTTTGATCAAGGTGAAGTAGAAATTGGTGTCTAGGCAATAATCAAGACAAAAAACCAAAATTTTGTGACTGAATGTAAATGAAATCTTGATGAACAATGGTGCAGAGAGGGAAAGCCCTGAGAAAGACTGGTCAGTGTCTGGTCAACCACCCTGCTACAAGCCTTTAAGCAAACATCATTCAGATGTCTTGTGAGAGAATATCTTTTGGACTGTTTATTGGGAAGAATTACCACTTCTGTGGAGCTGCCCTTTCAAAAGCTTTTTGCAGACAACATTGATCATCTGCTTACTTCCTATGTCTATAGCCAGATGTTTCTTCATTTCATTGGAAGAGAGGCTGTGACAGAAGCGACAGGCACTGACTGAGCACTGCAGGTAGCAAACAGGTGCAGCCATAAGCAACGCTGACAGAGCTGTCCTTAAAATAAGCAAAGGAACTAGTGAACTGTAAACTTAACTGATAATGCTTTTGTTGATGCACTGAACAAAGAGTAACTGTTAAATCCAGGGTTTTACAGTCTTCTGTATGTGCTGTTTACTTATCAGCTATATTTACTGTTCCATTTTTACTTACACTAGTTAACTGTGCTTCAGTTGGACTGATTAAGTCCATTTAAGAAATACTTGTAGAGCTAGAGAAAAATGTTGAGTAGTGCCAATATAAGGGCTTCAATCTGGCTATGTAATCTGTCCAGAACCAAAGCATAGACTTTTAACCAAGAATGTCTCTGAAAAGTTCATTGGACACCAACATGTATAGGCAAAAAATGGCACATATGAATAACTCCTGAACAGGATCATTAAGAAACATCCTAATGTGATTTCAAGGAAATATATGAGGTAACTGATGTTATATATAATTCTGGTTCAAGTCAACATAGAATACAGCTTTGCATATGTATTTTCTTTGACTTCAGAGGGTTACGCTAGGGATAAATACGGCCCCATAATTCAAAATGAAATCCATTAATGTGGATGACATTCAGTCTACAGTCTGATGAAAGAAACAAATCTTTGTAGAAAATGCACAGAATATACACATTTTGATATTTGAACTTGAATTTCTGTGTACATATATAGAGAGATGCACATACTTCTATGAGTGATATCTTTTCAATAGTATGCAGTATCACTTTTCCCCTGAAATGGTCCTCCCTGCTTTTGTAACAAAGGTCTTTATCCTGATCATTAGATTTCTGCTCAAAATGGGAAGATGGGGAGCATTAGTGCATGCTCTCACCTTTTTTTATAGTTTGAAATCCAGAAAAAATTCCATTCTGCACATTTTTAGTGTTCATGCCGTCAGTACCTGTGCTGCCAAGGCTTATTGAAAGCAGCTGGATGCATGCCTCTGTCCTCCCCCTTTCTCAGAACTGCTGCCAGAACAGGTAGTCAGAAACGGAAAGTAGAGAAATATTCGAACATGTGTGCTCGTGCTCTCTCTCTCTCAGGAAAACAGCTGTGGCTTCCATAGGAAGCACTCATTTTTTCCCTTCAGCCAAGACTGTGGATACCCTTGGGCCCAGTTTTGGCGCAGCAAGCTGAGTAGGATACAGTTTATGGCATAAAACTTATGAGAGAAACCATTTGGGCAGTCCCATCCCTGGCAGAACACTAAAATTCCCCATGCTGCAAGCCACATGTGAGCTTGTGACCTTTTATTAGCACACCATGGGAGAGGTTAACAATTGTTGAGACTTCAGTCTTCCCTTTGACATACAAACACAACAATACCAAGTAGCTTTTTCAAGACAAAGCATATTTAGGGCACAACATCCTTTTTAATCCATTTTTCAGAATAGGGAAAAAAAAAACCCACAAACAACCCAAAATCTTACAATAAGAAAAGGGTGTATTTCTGGAAAATTAAAGGCTGCATTGGTATTATTTTCCAGAAATCTGAAATTGCTAATAGTGAGTAATTTGTGAGTTATTTTTAAAACAATGTAATCATGAGATGGAAACCAATTTTCACAACTGTTCTACGTCTTCGTGTGGCTAGTGCCATGAGTTATGGGACTAAGATCGTCCCATAGTTGGAGCAGTATGAAAAAAGCATGGAATTATGTGATTTTTAAGTATGTCTGTTGTATTTATCTAAGTACACATTTGTTGAAATTTAATAGAAGGAAAAAAAAGGGAAGCATGAGTTCAGAATTATTGATATGAGGCTTTTCAGAGGAAAGAATCAGAGAGGCCTGAATCTATGTCCTTTTGACACATCTTTGTGTTCTCAGCATTATTGCAGTGCATGAATCTTAATATTAGTAAAATAGGGATTGTAAAGTAACTCCTTTTTGGGGAAACAATCGTTGTCTGTTTTGTAGCTAAGAAACTGTGAAAACTAAGTGTCTTGTTACATGCTGCCTGGTCTGTCAAAGAATGCAGATTCAATACCCCAGAATCTCAGGCTTTTACCGTAACTCCTTGATTATTCTTTCCACCTTAAAGGCAAATAATTTTGAATAAGCAGTCACATAGTTTTAGTACAGAGAGTGTGCTTATAGGAAAATAAGAGTGAGCTGGCTCAGGCTTTGGCTGTCAGTCTTTGCAGTTATCATCTGAAAAGCCAATGAAAACTGATCTAGAATCCCCTTTCTACTCTGACAGGAGGCAAGTTCAACTGTGTTCAATGACAGAAACTGGGGGGGGAAATAAAGAAGCAGCAAATCCTGCTTCTCATCCCTTTAGCAAGGTGACAACTACATTTGAGAATGAAATAAGTAAAAACTTGCACATTCCAGTTACTACAAAAATTAGTTACTAACATTAGTCACTTGTGCTAGGCAGACTCATCTTTATTACCCACTGTTGACAAAGCAGATCTTGGCAAGTGTTAGTTAGAGGTGAAGAGCCTTTTTATATGCATTATGAATAAACAGAAATGTCAAGCTGGCAGGGATCCTGCGCTGAAGAAGGATCAAGTACAGCTACACCATAGATACATCCTGGCATCCTGGCCTGTATCAGGAATAGTGTGGCCAGCAGGACCAGGGAAGTCCCCCTGTACTCAGCACTAGTGAGACCACCAGTAATTACTTTTGGGGCCCTCACTACAAGATAGACATCTCAAGGTGCTGGAGAGGGTCCAGAGAAGAGCAGCAAAGCTTATGAAGGGTCTGGAGCACAGGTCTTCTGAGGAGTGACTGAGGGAACTGGGGTTGTTTAATCTGGAGAAAAGGATGCTGAGAGATGACCTTATTGCTCTCTGAAAGGAGTATGTTGTAGCAAGGCTGATGTTGGTCTCTTCTCCCTATTGACAAGTGATAGGAAATGGCCTCAAGTTGCACTAAGGGAAGTTTAGATTAAATAGTAGAAGAAACTTCTTCACTGAAGGGATACTCAAACACTGGAATACGCTTCCCATGGAGGTAGTTGAATCACCATCCTTGGAGGTGTTTAAAAGACCCATAGATGTGACGCTAAGGGATGTGGTTTAGCAGTAGTCTTGGCAGAATTAGATAATGGTTGGAGTCAATGATATTAAAGGCCTTTCCAACCAAAACAATTCTGTGCTTATGTAATATTTTCACACAGGTCAGCTCTTCTAAACATTTTCTCACTCTTGTTGTCTGCCTCACAACTATGTCCAGCTTATCTGTGTTTTCCTTAAAGGCTTTGTCACCTTTCAGTAGACTGGATCAATACCTATGGACTAAACGAAATGTTTCTGTTAATATCTTCCACACTGATATTGAAATATTTTTGTATCAGCACTGTATGGTTGAGAAACACTTTTTTTCTGATGTACTCCTAACTAATTAATCACAGCACATTTATATATTTGGTTTTTTTCTTAAGCCTATTATCTTTCATTTCTATTAAATTACACATTTTCTTCACTGTCTTCATATATGTCTTTTAAAAAATACTATGAAATCCTCTGTTTTCCAGAAAAAGAAAGAGGCTTCATAGTTTTTTTTAATTATTTTAGAAATGCTATGATATACACGCCTGCTTTTTCATCTAAATTTGAATTTCCCTCTCATTTTCTTCTTCCACTTTCTTCTCCACACAAGTTTCACTTAGATCATGTTCCCCAAGTTTTCCTTGTAGAGACTCACATGGATCACTTCCATTAATTTATTTCTTTTTCCATAAGCTAATTAAATAATACAACTATAATGGCTTGACATAATGAATATCAATGATTTATCCCATTTAAATATCTCTGTGGTTAATGATGATAACAACAACTTTTATGTAATCAGAAGACGAGTTTTGGGAATGGGAGTTTCCCTGGACAAGAATAGAAGCAACAAGCCAGAGCACAGGAAGAGTGTCTTCAGAGCAGGCAAGAGAGAGACACCAGTAGCCAGAAGGAGATCTACTTTTCCATGTAAAGGGATGGACAGAGGGCTGGACTGACATCAGCACATTTTTCTTTTCCTTGGAACTTAAAAACAGTCACAGTTTACTGCTTTTGGCCTCAAAAGAGGGTTGGCGACAGGATGGGTGTGTTCTGTCTATCTTTAACTTGGGCATTTATCATCTATGGCAAGATTTTTCCTTTACAGTATCAATTGATATTAACCCTGTTCCTGTGTTCAGGAGTTGGGGGAGATTGTTTGGGTTTTCTTTTTTTGTGGTGGCTTGTTTCATTTTGTTTGGTTTTGTCTCAGTTTTATTTTTCAATGCAAGGATTCATTTCCCTTAACAACACATTGGCTTTAAAAGCACTCTTGGTCTCAAATGGCTTTTACCCTTGATCTTCCTCTATCTTTCCTGAATACTCTTCTGGAGTTTGCCTGCTGTTCTGGAAATCCCTTCTGCTTGTCACTCAATTCTTTTGTCCCTCTCTGCACATTCTTACTCCTTTCTTTCACGTTTGCCATTAGTCACAGTAGCCAGCTTTTCCCCATCACTTCTTTTCAACATCTGCAGTAAAGTTTTTCCTGTCAGTGATCTAATGTCTGTGGGTTATAGTTAAAGGCTGGGTTTTTTGTTTGGTTTGGTTTTTTCTTTTCTTTTTTTTTTTTCCCCACACAATGGAAAAATTCCCATTTTGGAGCTCATAGCTACTCAACTTTCTCTCAAGAGGATATTGGTATACCAGCGAGCAGAGATCTTCCACCTTTGTCAGAGCTCTCCAGACTGACAGAGCACTCTTGGTTCTGTTGGCCACCCTGCCAGGGTGCTTACACACAATAGCCACACTGAAATGAAACCATCTGTGCAGGAATGTACAATATCTCATGTCTGCTAATGATGGAGAGATTAGACACTGACTTACCTAATGTTTTTCCTGCAATGTCAGTATAGTATTATATTAAACTGACATAAAAATTAAGTTTGGAGTCTGAATTATCTCTATAGCTACTTGTTTGGTGAAGGCTACACAGCTAAGTAATTCTGAAATATTATGTTTAGCTTTTTCTTTTTTTCCCATGTGCAAACTACAGTAATTTTTAATTTTCTTTTCTGTAGCTGTCATCCTATTTAGTTTTAGGCTGGATGTTAGGAAGAAATTCTTCATAGAGAGAGTGATTGGCCATTGGAATGGGCTGCATGGCGAGGTGGTGGAGTCACAATCACTGAAGGTGTTTAGGAGGAGACTTGATGGGGTGCTTGGTGCCCTGGTTTAGTTGATTAGATAGTGTTGGATGATGGGTTGGAAACGATGATCTTGAAGGTCTCTTCCAACCTGGTTCTATTCTGTATTTTCAAACAAGGATACAGGTATAAAGAAGAGATCCCTCCTGAATGGACTCCTTTAAATGATTTTGCCTCATCTTTTAAGTAAAAAACTTATATCAACTCAAGATTAAGCAGCACAATACCTTTCTTTTTTTCTACACCCATGACTGTTTAGAAAGAATCCCCTTTCTTTATCCCAGAAATACTGAAGTCCAGCCTTTCTCTCATAGAGAATTGCATTTAAAAACATGGAGTTCTTTAAGCTTAAATTTGATTAAATTTAAGATCTTTGCAGTAAACTGTTGATTAAAGTAAAATGATCATCATATTTCTTGCATAAGGAAGATTAAACTGCTCTTTCCATATTATTTAGATAGTGTGCTATGAAGTGAAGTAGTTCTTTGCAGATGTCTGGTTTATCCTTCAACTTGTGTTTGAGCTATAAGTGATGCAGTGGGATATATGTAATTATGCTACAGCTGCTGACAGGCCTAAAAGTAAATGAAATGTTTCATCTCAATGGGTACGTTTCCTGTTTAAATGTCTAAGAAAATAAACTCAACAGCTTTAGCCAAATTGAGACAGCACTATCTCAAATAGTTCATTTCTGCAACAAACAGCTATTAATAACTCTATCTTATTTGGCCTGTTAGCCTGCAACAGATTAAACTGGTATGTTTGAAGGACAAGGTTTTTTTAGTCTTAGCTTTTATGAAAGCTTTATTTTCAGTTGTTCCTCTAAAATACAATAAATGACAACATTTATGCCTTGTATTTCTCAAATCTGAGGAAAAATGGATGTTGAGAAGTTTAAGAATATTTAAAATGCCAAATGCAACATTCAGAATTAAGGCCTTCTAAAACTGTTGATCCTTAAACTTGCTTTTCAGAACTCTGTTGTCAAAAAACGATGAAACTAAAACAGCTGAAAGAGCAACAAACAGAAAATCTACAATATGACCACGCTCCAGAATGTGTAACAAAGTGTATATTTTGTTTGCAGGTTTTATGACATTTTTAAGCTTCCATGATGATTGACCATTTATAATTACTAATGTATTTATTTTTTTTCCTGCATTTGCAAAACAATGAAATGGACCTGCTCTATAAGTTATTTTCAACTATCCATTGAACAGCAAAGAGATTTGGTTGGTTTGTTTGTTTAACAGCATTTTACTTTGGGGACAATTTGAAATGTCTAAACATTTTAGAATCATCTAGGAATTTATAAATGGAGCTAGGTAACAATTTCCTACTGAAGCTATGCCATATGTTAATTAGTATAATGTTGATGCCATCTTCTGCTTGCATTAGCTCATCACAAGGCGAAGATTTTATAATTATTAACATGCTTTGGAGTTCCTGTTCATATGACTGACAGCAAAGCTTCCCAATTTATTGGGTTTTTTTGTCTTTTGGGGAATGAGGTAAAACCTTCCTAATCCTAGTGCTTAGGCTGTGGATTATTCTGTGTCCCAAGAGAGAAGGAATTTCATAGGTAACAGTTCAGTTGGATGCATTTATCTACACGAGTGATTTGAGAAGCAGTGGTCTGGTTTCTCTTGAGTGGAGATGCACGATACTATGCTGGATGCACTTAAGCCGTTTTAGGTCTAAATATAACTTCAGTAACACTGCCTGTGTGAAAATCCCCATGTATTTAGCTAAGGGATGTGACTTTTTAGCTCATGTGCAAAGCCAGGAAAGACGGAGTCAACCTGGTGCTGTGCTGAGAGAGATTTAGCAGCTTATGTCCTTGCTAGCTCAGGCATCTTTGCAGTGCACTTGATTTCATAGTGAGGATGTGCCCAGCTGTGAAAGCACTGAGGAATAGATATCCTTTCTCCAGATATTTCTTTGTCTTTCCTGGAGAGGTAATATAAGCCTTTTAAGGTACTGGGGCTTTTGAAGCCTATGTTTTAATGAACTTTTCTAGCTTTAGAGTCTTGAACTGTATTTTAATACAAGAAGGAATGTTTAAAGCATTGAACCAAATAGATAGGACATGTATATGCTACTTTGCTATTATTTTCTCACTATCTGTTAATAATGAAGTATAAAACTAATGAGCTGTATCCTATTAGCAAAAAAACAGTCTGTGAGTATACCATCAATATGCTCTGTGGGGGTTGAAAAAGCTTAGTTTAATCCCATGTGTACTAACAGTCTCTTAAAACACACCATGGTCTAGGTCAGGGATGTCCTAAATCTGCTAGATGTGCTGCACCAATAGTCTGAATGTGTGTCACAAACCTTTATGGAGAATTTCCAGACATTTTGTTACTTTTACAGAAATCTTGGACAAATGATGTGAAGCCACTGCCATTGTAGTTGTCCCTGTTCCTTTCTATCCATAGTTCTCTCATTAAAATGAAAAAATCAGCTTGTCATTTCCTTCTCCTCCTTCTTCTAAGTATATGGAAGGCATCAGATAGAGAAAGAGCCTTCTTGTTTACTGGTTTCCCTTTCCAAGAGTTGTTACTCCAACTTTTTTTTGCTAGTGCAATCTTTTTGGTCTCTGCACCATACAAGATCAATGATTTCTGGATCTGCAGTTAATGCCAAGGCATTTTTCTGCCAGCCTCAGACTGCTCACCTCCAAACATGGAACCAAGAATGATGATCCATGTGTCTATAACCCAAATCCTGACTCTCAGAGGTAGTGAACCTCCTCCCTCACTTCTGAGACACGTACTTCCTGTCTCTTCTGCACTGTTCAGCACCTGAGGCTGTCCTGTCTAGAGAATTGGGAAAAGCAGCAATAGTATTGATGAGAACCACACCATTTAGGCACTTGTGAACCCTAGAGTTTATTCAACCACTTAGTTACTTAAAAAATAATAATATTAATAACAGTCACATCAGTTAATGATCTCCATCTTTACTAGGAAAGGACAATGACATTACCTTCTCAGAGCCTAAAAACTCCTCTCTCATTAATACAAATAGTATGAAATTAGTTCTGGTGCCTTTGAAGAAGCCATGTCCAGAATTTGTAGATAAAGAATATAAAAAGCGCCTTAACCATATTGAACTTGCACTACTAGTTTAACAACTGAGAGGGGTGAGTGATGAGGGCATACATTGAGAGGGGTCAGGGTTTATCACATTTGCCAGTACCAGCACTGCAAGATAATGAAGTATGTGGATGTGCTGATCTTCCTGAACCCTCTACAGTGGTAGGAATACAGCACCCAGCACAGAGCGGTTCAGAGAACTGAGTATCAAAAACATACACATTCATTTAGTGTGGTACTCTGCATATAGCAAATTTGCTGCACAACTGGAGACTCTCTGCAGCAAAGTTTGGAGTTAACATGTGTGGGCAGAAGACATCTCTGTCTTCTCTGATGAAAAGCAGAGAATCATTGAATGATTTAGATTGGAAATTATCTGAGGTGGTGTGGTCTGAGCCTCTTCCCCCTCCCTAAAGCAAGGCTAACATTGAGCATTTGTCTACGTTTCTAGACCGGTATCCAAAGCATTCTAATTCTGTCCAGGTGAAATCTGCAAGAAGACACCATGTCTAGGCTACTCAGATATACAAAGCTGTTGCAAAAACCAAACCATCAGAAAATAACATTAGTGATCAGCAAGAAAGCTAATCAAGCAGAATTGGGTGCCTGAATGTAGCTAATGATTTTGAAGTACTTCACAGCCTAATAAACTTTGATCACTCCAGTGGGGATTTCCCATGAAGAACAGACTTGGTACTGTAGTGAATCCATTACTTAAGCTACCTTTGTTCTTGTGAATGGTGTTATTTACATTTCTGTAGGCTTATTCAGAGAGGGAGTATGGGCTGTGTGGAAATAGACTGTGTGGAAGGTGGCAATGTAAATATTTGGAAGAGCACAGTCATTTTCCAGCAGTCTCAAGAATAGCCTATAATTAATTTGTAGTTATATAATTAATTTATAGTTACTTGAACAGGTAAATGTAGCAAGTGCTTATATTAAGGTGGCAAAAGTTTGCATTTTACTTTGCTGAATATACGGTTGTGAGAAATTCTGCTTTTAGGCTTGGCTATTCTGTATATGACCACTGTCTACCTTACTTTATGATTTCAAGACAGAAATGAAATGCTTTTCTTAGGTAATATTTGAGGAGGAACTTTTCTTCATGTAAAAAACCAGAAGAAAAGTATACTAGTTAATTCTATCTTGAATTAGGAAACATATGCATTCTGTGATATGTGAATATTTTTTTGTCAAGGGAAAAATATTAGTTGGTTTGGACAATACAATAATGAGAATTTCTGTGACAATAATGTAGAAACTGCAAAAGAAGGAAAAAAACAAACAAAACCCAAAAAACACAACCAAAAAAAGCTCCAAACTAACCTGTTACAGTGTGAGAGAATGGAACAGAAAACGCAAAATGTCTGCCCATAGGATTCAGAAAATATGTTTTCTCAAGGGCATTAGAAAATACTGGTCAACTATAGTTCAGGCTGCCTGGTGGAAAACTCTTCTGCTGCTTCCTGCTGCCCACACTACTGTCTGCTCAAAATTCTGGCACAGACCCGCACAGCTTTCCATTGCTGACATCACTTGATTGCACCATTCCTTCAAGAGGGTCAAGCCTTATAACTTCAGAATATGTAGCAGCAATCAAAAGAAACTGAACTCCAACCTACACAGCAAGTTTCTGCTTGGTAGCCCCATACAGCTGGCTCTGTTCAGGGTAGGTCAGCATTATAGCAGTAGACCCAGCCAGAATCACTCTCATGCAAGGGAGAATGTGGCCTCTTAATTCTTTTCCCTTATGTTTGAGTTTTTTCTCAAATCCTGTCCCCCACAACCTTGCAGCATTATTGTTTTATGAATACGTTATTTCCATCGAGTACTGGCAGTCCTGAGGTTGATAGGCGGTGAATCAATACCTTTATAGAATCATGAAGCCAAACTAGTTCTGCAGATCCACAGTGTGCAGTATGTGGTTTTTCATTCTGGATGTAATAACTGCAATTTGAAATACGCCTCCGCAAGCAGCGATTGCATGCTTTAAGACGTTCACAATAAGGAATTTAATTAAGAAAGACGAAAGTGCATCACTCCATTTGAAAAAGAAAAATTCACCTGAGATGCTTTTTTTCATTTTTAGGCTATAACAGCAATAACCATCTTTAGCTGAGGACATTTCCTGGGGCTTAATGGCCCATGGTTCTGCTTCTTCAGGTGATATCTCCCAGCAGTCATTAATCCCCTACAAATGCCCTGCACCTCAGTCATTAAATGTGCTTAAACGTGCTTCTTCTGAAAATGAAATACTTCTATATTTAATGCATCTTCCAGGAATAGGAGTGATCTTTCTGAAGTGAGGAATGAAAGGAGTTTAGCAACGTGTCAGAGAAGCACTAATTATGACAAGTGGATAAGTTCTGTTTCTGGAGACAGCACGACAAAGAGTGATTCACAGTCATCCCAATTATATAACAGCTAAATCAGAAATACAGATAGTTATTTGTAGTTGATTTTCTCCTGCGAGGCATCTCAGCATAGAAATAATGCATCCCTCAAAACACAGAGTATGTGCCTGCAGCACCGCTCCACAAGTCTATCCATTCTATCACTGTAAAAGAGAGCTATGTAGTTTTACAAGGTGTTTGTGATGATACAAGAAGGAAAGGAAAAAACAAAAAGAAAAAAAGTAGTAAAATCTTTCATACCTAAAGGTCTGAAACTCTTACAAGTAAGTCTTTTGGTGAGAATTTTATAAGTCTTCAGTAGAAATGGGACCACAAATACAGGACCAACAGTGTCATCAGATGATGTAAACACAGTAGGTAGCCTACCCTTGCTGAAGTACAATTAAAGCTTTGGCTGAAAACAACTGAAGGGAATTTGTCTTGATGGAGGCTGAATGGGGACTGGATTTAATTTTAAATTTTAATTGGAATTCTGTTTACTGATGCATTTTGTTATTTCCATCTTGTGCTACTAAAATGTGTAGATTACATAAAGCCTGCACCTGTCTCAAACAGGTTGTGAGAAGGATCAGGCTTGATTCCATCACATTCGTTTCAACGAGTACTAAATGATTACCTTTTAGGTGTTATGGTCATTTATTATTTGTATTGGACATCCAAGTCTTGAATGACTGTGGAGATGTAGATTTCTGGGCCATGCATTGTTAAATGTTGAATGTTAAATAATGTTAGGATTGGAGTTCTCCTAGTCAGTACCTTTAGATTGCAAATTAACCTGAAAAAAATAACGATCCTGATACGACCCCCAAAATTCCCTTTGTTTTCAGTTTTCTCTGTCCCATCAGACAAAATTTACAAAACCCCTCATTTGAACAAAATATATTTCAGAACCAATTTAATGTTTTAACTTACAGTAAAAAAATTCACTTGCTTCAGTAACCCATAACAGGTGCCAACATTTTGAAATATTCTGAATTAGAGAAACTTAAAGGGCAATGTTTTACGTGTGCACACACACATGCACACACTTCTTATCCTGCTCTCTTGTTTTTTAAACAAAGTTATTACCTAAAGTATTCCTTCTTATGCCCGATCAGTTTTCAGCAAATAAACTAATGGGGGGGTGGGGAGGGCAATTTGATCTGACATTAAAATTGACTAACTGAAAAACCCAGATGAACATAGCCAAGGACAAGATAAGTTGTTTCCAGTACAGCTCATATTTTAAATGGCAGATTGGGGAATAAGTACTGATGTACTGCAGCTAAAATATCTCTTCTGCCATAGATTCAAGTCTACTTCGGGTATTCTACCCTACCATGCAACTTACAATGTCAGCATTCTTCAGATCATTTCCTAAAAAAAAAAACCCAGTTAACGTTTTTACACCTACCTTCTGTCACAGCCGGTGTTACTATTGCCCTCTCTTGTTATATATGACTTTGAGTACTCCAAATCCAAACAAAATTACAAAGAAGGGAAGGTCATGCAAACTTTGCCATTTATCTTGCTTTGGTATCATTCAGGAAGAACAAATTCAAAGAAGAGTCTGCCCAATGAAGAGTAATAGAAAAAGAAAGCATACATTCATAAGGAGAATTTATCAATATGCCTAGAACTTTTGTATGATTCTTCTGGTCAAGAGCTTTCTGATTCATTCATTATATTTACAGACAAGTATAATTTAAAAAAATAAAAATATTCTGTTTCTAACTTTAAATTCTGTGTTTTAGGTGTTGTTTTCCCTCTGTGCTGTGTTTTGGGGAATCCAAATTATGAAGCAGAAACCTTCATCCAAAGAAAAACATCACTGAAAGAGCAGAGCTACCACCACTTTACCTGTGGAAGCAGCGCTTGGGAATAATCTTCTCAGTTCTCCGTAATTAATCCATCATGAATCCTACCAAATTGCAATCGTTTTACACATGATAGGAGAATTTCATTATTCCATATGAAGATTTGAAATATTCATTAGGCTGTGTATTGATTTTTCTTTGCTTTTTTAGAATAATATCTGATTTCCCCCCAATTTAAATAAAATGTTTATTCACAGCATATATCTTACATGGAAGAGATTACAGAGTCTTAGAAACCATGTATAACTAATAGCATTTTGCATTGATTTCATTAGTAATCATATGTGAAAAGTGTTTTTCACAAGAGGAATGATTAAAATCATACTTGTAACCTGATGTAAAGTGACTGACTGACTTCCTGTTGAGGCTAAATGCAAGCATATGTGAATGTCAGTTTTTCCGTAGTGATTGAATTACACTAGAATCTCAATGTCATGCCCAATTCAGTGTTCATAACATACAGCTACATGAGGATGAGTAGTGAAGGCAAGAAAATTATTAAAAACAGCATGATAAAATAACTCAAGCTAGTATGAGTTGAAACATCTTCAGTAACATTGGCCGATGTACGTGTTGTGTAATGCGGGCTTGCAGTTTAGCCTGAACGCTTTGAGTACACCTGCAGCTGCCAGCTTTAGATACTGATGAAGACATACATGGGTATCCCGTTGACTAATGCTACTCACATGACAAAGTAGTTGCGTGGCTGCGCCCTTCGTTACTGGTAGTTTTCTGCCGGGGTGATCTCAAGGGAGGTGCACGTCTTGTCTTTCAGGAGCTCTTGGAAAGATGGTTTGTACTAAGATAGGAAAATTAAATACAAATGGTAAAGGGAGTCTCCAAACAGCGGGACTGGCAAAAATACTGGAACGCAGTTGTTTTTCTTTCCTCACACTCTTCCAATTTTTTATTTGGCTCCAAGGCTTTTAGAAGTGCTTAAAGTCAAGTAGCTAAAAAATGTAGGCTGTCTTGCATGCTTCAAACTAGTAATAATACCTGGATTAAAAAATGGGCTTGTTTGGATTGGGGTTTTTTTCCCCATTCCATTTTCCTCTAAGATGTGAATGACTTGTTAGCAGACTCTCAGATTTAGAGAGATAACTTTCAGTTAACCCATATTTTTGGTCTCTAGCTGTCTGCGTAATTGGATGTTTCTAATAAATTGTCAGAAACGCAAGAATGTTATGTAAAGAGAATCAATCCAGTGTCTGGTGATGGTATCAGCTTATCTTGTAATAATTTTTTACTTTAAAACTCAAGTTTTAAGTTACTCCCTTTGTGTATCATATGCCTTATGTCTATCACTTTAGATTACGCTCAAAGACGTTGAAATATCTGACTGAGAAAGCAGGTGTTAGTTTGATTAGAGGTACTAAAACTTGGGATGCAAATGAAGGATAATACCTTCCTACACCGAAGATGTGTTTAAGTAGAGGATTTAGTTGTGCATCTTCTTCACTTAATGAGATGATGAAAAGAAATTGCTCCATAAAAAAAAGAAAAAAAAATAGGCTTTAAATACTTAAGAAGTCTAATTCAAACTTGTATTCATAACAAGGTAGGCTTCCAAAGTCTTTATAAGGAATTGACAAATACAATTACATACTTCTGAGTTCAAGAGTGGAAATATGTGACTAACACTCTGGTGCCACAGCCAGGATCTTTCTCTAGTACTACCAGTTCTGACCAAAACTTACCATCTCTTTGCCTGAATTTTCCCATCTGTGGAATGGAAGTGATGGCAATACTGATGGTATCGCTCACTATAATCAAAGTATTGCCTTTGGAGTGTTTTCCTAACAAAGCTTTTATAAGATATTTAGGAAATTACAGAATCTGATTCCAGAACAACACCGCAATCTACTAGCTTTTTATGTGACCCCACAAGCTAATGTGCCTGCCTCTTCAAAGTCTGAAATGGAGACAGCAAGCTCACAGGAATATTTTGAGTTCAGTTTAATATAATGCATAAGTAACGTAAGAGTCATATTGAAAGTCGTTTTCCTTATCAAAATAAATTCTTCAAAGAGAGAAGACCGGGACAAAGATTTAACATTTTCTACATTTAAAAACTTGCAGTTTTCCAAGGACACTGATGAGGCTTTGAATTAAATGAATTTTAAAGCTATCCTAATGGATGCCATTTGTTTACATGGACTGATGAAAGGAATGTGATTTCAAAGGTAAGTTCAGATTAAGATGTAAGCACATGTTGTATGTAAATCACCATTTTCTCTTAGTCACTATTATTTGCCTACAAATATATTTAACCATGCAGATAAACTAGTGAAAAATCTGAATGGCAAAGCAGTTTAACTAAGATCTCATCTGAAAGAAAACAGTCAAACTTATACGAGGTGAATTCTAATAAATAAAATATGCAAACCCAGGCACAAGGTATAGTCCAAATATACCCCTGCTCCAGGCTACTCACAGATCCTGAGCTCCACAGAAGGCTTACTTTCCTACCTGAAAAGTATCTCATTTCTCATTTTGATGGGAGTCTGGAAATGAAACATTCCTCAGATTCAATTTGGCAGCCCCAGTTTGGCCAAATGAGGGGGGACTCTACCATAGGGAGTAGCTAACGTGTAACAGAACTGCATCTCTTGTAAAAAGTGACTGATGAAGGCAACCCAGTCATTAAAGTAGAGGCAAATTAAATTCCCTCTTTTCCAAGGCTTTTCAAAACCCAATTTCCTACTTTCAAGGCCTTGCCATGCTGTATAGATTGTTTGAAAGCAAGGTGCAGGAGAAGAGCAACATTCTTTCCATGGCATACTGAGCAAATCAGTCCGAGAACAACTCCTCTGGCTGAAGGCTTGAACATACTCATCATGGATGTCCTAGACTCTTGTTCTTTACAATAACCTTCACTGGATATGTATAAGCAATCTTTTGGATACAGGCTGGAAGCTAGGGTTTGCTCTTCCCAGAGAAGGACTTCAAGGACAAGCACATAGAAACACCCTGGTCTGCATCATTCTCCCACTATGTGATAGGTAGCTATAGCTGTCAACTTGCTTGTCATTATAATTTAAAATACAAACTATCTAAATGCTTCAGGCACCTAACACCAGTACTGGATCTTGTTCAGAATATGTTTATAGCCACTGCATAGAGTGAAGCAGTTGTCCTAAAGATCTCTGGTTTTGAGTGATGAGGACTCTAAAGACTAGATGGCAAATGAATTCAACTATGTGTAGTTAGTATATCGTATTAACTTTGTATTGTTAAGTTACGTGCTAACTGAAGAGGTTGCTTATTGCTAGGATATGTTAATGAAATGATGTTTTGGTAAACCACCCTTCTCCCCTCAGCTTTGTAATGTGCCATTGCTTATTTCTTTAGAGTTTGACTGTGTTGTGTGGTTGGAATGATTGTATTGGATCAAGTGAAATCAGGTGAGTTATGTGAGGACATTAGTGAGCAAAATATTGATACCAAACTAATAGATTTTGTGCAAGTTAACTTTTTTCTTTTAGTGAGCTACTGTTTCATGTCTCTGGAAACAAAACTATTCTTCAGGCTAAAATCCTATCCTCATACATCTGAGTGAGAAACTTCAGAAATAACATTACTAGTATTTGCAGTATTTTGAGTTTGTTTGCCATTAAACTCTCAAATGGCACACCTTGGGGGGAAACATGTAGATAAGCAGAATGTTTTTTCAGCAAGAGTGCTAAAATAGTGACTTTCCCTGCTCTTTCCAGATGTTGTCACGTCCCTGCATGTGGCCTTTCCTGGACTATGTACATGATATCAATTTACTGAAAACCCAGAAGTAAGCAGCTGAGTCCTGTGGTCGCTTGAGAGCTGACCCTGTGCCATTCAAGGCACCAAAAATCTTGCTCTTGAGCTCAGGATCATGGCAAAGGGCTCCCTGTGTGGACACAAGAATGATGCGTTAATTAAAAGTAACACAGTTGTGCAATTCCTTGTTCCCCCAAGTACTAATGAGGTGGGTTTTGTGTTATATTAAAATCAGAGTCCTTTGATGGATAAATGCTGTCAGTGAAACCTGTAAGCTTTGTATACCAGATACAAAGGACTCAGGGCCCTTTCTCTTGTCTTTCCTGATTCCAGTTTTCTCTCAAATCTGTGGGATGAGGGATTTCATTACCTAAACTGTTACCTAAAAGGAGATAGTTATTGAGCATTTTATAGCTTCCTTTTCACAGACAAATTTCTCTGAGCTTTCTGGATTTTATGTCATTCAATGAGACACTAATAGGTTGAATGACACCAAAGGTAGGACTTCAGACTTTGCTCTTTAACCTGTGATAAAAAGAGCCATGGCTCAGCAATGGAGTTCATCAAGAGAAGCAGTAACTCACATAAAATGCTCAAGGCACTGCCACATCTTGCAATATTATGCAAACTATGTTGTCCACGGCTTCTGGAATCCTGTAGAAGGTTCAAAATCTGAGAGGCAAACAAGATGACTTTAATAAGTTATATTTTAAAGTATTTTCCCTTTTAAACCACACTAGTGATTGCATGAGACTTGACTCATGATTTTTAAACTCTTGGGACTGCTAATGCTGAGTGGGAAAAAAAAAAACCTCTCTTCTTGGTCTGTCCTTTTTCCATAAAGCCTCTGGTTCCAGCACAGGCATATACAATGGCTGTGTGGGGAGTTTTGCTGTGTTTCCTGGTTCCCTGCTGATGTTTTACCTGTTTAGTTTGGAATTAAAACAAAGTGGGCCACATGCTTGCTTCTCTCTGTAGCTCTCAGCACATGCAGACCTCAGCCGCAGTACGTCATGTTACCTATCACTGCCAGCAGTTCTGGTCAAAGCAAACAAAAGATGTACTGTGGACTTCAGGATTTTCTCGTTTTACAGAGGAAACAAGTTTAAAAATACTGAGTTTGAAGCACAGATACAAACCACACGGTAAAGCAAAAATAAGATAACTCACACACTGGAGAGGCGCTTCCATATTAACATCAGGGCCAATGGAAAACTTGGCTCCGTCCTTTTGTCATTTTTGCCCCACCTATGGAAAACAGCAGAAAAATGTGGAAAGACTGAGTAAGAATAAACTGCTGAGTGTCCTTGTGTTCATGGTTTGGCATAGAAATGTGATACAAAGTGAATCCTCTCCCCACTGCCCCTAGCTATATTTTTGCTTCCTCTGTTATTCTTTCTTCCCATTTTTCTGTCTGTTTCTCTCTCATGGTTATTTATCTTTTTAAAAACATCTCTGCTGTCTTGCTTTAGGTTTGTTATGTGTGGAGGTACATAATGGCATATTTTATATCCACAAATATTTTCATAGGCAAGAGCCAAACACCTAAAGGTGACTTACTTTCCTCAGTGTTTTTTCAGTCACAGCATCTTCTAGTATTCAAAACACACAATATGCTGTTCATACATTGTTAATGTTAGAGTCATTTTGTTTGTATCTGCCCAGTGCCCTCTAATGATTCATTTTCTATTTCCATTCCAGCAAAATAGCATTGTCTTTTCCTCAATTTCTAGTCCCTCTCCTGTTCCTTTGCTATTTCCATCTGGTTACTTGTCCCCTCAGCATTGTGCTTCAGCTGTCACTGACTGTCTCTCTGCCTCAGCACGTACTATTAGCTTTTCCACACTATTTTCTAACCTGCTGATTTTAGTGTGGCAGAGGCAGGCAGCCCAGTAGTAATAAGGTTTGATTAAAAAAAATGAGATTAAATGGCTAAAGTAAGCCATGGAACATTTTAAACACTTTGGAATTTGTGGTGTTTGTGCTACTTACATTTTTCCACAAAACTCGAATGTCAGTGTATATCAGCACGTAAATTACGATTATAAAAACATTTGCCAGGAAAGAAAAATACTGTAAGAGAATTGAACTACATTTTTTAGATCAAAGAATAGCCTATTATCTTACTGAGTGTGATCATGTCTTTTTCTGGTGTCTGTCTGCATTGAGGTCATAAGCCTGTTATTTGAAGATAATGGCATCGCTCCTTTGCTACAAGTAGCAGGATTTGTGATTTCAGTTCTAACAGCCTTTTACCTTCTCTCCTCTCATGACTCATGGCTGAGTCATTACCTTTAATCATTCTGAAAGCTCAGATTTTATTTTTGCTCTTCTTTTAATCACAGAGCAAGAAAAATATGCTTCTGAGTGAAGGTAAGGTTCTGTACATTGCAGCAGTGTAGGTATGCATCAACATGATTATTTTTCAAAACCCTCAAGTACTCCCAGATTCCTACCCATCCCCACAAACTAGATTTCACAGTGATGTCTAGCAGATGAAAGCCTGATGATCAGGGATTGATGAGAGAAGTGAAAGGGATGTTTCTGAGATTCTGACAGCAAGATTTCCCATTGAAGGTCAAATCACCTTTCGTTTTATTTTACGTATGACTTATTTTTCCTGAAATACAGAGAAGAATAATATATTGATGCTTTCATGGCCAACAATAAGATATATGCTTGGTTGGTTTGGGTATTTTCTTCACCAGCAGTATTGCTATTGTTCATGGGAAAGTCTAGATGTGCCTCATGCCTATGGCTAATTGTGCCTGGTAATTGGAGTATAGTATGTGTGCATATGGCCTTATTAATGAAAAATGCTGAACAATAGTTTGTACTACAGAAGCAGAAGTATTGCTTAGTACTTTGCCCCGAGGATTTCTCCTTGCAAGAAAGCTTCATAGCAGCACTGGAATTTAGTAAGTGTAGTCCTAGGCATTATAGGACTGTGGAAACTTGATGTACACTACAAATGGCTTCCTCTTTGCACCTCTTTATGGAAGCTTGTAATATTTTCCCTAAGGAATCAACTACCTCTTGTGCTGTTACATAAAAAATAACTTACTTCTGAGTGTGGCTGAGACACCTGAGCATTGGCAGAGATGGATATTGTACCATACCAAGCTCCTAAACAAAGTGAAATGATCAGTCTCCCTTCCCTAGCATTTCCAGGTGGGGAAGCAAAGATGGACTTGGGCAGAAAAGTTGCAAAGTGAGAGAGGACCACAGATACAGCAAAACCTGTTGGGACAGTAGAGACACCTGTTGGGTGTACTCTAGCAGAGGGGTGCAGCAAGTGGTTGACAGTTATGAAAACCTATCAAGCACACAGAGTCTCTCATTCAAACAGGAAGTTAATGGGGACACGTATTTCAGAGAAAATGGTCCACAGTGCTCATCTGTGAGTGGTGGTTCTTGTAACTGTTATTATTTCTTTGTGTTTCTTCTCTTCAGGAAGTTCTTCAGTTTCTTCTTTTCCATCATACTGTGCATTGAGTAAATGCAAAGTGTGTGGATATTCTAATACACAGCAGGGAATTTTCTCATCAATACATTAATCAAGAAAATGGAATGGTATGCATTTGACCTGTATTCACAATGCACATATTTATGGTCCTGTCAGATTCTATTGCATCTATATGCAAGATAATGAGAATAGGCACAGTGTAGCACTGACTGTTGAAGCTGATACAAGTACATTCACCAAAGTGCAGCATTTAGTACATACAGAGCGTACACACAGCATACAGTGCTTGTGAACCACTTCTGGTTACTGGATGCAGAGGTCCAATATTCAACAAGTCCAAGTGCCAGGTGCTACACTTTGGTCACAACAACCCCATGCAGCGCTACAGGCTGGGGTTGGAGTGGCTGGAGAGCAGCCAGGCAGAAAGGGACCTGGGGGTACTGATTCACAGCCAGTGGAACATGAGCCAGCAGTGTGCCCAGGTGGCCAAGAAGGCCAGTGGCATCCTGGCCTGCATCAAGAATAGTGTGGCCAGCAGGAGCAGGGAAGTTCATTGTGCCCCTGTACTCAGCACTGGTTAGGCCACACCTTGAGTAGTGTGTCCAGTTCTGGTCCCCTCAATTGAAGAAGGATATTGAGACTCTTGAACGTGTCCAGAGAAGGGCAACGAGGCTGGTGATAGGCCTCGAGCACAAGCCCTACGAGGAGAGGCTGAGGGAGCTGGGATTGTTTAGCCTGGAGAAGAGGAGACTCAAGGGAGACCTTATTGCTGTCTACAACTACCTGAAGGGTGGTTATAGCCAGGAGGGGGTTGGTCTCTTCTCCCAGGCAACCAGCACCAGAACAAGAGGACACAGTCTCAAGCTGTGCCAGGGGAAGTTTAGACTTGAGGTGAGGAGTAAGTTCTTCCCAGAGAGAGTCATTAGCCATTGGAATGTGCTGCCCAGGGAGGTGGTGGAGTCACCATCCCTGGAGGTGTTCAAGAGGGGATTGGACGTGGCACTTGGTGCCATGGTCTAGTAGTCATGAGGCCTTGGGTGACAGGTTGGACTTGATGATCTTTGAGGTCTTTTCCAACCTTGTTGATTCTATGAAATTTCTTTGGCATTGTCAAGGTAAGCAAAGGTTCATATGTTTTCTCCAGGCAGTATTTCACAAGCAATATACTTGCAGCCTGTGTAACAAACAGTAGTAGCTATGAAGTCGTTTTTTATCCGTATGTTGAAGAATTTATCAGGTGTCTTGTGGGCAGATTTTAGGGGGAAACAGCAGTAATGACCAATATTATTATTAATAATAATAGTTAGAAAATATTGGTCACTGTAATATTAGTAAAAATAACTCAACATTTCAAGTTCAGTTGCACAGTCTGAGCTCAGGCCAATGTGCCAAAAATGTGCACTGGGATGTTTTTGTTTTTTCTGGAAGATTTTCTGGAATTTATGGAAAATGTAGTTATGTAGTCTAAATATATTCTGTGGAAAATACTCAACTGTACGGCCCATTTTCCCATTAAGGAGATCTCAGAGTAAGGGAATTAATAGTGCCTGAGTCCTTGAGCTTGTCTGGTTAGAAGATATGCACTTGGTTTTTAAAACGTGGAGATTTATGTCTGAATCCTCACAGAATAGGATATGTAGATCTGTTTTTTGTGTGTTTTCTGGAAGGCATAGGCATATTTCTCAACCACTCTTTAGTTTTTTTGGATAACTACAGTTATAAACCCTATGCTTTTCCTGACTACATATGCAGCAGATGCTAAGGTTAAAAAGGTGCAAAATAATACTACATGGTTTAGTTCTTATGTTGGACTCCTTTGGGGAACAGCTTCTGGTTCGGGAGAACATGAATCATGTAGAAATATAGTTTTCTTTAATGATTTCTACATCTTATTTTCCCATTAATGATTTTGCTATGCTGTAGCAACTACTATTGGAGACCACTACTTTTGACTCTTTCTTACTGCATTCTTTGAAAGGTTTCAGTGCCTTTCTTATACCTTTTGCACAGAAACTACAAAAAAAGAGGAAGAACAGCTAGGTTGAGGACTCCATGCAAGAGAAAAGTACTGCTGTACAGTTTCAGCCTGCTTTTTTGGCTGTGCATTTTACAAAATCTCTGGAGATGATTGCCCAAGTGAACTACAGAGATACCACGTATGAGGACCTGGGGTCTACTTTTCTCTGATGAGCTGATTCCAAGATGAAGAGTCTTACAGATAAGGTTCCTGCTGTCAGTAGCACCTCAGCAAAGATTAGTGAGAAGTGAAAGAGTAACCTCTCCTCTGATGTGAAGCAGCAGGTAAAAAGCAAATTAAAAAGCCCCTTGCTGTGTTCCCTAAGAGCTAATTCTAGATGATGTGTGCTCAGGTGCTGCAATTTCTGTTGGGAAGAAATCCTGGGACTTGTAGTGTATGCTCATATTTAGTGGTCTCCAACACGCACTGATGCTTATACCATTTGGAGATTTATCTCATGCCAAAGTAAAGCTGGTTTTGGAAGAAAAAAACAACTTAAACAAACCAACCCACCCACCCACCCCAAAAAAAACCCCAACCACACCAAACCACAAACAAACAAACAGGTGAATCATTAAACCACAACATGGTTTGGGTTGGGATGCATCCTCCAGTTCAAATCCCCTGCCATGTATAGGTACCACCTCCTACTAGACCTGGTTGCTTAAGGCCCCATCCAACCTAGCTTTGAACACTTTCAGAGGTGAAGCCTTCACGCATTCTCTGGGCAACCTGTCCCAGTGCCTCACTAGCCTTGTGATGAAGAATTTCAAATTAGAAAGAAGTAGCAGCTTGGTCCTATTCCTGCAGTGTTTTACTAAGAAGAGCCTGATCCTTGGCTAACATAAATTGGATAGCTGTGCTGACCTTTGTGTTTGGTTGTTTCTTCTTTTCTGGCTCATTGAATTCCCTCACATCCTATGAATTCCCTCATATCCTAAGCTCATGAAACTGTAGCTCAGCCAAATTCCCTGTAAGAAACGTTTTAAAAGGTAAGTGCAGTACCATATAGTAAGTTCTGTACCTTAGAGCAGAAGTTTTTAACAAAGATATTGGCATTATGATACAAAGGTTCTCTAGACTGGAAACCACAGAACTGTCCAAGTGTCTGTGGCTTTGAATTAATGCACGGGTCCTGCCTTCTAGACTTTTAGTGAGACATCTTCCTATGTGAGAAGACTTCCTACATGAGCGATTGAGCTCTAGGCTGGACAGGTCATTAGCAACTAACTTTTGAAGTACTATTTTCTCTTTGATCCTGCAGCTAGTTGCATGTAAAAAGACTTTTGGACATATTTGTTACTCAAAATAACCCCAAACTCGAACAAGGTTCAGGAGCAGTTGAAAGTGAGCCAAGAATTTGGGAACTGTTTGCATTGGACACTGACATCTTGTGGTGCAGTTTAGTTTGGGGATGGATCCAGATGGAGATTTTGCAAAACCTGCAGCTGTGAAAATGCTCTCCTGGATCAAAATTATATTCAGCATGAGTTTTACATTAAAATTCACTAGGATTTCTAAAGGTAGAAGGTCTCACATTCCCAGGTGTGTTCCCAGTCATAAACTGTTGATATTTTAAAAAATACCTTGTTTTCCAAGGCAGTAGAGCTAGCAGAGTCATCTCAACATCAAGTAGTAGAGCTGACACAGTAGCTTCACAGGGTTTTCCTACTCTATTCCAAGCAGTATAAAAAAGATATTATCATCAATGAAAGATTCCAATATTCACAGAGAAATATGGCTTTTTTCCAGAGGATAAGAGGTTAGAGAAAAAGAGCAAAGTATCCTCTTGGTCAGTACAAAAGCTTAAAGATTTCTGTTTTATGTGCAGATATCTCCAAAACTGTTTTACTTGTAAGCTTTACTTATCCATTTCAAGCAGCACTGTGGTGTTTTGACAGGTCATTCCAAAGCAGTAGTAAAGTTTCATAGCAGACTTACTCCTGGTGCAATCCAAAAGAAGAAGAAAAGGAGCATTTGTAAAACACCATGCAGTAATGTGCAAAGTGGGCTAGAGAAAAGACAGGTAGTTTTTTGGTAGTTGAATAAGGACAGCAAAAATCTAACAGGAAAGTGCTTATTATCCCAGACACTCAGTAGGTTCAGGCTTAGGGCCTAAAGAATGAAAAGACATGCACTGTTTTGCTGGCAGCTGCTCGCCTCAATGTCTAACTTAATGAATTGTGCTGTCATGCTGGGACTTGAAGCAGTCCAGTGAGTAAGGCTTCCCTGCTGCTTTTCTCTTTGACTGCATTACACAACCAGCTCTCTTTCATATTTTGATAGTGACATCTATTGGAGCTTTGAAGAATAATCTGTTGGGGAAAAAAAGTATCAAAATGTACATTAGTGAATGAATTTTCAGTTAAAATAAAAGCAGATATATATCTCTCATCAAAACATACACAGGAATGAAAACACTAATGTGGAAAAGAAAAATGTGGCAGGTGTTCGAATCAGATTCAAAGGGGAAAAAATGCATTACTCCCTTTTGATAATGGGTGAGCTTGGAATCTTTCTCAGATGTCTGAAATTTGTTTAGAAGAAACCCAACAACCAAAGCTGCAGCCTCAAAGTGAAACAAATACAGGTTTTGATTGAACCCCCTATAGCTATACACAAGACTTTGCAAACTATTGGCAAGAACATATCCAACAAAGTGTGTACATAGCAGTTTACCAGTCAGCAAAAGCTTAGCAAGCCATCCTCATGAAGTCTGTACAGCTGAAGGGACACAAGTATCCAGATTATATAGACTGGAATTAGCTCCTGATTTTCTAAGCAAGCCATCTTCACACCTTTAGATTGCAAGGCTTGTGTCTGTTTATGGCAAGCCTCACGGCAAGGCTCCTAGACTCATCCACAGATGTAAGACTGATGCACAATGAGTAAGTGGCCAGTGGATTTACAGAACAATGAATTAGCCAATGTATTCAAGTTCTTCAAATGTACACAGGGAATAAGAAGACTTTAGCATGCTGTACCCTCTGTCAGCAGTAGACAGTCAGTGCTGCCTCTCAAAATCTCCAGCAGAAACCTGAAGATCCAAAATGTGCAAGGCGAGCATGCTGTAGCAAAACCAGTCTCCAGGACAATCCCTTCCCCTGTGTTCCCTGCTCTCCTCAGGACTCCCAAAATCCCTTCATGCACACAAGAGAAATGTGTCTTACTTTCCTTAACCCATGTCTCTCATAACATCTGGTCCATGATAAATGTCCTCATATGAAAGTTTCAGTATCACAGTGTCACCAAGGTTGGAAGAGACATTTCGTGTTTATTTGCTAGAGATTGTGATTTCAGGGCTTTTAATCTTCTATACAGATATGACAGAATTCCCCAATATTTCAGATGATGAAAGAAGAAAGAGATTTCTTTGCTGCCTGAGTTTATAGATTTTGGTAGGGTTTTATTTGGGGGGTGATTTTTTTTTTTTCATATTATTTGATTTCAGTTAATTATGGCTTTTAAAGGAAACTTATTCTCTCAAATGACCAAAGGCTTTTAAGTCACATCTTACTTCTTGATACCGATTCACCTATGTTAAGATCTGGTTTTGCTTTTATTTATTCTTATATATTTTCACCAGTAGCAACATGTCTTATATTGACTCCAATATGATAATAAAAACATAACTCAGTCAGGGAGCTAGTCAGAGATCTTACTAAGAAATGAAGAGGTGAAGTGCAATCTTAGAATAGCAAACATAATTGACTCAAACAATGTGAGTACCAATGCACTTCATAAAGTCTTTAATAACTTGACTATTTTCTTCACTGTATGTTTTGCAAATCTCTGTGCATGAAGCCCCTCATGTAATGTATAAGACAATTAGTAATGTCTGCAGTGATTGTTCTCCTGTAAATATACCCATTTCTCCCACTGCTGAGTGAGAAACGTTCAATTTTTGCAGCCACCATTATGTTCTCCAATCTTATTCAGCATTTACAGAGCCCGAGGGAGAAATAAAATGTTAATGATGTTGTAAAGACACTTTTTATAATGAAAATATATCCAAATTAATCTCACCTGAAATTTATTTAATAGGAATTCTGTCGTATTATTTGGTGCTTTAAAAGTGTATGTGAAAGGATTAAAATAGGAAAAGACCTCAAAGATCATCAAGTCCAACCTGTCACCCAACACCTCATGACTAACTAAACCATGGCTTCAAATGCCACATCCAATCCCCTCTTGAACACCTCCAGGGATGGTGACTCCACCACCTCCCCAGGCAGCCCATTCCAATGGCCAACAACTCTTTCCATGAAGAACTTTCTTCTCACCTCAAGCCTAAACTTCCCCTGATGTAGCTTGAGACTGTGTCCTCTTGTTCTGGTGCTGGTTGCCTGGGAGAAGAGACCAACCCCTTCCTGGCTGCAGCCACCTTTCAGGTAGTTGTAGAGGGAGATGAGGTCACCCCTGATACTTCTCTTCTCCAGGCTAAACAATCCCAGTTCCCTCAGCCTGTCCTCACAGGGCTTGTGCTCAAGGCCTCTCACCAGCCTTGTTGCCCTTCTCTGGACATGTTCAAGTGTCTCAATATCCTTCTTCAATTGAGGGGACCAGAACTGGACACACTACTCAAGATGTGGCCTAACCAGTGCTGAGTACAGGGGCACAATGACTTCAATGACTTCCCTGCTCCTGCTGGCCACACTATTCCTAATACAGGCCAGGATGCCACTGGCCTTCTTGGCGACCTAGGCACACTGCTGTCTCATGTTCAGCCTACTGTCAATCCTTTCTGCCTGGCTGCTCTCCAGCCACTCCAACCCCAGCCTGTAGCGCTGCATGGGGTTGTTGTGACCAAAGTGCAGCACCCAGCACTTGGACTTCTGCCATCCTGTTGGACTCTACCCATCTGTCCAGCCTGTCAAGGTCCCTCTGCAGAGCCCTTCTACCCTCTAACCAGGTTGGTGTTATCTGCAGATTTACTGATAATGGACTCAATCCGCTCATCCAGATCATCAATAAAGATATTGAACAGGATGGGGCCAAGCGCTGATCTTTGGGGACACCACTAGTGACTGGCTGCCAGCTGGATGTGGCACCATTCACCACCGCTCTCTGGGCTCGACCATCCAGCCAGTTCCTAACCCAGCGCAGAGTGCTGCTGTCCAAGCCACAAGCTGCCAGCTTGGCTAGGAGTTTGCTGTGGGGGATAGAATCAAATGCCTTGCTGAAGTCCAGGTAGTCACTTTTCTCCATCTATCTGTACTTTCAAGATCATAGATTGCTCAAATGAATATGAGAATACTAAAAGCAATAAATGAAAGCTTCTTTCTCTAGGCTTCAAGAGATACCAAGGGAGAAATTAATTTAACTGAAATAAGCAAATATCACAAAAATATGTGCTGGCTGCTTAGCAAATAAGAACAGAAGAAACAAAGGGTAGGATTCTGCAAAGGTCTTTTACACAGGTACCTGGTCCTAGTAGGGCCGGGAACTTCTAATATACTTGACCATCCTCCAGCAGCCTCTGGAAAGGTTGACAGCCCTCTCTGTACTTCACTTCTGTCATACAGTTGGTACATTAAACTCAGAAGGCTCCAGCCTGTATTTGCACGATGCTGTGCTAATAAGCTTCTTGGAACATTGTGTCCTGACAGCACAGGGCAGAGACATCCTGCCCGAGTCTGTCATGCTTTATTAAAATCCACCTTCATTTCAGCTGTGACAAACCACAACTCTGTGCAAAGCCACCTGGATGTTTGCTACATCACTTTCCCCAGTATTCATGCTGGGGAGATAGCGTGTTGGTTGGGCACATCACCAGAGCAAGGCAGTAGAAAGACACTGCATTAAAGTAATGATCTCTCCCAATGACACCTAAACAGGTTGTACAACCAGGACTACAAAAATGAAAGAATTATTTTTAGACTGCAGGAGGAACATAAATACTTAGGAAAAGTTCTAAGTCTAACTACATGAATAGTCATGTTAAAAATAGACTAGGAGTAGATCTAACAGGAATGGAAAGAACTGATCTGCAGAGAAAACTTTAGGAAGTCAGACAGTATTAAGGATCAGCTGAGAACTGCAAAATATCAAGGTCAGAATTGTAAAAGGAATGCAAAAATAGATTTTAAAAGTATGTTTAGAAATCCAAATGAGTGCCTGGTTTCAGTTTTATATGAAGAGGAGAATATAGTACATGAAAGCACTATGAGAATGGTTGATAAGTTTGAGAGCATTAAAAATGACCATTGGTAACAAAACTAAGTAAGCTTAGTGGGTTCAACTTTGGACACCCATTATGCACTGCTGCAAAATAATGAAAGAATAAGGATGCTTTCATCAGTGGAGAACAACAGAAACTGCACTTCTATTAGACAAAAAGGGACAATTATCAAAGTAATTCACTGCTTACTAGTCTGACCTCAACAGAATTCAAAAGTGTTTAAAAAGGAAAGGAATATTTAAAATGTGCAGGTAAATAGGAAACAGAATAAAATACAGCATGGGTTAGCCAAAGCAAGATCATGCCTGACTGAATTTCTCCATTTCTACATGTGGTAACTGCATGTTGTGTCATCTGTCAATACTTGAACAAATAATTATATAGAAGATGCATAAGAAATTATTAGCAGAGCTGGGAGAGATTATGATAAATGATAAATTTTAAGCCATTGAAAACAGATAACGTGGATTACTAAATACCCTAGGTCTTTTCAGCCTCAAAAGAAGCCTGCTGAAAGGGAATAAAATCCCAAGTAGAAAGGCAATCAGTAGGGGATGCTTAATAATTTCCTTTAATATTGGAAAATCTAGGGAACATCAAATGACGTTATAGGCTGCTAGGTTCAAAAGAACCACATAATTAAGTTTTTTAGTGTGTAGCTATAGAATGTTATAAATATAAAAATTGCTTATGCAGTTCAAACAGATTTAGGTAGAGTTATGGAGCAATCAAAAAAAAAATTGACCATGGGCTCTTCAACACAGAAATCATGTACTTACCCTAAGCATCACGGTAGAAGGGAAATTTTGGTTCACCTGTTCTAGTTTTCTTAGAAGAAGCTGATTAAAACCATCCTGGGAGTTAATACTAGAACTTCTTTGGACTCAGTATTCATAGTCTTATTATTATTTAGCTTTTCTCTAATTACCTTGGCACAGAATGTTTGATTGCAGAAATTAATATTTAGATGGTAAAGGTGAAAGACATCAGGACAGACAGATCTGGATGAAGTAAAATCCTAAGGAATAAAATAACAGAAAGGTAATGAGTGTTAGGAATAGAATAGAATAGAATGGGACAGAACAGAACAGAATAGACTAGAATTAACAAGGTTAGAAAAGACCTTTGAGATCATCAAGTCCAACCCATCACCCAACACCATCTAATCAACTAAACCATGGCACTAAGTGCCCCATCTAGTCTCTTCCTAAGCACTTCTAGTGATGGTGACTCAACCACCTCCCTGTGCAGCCCATTCCAATGGCAAATCACTCTTAACTGAAGGGCCCAGAACTGGACACAGTACTCAAGGTGTGACCTAACCAGTACTGAGTATAGGGGCAGAATGACCTCCCTGCTCCTGCTGGCCACACTATTCTTGATACAGGCCAGGATGCCATTGGCCTTCTTAGCCACCTGAACAGCAATGTCATTTGCTGAAGCGCTAATGACAAAACCTGATGCTAACTCAAAACACAAGTTACCAAGAGTAGTGGAGAAGGAAGAGCTGGGTTTTGTAGTTAGTTATAACGGTCTCTAAAGAGCTGTGGTTGAGAAAGGAGGAGGTGTTCAGTGAGGAAATTCCTTGTAAATATGAAAAAACAATAATACTATTTTTACAAGATACTGATGATATCCTGCCCATAATCCTGTAATACTGGGTATAGTTCCAGTCACCTATGCACAAAAGACAGCAATAAGGTTGTTTAGAGACTGCAAAAGGGCTCAATGTCTAAACAAAAATCCAAAGGCTGAAACAGTATGACTGCTTTCACAGACTGTAGTTTGCATGGTAGCTGGAATTAACAGCTTGTTCAGATTGAGGACACAACAAATGATGCTTTCAAACTGGCATAACAGGCTGTCTGTTCCACAAGGGTGGAAGAAGATTGGAAAGCCTTGCCACATGCTAACAGGTAATCAGAACACAGCTGGGATGCACTGGGAGAATAAAAGGGCAGTTTGCATATTACCTTTGAGTCCTTAGTTAGGGAGTAAATGTCAAAAGAGGGGAACTGATAAGGTAATTGGCAAAGAAGCTTTAATATATGACATAGTCATAATAAATTTAGAATGAGAATTTGAAAGCTGATGTTTTGGAATTGCTTGCTAGTATGGCTAGTTGCCTGTGGTATCAGAGTTCCTTGCCTTTCCTGTCCTACACCAAGTCATATGTGTGTTTTTACAATGCAAAGTTAGAGAAAGAAATTAAATAGGTACTTCTTCTCTTACCATCCCTTCCAATCAGAAAAGCAGAGTTATTCAGCTGACTAAAAGCTCACTTGGCTTTGGTGTCATGAAGTGCAGACATTTTGAAGGACTGATTCTGTACTGGAAGTAAACCAAGTTGAGACACAACAGAAATTTTAGTTCAATTGTGTGGGAGGCTGGCTGGGAGGAAGCTCTATTGGAGACACTAAAGATAAAAGTAGTGGGAAATTAAGACTTCACATTTTGGGCCTCTTCCAACTTCTATAACAGTTGGCTATTAAGAAGTAACCATTTCCCTAATCTCTGAAGCATTGCAAAGATTTACATAGGAAATAGCATTGCTAAATTAGAGTATTTAATATTGTTGCTTGTATACAAACCTTGATATCTGACAGCAAATGCGATCAAGGTAAATTCTTTTGCAGATGTAATTTGGTGCTTGCAACAAGGAGATAACTACTGAAGGATAATACACTCATATTTACTGAGTGCAAGTGATTCTGTCGTACTGACACCTGGCATGCTCTTAATTCACAACCCATTTAGTCTCTGTTTAGTTTATATGTAAATGAGGCTTTATCTCAACTATTAATAATTTGTGATTTTGTAACAGATTCTGTTCAACCTACATCACCAACTGTGGTCTTTATATGTGTGGTGTAATGATGCCAGATACAGCAAACGATGCAAATCCTCCGATTTCACTGATAGTGATACGTTTACAGTAATGCATTCTTTTCACAAACATATCAAACTGTGTTTTCCAAACTAAAATCAGAGGGCTTTCTTTCCAGTATGAGTCATTGTTTCTAATCTTTCTCTTTTTTTTTTTCCTGCAGTGAAGGCTAGAGAAACTGTTCAGTTTTCTGGGAATCTTAACTAGTACTTGATTATATCCTGCAATTTGGTCTATATTTTGCTTAAATATTTTAGGATAATACTGTTTTGCTTTGGCAGGGGGGTTGGACTCTGTGATCTCTGGAGGTCCCTTCCAACCCCTATCATTCTGTGATTCTATGATATTTTTATAATCGTGTAATTTGCTTAGGAAAGACACCACCAAAATGTTCCATTAAAGAAGGAAGAGAAATTAATTTCAGTTCTTAAGAAATGAAGCAAAGCTTTGCTAGCATATTTTTCCCCTCCTCCCTGCTTATATTGCTGTAAGGTGTGTAGGTCCTTTGCAATTCATTCACTATTTCATACTGGTACAAAATAGAACACCCTATTCTCATTTTTGTCACTGCATTTCATTTTATTTACTACTTTGTTCTCCTTCAAGATGTTGCTTGATGCTGTGCTAATCCATTGGCTTATTGCTATTACAGTATTTCACAGCTCTCCTTTGTTGCTAAGCTCCTAGATAAATGAATCATATGACCTTGCCAGTTTCTCTCTGTTAACACTGCTGTTGTTTTCCCTTGAAATTTTGTTCTTCAAATTGCAACAATTGTCTAACTAAGGCTCTACAGCTGGGTACTTGCAGTTAATTGGGGCTGTTAATTGACTAGGTGGAGACATTTGGATAAACCAAGAACACCCTGGGAACCTGCTGTCCTCAGTATAAATGATTGCTCAAGGGTAAATGGTGAAGGATGTTTTTTCCAGTACTCCTCAGAGTTTTCAGCAATATGATGAAAGGAGGTATCCCATTCTGGAGGTAGGTGTTATGATGTGCTATTACAGTAGTATTAATTGAGAACAACTGAACCTGTTAAGGTTGCTTTGCTCTTTAGGCAAAATTATTTTGGTGTCTCTAATAGTAATTTTGTGGGTTGAGTTGTTGTTGCTTGGTTTAGTTGGGGTTTTTTTGGGTGAAGTTTGCCTTTAGCTTGCTTGCACGTTGGGTTTGTTTTCTTCTTGATTTTGTTGTTGTGGTTTTATTTTTTCCACTCTTTCCTCTGCCGTTGTCCCTGCTTTATTCTCAGACCTTTTTACTCATGAAATCTAGGGAATAAGGTTTGAGGCCTGCTTTTGGAGGTTGTTTGTTGCTTGTTTTCTGGGAGGATTTTTTGCCTCCTCTTGGAAATGGTTGTTTAATTTTGTTGGGTACTATTCAGGTAATTGACAATGCCTTTTTCATACCTGAGGATTTCTGCTCTCAAAAATTACCTGTGTAATTTTGAAGTAGACTCTAATCAGGTACACATTTTCAGAGAATAGTAGAAAGTCACAGTTGGTGGTGATGATGGCCACAGACATTCTTCTGAGTCTTGTTAATGACTGACTGGTCCAGAGAGCTGTAGCTCTCTTTTCTAGAGCGTGCTGGCAGACACTTTCTCTGGCTGTGTTAAGTGACAGTGTGTTATTTTGTCCATGCTAATCTGTTATCTCTTTAGGCCAGGGGGCACATCTTATTATTGTTTAAAGTTATGAATGTGAATGGCAATACAAGTACAACTTTTAACTTTTTCTCTTTTTGCCTATTAATTTGGTATAATTTAAGTTGTAAGTGTCTTGGTATGTGTCCTGGGCATTATTTTTACTGAAGTGTGTCACTTTTCATTACATTAAATGAATACTCATTTAATTTCCTGTCTCACCTCTGAGCCCATTTCATTAATGTCAGGATTATTCTTACATCCCTCTGAGTCTTAAATACTACCCTTATTTTAGTATCATCTGCAAATTTAATGATCTGACTTATTACAGCTTTATCTAGACCATTGAATAAAATATGAAAATCTGCTGGTGTTAATCTACAGCCCTGTGGGACTTCACTCCTCAGCAGGTGGCTTTCCATTTTGCCTCCAATTACCTTAGTTTTCTGGATCCTGACTGGTACCTTGGAACTGCTGGTCGCTGAAACCATGCAGCTACTGTTACTTCTGGAGCCAACTGAATTTTTTACAGGGAAAGCAGGTGCCCCATAAAGGTCATGGATGGGAAAGAGATAGACTTTAGGATACACAGGGAACATCAACAGAATGTGGCTGGGATATTTCCTCTCTGCAGGAGGGGGAGAATTAACAAAAAAAAAAAAAAAGAAAAGAACAACAAAATCAACCAGTAGGTATTAAATAATCAGAGCCAGGTTCAAAACAAACCAAAGGAGATGGTTCTTCATATACATGGTTGAACTGCAGAACCTCTTGTAAAAGAATAAATTATGTGATTAAAACCTCTAATTAGTCACTAACAATATAAATCTCCATGAGCTTGTTAGTGACTAAAATAAAGGAACCAAGTGCAGTTCAGGAGGGGCTTAAAATGAAGCACTGAAGGTTTTGGAGGCTGATAGAAAGTTATGAAGTGAACTGTTCTTCTATTTCATCCTTTGGCAGTGGCTTTTTTCTCCCTCATACCCAGCAGTTGGTTTTACATTCTGTTGAGAAAACAGAATACCTGTATTCTGGGCTGTGGGAGAAGAGAGACCTGGTAAGTTTATACTTTGATTCCTTCCTCTTTCTTCTCTGACATGATCTTCAATATGTGCTGTTATGACCCCGGAGCCATAAGCTTACAGTGACAGAAATTGCCAATATTAGATGATTTTTGCTAGCTGCAGAGTCTTCCAAATTCTGCTGTAGTGAGGTTGGTAAGTAGAAACCTTTTAAAGGGAGAAGGAAGTAAGGCTGCACATATCTGAAATGGTTACAGCTGCTGTCCTTGCCTTTCACAAATACAGCTTGATAAAGTAGACATAACTGTGCACCACACAGAGGAAATGCAGGTAATGTTGAGGCTGGTGTTAACAGTGGGATCCAGATGTTTCCATGCCTTTTTAGGGAACCAGTAGCTGCAGGTTATTTGTTTCATGCAGGTGACTATGGAAACACCCCCATGGTACCCACACACCCCTTCTGTTCTATCTTCCATCTTGCAGGATGATGGCAGTGGGGAAAGTGAACATGAAATTCCTGGGTTTCTATCTTTCACCTTGCAGCTTGGGAACTTACAGTTCTGTCCGTATTTATACCTGTCTGTGGGTGAGCTCTAGGGAGGCGACGGGGGAGAGGCAATTTTAAAAGGCTGGAAAACTACTGTTCAATAGCCTTTAGTCATCTGCAGGACCTCTTGCCAGCTGATATACCTTATTAACAGCACAGGCTAGGCATTTAGGGAGCTACTGCATCCAGAATCTCTTTCATAGACAAGCTGTTCATACTCTGCAGGACCACAGCATTTGGTGAAGGAGGCTGAGCAATCTTTATTGAGGCAGCAGTGTGACCTCATACCCTGCTGCTAACAGAGGCATAACAGCAATGGAAGATTAATTTTCTATTTCTTTCCCCAGAGTGTGAAAGTGTATGACTTTTAAGTACAGTCTCAAATCAAAGAATTAGATGGTAAAAAAAACGAGTTTTGTTTTCACTGTTCCCCATTTATTAGGTTCATTCAGATGATGCACAGTTAACATTCAATCTTATGTTTTTATCAACTTACCAACACTTTTATATCACAATGTGCAAAACAAAGAATGTGAATTGTAAGAAGAGGAGAAACGTAATTTCTGAGGTTGCATTTCTTTATACACTCACATTTGGTATTATTATTTCCTGGTTAGAAAATGCATCATTTTTATACTTCCCTCTTCTAGTCTTCAGATAGAGCATCGAGATAAAATCATGAGATATGAACAAAAGGACTGTGTTGTACACTTCTTGCATTTAATGTAACCTGAACTGAATTGATAAGCTGGAAGAATAGTTGTAGCTAATGAAACCAGCAAGAACAAAGTAATACATCAAAATGTGGTGGTTTAAAAACACATTGGCACCGTTTGAGAGTGCTGAGTTCATAATAGTAGAACGTAGGATCTGATCTTTGAGAATTATGTCAGTGTTATGCATCAATGAGCCATTTGATGCAGTGCTCTAAGATCAGTCCATATTTGATGCTGCAGAAACTGATACCTTAAATTTCTAATTTCAGAAACAGTAACGCAGTACTCCTAGTTGGACTCATTTAATTCGTGTCAGTGAATGTGCAGTTGGGTTTGTGCTGAAAGAAAAAAAAGGGTGGGAGTACAGAAATTTTTAGGCAGTTCTTTAATGAAGGGGAAAACAACCTGGAAAGACAGTACTGCTTATTCTTCACAGAAGAGGTCCATAGATCCCTCACATTGTAGATCTTTAAGGCACCAAGCTTATTAGCCACAGCACTGTAGGAGCAGCCATGCTCCTAACCTTCAGCCACTCATGGCAGGTTCAGTACATGCTGGGGGACATTGCCAAACCTCTCTGAGGAAGAACTAAAGAGTCAGAAAATGTATTAATTAAGGGTTTCTGGTCTATTTAGCCTTGGGAACTCTGAGGCAGAAATTGATTGTAATTCTCTCCTACCAAAATCCGAACTCAATATTTTTGCTGAAAGAAGAGACAATTTTCCTGATTTGATGCATTCCTTGTAGATTTGGTTTGGACTTGCAAAATGAACAACTATTACATTATGAAGTACCCTACTTTTCTCTTCAGATGTTGGCTGAGGGAATGGGTAGAACCAATGACATACTTGGAAGATTGGCATTTAAAACATTTTTCACCATTGAAGAATATTTCTGCAGTTCCTTTTCTGCATTCTCTGGCAAAATTGCAAAACAATCAGTTTGCTCACTTTTTCAAGAACTTCATGCAGTCTTTGTGGGTTTAATTATCACTGTCATTATATGTTTTTACTTTTTTAAAACTTAAAAAAAACACCACACCAAATTTTCAAGTACTTTCAAAAAGCGGATGTTTGTATCTAGCTGTACCCAGCAGCTGAAGGTGGGAGCCATCCTGGACTCCCTGTTTTCTGTATGCCACTCACAAGCAGAGGTTTGCCATGGAAATATATTCTAATATGAACTAGTTTGAAAGTAGTTATTGTATCTGTGATGTGTGATCATGATGGAGTTACCTTTAATTCTCATTCCTTGCTTCCTGCTTGAACCAGCACATTTCCAAAGACTTGACTTTCTTGTCTGAAGTTATTGGTCATGTCTCTCTTGAAACCCTGGTGACAAGTAGAAGGGAAATTCCAGCACTGTAAATATTTCCCAAAAATGCAAATTGAATTTAGTTCAGTTAGGGAATTTGTTTTTAAGTGTTCCAATTTGTGCAGACATTGGATTTATGCAAGGAATATTTCCACTTCACATGTTGCAGATGATGTTATTGTTGTATTACCTTTTGATCTATTTGCCTTTTCCCGTGTTGTTGTCTTAACTAAAGAAAATAAGATGCATTTTAAAAAAAATCTCAAGTCGTTGCAGCAAGTCAAGAATGGGTAGACTAAAACACTGTAGTTTGAGAGTTGACCTAAAATAATGGTTTAGAGTGAAACTGATAAGAAGCTGGATAATAGGACAGCAAGCAGGATGTCTGTAGTCCATCAAGGACTAAATGAGATCTATATAAAGCACCAATGTAATTGTAAAATCAAGAGACATAGACTGGAAAAGATCCAAAGATAACATTTGAAGATATGTCCTAAACAGACCATGTGGTTCTGCTAAAAGATTAGAATGACACTGTGTATTTAGAATAAAGGTAAAGCAGATAAACCAGTCCAAAAGTCTTAATAGTTGCCGGAATATATCCAGTAAAAACCATCAGCCAACTTCTAAGGAACTGATTCCCTGACTATGAAGTGGAGCTGTGGCTTTGATACCATATATTCAAGCTGTAGGGGAGGCAGACCCTTTTAGTGTTTGGATCTAGTGCGTGGAGCTATGCTTATTGCTTGGCATGTTTTCTGAAGAAGCAGCCCACCTCATAAAAGCCAAACCTTAAGGATAGCCGAATGAATATGGTCTCTGGTTGGTGCAGAAACAGTTTTCCCTCTAATTAAATCACTGGAGTGGCTCAATAGGGGTTGGATCATTGACATGTTGGCTGCAGACGTTGGAAGAGGCAGACCCAAGCAGCAGAAGTAATCAAAACAGCATTATATATTCCAGGGCACTGGCTTCATCAACAACTTTGACAGATTCATTACTACATAACTGAAATACCAAAAACTGCCACAGAAAGGATGCAGAAGTCACCAGAGAAAATGTCACATACTCTCTTGGAATTAATCTTTTGGGGCTCTGGTGTCTCCAGACACAATGGTTCCTCAGCAGGTAGGTGTCTTCTAATAGCTGGTATCTGTCACCTCAAAGCGCGACTAGAAGGCAACAATATGTTAGAATTCCAGAAAGTGTAGGTTTAAAATAAAATTTAAAAAAAAAAAAAAGTCAGAAACCCAAACAAACAAAATGAAAAGAACATGCAAACAAAATCACAGAACCCCAGACCTAACAAACTGAAACCCATTGGTACCCATTTCAAAAACATGGACTTGTTCAGGATGCTTTATAAACAGTCAGAAAAGAAGTTGCAACAATGTCTTGCAACATCTGCTTTTGGAGGTATGAAAGACGTCAACTCCTCAGATAAATTGTGGCTGTCTGATCATCTCAGCTCCTGTTTGAAGATGCAGAGAGAGGAGTAGATTCTATACGGTACAAACAGCACATATAGAGACAATAGAATGGAAAAGTATAGGTTTATGTGAGTGTTGTCTGTTCCTCCAAGATTTTTGGAATGAAGAATGAGCCTGTCCTTTTAGTAAGCAGTAGTCACTGCTGTTCTGAATTATTTGCTCTTAAATTAAAAAAAAACCCAAATGATACATGAAAGTTTGCATTTCAAATGTCTTCTGCAATGTTGAGGGCCCACATTTTAACTCCAAGTACTTTGTTAATGATATTTCTGAAGGTGGTCCATGCCTCATGCTAAGCATTCAGAGTTGGACTAGAATAAAAGAGGCAAGATATTTTGAGGGGAGGAAGAAGTTAATTCAAGCCTTGGTTCAGACTTCAAAGCATGAAAAATAGCTGTATCCAGTTTGTTAGATAGAGAAAATAATTGCAGGATTATCATTCTATCCAGGTATAAGCTTTCTTAGGCTAGCTTCACTTCTCATCCTCACTCCAAACGGAGGAGAGGCCACTTGCATGCTAACTGCCTTGAGAAGGAATCAAAGAGAGATTAAAATTCAGAAGTATCCTTTGAATTACTATTTTTAGGCTGTGTAATCTGTATTGTAACTGCTCTAGCAAAGAGAATTTCAGAAGGTCAAGATCTATTCAGGAAGCATCAGAGCTACAATTCTCATGGGACAAAACACAGCAGTTCTTCCAAAAATAAACCTAGTTACAAGAAATCACATTTTTATTTAGGGCTTTTGAAAGTGCATCTATTAAATAAAAATCTGGCATGTTCTTTATCTTTCAAAAGCTTTAAAAATTGTCATGGAATGCATACTCTTCTCTAGCTGGTTATTTAAGTTCCTTTGGTTTTGTGAGATCTGTAAAGTACAATGATTTCCCATTGTGGAAAGGCCAAGTATTCTGTGAACCAGTGTCCCAAAACCCCACTTAGGCACTAGAAGAATTGTAAACATAAATCCCAGGCAGATAGTTAATACTTCATATATGACATTGTTAGGCACTAGTTGGTATGAAAATCCCCCAGCTATGCAAATTTAGTTATTGTGGGGTTTGGGGGGAGGGGTTTAAAAATGCTTGTTTAGGGAAACAGACTTGTACAGCCTGTTCTGATCCAGATTTAGGCAGATAGATACAGTTCAAATCTCTAAATTTCTTGGAAAACAGACTTTCTTAGCACTCCAGTCAATCATCAGGAAGATCATTGCTATCACCTGCTGACCTAATTCCTTTTCTTTCTGATGGGACCACAAAAGACTAGATTAGAGACCATTGTTGGAAGTTGGAAACACTTTTCTTTCTTCTAGCTAAGATGTTGCTGCTTTTGGGGGGGGGAGCCTGTGGAAGTGGTTGTGTTCCGTTCAAAGTGAGCCACACAGATGAGAAGCAAACTGCCTGGAGAGGATAAATTCTGTGCCCATCTAGGGAGAAAATTTAATCGTACAGGACTTTGTTCAAAGGGTCTTCACAATCATTCGAGTCCCTCACTGCATATAAAACTTTAGGCATAGCAGAGAGGCCTGCTTGTTTGATCCTAGAAGAAATTTTTGCACTTTTTCCTCCCTGAAATATTCTATCTCCAGGATTGTTGGGATTGCTGAGCACTGTGAAAGTGTCACCTCCATGGGGAAGTGTTGATCTGTTTGTGGCAAAAGCTGCTTCATAGATAAGGGAGCACTATGCAATTAAGATCCTTATATAATAGTCTCTAAAATACGTAAAAAGACACAAAAATTAATTGAGTAGAACATACTGGAAGGAAAAATATATTTCAGATCTTTTTTTTTTTAAAGATATTGGCAGTCAGCATGCACTTGATGCAGAGAGTTATTAATAGCTGCACACAGGGAGCAGTTCTGAAAATCTTTTTTTATTTTATTGCTTGAACCTAGAATTCTACGGACAAAAAATTACAATAGAATAATCCATAGAAAGCAAATATTCTCCCCAGTAGTTCACAGATGCATAATTTGTCAACTAGTTCTCAAAATAAGGAGAAAGGTTTTCTTTCTTTTATTGTATCTTTCACAGTAGCTTCTATTTAGAACCGGTTTATGATTAGAAAAGGTGCAAGAACAAAAGTTCCTTTCTTCTGCCTTTTCCCCCTTGTAATCATAGTGAAAATATTTTCTGGAGGAGCTTCTAGCAACTATTCTAAGATAAGCAATTGCCACAAGAATGTTAAATATCTGGAGGAGTTTTAAAAAGAGGGGTGGATGAAAACTCAAAGCTTTACTTTGGGGACAAATCTGACTGTATCAGAGTCTCTTTATGTAACTTAGCAGCATGAGCTTGTCATATAAAGTAACTACTCATCAGTCACAAAAAAGGAATGGAAGGTAGAGACTAGTGTTTTAGAAATCTCTGCTGTGTTAGCTACTTTTCATCTAATGCTTTTCCAGGCAAAGCAGCTGTAGTGGAGATCCCTATGTGGTGATTTAAAGCAGAAACATTTCACAGTCCTAGTGGGTCTTAGTGTTGAAATGTTAATGTCTTCTTCCATTCCACCTTCTCTTCTGTCATGGTGTTTTTTTGAATTGTATGATATATTTGACACAAAAGACTTTCACACTTAGGAAAAGCAAAGGATCCAGTAAAACACCTGGCTAAACATAGACAATGTGAATTTATTTTCTGTGGTTCACTCCCACCTATGTGAGTTCATCTGTATATTATCTTAGTTGATCTATTCTCATTCAACTCCTGACATAGCCATGTGCTGACAACCAACCTTGTAGTCAAACACAAGCACTGAGCTGAGTTCATAACCCTACCAAAAGTACAATAGCCTACATCAAACAAGACAGTGATGGAGTCTTGTAATGACTCGTGCACAAAACCAATTAGGCCAGGTGAGAAACTGTCCAATTCTGTTCCTTAGATTTTGAGGAGGAAGAGGGAGGGAGAGAAGAGCAGAGCCATGTGAAACTGGCTCAGCTGCCAGGGCCTGCAGCTGTATCAACACCACATTGTAACTGCCAAATGCCTATGTGACTGCAGAGAGCAGCTTATTCCATCTGGGAATAAGGAGCTATTTTTCACAAAACATTGCTTCCCTTTTAATAGATGAGATATGCTAGGATCTGTTTTAATGGTCTAATGGACTTAAAATTGCTCTTTGCAGCCAGATTATGATCCTGATTTGAAGTCTGCTGGGGCCAATGCAGACACATTGCACATGTAAATGAAATGACACTTTGGAGCAATGAAGCATCTGGAGAAGTCACCACTGTCACTGCATTCACTCTAGATTCGATTTGTCTTATCTTTTCCTTGTGTTTCATGCCTTCTCCATGTATCTCATGGGTATGAGATAGTTAACTAAAGTTAAATAACATTCACAAAAGGAACTTCCATAAACTTTTTACCAGATCACTGTCTGACAAAATTAATCACAGAATTGTAGAACAGCCCAGATTGGAAAGGACCTTGAAAGATCATCTGGTCCGGCCTTTCATAGGAAATGGGATTATTTAATACCCTGTCCAACTGCATCATGAAAACCTCCAGTGACAGGGACACTACCATATCCCTGAGAAGGTTGATCTAGTGATTGATTAATCTCACTGTAATAAAATTTCTGTTACATTGAGATGAATTAGGTCAACTCTTTCAGCCAAAGGGTAACAGATTAATTGGAAAGAAATTAGGCTAAATGACCTAAAGAATGACCTAATAACCTACATCTCTAGTGCTATAACTTCCACTCCTGCAATATATAGCAATGGTTGTCAGACATTTAGGGATACCAGGTAGTGAGTGAATCCAGGCCTTGCATTAGACAGCCCTTTCTTGCAAACCCTTGTTTACTGTAACAGAGACATCAAAAATTTTCCTGTCAGAAAGAGCCCCAGTATCATTTCTATCTTTCTTGAGCTGTCAGTGACCCTTGTGTTTGAGAGCTTCTGCCTTCCCTGAGTAAAAGATCACTTTATTCTGTTGTTGATCAACTGTCTTCAGACGGTTGCAAATAGAAAACTTCAGGTCCTGGTAATTTTTTCTGAACAGAAGAAAACCTGCTGTTCCTAATAGGTTATTGGTTGCTATTTATCTTTAGTGATAGCAGAACATGTGATACAATCTTTCATTCAACTTTCTTTGAATTGATAACTTTTCTGACTACAGATCTAAAATAACATAAGTAAACAAGGGTGTTATTTATGGTGAAGGTAGTGAGAGTTGTGTAACAATGTTGTGGGAGATCTGTAATGTAGTCTACATTTCTGCACAGGTTTCTATGGCATTTTATGGGCTTGGTGTAGCCTTACTCATTTTTCAGACTAAATTTGTGCGTATTTTTTGTGTGTGTTCCCAGAAAAATTAACAGATAACATTTAAAAGAACTTTTGTTTGCTTTGTGGTTTGGTATTGTTGTCAGTTTCTTGAAGAAAGATGTTTGTGCCAGACAGCAATGAGATCAGCACAAGCAATTTGTATCTTTTCATTTACCATATCCATGCAAGGAAGGAGGCATGCTCCAGCCTGATGTCCTATTTTTTTATTTGGATGGAGTGTCAACTTTCTGACTGCTAAAAAAGCAGTCCAATTCTTCCTTCTTTTGAAAAGAAGATGGTAGCCCAAATAGTGCTGCTTTGATATGGTGTTCCTACCACTACTGATGTTCAGTGTTGGAGAACTATACAATAGACCATATTTCTGGGCTTTTTAGTGAGCTGTTCAGGCAGCAATAAAGTGAATTGCCTGACAAGCTTCACGTGAAGCACTGGACCTCAAAGTAAGAGGTGGGAGTTTGAGTGTTGATTTGTACTGGAACGTCAGCTTGCTTCTGAATGCCTCAGGTGTCACCTAGTTCAATGAATTACACTCGAAGAACCACTTATGTAGACCATGGAACTGTTTGTTCATCTTTCTGTGTAAAAGCTTTTAAAATAGTTGTGTTTTGTTGTTTGCTTGTTTGTTTTTTAATAAGTACCTTGCAGTGTATTGTAATTTTTTTGATAGCAGTTTAGAACAGAGTATCTAGATAGGGCAGATACTTAAAATCTGATTAAAACTCATTCTTTGCATTGAAAGGGAATGATTTTGATGGAATACTAAAAATGGTCCCATCCTGAAGACCAAAATAGAAATAATATTTTTTAAGTGTTACATTTTTTGAGAATAGAAAAACCAGATGAATTCAACTGAAGTTCAGATTTTTGTCTTAAAAAATAACCACTCAAAAAAAAACCCAAAACCCAACCAACCCATCTTTCCTAAGTGTCTTATTGCCAGTATATATAGATACTGAATTTTTTTTAAAGGGTGGAAAAAAATAGGATATATTTTCCTTTCAAAATAATTACTTTCTTTAATTTAGATAGCATGCAACTATATTACCTCTAAATACCTAGCTGGCTTTGGACAATAATAACTTCAAAAAACCCTCTTAAGAGAAATGTTATTGACTTAGTCTTTAATGTGCAATGTTCTGAAATCAGTTTATAGTGATACATTACTAAATATTAAAATATCTAAATCAGGAAGTCAGTAATTTGGCTGCAACAGTGAACTAAATCTCCTTTGTTACGTTCTGGAAAAAAGTGGTGATGAAGCACAGAATGTTTCACAAATGCATGCATACTTCATAGGATTTTGTGTAAGTGCATGTGGAAGAGATAAAAGCATTCTGGAAGAAGTTCAAAGGAAATATCCTGATAACTAGGGAGACAAAAACCCTTCTGCCTTGTGTTGAGGAGAAAAAAGAATAAGTTAGACTAAATGAACATTTTCCTTTTAGTACCAGTTTGGCCAAGACAAATTTGTCCTCAAGAGCTGATGAGGCCTTGAAAGAGATAATTATGAGAGATCTCCATAAAATTCCAAATGGTTTTCGTGTGACCTGGGGACAGACTTGAAATGAGCACCTTACAGCATCATTCACTCACACGTGATTGAAATCAAGCTCCACTTCAGAAAAGCTCTTCCCTGCCTTTGGCTGAAGTTCCAGTTTTTGTGCCAAGTATGAGAATTGGCCATTTCAATTTCAGTATGGCTCAGATGTTGGACTTTCAAATAATAAATAAATAAATAAACTTCCTCATTTCAGTAATTGCAGAAAATTCAACTTTGAGTCAACAAATGAGAAATGTGAGCTACTACATTCCAGTCCTTACATAAAACTTCAGATAACATAAGAAAATAGTACAAAAGGACTGGAGTCATACAGGGTGAAATGTGTTCAGGGCAAGGCTTGACAGGATGCTTGGTTGCATGGTTTAGTTGATTAGGTGGTGTTGGATGATAGGTTGGACGTGATGATCTTGAAGGTCTCTTCCAACCTGGTTTATTCTATTCTAAATTTGTAGATGAATTGTTGTCAATCAAATGCTCTTCAACCAATTCACCAGGGATGGGCAGTAAAAGCATAGGTGTAAAAGTTATATAGCACAGGTTCATGTATTTCATGCTACTCAAACTTTTTTTTTCTTTGTATTTTTATCTCATTTTTCTCCTTTAAGTTCATCACTATTCTTTCATTTATTTTTCTTTGAGTCTGAAAAAATGAGGGGGTAGGAAAAGAAACCACTCATCCTCTTTGGTCTGAGCGACATCAGTGTCAGAGTTTGGCAACTGGGAAATATCACATACACAACTGCCTTGGTATGAGCTGAAAACAGCTCTGGACCGAGGACAGAATGAATTTACCCCAAAGGAATAAACAAACACAGTTGCATAGAATTGGAGGTTAAACAGAAGAGTAGGCCAAGCTGCCCTCCTCGCCCAAGCCTCACTGCCCCCCACACTATCTGGCACACTAGGCCCAGCTGCGCAGCAAGAAAATGGCCGTCAAAGCCACACTCCCTCACAAACCCAAGAGATAGCAGCCATGTGCGCCAGGAGCAGAGGGGAGGGAGGAGATGACAGAGCGGGCTGTGAGGTTTGCATATATAGGGATTGCAGGATTATGGGATGGAATAACAATTTACATTTTCCTCTGTCCACCCTCTGGGATGAACTTTTTAGCCCCTTGGACACTCTGTCTTCTGGGAGACTTTTATCTCCATGGTAGGACAACAACATATCCTTGAAAATAGTAGGCATAATTTTTAATTGTTGTTAATTCTCTGAAGGGAATTCTTGCACTAAATCCATCCTGTATGGCTTTTATCATTTCCTGAAATTCTCATTTGCCCATTTGTTTTCCCCCTTCCACTTAGCCCCTCATTATTTTGTGTTCTCATTAGGTTATCAACACCTTCGTGTCCCTGGAGATGTTTAAGAAAAGACTGGATGAGTCTCTTAGTGCCATAGCCTAACTGATTCTTTAGGTTTGGGTGATCAGTTGGACTTGATGATCTTGGAGGTCTCTTCCAACCTGGCTGATCCTGTGATTCTTTGATTCTATATTCCATATTGTAAGGTGGAATATAAATTACCTCAAGCACTGAGTAGTACTTCTGCTGTCTATTAATAGTGTTGTGTATGAAAAGTATACAGCACTTACTGTGAATTGGAAGATACTTCTGGAGACTCATCTATAGTGTATTTTAAAATTATAACTGTTTAAATTTTGAGGCTTTTATTCCAGTTTTTGAGCATTTTCTCCTCACACTAATGAGCCATCAAGTGTTATGAATTAAGTTTTCTACAAGTAAAATTTTACATGTGATCTTGAGAATATTATTCTGTTTATAACTATTCTTCTGTGTAATTTCCTAATTTCAAGAGGATCAATAATTGCATTTTTAATTGGCAAAAGACCCCCTCAGATGAAGTTAAAGATATTCTTTGAATATGTAACAGGATCACAGTGCTCCTTGTGAGGATCTAAATACAAATGGACTGAGGAAGATGACAAGGAGTCTTGATATTGCTACTATCCTTACAAGGAACCCACAGGGTGTCCACAGTGTGCCATGAACCTCTACTTTAGTTTGAATAATCTCAACTATCAAACAGCAGTGCACTGAGCCAGGCAGCAAACCACACTGCAACATCAAAACAGGATAAAAATAATCTGCTCTTTCTCCAGAGTTATTTCTTGCCCTTTACTTCAGCTGACTACTTCTATTTTCACTTTTAACCTTAGCGTCAGCTGTGTTTTTTCTATGTGAAGAAATAGCCATGGAAAAGCAGAATTGAGCTTTCCACTTTTTAAAAGAGCTCTAAGAGTGTTAATTTATTATTTCTTTTAAGTTATACTCTAAGGCACATCACATAGACTGTACAATGCAACCTGGTGTCCTAGTTGTAAGTTGGAGTACTTCTGTGCACCATGTTTTCTCACTGTAGGTTGTTTTTTTTAGTGCTATTCTGGAATCTATTGTGGTTGTACTTGGGTGGTAAGCAGGATATGATTCCACCCCTTTCTGCAGAACATTAGAAAACAGCCTTACAGATTCTCAGCTTTGCCAACTGATTATATGCACTATGCTGTTCCATATTAAACTTATTTTTATATCCCACTGATGGGAATTTAAGCATGTGGTAAGATGTCGTGATAATAAAGAAATTACATCAAATTGCTTCTTCCTTGACCCCACTTTTCACCTAAAAAATAGTCCAGGTAAGTTAGGGAAACATGCTCCAAGGTAGATGGAGAACTGATGGGTAACTTTACCAAGATAGTTGGAATCAATGGCAACCTGTCCTACTGGAAGGATATGTTCATTGAAGGTTAGCGTTGTAGCACAATGCTACAATAATGCAGACTTGAACAGTTTATCTAAGAAGCATCATAAATAACAGTCAGGACAATGAAGAAAGGGGGAGTTGGGGAGGGAAGTTTAACCAATAGTTTAAACCAACTGAACAAACACTGGGGGTGATTTTGAAATAATTAATTCTGCCCTGAAACAGCAGGTTGGACTAGGTAAGCTCACAGAGTGCCTTTCATCCTTGGTTTGTTTGGGGTTTTTTGGGGTGTGTGGTGGTGTGGTGGTGGGTTTTTTTTCTATTCCATTACACATTCATGTGATCTTTAGCATGATTTCCAAAGTTACTTAGATAAGCTTAGTCCAAAGACAGTAAAAGCTAAGGTTAGGAGAAGGTACCTTTCTCTTTTTTTTTTTTTTTTTTAAACAAGAAATACAGTTTGAGGAAAATCTGTTTAATCAAATAATAATTAGCAAAATTGATATAATTAAGAGGGTTTAGTGCCACAGAAGAAAAAGATCTATTTGCAGATGTTGCAGTGCAGATAGCATGTGCTTGCACTGTGTGAAAAGGCTAATTGTAAGTTTTGCCTTTGGCAAAGGCACCAAGTGCCTTTGCAGTTTGATATTTCTAATCACAGTATAACTGCAACTAAATCCAACATATTGTATCACCACCTGCCAAAGTCTCACGTTTGCTGTAACACATTTTATAGCCATTATGTTCCAGTCTATTTCAGATCAAATATGTAACCCCTAAAGTAATTGGAATATATGGTAGGTATACAAGAAAGACTTCAGATTTAAAGAAGTAGAATAAAATGACATGGGCTCTCTACAAAAATTTAAGGAATGGAGGATTTACAGTAGCAACATAAGAACCCACTACAGATTAGCTGTTGCATGTTGGATGCAAGACACCTTTCCTCACTTTTAAAACACATTGGGAGCTTGTGTACCATTACCATTGTACCAAATAGGTAATAATGTAAGTCTGGGATAAAGGTAAGAAAAAAATGCTTACAACTAGGAACTAACTAGCAGAAGGGAGATGAACACAGAATCACATCAAATATGTCAGTGGAAAATTGCAGAAATTTGGTGGAAAGATTTATGCTGAAATATCTCTCAAAAAAAAATCTATGATTTTAAGGCACTGAAAAATCCAGCCTGTGAATACAACCAGAAGCAAAATCTGTTCTCAAATGTATGGCATGCTCTACATTGTCATATTTCATCCTTCTGGTGATATATTGTGTGTCACTGAGCTAATGATGTTTTATTAGAAAGAGGGAGACAGTTTGCCCTTCATGAAATACATAAATGAAAAAATTACTTGAAAAAAAATATACTGACCTGAAAATTATTACAAATTCGTATAAGGATCATAAGGAAATGATCTTCAGTCATTCTGCTGCCTGCACTTGAAAATATTTGCAAAAAAAACCAAGTGAGCCGTTGTCGTATGAAGCCCAGGAGGAAGGAGGCAAGCCTGCCTGTGTGTATACAGGCAGAATCCTTCCACATAAATCCCCTAGCTGAGATGTGTGACGGGCCAGAAGGAAACCATGTCTCACTTCAGCAATGCTTGGAGTGAGGAAAAAGAGGAAAACAGACTAGCTTTAGCCAAGTTTGTTCAAGTGATTCTTTGGTTTCTCTGGGAGGCCAAAGAAAGAGAGAGCTTTTTTTCGGTGACTGACAACAGAACTCCTGAGTGTCTTTCCACCAACACATTCCCAATTTGCTCCTTCTACAAGAGCTTCACACGTGTCTACTTTCCATGGTGTCTTTGGGAACAGGGAGGGAAGAAGGGAAGAAAAATGAATTGAGGGATAGCAGGCTGATGACCAATTTTGTTTCTGAGTAGGGTCTTATTGAGTTGGAGGTATTTATGCCATTCTTGTTTCTTTGCTATAGGAATAGATAAAATCACACAGCTTTAGTGATTCTTAACTAAATAAAATATAGAAGTCTTAGGGTGGAATATTATTCAAATCTCTAAGGCTAACCATGTGCAGAAATGTGTTGACTTTGTGATAACAACTCTCTGAGGGGCACAAAGATTTTTGAGACTGCATATTGACAGTAGTTGCACTCTTAACCATGCATGATCTGGTCTGCATTCTTAATTGAAAGAATTAAAAATGGTGCTGTGCTATTTTCAAATTTAGGACTGATGAATGTTGTTAGGCAAAAATTAAAGAAAAAGATCTTCTTTTTTTTTCCTTTGATAGTTTCTGCTTTGATTTTTCAACTAACTGAAAGCCACCAAATTAAACACTTGCTGCAGTTGTGATATTATGTGTAAATATGATTCAGGTGGTTCCAAGGAAATGCTGTGATTATTCAGCATATAATAAAAGTATAATAGGGATAAAAATAAGAAATCCTTATACTTAAGTAGTTTCCTTAACTGCTGTTCACTGACGTGTAAGAGCAACATCTTGCAGCTCAGAAAGCCAACTGTATCCTGGGCTGCATTAAGAGAAGTGTTGCCAGCAGGTCAAGCGAGGTGATTCTCCCCCTCTACACCCCTCTTGTGAGACCCCACCTGGAGTACAGTATCCAATTCTGGAGCCCCCTATTACAAGAAGGATATGGATGTGCTGGAATGTGTCCAGAGAAGGGCCATGAGTATGATCAGAGGACTGCAGTTCCTCTCTTATGAGGACAGGCTGAGACAGTTGGGGTTGTTCAGTTTGGAGAAGAGAATGCTCTGATGAGACCTTATTGTGGCCGTCCAGTATCTGAAGGGGCCTACAAGAAAGCTGGGGAGGGACTTTTTAGGATGTCGGGTAATGATAGGACTAGGGGAAATGGCTCCAAGCTAAAGGAAGAAGTTCTTCACCATAAGGGTGGTGGGACACTGGAAAAGGTTCTCGAAAGAGGTGGTGGAAGCCCCATCCCTGGAAGTTTTTAAGGCCAGGCTGGATGTGGCTCTGGGCAACCTAATCTAGTGGAGGGCGTTCCTACCCATGGCAGAAGGGTTGGAACTAGATGATCCTGGAGGTTCCTTCCAACCCTGACAATTCTGTGATTCTGTAACGAGGAGTAAAATTGTGTATAGGATGAATGAAATCGTGGCATTGGCATAGTAGTGATAGAATTTCTTCCTGTTTAATAAATATGCACTGTAGGATCAAAGCCCCTGTTTTTCACTGATAAACACAAGGCTGAGTTATAAATCATTAGGAGTGACAGATAATCTCAGTATTTACTCAAGAAATGCTTCAAGAAACACAACTAAAGATATATGAGGATTGCTGGGACACATAGTTAAGTAAATATGATATTACACTATTAAAATAATGTTTTTCAATTTTATTTCCAAAACAGTTTAATGTTTCAAACCATGGAACTGATAGATCATTATGAAGAGTTGGGACTTTTGAGAAAATAGTGACTTGAATTCAGCCCCTATTGTAACAGAGATCAGAGTAAGCAGTCTATTTTACCAGCAGGGTGAGCAATTTCAAGCCCTACATGCTCTAGAAATACAAACCAACAGACAGAGACCCTATTCCATTTAAAGGCATGCAAGTACCATAAAGCTCTAAAGTACTGCTCCATAATTAGTATTGAAATAGCAATCCAAAGACAAACTTCATCCATATTTTGAAATTAAATGGAACAAATTTAATGCTCCTGGAAAGTAAAAGACTGAAACTCCTAAGGATGCTTTCTGGTTCCTTTCTTTAACAGCAAAAAACATCTGGACTTTACTTGTCTGGAATATTGGAATAAGAAATCCTGGATAAAAGAGAAAATCGGAGACCAGAAGTTCCAGGCGTGTAGCCAATTTTGTATAATACTGAAAGATTGTGTAGCTGATACAAAGATTTTTGTGCCTCCAGGATATTTTTCCAAACAGACACACTGGGGAAATTAGGATGAATTAGCCGAAGGTGTGAAGTCAGATTGCATTGCATTACATCTGCATTGACATTCTCTTTCAGAAGAGGGCCCTTGAGTTACTTTCGTAACTTCAACCTTTGTATGAAATGAACAGCAGCATAAGAGTTGGGCGATGCAGTTCAGTACACAGCTTCACCTAATTCATTTTAACTTCCTTAAACGTCCTGTTGCAGATGGATCCAAATTCTTGGGCAGCGATGTCATCGTGCAGGACAGCAAAGAAGGAAAGGCAACAAATCCAGCTGAAATGTTCAAGGTTTAGTGGGGAATAACCTGAATTTTCTCTGAAGGTGTTGAAGATTTGACAGTATAAATGGGTTTTCCCACTTTATGCATTGTAAGGAACAAAATAAAAAAGATCCCCCCCAAATCACACTTAATTACTAAGTGTGTAAGAATTTATTGCCTTTCAGGGCTTTAGTGTCCTTTACTTTGAGAAACTAAGATATAGTGATTCAAAACACATCCTAAGTCATGAACTGAGGTGTGATATAGCCCTATTGTTTCTCCTGCAATGCTGGACTCACATCCTCGTATGTGTCTTAACAAGCACTCCTATTTAATATGTTTGCAAGTGTCAGATTATCTCATCTATAGCTGTCAGTTCACAGAGCCTGGCTAATTTAACTCCAGAGTGACTACAATGACTCTTCCAATGAGCATTAAAAAGGCTATTTTTTTTTGCTTCAGCAAAGTATATATGCTCTCTAGTGCCTAATCTCCAGCTTTTTTTCCAAGCCAACACCAAATTGTTGGGGTTTTTATTCTTACTATGAAGCCAGTTGTTTTAAATTATTATTTTTAGCCAGAGAAGAGAAAACAATTTGCAGCAGTGGACTTATTAACAGCTTGAGGTTTGCCTCTTGAAGATAATAATACCCATCCTAAAGAAGCTATGCACCAATCCGGCAATCTCCATGTTTTCTTGATTTAGTTTCCATTGATTTGCTAAGCTGTTAACTGACCTTAAGAAATGGGTTAAGATCAGTTTAAACTTCCAGGATTTATAACAATTTCAGCTGTTAAAAGTAGGAACAGAATGAAAAGATACTGTCAGACAGATGCATGAGATATGTGAATGCATGAGTGGCTTTATGGCTATTTATTTTTTTTAACCCTTTTTCATGGAAGTTTGATGCTGCTAAACAAAGCTTTTACTATGAAAATTAGTACAATTAGAAAACAAATGCTGGGGACAGTCTTGCTTCTCAAACATCTAACCATTGTATTCATGCGGACTATGGATGAGCCAGTGGTCAGTAGCCCAGATTTAGACACCTGGTTGACCAGGTGTCTCTTCACCAGAATTATTCTTCATGTGGGAGACTAACAAGACATTTGCAAATCCTGCCCCAGGAAATAGTAGGCTTTAGTTTCTTCTATGAGAAATGGCTTATTAACTTTCAAATTTCCTGCTTCATGTACAGAAGAGGTCCCTAACTTTTCCTCGTTGATTCAGCAGCAGTAGTCAGAGGAGAGCTGTTGGCATTCCCGTTACTCCTGCTCCAAAAGTGGATGTTTGAGGAAGAACTGGCTGCAGCGATGTCCTTGTCATCCTGCCCTAGAATTGTTTGGCAGAGCAACGAGAGCAGTACCTATAGGTTAGTATAGGTTTGCAGACCAGGAAGGAGAGCTGAGAGGGAGAGGCCATGGCCTTTGATCCACTTTCCTAAGTACGGATAGACTGCTTCCTGCTGGGGGCAAGAATAGCAGTAAGGAGCCTGCAGAGACTAGGAACTGAAATTGTTTAAATCTTTACTTTGAATCTGTTTTGTTATTCCACCTCTCTTTTCCTTTCATTTTTTAGCCATTTCTTAAGGAGCTTAGAATCGTGTTGTTTACATATGAATGCATTTTCATTACTCTAAATTTCATCCTAGTGCATTTTCTCCTGGAATTGGTGAACCACTCATTTTGTTTAGTGAGTCACTTGTTATACAGGTAAACAATAATTCATGGGATGAATTCAACATTGAAAAGGCAAACAAACTTAAAAATGCTTAAATAGAATTGTCGGTCAGAAAATTACTGTCTATCTGTGCCACCATCACCATGGAAAACGTATTGTTTGGGTCACTTAGAAACAGACATTTAAAACTACTATCCTGAAATCCCTTCCTGTCTCTCCTCTATATTCCAGCTTTTTCATTTCAAAATTTCCCTAGAGGTATGGATAAATTCAAGCTTTTATATAGAGGTATGTCAGCTGCTTTTGATTTTTCTCCATCAGACAATGGCAGAGCACTCTTGGTTCTTACTAACCATACTTCTAGAAATTCTACATATCACTCTTTTTAATTCTTCCATTGTATCTGAAAGGCATTGTGCCTTTCACAATACAAAATCAACTTCCTGCACTTTTTAAGCATAAGGAGAAAAAGAATGAGATTGAGAAGGATGCATGCAACAAAGTGAACAGTTGCTCTTTGTCTTCACTTGTGCTGTAATCAACTGCTCAGAAAAACATCCAGACATTTTTCTCAACAGGTGGACAACTCCTTGTTTGGTCTATGGCCATCTCTCACCAGCCAGTAGCCTGCTATTTCACTCTAGTTTACATAGTGGGTGCAGGATCATTCCACTTCCATAGAAGGAGAGCAGTCCCTAGAGAAACTGAAAGGAAGAGTTATGCAAATAGGAGATGTTTGGATTCAGTGGCTGAGCCAGAAACATTGCAAGATGAAGGAAAATACTGCGGTTATATTTAAGGTCCTTTTTCAGCATGAGTGGGAATACTTGCTTTTATTTGGAGAATATTCTAATACTTCAGAAGTTAAGAGCAGTTTAGAAACAAAAATGCACTTTAAGCTGAAATATTTTCCTTTGAAAATGTCAAAGGAAAATATTTTATTAGTCTGAACACTCCCTTACTTATCCTTCCCCACACACCTTTTTTTAGCTGTTAATTTGCTGTATCCAGATTCAATAAGTTTTGTCCTTAACTTTACACTTCCTGGAAACTTTTTTAATTCCTAGTGTCTTTTCTCTGGTCTATGTAAAATTGCTTCTAGCATTAGAAGTTAGTTGGATGAGTCATCCACAGACTAAAGATCAGAGTGACTGTATTTCCCCCTTCATTATGCTGTCAAAGACATTATAGCTGAATTCAGTGACATAGTACATAATGTCGCATATTACTGAAACGGGTGTAGAGGTATTCCTAAATATTTCTGACATTATCTCATTTTGCAACATGTACTTCTTTCCCCCTGCATTTGCCCTATGATTCTCTGTAGTCAAGAACAATAAGTCAGTCTATTTTTCCCCAGTTCCAACTGCGATTTTTATCATCTGCTGTCTCTTACAGCTATGAAATGCCTATGAGTAAGTGCTAAATGTTCAACATTTGAAAAGGAAAATATTTTCATTGAAGCAGATGCTTCTCAGATTCTTCAGGAGCCTAAAACATTGCCTGGAAGTGTTGCTACTCCCTACAGAGTAAATAAATGCTTTGCAAACCAACCATTTTTTGAAATCAATGTGACCACTGGTACTAGGGAAACTAGGGAAATAAAATTACCTTTTATGTGAGTTCAGAGGATTTATCCCTTCAAATCAAATGTTCTGCTGCAATCATAATAATGGTTCTATTGTTTATTATTTATTCCAACGCCTGAGTAATTGCTTCCATCACACCAACATTTGTACTGTGGCTTTGATATTGTTTTGATGACTTTGGGATTTTATTTTCATAAATGTCCAAGGAAGTGCTAGAATATGAGACCACATCAGCAATGTTTAGAAAATTTCAATGAAATTGAAACTATGAACTAATCATTCATTGCAATGGCGTTAATTATATGTCACATTCTTGTGACGTATAACTGTGATTCATCTCTGCTGTGAGTACTAGCTGCGTTATGAGTTGCAATCCATTAAAACAGCCTATGTCTCACACAAAGATATAGTGCTTAATTAACTGAAAAATGAGGCTGCCCTTTTTTTTTTTTAACAGCATTAAGCATGTGACGCAAAACATTGGAAAAAAAAAAATTTAAATGGAAGCTCAAATTATGAAGCTGAGAGCCAAAACATGTTCTTAATTAGAAAAGAAAAGCAGAAAGGTGCAGAATATGAAGTCGGCAAAGAAGTAGTATAAGTTTTCTCAGTGTTTACTTTGGTAATTCTCTTGCAGTTGTTCACTGTAATGCCAGCTCATGATCCTCTGTCAGATGCACAGTTACCTTTTTCAACCCCTGAAAAAATACTTGGTTCTGATCTTTTGGTGTTTACTACCTCTTTCTTATAAACTGAAATGTTTACTCCAGTGTCATCACTGGAATTCATTGATTTTATTCGGGTTCCTCCTCTTCAATGCACACACCTTAGTTTAAATGAGAAAGTTGACAGACCCTTAAATGCAAGTCTTGAGCTGTGAAGGCAAATGACTTGTATCTACTGACACTGAATTGCTGAATGTTATGATTCTGCTCATATATTACATTTCAGCAAATAACAGCTTATAAAAAGGCTTTTTTTATAAACATCAGTTTTACCCTAGAAAATCCATGTCTCTTTCTTTTTCCTTTCTTTTGTTTTCTTTTTTTTTCCTTCTAATTAGAATTTTTTTTGCATTTTTTGAGGTTACCAATAAAAGATATGAAACCCCATTCTAAAAGTATAGGAGGAATTTCCTGCCTGGACTGTTCTAGGGTCAGTGTAGATGCACATTAATTGTAAGTTAACAGTCCTAGTTCTTAGCCATCTGGGGCCTGATCCAAAGCTCAGTGACGTCAATGGGAACCTTTCCACTGCCTCCATTCTGGCCCAGGTCCTAAATTTTTGTGGCAAAATATAATGCTGTAAACTAATCTGTCACAAAAGAGTGTACTTTGACTCTTCAAATCTCAAAATAGCAGAGTCTGTACAGAATTCACAGTAAGAATTGTATGGCTGTTGTTCTGAGATGCTCAGACAGAAAGAATCCTGTTGCTTTTACCTCGTTTGGTGGGTTTCTTCTGTAGAATAACTTCGGTGATGTACGTTCCGTATAGGGAGACAAAATTCACTTTAGAACTGTGCCATGATTCTGCTTCTTAGGCAATACTAATGAGATTAAGAACATTGAAAGGGTGGTGGAATAACTCTTGTGCTTCTTAATGGAAAATTTAGTAATAAAATTAAAGCCAAACACTTTTCAGTTGCCATAGAGTCATTTCACAAAAGTAAAACAATTTTTCCCCCCTCTTTCTGAGTGAAATGGTTCATGTAGTCAGCAAATTTGAGGGTAGCATGGATTATTAAGATCTTAATTTTCAGGCTATTGTACAGTTTTATATGGAAATTCCTGCTTATTGCCTTTTGTTCATTGAATTTTTTTAACTACTTCTCTGTATCTATGTTCAAAGTAACAAGGCTCGGTGCATTAGCTTGATACATGCAATCTAACCTGTCTTTGCTGTTGCATAAGCAAGCATTAATTGGTAGGAGTTGTTCTGTATTAAAAGGTAAAACAAGAATGCACTGAAATGGTCATCAAAGATAATTACACCTTAGATGATAGATAGATATATATAATGATGACTTGTTAGTATTTTAACATGAGGCTTACCCAAAAAAAAAATGTAACCTTCACAGCTGCCTCTAGGCCTGCACTTGTACATATCTGGCCTCCTGGAAAGATAGAGCATGTACTAAAATTTGGAAATTAAGCATTGTGGGATGAGAAAATTTTAGGTGAGACATTCTTGTCTGACATGATGAGCATGGGTTTTGTCACGTTTCTTTTCACTTCAGAATTGGTGCCCTTTGCAGTCAGTGAGTAACTAAAATGTGATACATACCAAAGTTCAGAAAGTTGTTATCCTCTGGAGTGGTAAAGAACCATTTCAGGAACTTCAAGCATTGTTGTTTTTTTGGACACGGGAATATTATTAAATAGAATTGGGGAGAGTAGAGCTGAAAATGAGTAATGTTACACAATGGATTTGGGGAAACAACAGGGTGCATTTCTTTAAAAATAAAGAAATAAAAGCTGGGCTCTGAGAGATTTCTGCATCATTTAGGGAATCTGATCTAAAGTTCACCTTTTCTACAAAGAGAGAAAAGTGGAGTGCGAGGGCAAAACACTGCACATTATAACCTGACATTTTATACAAGGGCTGTGAATCATGAAGTAATACATGAACCAGTTTTAATTAAAGTTCATTATTCTCCACTCCCCTACAGTGTAAGAAACCTTTTTGTTTCAGAGCGTGATTCACTTGCTTTCTACATGAAGATAAATCAAAAATGCAAGGTTCTTTAAAAAGATAAATAATAGCAAATAAAGAGGCCAAGTGCCCCTGAGAAAAGAAACAAAGAATGTCTCATCTATTTTCTGTGAATATTTCTTTCATTTTTTAATAAAGTCTGTTTTAGGGAGTCAGGCTTTTCTGTAAGGCTGTTCATTCACAAGCTGTGCAAGCTATATATAGCAGTGCTTACTGCTACAATAGCACCTCAGCTAGCACTTCTTTCTCAGCACATGTAAGCCTGTCTAGCCCATTTTAGACCAGAAATAGCTCTGCTGCAGCTGTTGAATGTGACCAATTCATCTCCCATGCACTCTGCTCAAAGTGCAAACTCTTCTCTTTCTGGAGGATTTCTGAGATTTCAGGCATCACTGCACTTTTAAATAGGGACACAGTGCCTCAGAGAGGGATGCCATGGATAAAGTGGAAAAGGGATTAAGGATATGAAACTATGCTTCAACAAAATACTGCTAAATAGCAACCCACCTATCTAACTCTTAATGGGAACAATGAAGATAGAAGGCTGTGACTTCAAGACAAGATCAAACACACTTCAGCATCAGTGTTTCTAGAGTAGGTTTGCAGAATTCTGTTTTCAGAAATATCTTTCAGTTGCTGTTTTCATTCTGTCAGAACTTGAAAGGGTCCAGTGTGTTCACTGCAAAGCACCAAATCACCTGCTGCAGAGCTTCCTTACATTAGAACGTTGATCCTTTTGTAAAGGAAACAAATGAACCCCACCCCAAACAACTCAGTGAAGTAATCAAAATTTGCAGGTCTGGCATTTGGCTGAGTTGATTTAATCAAAAGACTGTGTGATTTACTAGTTATTTGTTTTCACTTGTCCTCAATTATATGAGAAAACTAAGCTCTAAAACTAAGCTTTAAAACCATTTTATTTTTCAAATTGAAATGCAAAAATGCTTTTAAGATTATGACTTATTGCCTCTCAGTCTGCACTAACATTAAGGATGCCCTTCCCCCCTGGGATAAGATAGACTCAACCTCATGCTGAGTTCACTCTGTTTCTAACCAGTGCAAGTGCTTTGGCTTCTGTTTGTTTAATCCTGATTGAGGTGGGGGTTTGTGGGATTACAATTGTATCCTTAACAAATAGAACTGCAGGTAAATCTAAGCTTTAATTTTGAAAAGTAAGCACTAACAGTTCAAAGCACAGATCCAACAAGTATAGATTCTGAAGATGTGGAGTAATGATCTGTGATTCTATAGAGAATGAAACACGACAATCCTCAACTTTTACAGTTAAATATGCAGTGTTGAAGATACAGTATATTGATATGCATTCCCAGAGCTCTACAACTCAAACTACAGGAAAATCACAGCTGATTGTTTGAGGGCTTTTTGTTTTCAAGCTAACTGCTAGCATATAAAATCAGCTCTTGATTGCTCGGCTTGATATTCCACTTGTTTCTAATCTTCCAATGAACAGCAGTATACATGCAAATTAATGTGGGGAAAGTACTTCAGTGATTTACTCTGTGTTCTGAAATGTGAGATGAAAAAGAATTATGGAAAACGTTTGCCTATTTTGTGGGATGACAGAGTGATTTTTAAAACCAAAAGTCTTTTGGGGAAGATGACAACATTGTATACGTCAGTGTTGCTTTCATTCCAGAAGAGCTAAAAATAAGAATACTCTTTTTCCCTGTAATGACTTTTATTCTTTATATTATATTATATTATATTCTTTTCTGGACATTCTTGATGGGTGATATTGGCAGGACCTTGAACATTTGTGCTGTATGATGGGGGATGAAGGGATGCAATAAAACTTGGGTAGATTCACTTTTATAAAGGTAGATTCAAAATCATTAATTTTGCAGGTTTTTGAAAGTGTCTAGTAGTCTGACTGAATACCAGAGTCAATGCATTGGAGGAGGGATTTTGCATTTGCATCCAAAACCAATAGCCCAGATATGATCATGGTTTTGATACATGACTGGAATGTCTTGATGGCATTTTGAGCATGCTACACAATTCTTCTCTACGCATTTAAAGGAAATTTAATCTATGTGCTTAAATACTGCTTCAAGCCTGATTTCTCAGGTGAGTTACTGGTAAAGGTCTGGAAGAATGGTCTTTTAAGAAACCTTTTTTATGTATTTGAAAACCATTAGGAAAGTTCAGACTTTTGGAAAGCAAAGTAATTGTCACATGAGAAATTTTTCTTTTATTCCCATTATGGCTTTTTCTAATAAAATCTGAGATTCCCCAGGGAATGGGAGCTTGAAATGAACTCAAGATAACTAGATTTTATTTTTTTTTTAAAGAACTTCAGGTGTTAGTACAGGAAGGAAAAAGGCAATAAAATGGTGAATTATGAGCAGAAGGTAAACCTGAATCAAGCGTAAATTTTAAACACTTGTGGTGCAAATCAAAGTTTTCACATAGCCTTTGAAACACTAAGAGGTATATCACGACAGAAACTAAAGGCTTAGTATGTCCTTAGTCATTCAGCCTTCTATCAAGAGCTTGAAATGATGAAATGTGGCAGCATCTGAATCTTGGCAACACTGTGTCAGAGGCTCGTTTGTTACTGTCCATGGTGCTGTTTGGCAGCTCCTGAACACAGGAATTCTAGAACAGGAGGCTTGTAGTTGTCTATGTTAAGAGTCACTCTCATTTTCATTAATATATTGTGACACTGATCTTCAAATACATAATATATTCTCATCACAATATGTCATTCCCTTATGCTTAATTCTTCTCATGTCAAACATACTTCCAGACACAGCATCAATTTCTGTATATTGAAAACACTGATTCTTTATGCAAATATCTAAAACATTATTCAAGGCAACATTTCCAACTCCAGTGTTTTTAAGTGGATCTATTAAAACCAAGTGTATGATTCTGAGTAAATGTTCTGATCTTTAGGAAACACAGCACATCGCTCCTGAATGAGCATAAGATGCCTCTGAAGGAGAAGCAAGAGGAGAGGGATCATAGGTGGTTGGAAGAGAGTTAAAAATGGAAACTGAAAATTAAGAGGGAGATATACACATTAGAAAGTAGAAGGAAAAGGGGGAAAGGCACTAGAAGAAAAATGTAGAGCAGATGATGGAGTAGTAAAATGCTACTCTAGTAAAACAGAGGAAACAAGAGAAGCCACTCCTGTGCCTAAGATGTACCAGATTCGCTAGATCAAAGTAATATTTTTTTTCTATAGCACCAATCTTATTATCTCTTCACCCACAGCACTTGCCAACTCATTACCTCTCAGCACCATGTTTAACATACCTCCCTTCTAACTGTCTTCCTAGTCCTTTCTACCAGCTCTTTTCCTCTGACCGGAAAGCTCTTCATTAGTACTTCTTACCATGTGACAAAAGTGGAGAAAAGTATACTTGTGTAAATACTGGGCTTAACTGAGTTTGGGCATGTGGGTTTCATACACCAGTCACCATTCTTATGATAATGAAGTAGATATGACCATTCAGAGAACCCTAGAGTGAAATAGCTTGGGGGGGGGGGGGGGGAAGATGGGGGGCTGGTGTGTGGTTCTATTGGGAATGCTTTCTTGCTGCCCACCTGTTTTGTTGCCAACATGGCAATTGGAGGAATTTTCTTCTGAATAGAAAGTTTCCTTTGAATATCTGAATCCCTTTAAAAAGACCAAACCTTACAACTGAGGGACTTTCTCAGTCCCAGTTAACAAGACTTTGGTACTGATTTGTCCAGCCTACAGACAAGTTTGCTTGCGTTCATGACTGTTGGAAATGGCCCATGCATGCATTTGTCTTTCTAAAATCTATCATTATTTCACTTCAAATCGACTTCGTAAAATGTAGTATATTGATTTGATGGCTGGAATTCAATTTTATACACTTTGTGATCTGTTTTATATCACTGAGACTATCAGTAACAGTTATTTCTTTTTCACACTAGTTTAATTTTATGGTTTGTGCCTTGTGGATGCAAATCTTGCTGGCGTTATGTTCTCTTCTAGTTTTTTTAGAAGCAAGCAATTCAGAATGTGAAACATTTAGAGGCTTAAGCTTAGCTACATGACACATTTGTAAGATCTAGTTTTCCTTTGAAATGGCTCAATTTTTATTAGATTTCATGAAGCACTTGAAGCCATTTGTGCCCTACATAACACAGCTGCATAGTACCTATACAATCAGAAGATAAATGGAACTGATTCTAAACATTGCAAATTACATTCTGATATAAAATTGATCTCCTACAATTCAATTATTAAAATCTTCTAACCTTTCAAATGCCTCCAAGGACAAGTAGAACAATAAGCTGTTTGAAAGCATTAAATTACTTAAAAATATCTTTCTAACATTCCTTACTGGAAACCAGAGCTAGTAGAAAATGCAGGGTTCTTTGTAAATATTGCTATATAGTACTGATTTTAGCACTTGTAAAATGCAAGGAACATTGATGGTTTGTGTCTGGTGAGAGCAGAATATTTAAGAACTTGTGGATATTGCATTGGACTGTGTTGCATTGTACACTGTGTAATTGTGACATGAAACCAGTGCAGTGTGGCATTAACAAAAACATGTGACTGTGTTGCCCGTTTTATGTTGCAGTGTTCAATCTCAGAGGTTCTCATTACTGAGACTGTGAGGTTCTCATTACTGAGACTGTGCAAAGGCCTTCTTTTGCCTGCCAGTTAGTCTTCCAGATCTTTTCATTTTGCAAAAAGCTGCTAAACAAAAGTGAGAGTCCTTAGAAAAAATTTTGAGGGTAGGTGTCCCAGACGGAGAGTTCTGAGTTACAGCAGTCTCCTAAGTATCAAGGTCAAGGCTTAAAGTGCAGACAAGCCAAACCTGTTTGCTAAGCATTCTACATTTGTGTGAGACATTCAAGAGACAGGCACATCTGACATGTTTGGCAGCATCAGGGGAAATAGCACATATGATGAAAAAACACCTAAGAAAGCAGAGACTTCATGTAGTTTACCTCCATCTCCTCACAAGGAAAGAGAATTTGTGTGCATTTTGTATATGAGTTATGTTGAGGAAGTGCCTGATTTTGCATTGCCACTTTCTTTTCAGAACAGTTATTTACTTACATGGATGCACAAATTGTTGTAACTCGGCAAAGTGGCAATATTATTAAAGTCCAAATTTTAACACCTTTTTTTTCCGCCCCCCCTGTTGCTATTTGTTGGTTCAGTGGAAGTACTGTGGTTCTTCAACGTCTTTAAGGCAACTCACATAGAAGTTATCTGTAAGTTGTTTTGCAAACTTTTGCCAGAGGAGCATATTTGTACAGTGATTCTCTCTCTGATGGTGAGAAGCATGGGTTAAGAAATGTCAAGCAAAACATATAGAACAGAAACTGTAAAGATATAAATGCTGTGTGAATCTGGACAAAGCACCTGGCAGTGAAGTTGGAATCATCAGTCTTAGTTACCTTGCCTACTGAAGCTGTCCTTGTCAACATGTATAAAGTTTCTTGCAGACTTCCCATGCATTTCAGTGTGGAGAAGAACAGCATATGAAAAGGGAATTTGACCAGTCTGTATAAAGCTGAGTTCCATCACAAAAAAATAAGAAAATAAGGGAAAAATTTTTTTAAAGGAAAGGGAGAGGGGAAAATGTCAAAAGAAATAATAATAGGGACTAGAAATTGGTCTGGGCTATAATTTATGGCTATTCCAAGGGAACATTAGTTTTAAGAATAACTGTCATAAACCTGTAGGGTACCAATGTAGTTCAAATCTTAAATTACAACTGAAGTCATAGAACACTGAGTGCGGCTTGAGTACATGTTCAAGAGCAATGTTTCTTCAATTGTTTTTGTATTTAAGATACTATGTGATTTGCACCAAGTTAGCTCTAGCTCCTTCACATGAAATGTATGCATTATTTTTATTCCTAACTGACTGACAGTGCTTCTGTGAAGCATGCAAAAAGAGGAAAGCACATTTTCAAGTGACACTCCTTCACACTGAAATCAGCAGCAGTTTTGCATTCCGTTCAATAGGGCCAGTTGTGAATTGATCATTTTTCCTAATTTCTGCAAAGGGAAGAGAAGCAAAACTAGGGGTTTGTGCATGAAAAGAAAACATCACTAGTACCTGGAACTACTTCGTGGTGACTAGGAGATTGAACATTGCAGATCTTTAATGTAAAGATTGATAGTCCCCTTGCATGTGAAATGATAGCTGCTAACCATCAAAACCTGTTGGGATTTCACATGATCTTCTAACTGAAGATTTTTTTTGTTCCCTTTCTAGCCTATTTAACATTGTATCCAAAATGAAGTTGTGCTCGGCAGTGATTTGCCATTGCCTCCTATAACAGCATATGTGCAGATACGTAATTTCCATCTGTCATACCTTTCATTTCCCTCATAATTTAGCATAATTAATAAAGTTCTGCTTTATATAGTAACCAATCCATGATCAGAATTGAAGGATCAGAAAACTTTAATCATTCCCCAAATACCAAATGTTACAAAATAATTACAGATGTTTAATGTAAAAGAATTTTTAATGCAGACTGCCTCTTTTTAATAGAAGAATGACCCTTTATGATTTAATGATTGTTTTTGTGTTGGTATGAGCATTTTTGGGAAAGATGGAGAATTTCACACACAGTTGAAGGTCAAGAGGTATTGTAATATCTGAATTCTAGAGAGAATGTACCATAACCATGATAACCATTTATTTTATTCATCATCTTCATACTCCTGGACCACATATCTGCGTTTCACAAGAAAACAATATATCTCTGCTTGACCATAAGCCACAAAATCCTTATTTGGATACTTTGTGGTATATTTCTTAACCTTACAAAGCCATCCATATCTTGATATTAAAATAGTATTATTTTTATCTCTTATTCCCTTGCTAGGAAACGCAGTCCTTAAACTGAAGGTACCTCATTAGCAAAATAAAATAGTAGCATAAGCTTTAAACTTCTCTCTCCACTGTGAAAGGGCTCAGAAGGTGGCTAATTTCCAAGAGACACTTAAGCAAAATATCCATGAATAAGCAATTGCTGAGCAAATAACTACTCCTGAACTGTGCTCTTTTGTGTGGCAAGAGTGCCCTTTTTACAGAAAGACAGAGAAAAGGGCTGCAGTGTAGAAGGTCTAAAATCTTTCCATAGCATCATATTCATGACAAACTTTACCATGTGTGGGTAAATGATCAGCCTAATTACATTTCTTATATCCATCATAGCAGTCTTATTCTTTCCTTCTGTTCACCCATCTGTCTCTGCCCATCTGTTTTCTCTTATGGTTGGCCTGTAAGATCTTTGGGGCAGGGAATGTTTTTTATTTCTATGCACATTATCTAATTAAGGGGATCCTGGCTTACAACTGGGAGATGCAACCAGGGGAATAAACTAAATATTTCATAGTAGAACTTGCGTATGTGAGAAACTCAGCTACCAGTGAGTTACAAACACTTGAAGACCTCAAGACTTCATATTTCAAGCAAATTAAAGCATCTTTTTTAGTATACATATATAACATCTGCTATCTGGCATAACCTGTGTGTTAATACCCTATGTGTTTTTTCCTTATGTCGAGAGTGCACAATTCAATATGTATTTCTATCTGTAAGTCTGTCACAAAACCAAATTATCACAGAGTTGTATGATTACTGACATCAAAGCATTGTTCCTGATAACACAAAATGCATGTGGTCCTTTGGGATCTTTCTAGCTAGTCTCCTGGTTTTCTCTGTTTGTAGCATGCTGGCTATGACACATTTCCATTCAGTTGTCCCCTTTTTACCCCTGCTTGTACAGACATCTAGATTCTACTTTCTACCTCAGCAGGATGAGGTTTTGCCGTGAGTCTGGAAAGTTCTGATCTACATTTCTAATCTTAAAAATATAAAATTGTTCATATAAGAAGCACAGGGAAAGCTGTTGGAGGACATGTTAGAGTCCCGATCCTCTGAGGCTAAAATGTATCGATACAGCCTCTTGTGATTTCTTACCCATTCTGACTTTCCTTCACCCTCTCCTATCTGAGGATAGGCTGAGGGAGGTGGTGTGGCTCAGCCTGGAGAAGACTCCAGGGAAACCTAATAGTGGCCTTCCTGTACCTAAAGGGGGCCTACAAGAAGGATGGAGAGGGACTGTTTACATAGGCCTGTAGCAACTGGATGAGTGCCAATGGTTTTAAGTTAGAGAGTAGATTTAGGTTGGACATTAGGAGGAAGTTCTTTACCTTGAGGGTCATGGAACACTGGAACAAGTTGCCCAGGGAGCTATCTGAAGGCCGCATCCTTGGAGATATTCAAGGTGAGGCTAGACAGGGCTCTGGGCAACCTGAGCTAATGGAGGATCTTCCTGCTCACTTCAAGGGGGTTGGACTAGATGACTTTTGGAGGTTCCTTCCAACCCAAACCACTCTATGATGCTATGCACCCAGCAGTGGTTCACACACAGCTTTTCATCAATAAGTGGTCAAGATGAGGCAACGTGGCAGACAGCAGGGTTTCAAACTCCTATAGATTTCTTGGCACTTCCTTGGTGGTGACATGATTGCCTTTCCCACTTCTGCCTTGGGAGCCTTTGAATACCTTAGATCATATAAAACTAAACAAGTTTCCTAAACAAAGAAAAATCCTAGCCATCTCTTCTTGTAAACATGGAACATGAAAGTCTTCCAAGCAGTGCCCAGAAAAGACAGAACTAGCTCCTGAAGGAGACTTAAATTAAATATTTGGCTATTGTTCTTTAAGATTGGGAGGAAATTTTATTATAACTTGAATCAAATCACACAATATAATGAGGAAAAAAATTGCCCTTCATCCAGCAAAAATAATTTTTTTTAGGAAATTTTAATCTGAAGGTCTTGTAGGTCATAGAAGAGGTTTTTAGCCAGTTCCACTTCAATATTCATGAAGAAAGTAAATAAGTGAAAATAAGGACACAGCAAAAAGCCATGTGTGGAGGAGACGGGTCATTGTATGGAAGATAACATAGTAATAGAAAACAAGTGAAATAAATTCACAATTTATTTTATATATATATATTGCCATTGCTTGCAAAGTCTTGTCAGAAAATATATTCCTTTTATAGTTAAAATAGAGAAGCGACCTAATAATCTGAGCTATTCCATTTTTTCCCCCAGATCACATTGTTTCATGTGGGTATTTATGGTGCATATGGGATTTTGTATTCTTTTTCTAATCCATATGCTTTTCCATAAGTATGTAGGGAGTAAATTATGGCTGACAGGTTTGGGGAAAAAAAACACACCACCACCAGAACAACAAAACCCACCCCCACAGTAGATTAGCTGGTTTAATGTAATCAGAAAAAAAAAAAAAAGAAAATAAAAAAAACCCCAACCCTTTACATCCCATGAAAACACAATGCATTCCCTGGTGAGCTGTACTTGCCAGAAAGAAAAATACAGCTATCTTTAGGCCTCTGTATTTTTTTTTTTATGTAAATCTTTGTAAAAACAAAGCAAACATAATTGTAATCCTCTTTTAAGAAAGAGTGGGAAGGCAGAAATAACAACTGTAATTGCCTGCAATAGTATTATATTTTTGGCTTATTTTGAGTTAGCAACAGAAAATGGTCCGTACTATTCTCATATAGGTGAATTATAAGTCTATAAATAACAGAATGTAAGCAAGTAAAGATTAAATAAATGATTGAAAAATATTCTTTTTTGCTTCTCACTCTCCAGAACTCCATGATTTGTCTAACAGTGCATTCTAGTCATGCTAATCATGACAGATGCTATCCAGCGTGACTCAGAAGGAATCAAACCTGTAATAATTAATTCAAGATGCTGAAACCATAAACTAACTGTGAATAATTCATTTTACTTCAGTGTAAGATTTGTTGATGAATAATCATGAACTACCTGGAATTCATTAGCTTATAAATATTTATGAGCAACTGCTTTCTCTGTAGGTTTCATGATTCTATGTCTGCTTAGACTGAATCAGAAAGAAATAAGAACAAGACAGACACGTACATGCAAAGAGGGAAGCTGAAGAAAGGTGGCTTCCAGAATGTCATTTCAGAAATTACAGAATGTTAGCAGAGTATCAGTTCACTTCTCTGAGGTGATTATGTGTAAAGAAATATAAATATTAGGCCACAGTAAAGCAACTGACTTACAGCTATAGAAAAACCTAGCTTAGTACCCTGATTGATAATGTATTTGTACCTTTACAAAAACCACCAACCCTCACCCCCAAAAAAACCCACCACCACCAAAATTAAATCCAACACCCAAACCAAAATCAACAACAACAACAAGGTAAGAAAAAAAGTAAGTGAAGAAGTAGTTTTAGACTTGCCTGCCTCTATGAGTGTTTATTGTCAGGAGTGGACTCTTAGCTGTGATTCTTCTTACTAATTTTAAATTGACAAAATTTGCAGTTTGATTTTTTTTGGTTCAGTTGGGTTTTTTTCCTCACTTTAAAACACAGCTATGTAAGGAAAAAAAATACTTTCTGACCCATTTACCTGAAGCTGATATCAGTTTATAAAGTTCAACAAGACTAAAAGCAAATTCCTGCACTTGGGTCCCAACAACCCCATACAACAATGAGAGGAAATGGACTCAAGTTGTACCTGTGGAGGTTTAAGTTGGATATTAGGAAAACTTTCCTAACTGAAAGGCTTGTAAAGCACTGAAAAAGGCTGCCCAGGGTAGTGGTGGAGTCACCATCCCTGGAGGTACTGGTTTATTGGTGAACTTGGCAGTGTTAGGTTTACAATTGGACATGATGATTCTAAAGATCTTTTCCATCCTAAATGATTCTAATAAATATTTTTTTAAACTCCTATTTGTATTGCTTTAATGGTTTAATAGTTAATCTTGAGCACTTACTGCAGGTTAGTCTCACAGCTGTATTCAAGACAGCTGAAGTTTGACAATATTGTCATGCATGGGCCACAAGTATATTGCTTTAGGGTTATTTTTTTACAGGTTTAAATGGTTATCATTTTCCAGAGAGCTTTCATAGAGCTAAAGAAAAGGTGAGACAAATTTTGACCTAAGAAAATGAAAACAGTATAATCACTGGGTGATTATTGCTGTTGAAAAGCAGTTATTTGACATGCTAAGTATCACTAGGTAACTTTTAAACTTCAGTTGGGGAAAGCCTCTTATCCTGGGCCTCAGTTTAAAGGGTTACAGCACTTGAAGCTGCAGTTAGAGGCTTAGCAGCACTTACGAATCATACTAAGCTCTTATTTGTAATTACCTAAAATTTGTAAAAACTCCAGCAGTCAGTATAAACTGCATCTAAGTGTTTGCATTGTTTAACCAAACCCCTTGAGGAAAACCCCTTTCAAGAGAGAAGACGACTGCAGCCTTCCTAAAAGAAGGTTTCGGAGGAGACCTTCAAATGAGTCTTTCTTTTCTTATCCACTTTAAAGGTACCTTTGAAGTAATTATGTAATGTACAGGCAGAAAAGGAGGCATATACTGTGAAGATTGCATATTGCCCTGTTTGTATCCACCTTTCTTCTGTCTCTGGCACTTCATTTATACCTTAGTTTTGCTGAATCTCTTTACTTCTCTTATCCTGAGGTTGCAAAGTCTGTCACAGAAACTTCTCGTTATAGTTGTACACTCCAAATTTAATATGATTTGAGCTATACCTTAGAGGCCACTGCAGTTCAAACATATTTTTGAGGAAAGCTGTCACCCTGAGGACACAAAGTTGTTTTGTTCTCTTCTCAAAACTCAGCTTTCTGGAAAATTGATTTCAGTGTGTTTGCTTTTGAACAATTTGTGGTAGAACTACTTGTGCTCTTTAATTGATTGTTATCTTCTAGGAATTGTGACACACATAAATAATCAGTCATGACTTTCCACTGTCGTCTTTGTCAGGCAAGAACAGGGAGCTGGGACCCGGTGCATAGAAGTCCTAGCCTCCTGGTCTAGTTGTAGCTCTGGCAACAGGTGCAAATAAATTTGCAGTCATTATGATGAAGGAACTCTGAGGTGCTCCAAGTAGCCTGCCATGGTCATTTTCCCTCATGCTCTGGTTCACGGGCTGTCCTGGTTTGTGCTAGAAGACAACTAATTCTGTTAATTGATTTTACTTTTCACCTATTTCCCTTCTAGGCAACTACACTTTCTGAAGGTATTTTTGCAGACAATTTGTTTGCTTCTTCAAGTGATAATGCTTAATGTTTCTAGTTTTACTAAGGACAAGAAAGTCTCTTGCTTTTACTTGCTCCTATGGAGACCAAGATCACTGATAATTTTTGTGTACCATGTTGGCGCGCCATAAAGTAAAACATCATAGCTGCAGGCAGGAGCAGACAGGACAGATGACCTATTCTATGTACAAAATACTCAGCAGAAAGCTCAGGGATCACCAAGGTCAAGCTCTCTTCATCAATGGCTAGTGTCCAAGGAGGACTCTGTCCATTTTGTCTTCAATCTCAATCTGTGTGCTCTTGAAGCAAGTTACACACAGCCACTGAGTTCAGTCTGGGATGTCCCCAGGACCTGCTGACAGCATTAGTGGTGATGGTGACATAACTGCCCTTTGGGACTTGTGTTAGAGATTGCTTTCATATATGTGTGTGTATATTTAATTTTATTGTTATTTATTTTCATTAAAGCTGGTTTAATTTTCCAGTCCATAAGTCTCTCCCTTAGTCCCTTTCCCTTTGGGAAGGGAGAATATCTGTCATTTGTCTGCTGGCCAGCCCAGTCCTAGCTCTTGACACAGGGCAGTTTCCACAGTTACCAGCTTTACTGGATAAAGTTTCCATGCTCTCTCCTGTTTGTACTAGCGGCCATAGCTCATCCATCATTCAAGTGCTTCAAACTCTGTTATAGTGGGGAAAGTCCTAAAGAAAGATCTGGCAAATACTTTCTTTAGCCTTTGTTTATCTCCAGTCCCTCTGGCCTGTTTAGTTTGTCTAACTGTCTCTCTGGGACTGTGAAATAAAATCAGGATAACAGGGGATAACTGAAGTCATCCTGCTGGTGAGAATTTCAGGTATGTCAACTATAGCAGGGTTTGGGCATGTGAAAATGCTTGCCTTCATGTCTTCAACAAGCTAATTCGTACCCACAAGTAATGTGCTAAACAGAGTCTTTCCCAAGATTTTGTCAGAATAGGATCTTGAAGACATGAGTGCTGTATTATTTCACCCCAGGAGCCCGGGATCTGTGGATGGCACACAAAGAAAAGTGGGGGTGGATTGTAGAAACTTCAAGGTAGGATTTAACAGAAGGCTGTTTAATGAGATAAGCATGCAGTGTGCAGGAAGATACAGATGAGTAGCACATGTGTGGACTAGTGGAGAATTTTGCTCACACATATATATATATATATATAGCTTTCACATACAGAATAGTAACAAAATTCTGTCAGGGTATTTTGGCAATTTAAACTGTTTAGGACCATGAAGAGGCACTACTCTGTGTCCTTAGTGCAAAAATAGCACTCATTTCTCTCTGACGTGACACCGCCCTCCACTCTCAAGAATCAATAACACTGCCTAGCAGAGCAGAAATATCAATGAGTATTAGCTGACTGGGGCTCACACTTGTCTTTATCTCCTTTAGATAAAATAATAGCATGTCTCATATTTCTTTGTGTATCCACAGAATGCAACTGCAACTCAACACAAATTTTCTGTCAAGGTTCTGTGCGGTTACTGCAGGTCGTTCACACTTACAGCCTGTTTTTGGAAATGGCCTACAGTGAAGGGAAGGTCTGAGGAAGACATTGTCTTAATATAAGACTTAATCTCTGTCACCTGTCAGGAGATGAACTTCTTTGTGAAACAGGCAAGCGTATCCTTCTGTGGGTCTAAACTGGTACATGTGTCTGCCTGCTTGTTAAAAGGAATTTCATGCTGAGAGTACATGATGCAAGCACTCATAAAATTCACTGTCTTCCTGGGTAGGGTGAAGATGTTAACATTAACCTACCTGAAATCTTCAATACTTTGGGAGTCTAAAATCTTAGCAGGGATAGTATACCCTTAAGCATTGTTAAGACAACTAAATATTTTAGGTTGTCTAGCTTCATTGTACATCTGTATAACTTTAATTTGGCAATACTTGTCATGGAAACTATGAATAATTCACAAGGATGAGGTCTACAGAATGTTTTCAACCTACCAGTTATCTTCAACATTGTGCACACAACTGTTTAGATAGACATAATGCTGGCTGAAAATACTTTTTCTTCAGGGTGTCTGTCTTTGAGGAAATGTCTTGCTTTCTAGTGCTTAGCAGTCTGTTTTGTGACTATTGGATTTGAAGGTAGGCTTTAACAGAAGGCTAATGAAATCAAATGTGTCCTATCAAAGCATATTAAAAGCCAGAAAATTTATAATCTAACAACTTGAGACAAAGGCTCATCAAGACTCTTAATCGTTCTCTAGCATTTGAAGTGGGTGCGTATCTATTTGAGTTCTACAGAATGGTTAAAACCCAAAGCCTTAAACATAGAGGTTACAATTTCCTGCAGGGATTTCACAAAGGAGTATAAAAATCAAATCCATTCTACTTGTCTTACAGGATAATTGGTCACCTGCTGGTAGATACAACTTCACTCACTTTGTGAAGCCCTACGGAAATCCTTTATTTTGGCTGTGGTCCTGATTTGTTCTTTGGTTGGTTGGAGTTTTGTTTGTTTGCTCGTTTTTCCTTTATTGGTAATTCTTTTCCATTTCAATGCCTGGGAAAAATGATTAAAATATAAAAAATGTGAAATTATAATGAAAAACAAAGAGATGATGAGCCGTAAGATAAAGCAGTGAATATTTTCCAACACTGAGGCCTTCAAACTGTGAAATAAGCTTTTTTCAATGCATTAAAGACATCCACTGTAGTAAGTAGGCATGCTAATAATGTAAAGGAAAACCTTCTCTTGCACACTAGATATATATGATAAAGAAATTAACAAGAAAAATCATATAAATGAAGTTTAGCAGGGAGCAGAAAATATTAAGGAAGCATAAATATAAAATTTTGCAAAACAGTGACTTATTTACTGGTTTTGTCACAGAACTTTATTAATATCTCAAAAAAATGCATAATCTACAGTCATACATGTGATCAATAAATATGAAAGATATCATATCAGAGATGCTTCACTGGTGCTGTAGAGGTAATCACAATTGTTGTACTTGCCCAATCAAAAAAGAAATTTGAGATTTTGTTGGTTTGTTTCAGTGAATATTTAGCTAGAGGATGTTTGCTGGTTTTTGGGTTGGGTTTGTTTGTTTGTTTGGGAGGAGTTTTGGGCATTTTTCCATCTAATATTCTTCTGCCAGGAAATGGGATACCAACACCACCAGAATCAGCACTGAGCTTGATTAGAAAGGAGTAATACACGTGGCAGTAATGTCTCAAGCTGGTAGGTTAATTTATTACTGCTTTTAAAATGAGAGTAGTTCCTTGGGAATAAGTTATTTACCTGGGGGATTGATGTTCAATGATACTACCTGGACTGTAGGAAATCTTTCACAGTTAGCTGTTACCCCTGTAAAAAACTATAAGTGTAACTGTAGCCAACAAGAATTTCTTTATGATCCTCTGCAAAACCCCTATAAACATATGTTCATAAAATGTAATCCTCTATAACCACCCAAGTAAATCCAAATACCTGTAACAAAGATTCTAACAAGCTATTTTTCCACCCCTTCCTGCTCCTTAGTAAGACATATTTGTTCCTAAAAGGACTAATGTTGATGTTTTTATTTCCTGCTATGGAAAAGTAATGATGTCTTTGCTCTGCCTCTGTATTTTGTAAAGTCAGATTTTAGTTGAAAAATAAGGTCAAACTATTGTCAAAAGCAAATCTGGTTTCTTAATCTTTTGCTGCCAAAATCTTTCTCTAGCAATGTTTCAGTTTGTTTTGTGAAGTTAGAATTGTGCCACCTCCACAAACTCCTACTCTCTTGCCCTCACTCCTGGGGTCGAATACAATTCATCACTGTTAAAATGGAAAGTACTGGAAATTATAGCGACATTACACCAATCTTGATAAGGAAAAATCATACTGTGTGCACAGACGGTGTTTGGCCTGATGGAAAATTACACAATAATTCCTTTGGCCTCTAACTTTAAAGTTGCTGTTTTGATGTCAGTGTAGTGTCTGCTTCTGGACAGCATAAAGTGGAGGTTTTTCATTAATGTTTGCCTTCCCTGAGGTTTCTACTAGGGGCTATCATTCTGCAGAACGTAAATTGTATGTGTGGCTACAGGCTGATGAAATTACTTTCATTCATTAGATTACAAATGTCTCAGAAGAAATAGCTCTGATGTTTTACAGCAACTACAATTTAAATAATGGTTAGTTTTTACCGGTGCAATGGTACAACTTTAGCCTGGGGCTTGATTTCTGCTGGGAGTGGTGCTCTGAGGTGATTGCTGCATAGGTTCGCCTGTTCGAATAGTAGTTTATTCAAGGTTTGATGATCCTACTTGCCTTTATGTGAAGACACTATATAAAGGAACCAGCTGAATCTCATGGATATCTGCTGTTTGAGATGTCTTCCCAGTGCTCACACTGTTTGTGCTGCAGTTTGGTGGTTTAATTCAGAAATACACAACTTTAACATCCACATTAATTTAGTGTGTAAGCTAACTGTATGTAGTTGCCATGGAATCCTAAAGAAAAGAAACACTGCTGAGACTCTTGCTCTCCTCACCTGCCTCTTCCTTTGTTTAATTTGTTTCATTCCTTCCATAACCTTAAATGGAGGGGTCTGGATGACTATTAAAAACTAATTTGCCTTGTGGTCTTATTATCCAGCATAGTATGCATGCTTAGACAAAACTCTGACCTGAATAGAAAGAAGAAAATACAAAGTAAGTAATTATTTTTTTTGACAGTAAGATATGCTAAATAGAAGTCAGCATTGGCATCATTATGGATAAAAGAAAATAAAATTAACTGGCATCCATTTTTGCAAAGAAATAATGGTATTTACTGAGGAAAAAAAATATTAATTTACTAATTTATTTTTTAATTTACTTATAGAGAGTGGAAAATTCTATTTGGGCCCTGTGAGATGCATAATTTGATAAGCAGCTTTCACTGACCATTTTAGGAACTCTGCTTTTGACTGCTGTAATAGCATTTATCTTAGGCAAATGATAGGCATTACTGCCTATACAAAATGTTATATTAGGCCACATTTTTTTTTAAGTATAACCTTCAAAGGAAGCATTTATTCATATGCACATATAGGTAAATGTGGTTAAAAAAATTCTTTATAACTTTAAAATAATGGAGTCTCAAACACTGAAGCAATAAAGAATAAAACCATGAAGTCCTTTTTCCGTGGTGTATCTGAGAGGAAGTCTTGGCATCCATAAAAATGAAAGCAAACTCTAAGACAATCAAGGTGAGGTTCTACAAGGCCCTGGGCAACCTGATCTAGTTGGGGAGGCCAGACTAGATGACCTTTGGAGGTCCCTTCCAGCCTGGAACCATTCTATGATTCTATGATTTTTACTTCTAGTTCTACTACTTCTTTCTTGGCCTGCCAAAGACTTAAGACAAATCCTTTCTAAATAAATCTCCACAATTAAAATGAGATTCTGTCACTCGACTGGAGATTAATATATTAGCACAAACCAAAGAGCAACCAGATAAATACATTCTTGCTTTTTATCCTTAATAGCTTTTATGTCCAAGTTACCATCTTTTAATGTATTAAGTTAAAGTTGCTAGGACAACTGATAAATGTTTCTTTACTCACAAGGAACAAGACACGGATTATATTTTTAGTCCTTACTCATGGAACAATGGAATTTCAGTGGTTTTGCTTGTTCGATTGGCAATGAAGCTCATTTTTCTTTTAAAGTGGTTACAAGACTGCTCTTCCAAAGGCTTTCATCTCTTAATTCAATTTCCAAATTTTCTCAATAGGCTCTAAACCACTAACCAAAGCAAATTGTTGTTGCCTGTTGTAGTCAGTCTGCCTTCACTATCATTCAATTATAAATTTTTCAGCAGTATTACTGTCTAAATATTTATCTAATTCTATTCCCTTGAGGAGAAGCTCACTCTAATAACTTTATTTATGCTGCAGGAGATTTCATCCCATGAATTTACTATTTATTGTTCTCTTCAGTATAAATATGATGCTCTTCTCAGAGACTAGAGGGCTTTCTCACAAAATCTTAAATCAAATTCAAGTTACTCAGTTGTTTCTTATTTTTAAAAATTAAGAGTAGGAGTGCATGTACTAAAAAACCCTAACACATTTTGATTTTTATTTAGTGGTTTTTTTCCCCAGTTTATCAATAGTGTGGTTTATCTGATGCCAAATTTAAGTGGGCAATGCCAATGCCCAATTACATTAACATGTAATTAACTGCTCTCTGAAATATTTGTCATTGTTTCTGGCTGTGTATTTTCATTGAAACTGCCTGTTTCAGGATCTGTCTACCTCTTTATCAATGTGGATGCTTCTCCTGACTAAATAATCTTTCCTTCCCTGTTCCCACACTAAAGGTTCTGTTTTCCCCCGATTTCTTCATCGATGCTACCCTGTTCAGTTACAGCACAAAAAACTTTTCAGTAAAGATCTGAAGAAGCCCTCTGTCCAACAGCTTTTTCTTCAGAGAACCACATACATTTAAAATTCAGAAATGTATTTTTTAGAAACTTTTTCAAATTACCCTTAAAACAAACAAACAAAACCTGACAACCAAAAAAATCCCACCCAATTACATTGTGGTGGGGTTTTTTTGTTTGTTTGTAGGTTGCTCTTTTTCATTAGGCACTGCACTTCTTGGAGATTCTTCCTCTGTTCAGAGGGTTAGAGACACAAACTCCTAATAGCATGTGGTGCTTTCTTTCAGAGATCATAGCCATGTATTTTCTGATAAATATATCTCTCTTTTTAACCTGAACAATGGTAAAGCTTTAGGAGGAGGATGAGAGAGGACATCTCTCATCACATATTACAAATCTTGCCTTCATGGGGTGGCCTCCATTTTCCTTGCCTGAGAAGGGCTTGAATTTGTGTCCCTTCCTAATGGAAGTTGTAGCCTGACTGAGATCTCAGTTTTCTGTGATTGGGGCTTTGAGAGACGGAACCAGCCAATCTCCCTTTCAGAGACCTAGATGCTCCTTTTGAAGAATATGGATCCTGGAACACAAGGATATATTTTGCAGTTGAATATGCCCATATGCACCAAAGAGGGTGGAGATTTTCATGTGCCGTTTTTTCTCATTTCTTAATGGCTCTCTTTAAATCCCAATCAGAGATCACATAGTCTAGGTGCCCAGGGTAGAGGCTTAGGGTTCCATCCTAGCAACCAGTGTACTAAAAATATAAGCTCTTAAATGTTAAAATGCTATAATAACATATTCTTAATATATTTATTGCTTCTTACCTCAATTTGCATGAACAAAGAGCCTTATCCCTATCTCTGTTTTGGTGGTGGCTTGTTTTGTTTGGGTTTTTTTTTTTTAGCTTCCCCTCATAGCTCAGGCAATGAGCAACATACAGACAATTTTTTTAATACAGAATCTGCCAGAAATACTACCATAAAAGGTGTATGGCAAGTCTTTGTCTACCTAGGACTTTAGGAAGGTGATCCAAATTATAATAGGTACAGGCTTTTATTCCTAGTATAAACATACACTTCCTTATATTTACCAATTTTAATTTCCACTGATCTCTCACACTGATGTGTCTTTCTGCAGCTCTCATGTAGTTAATCTACTGGGATACCTATAAACTGCAGTGCTAGATCCACCTGGAGAATTCAGCACAGACAATGATGTGAATTCTGAAGGCCAGCATCTCCTCAGCCTTCCTAAGCTTATTCAATGCTTGAGAAAAGGCATAGAGAATTTCCCCTGAAAATACTTGATATTGGGAAAATATTCAGGCAGCTGCATGCTGACTACTTCTTGAAATATATACAAAGAATATCACATCAATCAGGATAGTTTTGCACTATGTTCTTTTCCATTCAATCTGATTTTTGTTATTGCTATAATAGTTATTCTTTTTATTCATAGGCAGCTAATTGTATTATAGTCCTGTGTGAGGGCACTTTCAGGGAGCTAGCAAAATATAAATACTGTCAGTTTTTGTTTGGATCTTTACCCTCTGCATTGCAGTGTTATGGTTTTCTGAGTTGGAGCTAATCCTATACAAAAAAACATTGCCCTGGATAATAATGTTTTACTGCTTAAATGAAACTTATTCATGTTTTGTTCCGTAACCTTCACAGAAATGTTATTCAGTTTAAAGCAAAATAATTTTGCCTGGTAGAACCATAATATTCAAGCTTTTTTTTTGTTTATTTTGCTTTGTTCTTTGGGTTTTTTAAAGTATTAAATGTAAAGGCCAGAGGACCACATTCTGAGAAATGCTCAATTTTTCTTTTCATTTACTTCAGAGAGAGATCAATGATGCAGGATGACATGGTGTGGATTAATCTCAGCTTTTTTGAGAACTATGAATATTCAGAGTAAGCTTCATGATAAGGAGAAAATAAAGCATGTGGCTCACTGCCTCTAATATGTTTTGGCACTGAAGCCTCAAATTAAAATGCGTGAAATGAGAGAAAACTATTCTTTGTCAAGTTCTCCAGGTTTTTTGTTACTGTATCTTCAATAATTGTTTTAGCTATTAAATTTTTAATCTCAGCTAACTACTGATGCAATTAAGATTACCGTATCCTGAGCTGCATCAATAGAGAAGTGTAATCAGCAGGATGAGTTAAGGGATTCTCCCCCTCTGCTCTGCTCTCATGACACCCCACCTATAATACTGTATCCAGTTCTGTTGCCCCCAAAACAAGAAGGACATGAATCTGCTGGAGCAGGTCCAGAGGAAGGTCCTGAAGATGATAAGAGGGCTAGAGCACCTCCCCTATGGGCACAGGCTGCGAGAATTGAGGCTGTCCAGCCTGGCAAAAGAAAGCTCAGGTGAAATCCTATAGCAGCCTTCCAGTACATGAAGGGGGTCTATAAGAAAGCTGGGGAGGGACTTTTCAAAAGGCCTTGTAGTGATAGGATGAGGTGGAATGGCTTTAAGCTTGAGGATGGTAGATTTAGACAGAATGTTAAGAAGAAACTCATTACAGTGAGGGTGGTGAGACAATGGAACAGGTTGCCCAGGGAGGTCATGGAGGTGGTCAAGGCCAGGCTGGATGAGGCCTTTTGCAACCTGGTCTAGTGGAAGGTGTCCGTACCCATGGCTGGGAAGGTGGAACTAGATGATCTTTAAAGTCCTGTCCAACTCAAACCATTCTATGATTCTATGAAGATCATAAAATAGCCATGACTGACACACACTGGTGTTGCACTTTTTGACCAAGGTGAGAAGGATTTGGTTAAACACTGATCATAACACTGAGCACACAAATGCAGGTGTGTGTGATTACATGGCAGGGTTCAGGGTCTGGAACAAAATTCACAGGGCTGGATTTCTTCATGCAAAGTTGCTAGATTAGCATCTCTTCAGAATGTGGAAGAAAGCAAACATAGGAACTAAAATATATAAATAAACAATTTGTCCTCATTTGAAATCAAAAAATGCCATCCACAGAACTACATGGAAATGAACAGGAGTTAAGAGTAAGAAAATTCATGAAACAAATTTTGAAGGAAAGACAAACTGAACAAATAAATCAAACTGATAGATGCATGTTGCCTTTTAGTCAAAGCTAGGTATGCTGACTCCATCTTGAGGCTGCCTTGATTTGACCAATCAAAATGTTGCAGATTTAACAGCAGTCATTCTTTTAGCTAATAAAAGATTAAGCTGATTGAATTGTCCAATAGACCATGAATCTAAATTAGGAAAATGGACTCATGGTGAGGTAAAGGAGAGAGGCTTTCAGATGGCAAAAATAGGTTGGCATCTCTTTCTGTTATTTAAAGCAAACAAACCCAAACAAATTCTGAAAAATTATTTGGTGTACCCAGAAAAGAAGCAAACTAAAGCCATGTAGTAGGTAACAGTTGTTATAAAGGACTGCCTCAGCAAATATCTCTCAGGGCTTCCCTTTGCAAGCCACTTTCTTGCTTGGGTTCAAATATGGAGCTATATTCTGGTAATGCAGCAGAGGAGGAAATACTGGATTCTTTTCATGCAGTAACCTTAGATTTTGATATTCATGAAGCAATGGCTCCTGTTCCAGATGTCCCTAACTTCATGGGGCTTGAACCTAGAGATCCTATAGCCCAAGATCTATAATCACAGAACAAGAGTATGTAAAGATTTTCCTTTGCTCATGTTGAAGCTTAGGAGACAGTTCAATAAGGCTTAAAAATTTATTTGCTTAGTGGGAAAGTAAGCCATCTCCTCTCTCATACTGTCCTCCACACTGAACAACTGTTTCAGGCCAGGGCTTCTTATAGCTTGTGCTATTTGTAAGGGGGTTATTGACTGGTTTGTTGTTGTTTTCCCTCTCCCCAATCCTGACTTGAGTGCAAAAACTGTAGGCACTGCATTGGAAACAAATTTCCTTGGAGTATTCTTAGTTTTGATTTTTATTCAGGATATTTCAAAGATAATAAAGTGTGACATGTGAGAAATGTTTGATTAAAACCTGCAACTGTATCTCAGAAGTCAGGACTACTTCTTGTGCAAATCTTTAACCTCTAGCTTTGTGTATGCAAATACCAAAGGATGGAATAGGATGTGTGTTGCTGTTATCAAACATTTGTCACCAAATGTAGTCTGTGTCTCAAAGGGGTGAGTTAGATTTTTATTCAGACAACTCAAATATGAGTGAATAAGGATGGCTCTCCATTGGCCTTGGCTAGTGGTGAGGTACAGGGGAATTCCATGTCTAAACTTCCTCTATGATTTTTCTTGTCCTAATATGACACTAGAGATACTTTATTGTGACTTGACAGTTAAAGACATATAGTTTATCATGTATGAAATTGATTAGTGTTTTTAAATATGTTTTGATGTTAAATAACCATTCTCTTGTTTCTAACTACATTTTATTTAACCCTGCTTTGAGTTGGAATAGAAATAATTCTGTGCAGTGATTTTTACTTTTCAGCTCAGTCTCAACAACTGCACTTTCTGAAATCAACAGCAAGTTTTCAGACAGTGCCTGCTTCTAGGCATGGTAACACTGATGTTTTTAGTTAGTAGCAAGGACTGGCGTACAAGCCAAGGTCACTGCTAAATCTTGTGTGCTACATTGGGGGTGCAGTGTAAGAGGCTGCACCTGCAGAGAGGAATGGCCAATTCAGGTGGCCCTAAACTGACTGAGTGAGATATTCCTTTCCATATATGTCCTATTTGGCATAAAGTTGAGAGATTATGAGGGTCAACTTCCACCTCTTCCTCTTCTCCAATGAACAGCATGTAAGGTGGACTCTCTTTATTCTGCCTTTGATCCTGATCTATGAGTTTCAGAATCTCGTTTCTGTTTGCCACTGAGTCCAGTCTGGGACTTCTGCCACAGCATCAGTGGTGATGGTGACTTATTGCCACCAGAGGGGTTGCTTTGATATTGGTTTTGCTAATATTATTGTGTATTTCATTATTCTCATTTTCACTGAAGTAGTTTTAGTTTTCTTTTCCAATTCATAAGTCTCTCTCTGTTTTCTTTCCCTTCCCCTTTGGGAAAGGAGAGGGGCTGGTATAGAGCAAGTAGCTCCTTGCATTTGTGTTTACTTTCTCCAAGTTGTATGTTAATGATCCTGGGGAATTAGGTTTCACACTTCTTTTTATATTTGCATACTGAATTAATTCCTTAATACAGTACCTACTCCTGTGCATATCAGTTCATTTTCCTTTCTGGAGTTAGTCCTTGCACTGTTCCAGTAGATCTTACTGGAAACATATTCCTGGGTGATAGAGTACATTCACTTACCTTTTGCAAATTGAGGTGCAGGTGGCTATTCTCCCTGTTTGACAGGCAATGTAAACACAAATGTGATGTGCTTAAGTTTCAGAGCTTCAACTTCACCCTTATTTCCTGCAGTAGTAGGCATTAGCACCAGTAAGGAACCAGTATACATCAAATATTCTTGTCTTATGATGGCAATAATGGTATTTATGCTCATCCATAAAGTGCTCTTGATATCGATATGTGCTTTTGAAGAGAAGTAAACATTGTCTGATTGCTACAATGTGTAGTTCCTGGAAAACAAACAGAAGAACCAACAATAGTAGCAGTATTAGCAGGAATGTTTTTCTATGGGACTATGATGCTGAGTATTTTATGTAGTAGATGCTCTTACACCTTTGTTTTCAGAGCTACAACACCAAATCATTCTGAAATATTCTAAAAATTAAGTAACAAGCAAAACAAAACAAAAATCCAGACTTCTTTCTTTAGCTAAGAAGCAGCTCATCACTATCTGGTGGCAGCAATGGTCTGGTTTACTGTTGACAATGACTTATCTTCTCATACAAATAATACTCAGCATGTTCTTCCTAACGGGAAACTGCTTAGATAGGTGTCTACTATGTTGAATGATCTGTGAGGTTTAAGATTACAATGGAAAACAAACATAATTCCCTCTCAGTGTTACCAAAGGATATCACATATCCTTTAATGTATTCATTTTAATAAAATCTGAGTCTAACACAGGCTGTTTGCACAAAAAGAAACCTTTCTTTTTCATAGGGCATTAGATATCTATTGAACAGAATAGATCGATCGATCCAGAAGATAGTCTACATGGAAGAGTCCTGTTAGAAAGTCTTTGAACTCTAGTGGCCAAAGGCATTAAAAAAGGCAATTGAATCAACAGGATCTCTTATAAGTAATAAGGCTATTGTGGTTTTTAAACTTTAATCAGTATAATTATGTATTTAAAATAATTTTCCAGGGATATAATACTAATTACATAAGCTCTTTAAATCATGATTGAACATGATTATATGGTATTGCAGCTCACAAGTTTTGCTCATAATACCAAGCAGGCTCAAGAAGTTAAATAGTAGAGTCTGCTGTGTAAATTGTAAAGAAACCCAGAACACAAGTGTCAGATTTTGGCTGGAGAGCAGAGAGACAGGACATTAAAATGCATCCATATGAAGAGTTTTGACAACTCATACAACCTATTGTCCTCTGTTAGTATTTAAGATTTTGCATGGCTCTATATCCATATAGGGTTTGTTTCATCTACCTTATGTTCTTATAACAAATGAGAATGCTGGTACCACATACACTCTTTTCTGTACAGGAATTACTTCTAATGCAAAGAGGGAGATGGGAGTTGTATTCTCTAGAGGTACATATAGAAAGCTGCATACAGAATATGGAGAAACTGGAGACCTGTCCTAGGTTGGACATGTCATTGATCAGGAAATGTTTTGCTCTTAAAAATAATTTATTCTCTTGTTTCTGTGATCCTGGTACTTCTGTTTCCCCTATCCATTTATCTTTTATCTCGTAGTTTCTCCTTTAGCTATGTATAATTTATAGTCACGAACACTTTGTTATTCATTGTTTTCTTCAATAGATTTCCTGTATCACAGTGTAACTAAGGTTGGAAGAGACCCCAAGGATCATCAAGTCCAACCTGTCCCAACAGACCTCACGACTAGACCATGGCACCAAGTGCCACGTCCAATCTCCCCTTGAACACCTCCAGGGACGGTGACTCCACCACCTCCCTGGGCAGCCCATTCCAATGACGAATGACTCGCTCAGTGAAGAACTTTGTCCTTACCTCGAGTCTAAACCTCCCCTGGCACAGCTTGAGACTGTGTCCTCTTGTTCTGGTGCTGGTTGCCTGGGAGAAGAGACCAACCGTTTCCTGTCTACAACCACCTTTCAGGTAGTTGTAGAGGGCAATGAGGTCGCCTCTGATCCTTCTCTTCTCCAGGCTAAACAATCCCAGCTCCCTCAGCCTCTCCTCATAGGGCTTGTGCTCAAGGCCTCTCCCCAGCCTTGTTGCCCTTCTCTGGACACAGTCAAGTGTCTCGATGTCCTTCTTAAACTGAGGGGCCCAGAACTGGACACAGTACTCAAGGTGTGGCCTAACCAATGCAGAGTCCAGGGGCACAATGACCTCCCTGCTCCTGCTGGTCACACTATTCCTAATACAGGCCGGGATGCCATTGGCCCTCTTGGCCACCTGGGCACACTGATGGCTCATGTTTAGGCGGGTGTCAATAAGCACCCCCAGGTCCCTTTCTGTGTGGCAGCTCTCCAGCCACTCTGACCCCAGCCTGTAGCTCTGCATGGGGTTGCCGTGGCCAAAGTGCAGCACCCGGCACTTGGACTTGTTAAATGCCATGCCATTAGACTCTGCCCATCTGTCCAGTCGGTTGAGGTCCCTCTGTATCTTCATAAAAGTTGTATTTTGCAAATTCTAGGTTTTTTTCCTCTTCTCCTCCTTTCTTTATAGGGAAGTCCCTAGTAGGAACACTGGAGCACACCCTACTGTAAGCATTTTCTAAAGAATATGGTCAAAATCCCTGACAAGTCCTGTATCTGCTTTCTGTGGTACCATGGTGCATGAAGTTGTGTCCAGTATGCCATGGAGCTTTGCCATTTCCAGGGTCACTTCAGTCTCTCACTGCTCCCTGTACCTCCAGTCTGGCATTCTTTATTTTTTCAGTGCACTGAGTGAGGCAAGACAAACTTGTTCTATTTCTTAAAATCCTAGCTGGGTATACCAGGTAGACCTATTAACATCTTTAGTGTGCTCTTTCTGGTGATGTATGTCTATGGTAATAGTCATTGATACTGAATAAACTGCAATAAATATAGTTTACAAAGAACAGATATTATAGACACTTGTCCATTTTTAGTAAATAAAGTCTATATGCACATTAAAAAAAATTACAAATTAAGCTGAATTTAATGCACCAAGCATTAGCCTAACATTACTAGTCAATTACATCTCAGTCTACAAATATGCACTGTAAATTAATGTGTATTCACAGGGTCAGCCTCTGCATCCATTGAAAATAGAGCATCATGAGGGGCTTGGCATGGGCATGCATGAGGGAACCACATTTTGGCTAGGGAGGGCTCACCATGAAGGGATGATCTGCAGGTCATAGCTGAGGTTTCCAGTGCTGTGTTCGCTCTTCATGCGAACACTGAACACTGACTTGTTGCTTTGGTTGCCCTCACTCCATGTAACCTGGGTAGATTTGCCTCTGTTCCCACCTTCATTGCATTACATCATAAGCTTATCTAATCATTTTCCACTGCCCTTGCTAAGTCTGAGGTCTGTCCTGTTCCAGCCTGGTGAGCCTGTGTACTGTCTCAAAGAGGAGAAGTTGGATAGTAAGCACTGAATGAGATGAAGTATCAGGCAATGTCTTTTCCTTAAGAATGGATGTTTCCTGACCTGGCCTGGCATTGGTGATGGTTGTACTGGGAGCAGAAGGAGGGACCCCAGTGGTGGCATCAGGCCTTACTTGAGGGATTTCCCAGTGCTCTTTTCTGTTCTCTCCAGCAGAGGAATGTTCTTGATTGTCTGAGTCCAGCTTCAGAAAGCAGAGAAAAGTATTTTTTTCTGTACCTGAGGCTTGAAGTAGGAAGGTGGGACGTGGCACTTGAAGCCATGGTTTAGTAGTCATGAGGTATTGGGTGACAGGTTGGACTTGATGATCTTTGAGGTCTTTTCCAACCTTATTGATTCCATGATTCTAAAATCTTTGGACTAAAATGTACCCACATGAACTTGTGAATTTCTGAAATCTTCTTTCAAATGCCAGAAACTCCAAGGATTTGTTTAATAGATTTTTTTTTGTATCTATGCATAAGACATGTATAATATTATAGGAATTTCTAGTTCCTTTGCTATTTTTTTTCCCATTTTCTGCCCCCTCTTCCACTTCCTTCCTTCCTTCTCCTTCACTGCTACAGCACCTTTGACTTTCCCTTTTGCTTCCTTCTTCACATTGCCTTTACTTTTCTTCCATTACCTGAACCAGCACGAATATACAGGTATTCAGTGTAAGTAACACTAATTGCATGTTGCTAGATTCATACTATAGCCACAGTCGTCTTTAGTATTACAGCACCGCATATAAGTAATTTTTATCAGTTACATAATATGCTAAACAGAAAATTATCCATGTAAAAATTATGCTCTGAAAAAGCCAGTGCCATATTGTTAAAAGTCTGAAACTCATATTGGGTTTGTACAGCAATATGTTGAGACATCTGCACAGGCAAATGCTGCATAAACTCCAAAGTACTAAAAAAATATAATGCCATGAGTCATACCTAGTCAAATAAGAAAGCAGTCTTGGAAATGTAGGGAAAATAAGACCTACACAGAAATAGAATTTAAGGCTGAAAGTTGTAGTATGTATTTGAATCTAATGAGATTAAAATTTAATCCATATTCTACTTGGAAGTGGAACATATTGATATACATGAAGATTGAATCAGCTAAAAAAGATGGGTTTGGAAAAACATCAAACAAATCTAGTGTTAGGAGATGGCCAAAAGGAAACAGCACTGACATATTTTCCTAGTTTTCCAGTTGAAAATTCCTTTTGAAACAACAATTTTAGGAAGTTAGAATCTGACCAAACTGTGGTAACAGTATATTGAAAGTGTTGGAATATATTAGACAGCAGCAAAACTTCTTTTTTTTTTTTTTACCAGTTCAGATATGTTCTTTGACTACTAAAGTCATTCAAAATACATCGAAATCTTCACATGAAAGCTGTCACAAAAGTAGAATGCAGATTTGTTTATTAAACAGTGAAGTTTTACTGAATTTCTGAACTTTCCTGGGAGCTTATTTTGGTTTAGATTATAAAGTCAGACCCAACAAGCGGACAAGAAAGAAGAATATATCTGCAAGAAATCTCATCACTGAGGCTTTGATGACTACATGGAGCCCTTTGTTGCATTAGTAAAACAAAAATATTTTCATAATTATATTTTCTTTTGAATAGTCTCAAAAGACCACCTAACACTTTTCTTCCCCTCAAGTTTTCTAAGGTGAAGAGAATAGTAATTCTCAATTGCAGTTTACAGGCGACTGGTTTCTTTTGCTTAAGTCTTCTTTTTATCTTCCTATTTCTATTCACTGAAGTTCTTGCATTCGGCTTTCTCTTTCTCCTTGGAGTGATTCTTGCTCTGAAATTTGATTTCAAAGAACTGAATAAGAAAGAACAAAGTATTTGCAACGTAAGAGGGGTATTTGTCAGAAAGCCTGAGACATGCTACAGTGCCCTTCAGTGTGACAGAAGCATTTCTAGTGCTGGGTGACGCAGCACAGATATATCAATAGGAGTTCTGTTGGCAGCAAAATGAATTAAGCACGGTTTCATAAAAACTTGCCTTCTGGTTTAATTCTCTCACAGTTAGTGTAGTGAAAGCTACCATTAAAGACTGTCTGTCTCCATACCTCCTCCTGCTTCATAGTTAAAGTTTTCAAACCCTTTCTGTTTTCTAATGAGAATTGAGCTCGGTGGGAGGCATTAGAGAGTTTTTCCTCTAACCAATCGCATACTTCACAACCTTTTAAAGAACATCATACTGTTAGGGTTTGCAATTCTTTAAAAAAAAAGGTGGAAAAATATATATTCAGTTGGGAGTTAAGGAAAAATCCTTGTATATTTATGCATTACAGTACAAACCTCACTTTCTTAGGAAACCGGGATAACAATGAATTCTGTTAGCATGAGACTGTGCTAAAATTCATCCATTCTAGAGTTTAGGCAACGGTATGCTGCTAACAGCAAACTGTGAACTGAGCTGCAGGCAAAAGGAATGTAGTGAATAGGGGGAACAGCTTTAATAAAAGATCCTTAGCTACATTCTTCTGCCTGCAGGCAGCTGTTACTACTCTTCCTCTATTGACAAATTGTCTGACACTTTTAGAATATAAACTGATTCTGCTTTGTGGGTTGTGTCATACTGCTCAGGTCCAGTGCAGGGTCCAGCTGAGGGGCTCTTTCAGATTTGTAATATCTCTCGCAGTGCTTTTTTGGAAATAACTTTCTGAACATAAAGATATTTCACTGCTGTTGACTGCATTGAGGAGTGGGGAAGGAAATAAAAGCATTCAGCATGCAAGCAGCATTACACTGACAGAGCACAAAGGAAGGCTTCAATCCCCTCAGCTTGGTCTCTATAGCTGCTTTCCAGCTTTTAACACTTCAGCTAGATTAGCAATGTGCAGCGTTGCTGAATGTACACATGGAAACAGCTTCTTGACTAAGCTCACTGGAGGCAGAAAAGTGGCAGGAACTCTTTGGTCTAATTTCTCTGAAGGCTTTGGAGTCTGAGTAACTGTGGTTAAGGAATGGCTTCTGATCCTTTTCAAATAAAACAGGAACCATCTTCAACTTCTTACAACCAGAAACAGGATATCGATGATTTTTAGATAGGAAGCTGAGCAAGTGCCTGGCAAATCTTCAGGGCTTCAAAACAGTGCTCTGCCAGTGCTTCAGGAATGCAGGCAAAGAAACATAGTAAGTATTTTGGATGCATTTTTAATAGGATGTTGGAGATGGAGAAATCTAGTTAGTACAGTTAAAGAAGGACAGAGATGAAAACAGTCAATGAAAACAAAGTGCATGATGACAGTGGAGAACAGGCATGGAGGGAAAAAGCTGACAGAAAACATTTGTAAATTGTGCTGACATTGAGGAAAAGAGGATAGGAAGGGAGCAAAAACCAGGTCTGTTCTGTTTCCTGTGTAATTTTAAACAGCTCTCAGATCCTCAAGCTTCTGAATATAAGGGCTGGAAATGAGGTTTGCTATATCTTGTTTGTTTTTTAGTTGCTATAACTGGCCTGAATAATACAGTTGTCTCTTATTATTTGTCTAGATTTATAACATACTTTGCAGTGAAAGCAGTAATTCCTGTAGTGTGACTTGTAGTACTTTTGTGCTTCATTTGGTAACAATAGAGCAAGGTGATCTGATGGTACGGACTCATCTGAGATGTAAGGAGCAAAGGCCTTGTGTTTTTTTTTCTCTGTGGAACTGTGGGTAAGTCATTAACAAGTCCACAAAGCAATGTAGATGTTTAAAGTTTACAGGCATAGTAACTAATTTGACTCCAAGGGTCTTTAGCTAGACTGAGATCCAGCTGAGCTGGTTGTTCTAATTACGATGTATAACACATATGTACATCACAATAGAAGCAAACAAAAATCAGCAGTTCTTAATAGCTACAGATTTTTGTGTACTCAGAATAGAAACCATTTAGGTTCATGTCCTCTGAATTTAAAGCCCAGTAGATAATAGTAGATATTTTTAGGGTATTCATATTCTACAAAACAGAATTTTACCTATTGGGGTATATATCTAGACCTTCCTATTTCAGTTCTTAGTTGAGAAAACCTTCAGTATGTTTAGATTGGTATACTCTTCTTTGGTGTGATTTTTTTTCAGTGATGTAGATAAATCAGAACATTAAGTCTTTTGAGATACTTGATTTCCATTCATCTCCTCTATGTTCCTGCTTTCTACACTTCTAAGAGATGTCTTCTATTATTAAGACAATTATACTGCTTTGACTATTATTTGTTCAACAGAACATACAGAAGGGATAGTTTTTGGAAAAAATCTAGTGTATATTTTTGCAGAGTGTCAGCATCATGATAATTTTTGTTAACTTCAGCTTTTATTTCAATATGCCACCAAAATAAGCAAGAGCTCCTTTCAGCATCTAGGTGAGGCTCTTTTCTTTTTTGTTTTCTTACATGGGAAGTCCAGCATAAGAAAATTTAGTAGGGATTCAGCTGGACCAAGTGTATCATCACATTAGCAGATCTGAGCTAAGAGTGTAGTTAATGAAACTGGCTACCTAAAATGAAGATTCTAATTTGCTGTATGCTTGCAATCAAGGAAGTAGTACAAAAAGGATAAAATTATAAAAAGCAACTTTAAGTGTGCCTAAGATTCCTTCCATTATGTTAGTAGGATTAGCTAGCAGCTATTACTATATTCATGATAGTACACTAAGTTTGTTAGTTCAACAGTTCAGAATACTCTTGAGCTGTGGATATGCTGGAGCAAGCCTAACGGCTACAAGGGGAAAGCAAGGACAATTATGTCCTTTGGGGAGTTCATCAGTTCATATATACTTAAAAACAAACAAACAAACAAAACCCAGAGGTGGTGATACCTTTAAATGATATCTTAGAATAAATTCTTTTTCTAGGTCAGTTTCTGTCAAAGGCTGCAACAAAGCACAGCTATTGCTAAAACTTCAGAAATGCTTTCTACTTTTATTCTTAATCACAGAGCCACAGAATGTTAGTGATTGGAAAGGACCTGTAGAAATCATCAGATCCACCCTCCCTGCCAAAGCAGGATCACCTAGGCAGATCATCCAGGCAGATCATCCAGGCAGATTTTGAGTTTTCAGAGGAGAAAGTTGTTGTGACATCTTTTTCAAGCTGGGCTCAAAACTAAAGATTGCACTAAGTGGACAGCCCTAGACAGTTCTGCAGAACTGCAATATCATGGTACAAGAAAGATATCTTTTATAGTCAGAATTCATAGATGTGCCATTTGCATTTCATTTATGCTTTGAATAAGCCAGCAGTAGTCCTATGTCTGAGGAATCATAATCTGTCTATCTCTTGAGTGGCTTCAAATTTAAGCTTATAGATCTGCATGAAAGGATAGTCCTCAAGTCTTGCAAGAAAGTAGAAAATTTTGTCCATGCAATACAAATATTTTTCCAGCACTGCCAGGTATGAATTTGTCAGCCTGCTCTGTGAGATTTGACAAAGCCACATCTTGCTGTGGTTTGATTGCAGGCTGTGACTTTGTATTCTAAGAGATAAAAAGAAAGATGGTAAGTAGTGACAAATTCAAGTAGCACTGACATATTACCCCTCTTTCAGCAGACAAGATACAGCGTGAACATACCCTTTCCAACTACAGCTGTGTGAAGCATGGAGCAAATGATGTAGGACATAAATTGGCAAAGTCCCAGGAAAAAAAATTCTTTCCCAGTCTAAAGGAATTGCTATTCTGTAGCAGATCAGCCAAATAATAGTCATATAAGCTACTTCGTTAGGAAGCATTTTGGTTTAACTGCTCTCTCATTTACAATTAGAGATGTTAATTCAATGGCTAAAGGTCAGGAATTACTCATTGCTATCACTGTGTTTCAGAAGCATACTCAGGAAATGGTCATCAGCTCAAATCAGAGGTGTTAATATGCAATTAAAGGTCACAGTAACTTCTGAATGAAATTAGCTGTGCTCCAGATGAACTTCTTCTGAAGGGATGGCTGCTTAGTGGATTTGAGTATGACTTCATAGGAACATTCCAGCTAAGACTGTTTTCAGTCTTAGCCAAAGACTGTGGTGATGCACAGCTTTTGTAACAACTTAGGTACAAAATGCTTAATGCTGAGCAGATGAAGAAAGGTTAACTTTATGCAGATTACTATTACAATCATAGCATCCTAGAATGGTTTCATATTGATGTTCTGTAAATTGCTTTCCTGTTAGTTCAACTCTGTTTTACCTAGGCAATACCACAGATTGTTGAAAATTTGCAGAATTGTCTTACCAATTGTTCCTTGTACTCTGTCTGGACAGAAATGTATGTATTTGGAGTTGTCTTAGGCCAATTTAGACAGCTTCCTTACATTTGTTGTGACTGGGGTTTTTTTAAGTCTTAAAATCATTCTGCAGCAATTCTTAAGCCTCTCTTTGGATGATGTGGGCTGCAAATTCAAGTCTATTAACTAAGCTACTAGGTGATGCTGACATTTTTGTCATTATTGAATATTGCTTGTGAACTTATTGAGCAGAATGAAGGCCAGTCCATCTCTGTAAGAAACTTGATTCAACAAAGCTTTCCAGCTTCTGAATGACCCTGATAGTTACCAAGATTAGTTTCCCAACTAGTTTTGACGTATTGATTAAATTAACCCAGACTAGACTACACTGTATAGAATCATAGAATCAATAAGGTTGGAAAAGACCACAAAGATCATCAAGTCCAACCTGTCACCCAAGACCTCATGACTACTAAACCATGGCACCAAGTGCCATGTCCAATCCCTTTTTGAACACCTCCAGGGACAGTGACTCCACCACCTCCCAGGACAGCCCATTCCAATGGCCAATCAGTCTTTCTGTGAGGAACTTCTCCCTAATATCCAGCCTAAGCCTCCCCGGGCACAGCTTGAGACTGTGTCCTCTTGTTCTGGTGCTGGTTGCCTGGGAGAAGAGACCAACCTCCACCTGGCTACAACCCTTCTTCAGGTAGTTGTAGACAGCAGTAAGGTCTCCTCTGAGCTGCCTCTTCTCCAGGCTAAACAATCCCAGCTCCCTCAGCCTCTCCTCATAGGGCTCATGCTCGAGGCCTCTCCCCAGCCTCGTTGCCTTTCTCTGGACACGTTCAAGAGTCTCAATGTCCTTCTTAAATTGAGGGACTCAGAACTGGACACAGTACTCAAGGTGTGGCCTAACCAGTGCTGAGTACAGGGGCAGAATGACTTCCCTGCTCCTGCTGGCCACACTATTCCTGATGCAGGCCAGGATGCTATATGTAGATATATCTTCACAACAGAAATTACAATCAATTAAAATACTGTGGTGGGGAGGAAAGCTCTTGGGAATCTCAATGATTAAGCATGGCTTGGTAAACAGGCTACTCATTGAGCTACAATATATATACACATAGCTATTAGTCTGTAATATCATCCTGTAAATGAGGTGCTTTACTTTGGATTTGGTGAAGGCACATGCAACTAGTCAGAAATTTCCTTTCTGAACCTCCAGATCTACTATAAAGTTTCTGAAAACAGCTAGGTTCCATCCTCTTTACTTACATATTCCCCTTATCAAACACAGTTGAAAACCATCTGTAAGTTCACTCACTTCAAAGGGCTCCTTCAAGAGTGAAACTGTCATGTTGCTGTTGCAACTGCTCACAAAGATACTTCTCTTTTTTACATTGTACTTCTGCATCTAAAAATGTCGTAAATTATTATATGTTGTTCTATACTTAACAAGGCACACAAATGTGCTAAGTTATTGACTTTAATTAAACTTTCCAGGATATGAAGGTAGTCACCTCCCAGCACAACAGATACTGTTCTGGCCATCTGCTCCTTTCCACCAGCATCCTACAGTATTCACTAGATGGCTGTGTATCCTTATGTATGCTTACTTGTAGAGTTTTGGAGAGTAGCAGTAATCCCTTCACCATTTGAGGATTATTTTTTTCCTTTGAGTAGTGTGTGTTCCAGTGTTTACTTCCTCTTCAAGGTCATCTTGCTTTAATGTTGGCTAAAGTGAGCCCTGAGTTAACCTAGTTTTTTTTCTGCTATGAAAGCATGTAAGTCTCTCTGGACCAAGTTTTATGACGCTTGCCCTACGAACCTCAAATATTCTCCATCAAACAGAACTGAGCACACTGGTTTCTCAGCAAGAGTATTCTCTTGGCATGCCCATTGTTTGGCAGAGGAAAAAGTAGCTAACTATAGCTCTTTGTTCTCTGATATATCTACTGTGATGGTTTTATCAGCACAGTCAGGAGGAGGAACACAAAATGAGGCAGTCTTCAAACAAACACATTAACCTCTCAAAAGCAAACTAATAATGAGAGTTTGTAAATTGTATACTGGGAGAGTCCTTAAGTAAGCACATATAACTAGATCATACTAATTAATGCAGTAAGGAAGAGTGACTGGTAAGCAAGAAGCTATAGTAGCTGAAGACTTGTCATACTTCATCAGACTAAAGATAAATGCATTTCATTATTTACAGTATTGCCTACTTTAAAAGAATCTTCATGGTAATTCCAAATAGAAAATTTCATCAAGTAACTAACAGCTGAAACAAAACAATTCAGTTTCCTTTTAAACTTTTATTTCAAGTAGTGAAAATATGCTTGTTCTTATTGCATATATCCTTCCCCCACCCCCCACCCCCCCTCTGTCATTAGGTCTTTCCTGAAGTCGTATATTGTAGCAAAACATTCCACTTCTGACTTTGGGAAGGGGAATGAGCATTTCTTCTTTCTGCTTCTTTTAAGCATCTAATTCTGTTTTCTGCAACAGTAAAAGACAGCTTTCAGTCTCGTTTGTATAGGCTTATTTTTTCTATCATCTGTTGTCTTATGCATCATCATTCTAAAATAAACAGTCCAAAGGTATTTATTCCTCTACTGATATGAAATGATTTTTTCTGTTTTTATTAAATGTAGTTGTTGGATTTTTTTCAGTATGTATTTGTTGAAATGTTGGAGGACTGAGTATTATAGCTCTGATTAATATCATATTCATCTCAGTTTTATTTCATATTCCTCATTTTACATTTTAATGTCTAACCTGTTTTCATGGTCACAATAAGGTATTGATCATAGAATTGTTTTGGTTGGAATAGAACTCTAAGATCATCAAGTCCAACCATCAACCTTTGTATCTGAAGATTTTCATCATTCACAGTGGTGTAGTTGCTTGAGATACTTAGTCTCAGTTCAGTACACCTGACCTTTAATACACTGCCCCAAATGCTATTTGACATCATTCTGTCCAATTACCTAGACACAGCCTAGAGGTCCTCTACAGATACTTTTTTTGTTTGTTTAGTTGGCTCATTGATTTATTGTTGGTTTGGGTAGCTAATTGTTGAGTAACTTGATGAATTCTCAAATGTTCACATTTTTCTGCAGAAACACATCATTTTATTTTTTAAATAAAGTTGGGATAAGCAGATGACAAAAGATCTTGAAAATACTTTCAATTCATCTTGTGCAGAAATATAAAACATATTCTATTTCAAGACATGTTCTAGGATAAGGAGGAAAGATCATTTTGGAGATGATTGTAGCTTGATAAACTTAATCAAATAGGAACTGTTCAGATTTATTCCTTTAGCCTTATTCTTTTTTAACTGGAAAGGTCTCTTTTGTAGAATTAAGGAGGCTCACAGTAGGCTCGAAAGTCAAGCTTTTGTCCAAAACAACAGAGGTTTATGTTTCCATAGTGTAAACCAAATCAAGCTGCGTATCTGCAGGTGCTGAGATAAGAAACTATCATCAAAGAGAGCCACAGGATTCTGTAGTGAGAAGGCTTTCCTAGGAGAGGCCCATTTCACAGAGTTCAGCTTCCTCATTTTTTAATCTGAATTAAGATATCTTTGTTTAGTCTATATCCACCCTTTTTTCTCATCTCAGCACTCAAAAATGAAGAGCCACAACTGGGTGTTACAGACCACCTCATCCACAGAGACAAGATGACAGCAGTTGCAAACTGAATTAGGAAGTATTTGACAAAAAAAAAAAAAATCATAGTGTTGCCCTTGATGTCTGGGTCGTTTTCTTCCAAGCTGTTATTGTCCTGAGTTGTTGCAATGTGTTTCTACTACCCTCATAGGAATACCTTTCAATTTTCTCTGTAATGAGTCTGCTCTGCTCTCTGAGTGAGAAACTGTATTTTCTCCACCTGATCTTGCTGCTCAGTTCTTTGAGGTTTTGGAAGCGAAATGTATGCAACCTAAAGCTGTAGCAGGTACATGCAGCAAAATCAATCACTCTGCAGGTTTGCAGCAAATGCATTGCCTCACTGACAGCCAAGGAACTTGAGCTTTAATAGATCATAACAAACTGCTGGGCAGATCTGTAATTTCTTTTCAAAATTTAAGCTGTAGGCTGCACAGTCTTGAAAAATACTTTAGATTCAATAATTTGGCTTCCATTCTTGACTGCAGTATAGAAAATGGTGTCATGACATTTATCTAGATAAGTTGTTTTAAAATGCTTAAAACTACTTAATTAAACAGCACAAAACCCTGTATCCTTGGGACGTATAGGACACCTTTGCTCTTCTGACTGTATTAATATTAGAAAATAGGAGATGTCCTGATGACTTACTGATATTTCACACAGCCCAGACTATTTCTACCTCTGCATCAGTGGGTGGGATTACTTGTAAAGAGCACCAAAGATGAGCCTCTTTAGCCAGACCATTTATGTTTTGCTTCCCCAGCTTCCATATTATGTCCATAAAAGAGGACAAAAAGCAAACTATCTCGTGAGATGCATCAGGAGAGAGGGAGGAAAAAAAAAAATCACAACCTAAATTTCTTTTCACATGCCCATGAACAAAACCATCTCTGAGAATGAAAGCCTTAGAAACAATTAAAATACAAATATCAGGTTTGAGTTTGTTAGATAAAATTCTGCAAATGCAATAATATAGATTTTTAAAAAAAAAAAAAAAAGGAAATCTCTGATATAGATGAAGACATGGAAGTTAAGAACATAAAAATAAGAGGTAGACTTTAAATTTGGTTTCACTTCTGTTTGTGTGCCTTGCAATGAGCATAATTAAGGCTGGAGCTGGAGGTGAAGTTGTCATGTGTGACACATTGAAGTATAATTGAAAGGCTGGAGTGATAAGTTAGATTGAGTGCTTACAGCAGGGAAAGCAATCACCGCTGTGATTTGTGCATGTGTTAACACTTCAAGCTTTAACAAAACAGTAGGGAAACACCACAGACTTTCTGAAGTATGCTGCACACAAGTTTTCTGTAGGAAATACACACTTGCCTGTCAGGCTGAATGCTGGCAGATCAGGCTGAACAAAAGGATTCTGGCTTTCAGTTCTCTGTGTACAATTTGATGCTTCAGGATAATATCTTGTCTTACGCTGCCTGTCAGTCATGTCTCTTTCCAGCTTCTCGCGCTCCATCCACACAGCATGTTTTGTCAGCATGAGTGCCTGTCAGGATGATCTTTGCAGTTTGAGATGCTTGTCCCAAACTTTCATGTTGCCTCATATGCAAAGTTCCTGGCAGTGTGTCCGTTGATCCATGAAGGGAGGTAATGAAGCTAAGTGTGTCATCACCATTAAAGAACTAGACTCTGAAACAATCTGTCTTCATGTATTTGAGTGTCAGTTACTCAGATTATTGATCTAGAAATGGTACAGATAGAATCACAGAGTTAACCAGGTTGGAAAAGACCTTCGAGATCGAGTCCAACCTATCACCCAGCATCATCTCATCAACTAACCCATGGCACCAAGTGCCTCATTCAGGCTCTTCCTAAACACAGTGATGGTGACTCCACCACCTCCCTGGGCAGCACATTCCAAGGGCCAGTCTCTCTTTCTGGGAAGAATTTCTTCCTAACATCCAGCCTAAACTGTAAAATTGTTTTAGAATCATAGAATTGTTGGGGTTGGAGGGGACCTCAAGGATCATCGCGTTCCAACCACCCTGCCATAGGCAGGGACATCTCCCACTAGAGCAGGTTGCCCAGAGCCACATCCAGCCTGGCCTTAAACACCTCCAGGGATGAGGCTTCCATCACCTCCCTGGGCAACCTGTGCCAGTCTCTCACCACCCTCACGGGGAAGAACTTCTTCCTGACATCCAGTTTGAATCTATGCATTTTTAGTTGGGTTTTTTTTTTTTTCATTCCCCCCAGTCCTATCATCACCTGACACCCTGAAAGTCCCTCACCCACCCCATTTCCCCCCTTTTTCCCTCAAACACAGAGCACCTGGGCTCTATTGGAGTCTCCTCCCACCCCAGGTGTGGTCACTTTGCCCTCTCCACCCACTCCCCTATTTAATGCGCCCCAGGAAGGGCAGAAGCCCTAAGCTGAGCCCATCTGGGCTGAGGATCCTCTTCTCATCTCTGGTGAGTGCCCATGATAGTGAGCAGTTGAGACTGTGTAGCATCAAAACCAGCCCAAAAGCACTAGGACTATAAGAAAGTGTTTCTTAATATTTTATTGCATATATACAACTGAAATCCAACAAGCTTAGTCATATAATGTCCAAATTACAATTTAAATTGAATTGCAACTAAACATATTGGTTTAGAATAAATTACTTGCTTCAGATACAGGCAGTGAATTAAAACCAAACACTCGAAATAGTCTGGCAATCCTGTTACTAAATGGTAACCTCAGTAACAGAAACACTGAAGTGGATATATAAGACCATTTTGTCATTTTAAGCTACCTAGAATAGCCTGCGTTAAACCTGTATTTATTGCAAGCACTTGGAGATATCTTGGAGCAAGGATACCACGGATTTGTGTCCTTCTCTACATCTTTTTCTCTCTGCTAATTACATTCCATGTTGTATAATGGTAGTTTAACATCTGACTAGAATATTCCTGATAGCAATGCAAATAAACAGCTAAATAGAAGAGATGTTGTATTCAAGAATAAGTTAGCTGGCTGGTGTCAGAGACTACTGGAAGGTAACTTAGGGATTTGAAGATGCCTGTTTATCTCTATTGATTCTCTTCCTCAAGCTCAGTGAAGAGGCAGTGTGTTTGTGGGGGGAAGGGAGGGAAAAATTGAAGCGAGAAACTACATGTAAGTGTGCCACATTTATCATGGTGGAATTAGATAACATGACATGGTTAGGAATTCACTGCAAGGAAAAGTCTGAAGCAGGGTCTGCATCCAACTTTAAAAAATAGTAGGATGTTAGCTGTGAATTTAAATATGCTATATTCATTCTGTAAGCATGATTTGTTATAATATGGCATCTTAAGCAACTGCTAAGGGACACTGCTCAGCACCTTTATCAACAATATCCATGTAGTCTGCCATCTATGAACTATTTTGATATGGGTTAATAAGGTGTTCCTCTAAAATAAATTAATTCTATCTGTTCTGCACATGCTCTGACTGCTGAATTGAATCATGGCAGTGTAGTAATTTCTTTCCTTTGTGGACTTGTTTTTCAGTGAGGAAGAAGACGAGGGAAAATAAAACTAAAAACCTGGCTTTTGATTGCTATTATAGAACCCAAGCAGATACGTTGTACAGTACACTGCCCACGGAGCAGCACAGGGGAGGTTATAATTGCAGTGTAAAAAAATTTTTACAAATGTTATTTACATTCAGAGTCTAAGGATTCAGATGGATGCACAGTATCTGCTTCCAATACTAGATGACTGTAAATTCACAGATGTTCTTACGAATCAGTTATAGTCAGTGATACCTTATCGAATCAGTGGGGAAATTCTGATGAAACAGAACTGACTTCTACCATAATATGTTCATTTGTTTTCCTCTGCTACTTCTTTCTGCTCTCTGAAATTTCTTAACTGGAACTATATTGATAAATTAATTTCACATCAAGTATTTGCAATAATAGTTCTCTGTATGCATTACTATTATTTATATTTCATAAAACTTAGTGATGAATTCATTGACTTAATGAAGGGCCATGATCAAAGATCTTTATATTCTCTGTCAATTCGTTAACTATGAAGACTGTGAGTATCCAGGGCTTCAGGTACATCTTGTGGCCTGACAGCCATTATTCCATATTACAGAGATCTGCTGTTTAAATTCACACACACACACACACATATATATATATATATATCACTGAACAAACTGGCCAGCTTTTATTATTTGCAACTATCTTCACTTTTCTAGAACAAAAATATATATGTCAGCTTACAAAACTGTGAATTTAAACCAAAGTTGAATTAACATTGATTTATTGTGAAACTATACCTACTTAGTGATCCATAAGGGAATTTTTTTCACAGATGAGAATTTTGTTGATTTAGAATTAGGGGTCATAAACCTGGGATTTTTTTTATTATTTATTTTAATCCTCAAAGATAACTAACAATATCCCAAAGCAGGACTAGTAGGAGGACTGCTTTATGTTTTAATTGAGAATGCAAGCTCTGTTGTCACACTTGCACGTATCTTAAAAACCTGAACATGGTCTTCATTTGCAGTAGTGATGCCTAAACCAATCATATGGAGGGAAAGAGGAAAAAACTACACCTCTGACAAAACCTTGGGCATTTTAGTGCAATGGTTTAGTGGTTTTAGTGAATGAAAGATGTCTCATATTTCTCAGCTTGTGGATGTTGTCGCTTTAATGCCTAATTTAACTAACCTGGATGCTAGGTAAAATTGTTTTATAAAGTGATAATTTGATAGATAGATAGATAGACACATCAGTCCAGCTAGAAGGTTCACTGCTATTTCTGTGTGACTAAATCAATTTTTCTGTATGCTCACTAATATGATTTATTCTGAACAAATCCACTTATATATGCTTGTTGCATGGAAAGTGTGCCATTTCAGTGCGGAAGACATGATAAAGATTTAAACATTAGAACTTACTCTTTTAGTTCTTGTACTTTTTTTTTAAAGCCATATTTTCATAACTGTTTATATTACTTTGGAGAAAACATTTTCAGACGTGACCACAGGGTTTAAAAATAAACTCATTTAACATTTGAAGCTGTCAGCCACAGAATGATTTCACGTCAGTACTGAACCTTTGTCTTGCATTGTTCTGTGAAGGCACAGTGTCTTGTATAGAGATATCAATGAAGAATTCAGTATGAGATGATTAAGAAGAGCAGCTGGTAGATGTTTTTGTCTCTGTTGGCCTCCTGGATGAGTAATCCACTAATGTAGGTATCAGTCATGAAGAACAACATCAAAAATAACTTATAGAATAGAATTAACCAAGTTGGAAGAGACCTTTGAGATCATTGAGTCCAACCTATCATCCAACACCATCTAATCAACTAAACCATGGCACCAAGCACCCATCAAGTCTTCCTAAATGCTTATAAAGCGTTATAGTATATATAATACAATATTTCGCAACTTAGGCATTAAAAAGCTGTTAAATAATAATGATTTCTCTTTAATTTTACTTTATAAAGAAATCAACTGTGCTTTCCTTGTTTTGAGACTAGAGTACTCGTTCCCAGTTTGCATGGTTCACGCAGTATGGCTGTTTTTCTACTTAAACTACATACACGCTATGATACAAATGCACCTGGCATTGTGCCAAGTACAAAGTCAAAGGACTTTTTTATCTATTGCTCATCCTTTTTAATGCAGTTCTGGTCAAACTTTTCAAAGCCTGTAATATAATCATTTAGGGATAGTTATAAAATGCCTGAGGCAGTTAGGCCTCCCATTAACTGCTGCTGATAGTGAAGAGCCAGTCTTGATTATCACATGCTGCAGTAACTGCATTTCAAAATAAGCTTTTTGGCTCAGTATAATCTTAGTGTAGCAACTCAGATGCTTCTGTGTATCTTTATGTAGGCACTTCCCAAGAAAAAGGCTGTGGTTTGACTGTCTGAGGGTAGCTATTGGTGAATTAGGTCATATTCTAATCCTCACAATCTTTCTTTGGTTATGAAATCTTTGTTTATGGGTGTTTGGCTAGTTATGGATAGAGTAACAGTTTTTGTTAAATTTTGTTTTATTTCTAAACCTACTACTTGATCATCTGATTGGATGCTACCTATTGTATGTAGATTTCATGTATAGTGGCATTCATTCAGCTTTAAGGGAGGCAGGGGAAACAATGTTCCTAGTCTGGAGGATGGACAATCCCAGGCGACATACATAGTGGAATGGTGGAGTAAATCGCTTTGGCAGGTTACATGCACTAGCTTCAATATAGACCAAATGTGGCTAATATTAAGTGATAGAAAGTTATCTAACTTCTCTATATTTCTTGTTATTCAGCTATGGCTTTTATTTCAATTATTTCTGATTAGAGATACATGGAATGTTCAGGAGAAGGGAGCGTGTTGGATTTGTTCTGCTAAAATGATACTTCCTCTGTTTTTAAAAACTGATCTGTGTATTAGGTTAATTCCCACTTCAGAGGTTGAATAAAAAGAGTTGGTGTGTTCAGGACTCAAGTTAGTGTCAGTAGTTTGTGAGTTTTAGTATCAGAAAACATTTTGTTAGAAGTCACGTAATTTGAAGGAAACATTTTTAAATCAATACCAAATTTTCTCTGGTGTAGTTTGAAATTTACATCTGTTATCAGTAGAGAATACCACAATTCACACTAATTTGTTACCTCAGCAGATTTTGTGTGCTACAAAGATTAGAAGGGTAATAGGTGAACTGAAGCCTTCACCTGCTTTGAGGACACAATTACTGGACCCCAAAAAATAGGGAAAATGTACTTTTGTCTTCACATGATTGTGTGTTAGGTAGCAATTACTGAGAGAAAATGTGAAAAGTTTTAGGAAGGTGACAATTTGTAGGCTGAAGATAGGTGCTATAATCTTGTAAAGAATGACCATGAAACTGTGTAGCGAACAAAAAAGGATTTCCTAGCAAAATATACCTGATGTAGAGAATATATTGCTTATTTCTTCAGGACCATTTTCTGCTCCTTTTCCTGTGTTTATCTGTGCAGAGTGCTTTGTCAGATAAGCAACCCTCTATGTGATTTTTAAAAAGCTTTCACACAATCAGACCCAGGAAGTCTCTCTGTTATGCTAACAAATAAATGAGATTTTAATTCCTACAGCAGAATTTTATAGTCAAACTTTTTTGTTTCACATTATCCCGGTTTTGGGTGGTTTGGGTTTTGATGTTGTTTTGTTGGGTTTTTTGTGTGTTTTGTTGGGTTTGAGGTGCTTTGGGTTTTTTTGTTTGTTTGTTTGTTGTTTTTTCTTGTTTGTTTTGTTTTCCACAATGCTGCTTACAATCAGAAGAATTAGTACAGTCATATTCAAATTAAGGAATAGTGCAAAAAAAAAAAATAAATAACAAGACTTGAAAAGGAAATCAATACAAAATACACTCAGGAATCAATGCTAATGTTTTCTCTAGATAAATTGCTGTACTGATTGTCAGGAAATACATTGATGTCACTGTCACTATGACAACATTGTGACAACAACTAGTCAAGGTAGCCTAGAGGCTACCTTTTAAAAGGATCTGTCATCTATATTTTAATTATTTCTTTAAAAAGTGATAGAAATGAGAGCCTCTCCCCCAGCACAAGGTGTCATTTACGGTTACCTGATACAGACATCAGATCAAGGGAATCATGAACAAAGTGACAAACTAGCTTTTCAAGACAGGTAAGAACAACATATTATTCATCTCCAATATGATTTTACTTTTGACCTAGCAAAAGCGAGAGGCAAAAAATAGCGTTCTCTGAAACACAAGTATTTGTATGCAGAAAATGAATGTTTTGATATATTTCTCTGAAGCGTGGCACAATTTTATGTCTGAGGAAGTAAGAAACATTTGGAAGTGGAATGTTTATAATTTGACTTACAAGAGGATGTGGGGGTTTTTTCCTGTATGTATTTTCTCTGCCCTTTTCATTTAAAACAGTCTCTCCATTTTTAATGTATTTCTGGTTCTGCTATTTCAGATAAGCCAGAGAATCTGTGATGTACTGCACTTCAATATTTTGTTTTTCATTTTTAAGCCACGATTTTTAGTCTCTCATAGATTCCAGTGTTTGTATTTTCCCATATCAGATGAACTCCATTGATGTTGGCAAAATAACCCGTGAAAAATTTAGTCTCTAGAAATATCACATATTAACCAAAGCCATACTTTCTATGTTTGTTGATACATACTTTTTTCCCCCCATATCTATTTACTGACTATACTGGGGCTTGTTTGTTTGTTGTTTTTCTTTTTGGTGTTTTGTGGGTTGTTTTTTTTTTTTTAATAATATTATTACCAACATGATGTCATCATGGAAATACCTCTAGATAAAATTTTCCTACAAAATCTCAATCAGATTGAAAACTTCTATGGGGAATCCTTTGTGTGTTTGCTTCGGTGTGTTCTAACTGTGCAGGGCTAAGTGAGCAGTTTTATTAGTCTCTGTCTGTCTTGCTCTTTATTTCAGTTAAAATCAGTTTAAGTGGTGTTGATTTCTAAACCTGTCCAAGCATATTTCTCTTGAAATCATTGTTACTTCAGAGGAGAATTTTAGTCATTTATCAAATAGTTTTCAAACATTAATAAGAAAAAATGCTGACTTCTTACTTTGCACATTGTTCTGTTCTCCAGGCTGAGAGTTGGGGTTGTTCAGTTTGGGGAAGAGAAGGCTCCCAGGAGACCTTATTGTGGCCTTCCAGTATCTGAAAGGGGCTACAAGAAAGCTGGTGAGGGGCTTTTTAGTGTGTCAGGTAGTGATAGGATTAGGGGGAATGGAGCAAAACTAGAAGTGGGTAGATTTAGATTAGACATTAGGAAGAAGTTCTTCACCATGAGGGTGGTGAGACACTGGAACAGGTTGCCTGGGGAGGTGGTGGAAGCCCCACCCCTGGAAGTTTTCAAGCCCAGATTGGATCTAGCTCTGGGCAACCTAATCTAGTGGAGGGTGTCCCTGTCCATGGCAGGGGAGTTGCAACTAAATGACCCCTGAGGTCCCTTCCACCCCTGAAAATTCTGATCCAGTTGTTCACAGAGAACAATTCAACGGGGAAACTGAACAATCCAAGATGTTAATATTTATTTAATATTTTCTTCTTTTCAGACAGCTTTCTTGAGACAGCTGTCCCCAGCTTTCTTATAGGCCCCCTTTGGGTACAGGATGGTCGCTATGAAGCCTCCCAAAAGCCTTCTCTTCACTAAGCTGAAAAACCTCAACTCTCAGCCTATCTTTGTAGGAGAGAATAGAGAGGTTATAATGTATTCATGTTCTTGACACTAGAATTTTCATTCTCTTAGAAAAAAATGAATATTTGGAAATAAGGATAGGAAAATTTAAACCCCAGCTTTGTCAGACCCAAATTTAACTAATTGCACCTATCAGTTTATACTGGTATAAGCAATAATCAGGTTTTAAAACTATAAAAACTTAGTTGTAGTCAGCACTCGCTGATAACTTTATGGTTGCATTGTATGTTAATGAAAAATATTTCCTAAATAACAGAAAAAGAATTCATAATTAGCCTAATTAATATTATCTATTATGTGCTTTTAGTGTGTAGCACTACATAAGCGAAGCTAAATCCTTCATTAGTGTTTCAAATTAAGCTGGTTTTGCATTGTTTAGAACAAAGCAGCTCTCCATTTCCTCAGTTCTTCCAGAAGTGTCATTCTGTAGTGTTCTCAATAAATAAAACCACAATTATAATGTTGTGGAGTTTTATGTTGGTGGTGGCTTTTTTGTAGGGGGTAGGTGGTTGGGTGGTGTTGTTTTGTTTTAATTTCAGCTATGAACTGAGAGCTGAGAATTTGTTTTTATTTATTCTTGATAGAATCTCGGAAAGCTTTTGAAATACTGACATTTTAATTTAAGTGAAACTTTGGGAAGTTAGTGAGGGTTTGAAAATTTATTGTGATTCTAATATAATTATATCAGGTTGGAATATGTCCCTGACCACCATGTTCTCTTCAGAATGACATGTTGGAGTCCACACCAGAGCAAGGAGTACAATGGACATAAAGAACACGATTGATCATGAAAATCTGAATGAAGTGTTTAACACTTTTATGAAAGAGAAGGTTATTATTCAAAGAAGGATGGTGATCAAATGCTTCCTGCTTTATGAGACAAAAGAGTGTATTTTGAAACAAAGTGAGGTCAAAAAATGGTAATGTAGACTCTCTCACCAGAAATTTTTGCTGAACAATAAGTTATGGGAAGCAAAATTTTTGCAAGATTTAGGATAAACATAGGTTTGGAGTGCATACTTTCAAAATCATGCTGAGATGCGCAAGGCCTTAGGACAGTGTGATTCTGACATAGTTGTGTAACAGGGGTACCATTTTAATAAGAATTTTTACCTGCTGAGTATGTTCTAAGTAGTAGTTAGTGTTTCTCTCAGAATGGACAACCTACTACTTTGAGGGGGTTTTGTTCATAAAAGTAATAAAAAGAATATCATGCTTGCTTTATTTTAGTTTTATTTAGGAGCCTATCTTGATCAAATAACCACAGGAGATGAGCAAAATTAACCTACGTAAACTCCTTCAATTCATGGGGAATGAAAATACATGTAATGTTATCCTTCACAGCTGGATTTGGAATATTTTCAGGTGTTTCTGTCTGACAGCATGAATAGTTAAGGTCTTGACAGCTTAAATCACGAAGCATGAAAAAATTGAAGTAAGCAAATGTGACCGTTTTTAGGCTACGCCTTTAAGAAAGGGACAGTTACTGGAACATTCTAGCTGAATGTTTTGGTGGAATACGGAAAACAAAGATAATTCTAAATTAATTTCATTGGTAGATTGGTAGAATGCAACTTTAAATTATAGTTTTAGTTCAGTTTGAATCTCAGTCAGTCAGTTTCTGTTTCAGTCTGAGTCTGAATAGCCGTTTCTGAGCTTGGCATTGACCTTCAACTAACAAGATAAGAAACCAATTCTTTTTTTTCCTTTCCTTAGCATACGCTTTTAACTAACAGAATTTCCTCCTTAATAATTACTTCTCTCTCTAACCCTTTTTTGGAAAAAAAGGAGGAAGGGAGAGAAGGGGATTTCAGGGGGACCCTCCTTGCTGGAGGAGGCCAGGTTTTCTGTGTTATGTTCTTTGCTGTATATTTTTTTTATATATTGTAAATACTGTATATTGTGTATATATTCATTGCATTTCATCCTGCTTGTAAAATATAGCTCTTATCCATTTTTGCTTCTCTGACTGAGTGAGCTGTAGTTTTGGGGGGGGGGAGGGGAGGGACCTTCTCTCACCACTACAGCAAAACTTGAGTGAACTTGAGAAAACAGTGTTTATCATAGGCACCACTGTCAGTTCCAGTTGGCTGATTTCCCTCATAAGTTTCACACTGACATTAATTTCATTAGTGGATTAATGTATGCAGCCTGGATTTTGCATGGTATTCAGTTAGTACATTTTGCTGATGGCTTGCCTTCGAGAAGTTCAACCAGTATGCACAATAAAGATGATATTAGATGTCCAGAAGTACAAAAGATGTTCTTCACAGAAAGAGCGATTGGCCATTGGAATCGGTTGCCCAGGGAGGTGGTGGCATCACCATCACTGAAAGTGTTTAAGAAGAGACTGGATGAGGCACTTGGTGCCATGGTTTAGTTATCAGATAGTGTTGGGTGATAGGTTGGACCTGACAATCTCAAAGGTGTTTTCCAACCCGATTAATTCTATTCTATTCTATTTAAAAAGCAAAAGCAAAACCACAGAAAAACAAATTCTAAGCAAGGATAGGTGTATTTATGGTGATATTCAGTGCATCTGGCTCTTGGAAAGGAACTGAAAAGGCTCTGCCTGTCCACCTTCAACTCTCATATTGCATTTTCAGTCACTTTGCGATCCACTCCCCACCAAGGGACAAACTGAGCTTTTGCACAGAATACAGTGGTAGTGACATAGTGGGCTGAGATTGCCTTGAGACTTTTAATAGTTGACCTTTCTTGGGTCTTTTAATTCCTAGGGAAGCTAGTTCTCCTGGTGCTGTGAAAAGATTGAAGAGCTAAACTGTCCTTTTCTGTTTTCTCAAGTGAGTGTTGTAAAGTTTGAAGTGACTTCATTGATGCCAGATCATGCTTGGTACATCTCTAAGGGGCCTAATTCCATAGTGTTTAGATACTATACAGCTTTGGGCTGATGGCAATGGAGATAATAAGCTCAGAAAAGGCGGTAACATGACTTGAAGTGCTAGAGGATATAACGCTCCTAATTTTCTATAAGTTAAGGTGCAATGAACACAACTGAAATACAAGGAATTCAGTTTAAACATAAGAAACTTCTTTACTGAAGTTTATCAGCTGCTGGAAAGGCTTGCCTAGGGACTGTGTGAAAGTTTCCATCTTTGCAAATAATCAAAACACAATCAAACACAGCACAGAGAAACCGGTTGTTACTTATCGAAGTTTGAGAAGAATGTTGGACTATGTGATCTCCAGAGGTGCCTTCTTATTTCAGCCATCCTGTGATTTTTCTTTTGTGTTGCCTGATGCTTCTAGGGTGCACTCAGGTTCCAAATGTAACCACTTATAGAGAAAAGGATAAGAAACACTTCTAACAAGATCTTCAGATCTGTCACAGTGTAATATTAAAGGTGAATCAATCACATACTTGAGAAATTTGAATCAATATATTTGTTCAGAGAGAAATTCGGTAAATCAGAAAAGAAAAAAGAAGAGGAGGTGAAGGAAGGAGGACTGTAGAACATTAGTCATATTTAGGTATAACTGCAAAGGTTTGATTCCTCTTCAACAGTTAATGATATCTTATAACAGGTAATTCAAAATATTATCTGAGAAATGTTCTTAATGTATTCCATAAAAAAACCTCCAGAAACTTAGACTGAAAAATCATCCTCAAAACTAAAGGGGTTGCAGGAATGTTATAGTAGAAGAGTATCAATTTTTAGAAATTATATTATTGAAGAATTGGAACAGGTTTAATATTCTTATAGCATAAAGGGGCAAAGCTAAAGCAGATTGTTAACAGAAGACTGTATTCATTAATCTGCCCTTAATTTAAAAGGTTTCTTCACAAACAGGGTGAAAAGGGATAGATATTCAGCGGTATTGTCCTCCACTACCTTCAACAAGTGAACTCTTTCATTGAACAAAAAAAGCTACAAAAGGCATTCTGACATGAGATTCAATATTCATTGTTCTTCACTACTGTGATCCACTTTTCTCTAAGTATAGAGGAGATAAAATTAAAGGACTCTAAATGTAAATACTGTGTTAGCCATAGTAATGTGCAGTCCTCTTGTTCTCAGGCTCTAGCTGAGGGATAAAGTGCTATAGTCAATGAGCAGATTTTTCTATTCTAGTTCTTCAATTATGATTTTAAGCTCCTGTTAGATATCAATTGAAAGTTTGCTTTGAATGTGCTCATGACTTTTATACATTTATGTGTACGTATTCTATATAAGCAAGAATTCACTGGTACTGGCATGCAGTAGAGCCTGGATGTGCCCAGCATTAAACAGGCATTGTAAAGTTAAGTGTTGTTCTTCTTTCAGCTGTAACTATGCTATTGAGCAGGAAATTGAAGCCTTGAGTACTCTTGTAAAAGTATAACATCTGATTTCACTGTGGTGAAACAGCTGTTCTTTCAGTTGTAAATTGTGGCATGATGCATAATCCTCTAAGCCAAAAGAAATATTCCCTGTGAAAAATGTGAAGTATTCAAAATATTAGCCACTGGAAGTGGTAAAAAAATATAACCTAAGTACATCTTGCAATAAAGTAAATCTTTATGCAGATTTTGTTGCTGTTGGTGCTCAAAATAATTTGGCTGTCTATAGCAGCTACAAGCTACTGTAAGCATGAACAGAGTCAGACAAAAGGATTTCCTCAGAAGTTCTGGGTCAAAAACAAAAGATATTCTGTTTGGCTCACTTCTTTGTGGTACTCAAATGTTTCAGATTAGGGAAGAAAGCTGCTACTCCCCAAGTCATAGCTGCTTCTTGGGAAAGTTTTTTGTGTCTCCCCACAAAAGATGACCTCCACATACTGAGAGCCATTTCAAAAGGTGGACTTGTATCAAACATCATCTGGTATTTATAGAGCAGAAAGGAGGATAAACTTGACTCTTCCCAGATCTTTGGCAGCAGTACAGAGATCAGCACAGTGAGCACAGGCTATTTAGTTGTGCTCTGTGGCGTCAGTGCCATTGACAGTGAAAAATTCGACTTCTGAACATTGATTGTAAGGAGGAAGCTTTGCTCAGGGGGAACAGAGGTCTTCCTTCAGAGGCAGGTTAGGAAAAACTGTAACTCTTACTGGATTTATAAAGATGAAGAAATATTCAAAACAAGCATAGCATTATGTTTTCTTTAGTCTATCTTCTGCAGCTGGCTCTTGCTTCTGTCTCAATATATAGAAGCAGTAGCTCCCTTTAACAGCTTGCTTTAATGCATAAGTGCTTTAATCTTACTGCTGATCCATCATATTTTATACGTGATTCTGACTTCAGTGCATGAGAAATATTGAAGTTTTAAAACAGGAGAGGCAAAAGAGATTGGAAAGCTAGAGAAACAACAGAGACAAAGCAATGGAAAACAACTCAAAGGGCGTGAGCAGAATATCATAGAACCTTGGTTTTTATGTTGGCTGGTGCTCTGTTTTAGGCTAGGTTCTCCCAGCAAGAAATGCATATTGTTATATGAGAGGTACACTGGCTAAAGAAAAAAGCTGAAGCAAGTTATATAGTGAGCTCTGTCTAAAATTATCAAGGTGTAAAATCACTTCAAAGTGAGAAAATAGGGCCCTCATACAACAGAAAAGTCAATTTATGATGATTCCTGTCACTGACATTCCTTTGGAGAGTTAACAGGTCTGAGAGATATTATATTCTGCTGGAAACATTGTCAGACAACACCACTGAAATGAAGGGAAACATTTTCAATGGAATACTAATGTTTTCTTTGCTTCCCTAACATTTCTGAAGCAACCTGGCAGTTATTCAGTTTCCAGAAGCATTCACACCTTCAGCTACACGTTTCTCTCCTCTATATCAAACTAATATATGCTTTTAAGAAGGTAGATAGGCTTTTCTCTTTAAAAACAGATCTGAGGTCAATATCAACCACATTAGTTTGTGGTTGATAGCATCACAAGCATCTCCAAAGATGCCTTTGAAAGCTTCAAAAGTTGCTTCTGCCTTTGTGTCAGCTTCTCAGTTATTCTGAAGAGGGTGTCTTGGCCTTTTTTTCTTTTTTTTAATAACATTAATTAAATCATTCTGCTGATAATTCTAATAAGAATTCTTTGGTATTTCAAAAGGAATAGTATTTCCTAGTTAACTGCTTTGACACTCATAACTGTCTTTTTTTTAGCCAAAAAAAATTTAAATGGTTGAACCCTAGCTAACAAGTAATAAACTAAATCAGTGATTGGCAGGCAAAAAACCTTAATGCTCTCTGTCCTGAAGAATTTCTGTTGTGGCACTTAATTGCTTCACCTTTTAAAAACTAAAATCATGAGAACTAGAAATTCTTGACACATTTATTTACTCTCATCTTTGAGAAATATTTTTCTTTTAGTATCACGCAAGCTCTTCCCCCTTGCTTTTTAGTACTACATAAAACATTTCCCCCTCAGCGTTACAGCAGATATAGAGAAACACATCCATTAAGGAAGGGAGAAAAATAAGTTATGTGCCAATACTATACTAACTTTGACTCCAATTATTTTGGAAGTTTCTGCACTTCTAGGTTGTGACATACAATTATACAGAAATGATTATTTGTTATACACTAGGGAGGCTAGGAACTCTACAAGATGAAAAATGAGGGCAAATTTTGTCCCGAAGTGTCTGACAAACATGGTAGAATCAGTTCTTGAGTGTAATTACAGCTATCCCAGTGTAATTATAGATATCCCATTTTTTTCTGCATGGCTATCTTCATCAGATTCCTTTCTGTCAGAAGTATAGAGGCTTTTAACAGAGGTTTGACTGAGGGTATTGTGTAAAATATGGATGAACTGTGTCAAACAGAGAGGTAAAAGGAATTCTCATTTCCATTTCTGAATTAGAATTCTTGAGCTAACAAAGAATTGTCAGGTTTTGTCATTACGTGGTATAGATCTAAGATGTAAATTCTATTTCAAGACAGAAAAGTGGAGAAGACTCCAGTGAGTTGTCTTTCATGTAGAGATTTTGGATTAATTGGTTTTCCAAACTTTGACAGTTAGTTTTATCCTGCATTACAGCAGTGCTTGCAAAAAAAACCCAACTTATTGTGGGTTTTATACTTACTGGAATGTGTGCATAAGCATTCACTCTGAGAATATTTTCAGATCAAAGTAAAGGACCTGTTTGTATTCTAAATTTGTTGTATTTTTAATTAATGATAATGGATTATAGAAAGGGATTTTAGCACATTTATTCCCTATGAGATCCCTTTCAATTAGAGAAAAAAGACCTAAGTGCCTTTAAAATAATTGCATAGTATCTGAGTCATCAAATTAATCTTGGCATATATGTGTTTGCCACTACTGTAAAGAAATTGTTTGATTACAGCCTGTCACCTGGAATTCAGGGAAAAATAAGCTGATACCCTTTCTCATGTTATGTTAACAATTACTTAAGGTTCTCCTATTTAAACCTGAACCACTTATAAATACTATAACCTCTTATTTTAATTATTGCTTAAAAAATAAAGTTATGTGAATTCATTTTCAATATCTTTCTGAGAAGCATTAAACAATGTGAAGACACCTAGATAACTGGAAAAGCATTTTGGACTGTGAGGAAAATGGCAAGCAAATGGGCCTCAGATCAAGCAGACAAGTGATAAAGATTCCTAATGGATTGATATTGTACTTATTAATACAAATGGGCTGTATAAACAGTGCTTAAAAATGTTACGAGCCTGCTGTTGTGAGATTCTCTTGCCAAAATCGAAGCCTTTTTAGTTGGTTTTTAATAACAACTTGAAGAGTTATGAAATTGCCATGGGGTACATTGTGCAAAACTCAATTACACTGATGAGAATTTTCTCACATGAACTCTATGACTGATGTCAGTGGAATTCCTCATATAAACATTTCACCATGTGAATGACTGTATAGCTCAATCTTTGAGTTCAAATATAGATTAAGCGGTTGCATAAATTGTTCAAAAATTGGTGATGCCAGTATAAAATCCTCTAGACAGTGATTTAGCTTCTTGTAATTGCCTGAATAGAATATTGTGGAGATTAGAAGTAATATGTTTTTCCATTTGCACGGTGTTAAATTGTGTGAATAATCCACACAAGGAATTACCAAGGTAGTTTTGAAACAAGACCACATCAAGTCTGTGTTGATAGCCTGATGGTTCCTTTCTTAGTACTCCAAGATTGCAAGTTTCATGGATAATATTTTGCAGTTGTAATATTGTTGTGTTGGGTTTTCTTTTTCCTTAAGAAACTAGCTGTAGAAACCTTGTCAAGTTTCCCACGGTTAGTCCCAAGACTAAATTGCTAATATACAAAGCTTTAGATAGATAGATATAAACACACACACACACTTAGTTCTGAACTGAGAACAGATGCTTGTTTTTCCTTGTCACATCGCAGTTACAGCTCAGCAAGTCTTTTGGAAATAAAATATGTGATGAGTTGATGTCATACAGCTAAGCCTTTTCCAACTGACGTTTAGGGATGGTTGGCACTATCTTCACTGACCAATGTGATTCAATATATGGGGTTAGTCTTGGGCAGTCTTTAAAAGACACCTCTATTTGCTATAAAAGGGGCATAGCTGCTAGTCCATTGAAGATGCTAGTAATGTCAATAACATGGTGGAATGTAGGAGTGATTGAATTTCAAATCCAGTTCTTTGTGTTTGAAATACTGGTGAGGTATCGGTAATAGCAGACGTGACAATCTGCATTCAGTTTGGGGGTGGGAGGGAAATTTCAAATCTTCCCACTTGGCATTATTTCTATCCTAAAATAACTAATTTAAAGAACTATGATGAAGATTATGTTGAAGATGAAGACTATAATGGAGATGAACTATTCGATTTTAGTTTTTCACTTAGAGGAGATTGTTGTTTTGAGGTACACAGTACTTCGCTACACACTTTGCCAGAGCAATCAAAAAAAGATCTTGTAATCTAACTTTGTGAAGCCTTGGAAAGAATCCAGAACCAAAATCGGTGTACTTCTGCTTCACATTGTGCTGAGACCCATCAATGCTGCACCCAAGGTTTTGTAGTTGCATTTGCTTGCTGCAACTAGGTTACATAAATAACCTTGCAAAAGGTCTTTTCTTACAGAGTTCTTTGTTCTGGTGCACAACTTGGCACTATTTTTGCTCATGTGCAATTGGGATTTATTGTATTCCTGAACCTCTAGTTATTTGTCTTGAACTTCATATCTTATCTGTGTTTATATTTTTTCCTAGATGAGACTTAAGTTAGGGTATGAATTTAATATAATAATTGGTTGACTTTGGAATTGCAGAATTTACCTATTTTCTCTTCCAAGTTATTATCTGAAGTGTAGCTTGTCACTTAAACAATGACTGGAAAGAATCTGTTGTCTATATACAGGCAGAAAGATAAAAAGAGCATACAAGGCAAAGAGCTTTTCAGATATATCATTTTTTAATTTATTTTTTTTTTTAGGAAAATGTAAGTATAGTAGTTTTATTTACTCTGACAATGAAATATTGCTCATACTAATGGTGACTCAGTGTTTTGCTAAGTCTCTGTGATTAACAAAATACAATAACAGTAAAAAATTATGGTAATTTGGGGCTTGGATCTATGACACGACTCCACTTTTCTGTTTGTTTCTCTTTGGGGATGAAAAGGTTAGATGTCTATAAATAGGACATGATTCAATAATCTGTAGAATTGTCTGTCCTTTGCTTTTGAGAGTCTGTGACATTTTCTTTTGATGATACCAGGCTCAATAACTTCAAAGAAGTACAATTTTGCTGGAAGGAAATAGCACCAAGAGTGATTTCTGCTCCATTCCCCTTTTTCTGTGAATACTTGCAATTTTTTTAATATTCCCATTTCCAAGACTAGTTTCCAGATTGCATATTGTTTGCTGGGGTGTAGGAGGGAACATTAAGTCTAATGGCATGGTCCTACCCCATTTCCCCATTCAATGCATTATAATACTGCCCTAATAATAACTGAAGAACTCTGTTGTTCTTCTGAGAATGGGGTCCATACATTTATCCAATTACCTCAAGAATTTTTTTTTGTTCTAAAAACAGTTTTAAACTGGCAATTTCCACTAAAATCAGTAAAAAGTTTTGAATGCTGATCATTACATAGCTTTAATTTTCTTAGTAGCTGCCATTTAACTAAACTCTAGGCCTACAGAGTATTGTTTAGTTTCAGTGGATTGCTTCTCTTTTTCAGATGGATGAGTGGTATTCCATATTTCAAAATTAAAGGATAATTTACATAAAAAGATATTTACATTGGTTTCCCTTGATTTTATAGTATTCAGTTTACAACATGGACAAGTAAATACTCTGTGGTGAAGCCTATCTCTGTTGCAAGCCATAGGAAGTAAAGACGCCAATAACTGTCTGATGCTATAAATATGTTCCCAGTTCCTGTGTGTACTAGCATATCAAAAGCCAGTCCATTTTGACTGATACAGACAGTTTGGCAGACAGCAAGTTGCTTACACTTGGCTTTCTACAGACAAACTTGTAAGTTCATATTTAGGCATAAAAGTTCCAGTGAAATATTATTCAGTGTTTTTGAACCTTGGCAGCTGCGCTTGACTTGGGGATAATTTTTAGCTATTCAGTGTTTCTGGAATCATTAATGATGGTAAATGGCAGTGAGTGGGTAGTATCAATTCCATCTTTTGAAAAAGAAAAAGAAAAAAAGAAAAAAAGAGGAAATGTGAGAATTTAATCGTGACTTGGAATCACTGCAACCTTATTTGTCTGTTCTAAAATTAACTATTGCCATGAATAGATGATAATTTTTACCACATTTAACATCTGGTTAGAAAGTCATGAGGTGCATTTACTTCTGTCCCTTTACATACGGAAGAATACCTTGCATTATAGGCACTCTGATCATTATAGGAAGTTTAAAGCATTGACAGCTAAAGGTGAGCTATCGGAGTATGCTAATCCTCCGTATTAGAAACAAATCAGGTTCCAGGTACTCACTATCTTGTCTTTCAGGAAAAAAGGGCTAGGCTGGGTTGGATTGGAGGCAAAACATTATGGAAGAATAACTATTTAGGTTATTTCAAAATGAGTGGGTTTTAGATAGAACCTCAAGAAAATGTCAGCATTTTACCTCTCTTATGTCCATCTTTAGTGTAGGCAGACCTCTATAATCAGCATCATTCAGAAAATAACTGTTGCTAAGAAAGTCTTCTAACCTACACCAGAGTTCCTTTACAGGACTCGTACACTTAATTTTGGTGTTTTTTTTAACAAGTGTCTTTTGGTGTATATATATTTTTAATAAAGTATTACAGAAGAATATCAAATGCAAATGGAAAATGGTACCATTAAAACAAACAAACAAAATCATTAGCATCAAGTTTTGGCTCTAGAAAGCAAGGTCATCCAGTCTGACGGTGCATTACTCCTGTGATATATACAACCTTACAATGACTTCCCTGTATTTAATTACTTCCTAGACAAGTTGGCATAACCCTTAATTGCATCTCATTTATTAATAGCAATTTAAAGATACAGGTATCTAAAGTATGGCGTGAAGGCTGAAGAGAAATTTCCTGCTACCAGTATGAGTAACTGTGTCAAAAAGACATGAATGTTCCTTATCTACTAGGCCCTTTCTGTCTGGGGAAACATCAGAAACAAAACTGTTTCTCGGTAGTTCTTGGGCAGTCTGGAGACATTTTGTGTCTTTCTTCAAATGTATGACACTAGTTCTAAAATCACGGTGCTTTGTTCAGTAGTGTCCTGGTTTGAGTTAGAGCAGAGCCAAATCTGTTCTGTGATTGCACTTTTCAGCTCAGTCTCTCCTCAGTAACTGCACTTTCTGAAGCTAACAGTATGTTTTCAGACTGCGTCTGCTTCTAGCAGTGGTAACACCGATTTTTGTGGCTAGTAGCAAGGACTGGTGTGTAACCAGGTGTGGCAGTTTGAGGCTATGCCTTTAAAATTTAGAACAGTAGAAAAATATAAATAAATCACTATTGGGAGTGAAAAGGAAAACAAAAGATTATTCTAAACAAATTCATTGGATGAATATCTAGAATAAGACGAGCTCTACCATGACAATTCTCTCTCTTCTCTTCTGATCTCTGGCTGTTTTGCTTAGCTCGGGAGAGATTAATCTGCATGCTTCAGCTGGCCTTGACTGAGTCTAACCTACTGCTTCTCTCTCTGCTCCTTTTCTCCCTTGGGATGTCGGGGGAGGGAGGGAGCAGTGGAACAGCTTCCCTGGTCTCTGACCAGGGGTTTTTATCATATTGTTTGCTAATTGTAAATATCTGTATAATATTGTAAATACTGTGTATTTTGTAGATATTCATTGCATTCCATTGTGGACTGTAGATTTTGCTTGTAAATACAGCTTCATTTGCTTCTAACTGAGTTGGTCTGACAAAATTAATACTGGGGGAAACTTCAACCCACTACACCAGGGTGACAGATAAATCTTGTCTATGTTGGAGTACAGAGTGAAAGACTGCACTTGCAGGGAGAAGTGGACAGTAAAAATCACCCTAAACTGACCAGCAAGGTATTTAATTTCTCATATGTCTTAGTATGAAGTTGAAGGATCACATGTGTCAGACTGTCTTCCTTTTCTCTTCCTTGTCTCTTTTTAATGGCTGGCATCTAGGACTCTGTCCAGTGTGCCTTCGATCCCAATCCATGAGTTGCTGAATCTAATTTCCATCTACCACTGAGTCCACTCTAGGATTTCTGCTGCAGCATCAGTGCTGAGAATGACTAAGTGCCACTGTGGGGTTTGGCTTCAATATTTGTTTTATTTATATTTGTGTATATTTCATTTTATTATTATTTTCATTGCAGTAGTTCTGGCTTTCTTTTCTAATTCATAAGACTCCCTTACTCCCTTTCTTTTCCCTTTGGGAGGGAAGAGGGGCTGGTAGAGAGTGTCTGTCACTTGTTTAGTGGCCATCCCACACCTAACCCTTGACAAATAGCAGGCATCAACAAACTTCATCCTGACAGCAAGGTTAGAAGATTAAAGCAGTTCTCCAGAGAATTTACAACTGATTTTCTTTAATTAATTTGATTAAATGGGTATGAATAATAGAATTTGCAACAGTCCCTCACTGTCACAGTGATATAAGTTTATTTTTGTAAAGATGCAAATATAATGAATGTATAATATTTTAACCAGTGTGTTTAAATTCATTTAAATAATGAAATTAAGAAATGACAACAATTTAAGTGTTTTGGCAAGACCTCTATCACTTGCTGCATTTTTGACAAGAAGCTCCTGTTTCTGAATTATTTACTCTTCCCTCTTCTTTTATGAAGCACCAGCAAAAGGTGTAAGACTTTCAGTTTATTGTTACTGGTGAAATCAATAGAAGCTTTTTTAAAATTAAGTCACTTCCTTGACTTCCTTTCTAATTATTATGATTGCCACTAAAATGGAATTCAGATGAGTCCTGCTTTATTCCTAGACTTACTCCACTAAAATCACCTGATTTGCCCAAGAGGTACCAAGTCCTATTTATGTAGTACTATGGATGCTTTGCTGGTTTCTGATTTTAACAACAACAGAAAGAGTTACTGGCCATTGGAATGTGCTGCCCAGGGAGGTGGTGGAGTCACTGTCCCTGGAGGTGTTCAAAAAAGGATTGGATTGAAGCCATGGTTAAGTTAGTCACGAGGTGTTGGGTGATAGGTTGGACTTGATGATCTCTGAGGTCTTTTCCAACCTTGTTGATTCTATGATAATATTTGCTCAACACCTGGTTATTCTGACTTACATCTGGAACCTCACAGGTAGCAAGAATTAAAGGAATTCATACCTAAAGAAGCAGGGATAGTGTTGTTAATTTGGAATGATGACTACAGTAACTCCAAAATCAGCTGGATTAAAAGACCACCTTCATCCAGAGTCAACACTTATAGCCACTTACTGGATAATGTATCCTATTGGTAGGATTTAGAGCAACAATGGTGGTCAAAGGTAAGATGATAACCATAACATAATTACCAAGAAGTAGTTATGCAGAGCATAAATCATTAAGACTTAACTGAAATGGAAATGAAACTCTATTTTAAAAAATGTTAAACACAGACTTGCCTGAATATTTATTTCACAAAGATATACTAGGCACATGCCAATATGAATAAAAGGAGCAAGCTTGCTAGGTAATACTCATAGAGCATTGTTAAACCTTCCATATTTGTTCCTTAACTGAAAAACAATCATGGAATAGTATGTTAATTATACTGATGGAATGAACTATGTGCTCCCTCACATTCCACAGCACAGGCTGGTGCTGGCTGACAAGCGTGTATTTATTTTGTCTAATTTAATTGCCCAAACAAGATTAAATTGCAATACGTAGTTTAAATAGTGAGGGTTATAGGGTATTTTAATAATCTTTATCATAACAGAGCCATGATCTTTGGTTCTAATGGTTTCAACAGCTCTTTGGATGATGTATAAAAATGCCCAGTCTTTTAGGCATTTGCTGAACTGTATTAAGAGTCTGATTAATTTTGCCATTTGTGGTCATTTGAGGATGTGCCTTTAAGAACAAACACTGCTGGAACACACTGGCTAATGTTTTCGGTACTAGAACCAAAACATTCTGATATTCTAAACGAATTTCATTGGTTGATAAACAAAAATTCAGCTTTAGATTGTAGAGCAGTTGGAATTTTTTTTTTCCTCAGTTCAGTTCGGTTTGGGAGTTGGGGAGAGTTGGAGGTTTCAGCCTGTTCTCCCTGCCTGCTTCTTTTGCGAACTGCTGGAGTTGGCCTTCAGATAAGCAAACACTAATCCTGCATGGGCTTTTGAAGCTTGCTAACAACTCTTCTCCTTAGTAACTTGCCTTTCTCTCTCTCTAACCCCTTTTTGGGGAAAAAGGGAGGTGGTGGGGGGGAGAGAGGGGGTTCCAAGGAGGGGATCCCTCCCTCGGGGAGGGATTTTTGTTGTGTTATTTGTCTTTGCTGTGTATTTCTGTGTATATATTGTAAATACCTGTATATATTGTGTTATATATATAACCTGCTTTCCATATATGCTTGTAAATATATAGCTTTTGCTCTTCGACTGAGTTAGCTGTGGTTTCTTACTCTGTGGAGGAGGGAGAGCTAAGCCCTCTCTCAACCTACCACACCATTGAAGATAATTTCTGATCAGTCAGATCCCCAAACCTGGAAACATGGCTTTCCTGTCTTTAATCAATATATTCCATGCACTTGTGAAAGTAGGCACTCTGATGGCTGTGAATTATGTTGGCAAATATTCCATGGAATAAGTACTCTAGACTTCCTACATTGTTGCTTACATATGCTGCAGTAGTTGACCATTTCTTATTCATGAGTTCTTTGAAATTCATTACTCTCTCTGCATGTCCGGTTTTGCTGGTTGTTCCTCATCTTGTAGTTTCCTCACTGAGGAATATCTGCTGAAGATTTGTCATGCAAAAGATAACACTAAAGGAGACTATTGTACCTATAAATCCATAAATATTTACAACAAGTGTCAGCAGTGTGAATTGTAATAAACACATTAAAAATATATATTATGAATGCAGATGTCTATTTGGGAGAGTACACAAAAAGTAACAAAACTGGAAAGTAGCTTCCATTATTCAACCATGTCTTTCATGTTTGAGTAATTCCCCACTGTAGTTCATGCTTAATCAGAAACTGTCATCTTTGTGGACAGCTGGTTTTTCTGTTATTCAATACCTACAATTTAATCTGTATATTCAGATAGGAGAAATATTGTACAGAAGTACTGTAACTTTTAACTCAAATGGGGCGGAAAATCATTGCAGCAAAGGTGTCTGTTCTTTCAAATTCTGCAGATTGTGAGGCAATACTAGTTCTCATTGTTTAAACAGTCTAAAAGGCAAGAAATGTGGCTTCCCCTCACCTTGTTAAATTTATTTCTGACGTAGCTAAACTTCATGCAGCATTCTGTCTAAGCAGGCCGCTTTGTCCATGGCAAGTATTGCAACTGAATGGCACTAGTATCAAATTGGATTACTTCATGTTTCCTATATAAAATGGTCCTACATAAACAGTACAATGTTTCTGACTTAGTGTCTCTGTGGTTCATTACCCTCTGTAAATCTGATGAATAGTCAGTTGTTCCTCCTCTTGTATTTTTCCAGCTGGGGATTATTCTTACATGTGATACTTTGTACTTTTCTTTATTGAATTGTATCTTTTATTTCTTTTTTCTTTCTCTTTTTTTTGGATCACTATTTTGTGTGTGTGTGTGTGTCAAGGTTACTTTCAATTCAAATCCTATTCACTAAAGTGCTTGCAGACACTTTCAGCTTGGTATTGTCTGCAAATTTAATAAGTCTACTCTCTATTCCATCATCCAAGTCGTTAATGAAAATATTGAATAATACTGGATCCAGGACAGGCCCTGTGAAACTCCACTCAGTATTTCCTTCCAGTGTGACAGCCAGTAACTGCTCTAAGTATAGCCTCACATTTGTTTGTGCATGCAGTTACAATAGTGTCATCTGGATTGCTAAATTCTTAGTTTATTTATGACTGTGGTACATAAGGCTGGCAAATGTTTTGAAACAATGAACATGTGCCTTATCTACTACTTCTGCCTATCACTAAGGGCTCTTGCTCGTCACAGGAAGAATGTAGATGGGATTGATATTTTCTCTTGGATGTCTGCTCTAGCTTGTCTGTAGTCTTTACCCAAAGACAGATAGTCCAGCATTTTTGTGAGAATTGTCAGACTGACTAATTTATCATTCTCTGGATCCTCCTGTTCTATTTTTTTTCAAAGCTAAGCAGAGCTGTTTACCTCTTTTGACCCTACTATCCTCCACATTTTCAGGGCGGTGATAAATGCTGAGGTATTTCACTTCATTCTTCTATTGGTTCCAGTAGCCTGTAACTGGCTAATTACTCAGTTTAGCCATCCCTTTGGAATAAAAACCAAAATTAAATCTCCTGTAATTATCTGGTAGCTTCCCTTTTTTTTTCTAATGAGTGTTTTGGCATTTCCTTATTGTATTTGTATACTTTGTAAAAAGAAATTCTTATTTACATATGCATCTTGATGCTTCACTGTGGATAAATCTCTCTTTCTTTGGTAGTTTGTTCCATTTTTACAGGTGCACTTTTGCAATTCCTTGCAATCAGTTTTTCACTTTGCAACCACGAGTAATCTAGTATAACCAGCAAATTTGTCATCTTACTGTTGAGCCTTTTTTGAAAACTCTCAAGAGTACCTCTGTGGACTTCTGCTGCCAACTTCCACCTGGGTTTTTTGTGGGTTTGTTTTGGTTTTTGTCTTTTTTCCTTTTTGAGATGGTTCATATTGTTTGTTCATACTTTTAAGAAACTAAGACTTCTGTCCTCTTCTCTTAAAATAGAAGTTAATGATCTGTCCACAAATACTGAAGAGAGCATTGGTTGAGGTACAAGTAAAAGAGTTCAGGTTGATAAGATGCATTGTTCATTTATATTTATTTTTATCTAAATGGAGTATTTGAGGCCTCAGTATGGCCATGGAATATAGCTCCAAGGCACCCTGTAAAACACAGGGGGAGACTTAAGAGTAATAAATGACACTAAACCTGAGAGTTTAGTGGGAGCAAAATGAGATAATTTTGAGTGCTGAAGTATGTATTAACAAATGTATTTGCAAATTATATTTTGTTTTCATCATTCGGAGATTAGCAAATACAATTTAATTTAAGAGCTCTTCTCTTCAGCCACTAAATGTCAGATCTTGATTAAAATCAACTTGCAATGAATTAGACAACTTTAGGGTCTCTAGAAAAAATACAGCAAGGAGCAAGGAAAATAAAACCCTTGAAATCTCAGGCTGAGTTTGGAGTCTGTGAACATACACAGGAGCTGCATTGTCTTAAGTATCAGATACTATACTTCAGGCTTAAAAGCAAACCAGTCCAAGATAATGTCAAGAGAAATCTTCTTGACAACAGTTCTCAAAAAAGAGAGATTTCACTGGCATATGGTACAGCAATTTCTGATGGAATAAAAAAAAAAAAAAATCATGTTGAAAAATTATACAATGTACTTTACTATTGATAGGCTAAGAAATGTTTCAATTTTACAGTAGCTAACCAAGTCAAGTTTACCCAGAAGGGAGAAGGATCTAAAATTGTAAGTGATGTTGTCTTACTCGACCAAAAGCATCTTTTAGTCTTGGAAGCTAGGAGCATGGAACCTGAATTTTGTTATGAAACAAGACTATTGGTTGAATAAAAGGAGAGGGTTTTGAACTTTCATGATCAGAAGTATTAAATTACTTTTGAGTTAGAAACTCTCTTAGCTTAGTTTTAGCCTCAGGAAGAGTAAACCATTATACTTTGAGTGTTTCTGAAGGCAAGTCACAAATGCTCAGCTGCTGTTTTCTTTCTTTTGCTATTCATTTTATTCTAATTAAAGAAATCTACTTACAACCCTCTAGAAGGCACGAGATAATTACAAAATAAATTATTAAATTCTGCTTTCATCTTAGCCTTTAGGATTTATAAAGCATCCATAGACATTTATAAAAATTATTAGAAGTGCCTTAAATTTTTCAGCTCTGACAAATATTGGGTTCATGATGTTTGATATCCTACAAAAACTATCATCCCAAGTCTTTTAAAAAGTCTGAAAAGTTCAGGACTTGGTAAAATGAGTAGACTCTTTATATGTGATTTAACTAGTTAGAATCAATCACAAAAGTGCTTGTCAGAACAAATTTCAAAGATGCATGATAAAATAATCTTTGATATTCTCAGATGAAATTTTGGAGAACATGTCAGCTATCCAAGCTTTTCAGCAAAATAGTGAATCACCCATGACAACAAGGCTCCAATGCCTTTGGCAGAATCCACATTTATAAATGCCTTACTGTAATGCCAAAATCTGTTCCCCTACTCTCAAGTTCAATTTTAGCTATGTCAGTGATGATACCTACCAAAATTCTGTTAAGCAGAACACACAGTCTGAGTTGTAATGCATACACACAATCTAATTTTTCAACAGATAATTTAAAGTTACAAAAACTGTACTTGTGTGGACAGAACTACCTTCATTAAGAATAGTATTTTGCCATTAATTTCCATAGCTCTGAGATTTCAAATATTTTTCAGTCTCAAAATGAGTCCCAAATAGTGCTGTGCAGAACAATGTCATGTAGACTACCAAAAGGGAAATGCAAATATGTCAGTTTTACCCTTATTCTATGGCAGCAAAAGTCTTCAAGGAACCTAGGGTTTTCATAATTTTCCTTTCTTTATAGATTCATAGAATGGCTTGGGTTGGAAGTAGAGCTTGATGATAATCTTGTTCAACCCACCCCTGCCATGGGCAGAGACACCTCCTACTTGGCCAGGTTGCTCAAGGCCCTCTCCAACCTATCCTTGAACATCTCCGGGGAAGGGATGTCCACAACCTCCCTGGGCAGTCTGTCCCAGTGTCTCAACACCCTCACTGTAAAGAATTTCTTTCTAATATCGAGTCTATATCTGCTCTTCTCAGTCTTCTCAAAGTTTGGAGGCTACCTGAAGAACCAAACTTTGTCTTCTCCATTTCTAAATATTCCCAGCAATCCATTAAACCCCATAAAGACTTGAAAACAATTATCTTTTTCTTGGGTCTAAAGACTGAATTTAAGGGGTTGTTTGATCTTTTCTTTGGCTACACATTTCTGGTTTTCATATTAAAAAGTTTCTTGGTCATGGTAACATCAGCTAGGAAAGCAACTCTTTAGTGGCAAGACATTTCTCTAAAAATACCACTACAGTAAGGTTTTATGTTAGTGAAACCTTGCTTAACAAGTCTATTAAAAACAGTTTCTGATTCTTATTTGTAAAGGTTGTTTTTCTGGGTAGTATTTGATTATATTAATGGAAAATATGGATGTACACAGACTCCATGTTTATATAGAAATAAAATTAAGGTTCTCAGCACATCTCTGAATGTACTTCTGATAATTTGCACTTCTCAGCTAATCACAAGTGAATGTGACTTTAATAATGCAAGAAATACTTTCAGCTCTTCTCTTGAGAACACATCAAATCTCGTCCACAGCCCTTGACTCTTAGTTCATGCCCCAAAAGTGAGCCCTACAAAGATCGTCTTCTGATACCCTGGAACTGTTTGCTGCAATTGCCATGAGCTCTGCTTTTACACACTTTGAGCATGCAGACATTGCTTGTCTACAGCGGGAAACAGGAAGCTCTTAGATTTTGCTTTTGGGGAAACCTTTCAGTCTTTCATAATTTTTTTTCAGCACTGCATAGTCATGTGAGATTACTGATATTAAATCTATTGTAACACAACATTAAGTATGTTATTTTTATGAGAGATGTGATGAATTTTCACTAAATAGCAGCTGTCATAGTCATATTAGTTCTGTGCCATTAAAAATGAAGCATAGTTTCTGAAGCCAATATTTATATATGATACTGTTGCCAGTATTGTGATGTTTCTCCTCCAAATAGCATCATCAAAAAGGCTGTTTATAGATGAGTGTATATGCTAAGTGTTCATTTCTTGTTTTATGCTGACAACTTTATTTTCCTTTTGAAACTGCAAACTACAGTCCCAGAAGGCTTTTAACATCTGGAAGGTCTGTCTTTAAACAGGTTATGCTGAGCTTAAGTGGGTTACAGTAAGGGGAGATTTCTACTGCAGCTATGAATAAAGACTGAAAAGGCTGAGGAGCTAAATGCAGCCCCTGCTGCTTTATGCACATGAACTATTAGTAATTGGATTATGGATACATTATTTACACTTAATCCAGAAATGAGGTAGTTGTCAATTATGTATGTGCAGATTTTCTCAGTTGTTGGTTTATTTTATTAGGCATGTACAGACATTCAAAACAGACTCTGTACAGATACTGCTTAAGTTCACCAGCACTGTTTTTTCCAGTAGAAGTGTAAAGGAGTTGATTTCTAGGTGGAGGATGTCAACAGGCAAGGTGAGAGGGGATACGGAAGGGACATAAGGAATAAATGGGAACGGTAGAAGGCAAACCTCAAACAGACATCTCCCTTTCATTACTTGAGGCTCATTTATCCTCTAAAGATCACATTCCACAAACTTTTTTCATGCTGCATTTCCATAGGAGCTTCTTTTGATTCAAGAAAAGAAGTAAATTCCAGAGTATTTTATCATGTGTCTGAGTCTGCTTAGCAACTGTTGGAAATTCGTTATTTTTCTATTTCAAATATGTCATCAATTTATAAAGTGCATTCATTTAATTAAAAAAAAATTGATCATTTTAAGCAAATGCTGCTGTATATCTGCATGAAAATACAGAGAGTAAAATATTCTGGAAGCACAATATAGCAGTAAGTGTTTTCAAGTGTTATACAGCTTTTGACTTACAAAATCCCTTTCTTATCATGCATACTTCTGTTCAAGAGAGTCTGCCACCTACTTAACCATATGGAATTTTAATAGAGTGCTAAATCATAGTGGATGTGTCTGTATGTCTGTGACACCACTGAAGACATGCCTAAGTCAGTGAAGGGGCTGGAAGTGTACATTCATAGCATAGCTGGTTTGAGTACTACTTTCTCTTGTCATATATTTGCTGAAGTAGGGCTTTGCACACCTTACATATTCTCCAACACATTGTCCTGATATATTTATTGTTGTGAGGTTCAGACTGTCTTTCTGTGATCCAAAGTTTGATTTTGCATTTTGCTGTTCCAAAATACATGAATATAAATTTGCTATTCTAAGTGTCCTGGAAGAAAACATTTAATTTATGTTTGGGATGCTATTACCTTTCAGAGGATTGGTCCTCTGAATTAACAGCTAGGTATAGACAAAGCTGTAATGGTACAAAGTGGTTTAATTTAGCTACAGTAAAACTGTTGCTGTGTTTGTTTGTTTAAGTATTAAAAACAAACAAAGAAAAGCCTGCAAACAACAAAAAAAACCAGTAAAAAGTCATGCCTTATGTCAGGAACATATGACAGACTCCATCTTCTACTCTTGTGTAAGCAAATATTCCTTTGTTTTAAGCACTGGGAGAAGATGACAAAGGAAGTGCCATTCCATGCTACATAAAACATCCATTTTCACTCTTTTTATTAAGTGCATTTTTTCCTTTTCCGGGGGGGGGGGGGGGGGGAAGTATTTATTATTGACCATTTCAATAGCCATTGTCAAACATTTATCTGCAGGGCCACACTTTTAGCATGGAAAATTGGGTGTGGTTTTCTCTTTTTGCCATGAAAAACAAACAACAAAAAAAAGTATGCTACTTATTTTCTCCACTCCAAAAAATGACTATTTTTAGACAAAATTTCACACTTTAACTCTTGCCCTTTTCCTTTTTCATTGTCAAGCTATACTATGTATGTACAGATCAGTAATGTAACCCTAAAACTGTTCTTGGTTGTACTATTGCGCCAGGGGAGGTTTAGGCTGGAGGTTAGGAAGAAATTCTACACAGAGAGAGTGATTGCCCATTGGAATGGGCTGCCCAGGAAGGTGGTGGAGTCACCATCATTGGAGGTGTTTAGGAGGAGACTTGATAGGGTGCTTGGTTGCATGGTTTAGTTGATTAGGTCATGCTGGATGATAGGTTGGACATGATGATCTTGAAGGTCTCTTCCAACCTGGTCTGGTCCATTCCATTCCATTCCAATGCTAATGCTGACTCCAATAGTATATATTTTTCATGTCAATATTTTTCATGTCATGCATGAAAGTTCAATAATTTTCTATTCTACTGATATCCTTAAACCCATGAAAATACTTAATAAGTAAAAGGATGAGTTACAAATAGTTCTTATGAAAGTAATTTTTAGTTTCTTTAACAAGCCCCTTTGTTTTTTTTAAATCTTTATTTCACCTGGGTACCTTTGAAATATGAAGTGAACAGGGATGAATTTTATGTGAATCATTACAAAATATGCTTTGATAACATCAGTAGAATAGACTTCTCATCACAAAAATATAACTTTCCTCTGATTTTTCTGTGCTTTTTATGTTTCAGTTAGCAATTTAAACAAACCTCTGTGCTCTTGTAGCAAGTTCACCTTCACAGAGCAAACTTTCTTACTGAATGGCAAAAATGTGGGCGTTTAGTTAAAATGAATTTCCAGAAACATTTGAGTGAATGGGGAGATTCTGAGTCAGCTTCTAGCAAAAGGCTTATCTAATGCCCCATTTGAATGCTCAGTGTATTGTTTTGATTATAGCTTGAATGGGAAACTGCTGATCTGAGGTAGTCCATGTTATCCAAGATGCAGACAAAGCTGTTTTCAGCTGTGTAAACTGCAAGAGTGTTGCTAGTGGTATAATAACATAAACTGTGTGCCATTCAGTGTGTGTACAATACAGATTTGGATTGCTCTCCTCTGATGATTAGACATAACACTAAGCATATATGAATAACATTGCCACTAAATTTATTTGCAAATATGCCTTTGCAAAGACTGAGTTTAGCAGGAGTATTGAGAGGTATGTGGCATAACGAATATTAGGATGAGAGAAACCATCAGCCTTTTCTGCTGTATGTTATATTCACTTCTACACTCTTCCACTACCTGAGCAGACTGTAACTTCACAGTGGTTCAATTTCCTAAGACCCTGCAAAAATACAGAGTTAATAAAAGGTAAAATAACTTGTTGAAGAAAACACACTGATTCAGTGATGGAAATACACTGATTTCAATGCAACTATGTTATTGGTAGAAGTGACTGCCTTTTTAACAAGGGTAGTGTACTACTTCCTGTATAAATGCATTTTAACCTGAGGGTTAAAGGAAAAAAAGGACAGTGTTCAAAACCATGCATTGCCCAGCTCAAATCTGTCAATTAAACCATTCTGTTCTCCTCCTGGTGTTCCACAGCTATAAATGAATGGAAGATATGCAGAGCCACAGTTGATAAACAATAGCCTTGTCAAGTGCTCACGTCCAAATGGCCATGTTAAATCAGAACACACTGGTAAATCAAGTACTTGATAGAATAATGGAATTGATAATTTTCTGCAGCATACGGTTTATTTTTAGCAACCTGGCTTACATTTTATGGTAATATATTTTCTTTTCCTTCCCTTTTATTTTGTATATTGTAAGTATCAAATGTAATTACACTTTTTTTTTTTTTTTTTTTTTTTAAAATAAGTCAAACAAAGAAACTTTGTCTCCTAACTGATACTGTTCCAGAAGGGTGCCTCCTGTGGTTGTTACACTGCTATGTAGGAGCAAGCTCCTGAGAAGTCTATAAGGATAACTTTTTACCTACCCAAAATATTTATCTCCTGGAAAATTCTTTCCATTTTCTCTGTGATGGAGACAGAGCAGGTGCATCTTATGGCCTTGTGAGAGTCTCACGGTTCAGACCATGCCACATAAAATTCAAATTCATCACATCTGACCATGACACTTCATCTATGCCTGCTGCTCTGTTGCCAGTCCCAAAAGTGGCTGACCTCATCAGGCATTCTGACGTCAAACCAAAATGCATGCTTGTAAGAAAAATGTTTATCTGTGTGGTAGTTTGGCCCTGGCCTATGGGCCAGATGCCCACCAAAGCCAAGCTGCCCATGGAGGTGGTGGAGCCACCATCACTGGAGGTGTTTAAGAGGAGACTGGATGGGGTGCTTGGTGCCATGGTTTAGTTGATTAGATGGTGTTGGGTGATAGGTTACCCTCAATGATTTGAAAGGTCTTTTCCAACCTGGTTAATTCTATTCTATTCCCTGTTGAGAAACGTTTAAAATAAGACAAGCTATACTAGCTGGCATCAGAAGGATGTTGACTACTAGCAACAGATGAAGTGTTTCTTTAAGAGTAGGCTGCACATGTAGTGAAGCAGGAGAACTTTCTATCAGTATCTCAAAAACAGTTGGATGTTTCTGTTTGCACTGTGTATATTCTGTATGCAGGCATAACAGACAATTTTGATATAGACATACATTTAAAATCAGTGTTTGAAATTACTTCTTATTTAAGGTGGATGTTATTTTCTATTGTTACAAACCAGTTTTTATTGTTAATTCATGAATAATAAAACTAGAGCCATTTGTTTTTCAAGGCTGAGGATTCATTTTGCAAGATAGAGATTATTTTGGCATAGCTATCAAGAAATAATGAGACAGCAGGGAAGCTGATTATGGAATGTCCTGCGGTGTATTCATCTAATATACAATACATGTTACTTTATGTTCATGTCCCCAAAGCAATTTTATTGCTTGAATTCTGAGCAGTTTAGCAGTTGCTTCATTGTAAATATTGCATTAGAAGTCTCTAGTAAAGCCTATGTACTGTGCTTACGTCATGGTTTAACCCCAGGTGGTAATGAAGCACCACACAACTGCTCACATTCTCCTCCTGCCACCACAGTGAGATGGGGAGCAGAACTGAAAACAAATAAAACTCACAGGTTGAAATAAGAAAAGTTTAATAATTTATTATTATTTTATTTTTACTTAGTAGTGATAGGAAGTGAGAGAATGAAAGGAGTGAAAGATACCCCATGAAAGACAAGTGATAGACAATTCAATTGCTCACCACCTCTGCTGACTGATGCACAGCCAGTACCCTAGCAGCAACTGGCTCCTCCCAGTTCACATACTGGGCATGACATCATACTCCTTTGGTCACTTCAGGAGGGGACTGGATGTGGCACTTGGTGCCATGAGGTTTGTGGTGACAGGTTGGACTCGATGATTTTTGAGGTCTCTTCCAACCTTGGTGATACTGTGATACTTTGGGTCAGTTGTCCTGGATGTGTCCACTCTCAAATTCTTACGCTTCTTCAGCCTTCTTGCAGCAGTTGATTATTCCATAGGAACTGAATATCTACACCCCTTTGGTCAACTTCAGAGTGCTTGGGAACAATAACAACAAAAAAATTGTTCCAGACCTGTGCAGTGGTTTTCAGTATTAGTCAGTGGCCAGAGTGCTTTCCCCCAGATTTATTTTCTCAAATGAAATCACTTGATTATTTGCTGTGCAATCCAAATCTGCCACTTCTACAAGGGAAAAAGAAATTAAAAGCTTTCAGCTATTGTTACATGGCACCAGATTTGCACATGGAGATAGACCTGTAAAATCTGCTATAAATTCAGGGAGCTCTTTGCCCAGACATGATGTCTTTTAGAAACTGTAAATTTCAGGAAGGGCTTGCTATTGTGTGAATAAAAATCATAACATTTCAGTAACACTATTGAACTTGCTCTCATCTGCTTTTCTCTTAGGTGGATTTAGTAGATAAGCCCTCAGCTATCTGATCTAACTATTGCAAGGAAAAGCTGCTGCTCTTCCTTTTCTTTCTTTGTCTTTGCTTTTGAAAATATATCAATTTAAGGGGAACCTAATTAAAACTAAACCATGAAATATTTTTCTTTGTGCATTAGAGTTATTAAATTCTTAATTCTACTTATTTTCTGAAGCATATTCAGCCCTGTTCTTACTTATATATTGTTTTGCCAAGACCATAGCTTTGGTTTCAATATTATGGGCTCAGTCCAAACATCAATTGAGTGACAAAGACTCTACTTTTTCTCCAGTTGGTACTGGATTATATTTTAATAGCCCAGTGGGGAATTAGAAAAGTAATCACTTTTATTAAGATGCTTAATTCAATGAAAAGACCTTTTCAAAGAATTTAATCTCAATTGACAGTTGATTATGCCATTAAAAAGAAATACAGAACTAGGGCATCAGCAAACCAAAGTGTTGCTTCCGTGCAAGTGATTTTACAGTCAGTGCTAACGATTTAGTTCTAATTTTGTGAATTATGCAACTTTATTATTTTTTCTTTCAATCCCTGTCAGTTCAGCTGGGAAAATTGGAATGCCTCTAACTGCAGCATCATTTATGGCTACCATTCCATGGCATTGGCAAACCTTCTGAATGTCTTTTAGTATGCAAATGTTTTTCAAAGTTATCTTTCTTAAAAATTCATACTAAATACTTCTTATTCAGGTGCATAATTTGTATGCAGATGCAGTATCTATGATTTTGACACTTTACTGTAGTTTACAGCCTCTCGGCACCATTTATCTGCGGATAACTAACATCTCACTGCCTGCTTCCTGAAGGCTCTGTATCATTCTTTCAGTTGTTTTTCTGTACTAGTTTGTGACACCAGATACTACTAAAATCACATTGCATTCTTGCAGGCCTTATATTTAAGATACAGTATATGTGAAACTCAATGTTATAGGGTTTTCTAGCTGAGATATGACTATGAAACAGGATTGGAGATGGAGAGAGCATTCATGATAGGGGAATTTCTCTGTGCTCTCATTCTTTCAAAATTCTTGGGTTTTTTCAGCTCATTAAATGAACTTTCTATTTCTCTGGTGTTTTCAGGATATTTTTGTATTTGCTTCGCCTTCATTTAGTTTCTTTAAAACAAGGAAAGTTAGTAAGAGGCATTCTTCTGATTGCATCCCTCAGCTTTTTCTCTGCCCTCTTTATTTAAGGTCATCTTTGCATATAGTTCACTGGATTTTTTTCTTTCTTATTAATGAGATTAGAGTACATTTCTATAATAGTAGCTAACAAAGATCTTTCCAGTTTTATATATATATAGGATCCCATCTGTAGCTTCTAATGATGATAAAACCCAACAGACCCACCAGCCTTCTTCCCAAAATATCATGACCAGTGTAATTTAATAAAGTCTAATTTATTGTATTTGTGACATCTACTTTAAACTTTAGTGCGGAGGGAGCAATTTAAAAACTGTAACTGAGACCTTTTATTTGCTGAAATCGAAGTTCTGCTTTGCTCCAAAATACGGTGAACTCCTTTAATAAGGGGAGAAGCAGCTTTTACATGTTTTCCCTTCTGATAAAATTTGCAAATTTGCCTGCTGTGGGAATATATTGGTCCCTCAGGCTGAGAAAGTAGCTCAGTTATTTAAGAAGTAGCTTTGAGCAATTAATGGTTGTCTTTGCATATTAAAATTATTTTGCTGTAACATTTCTATTTCAATGAAAATGTGTCATTGCATGGGCTGCTCTGACACATGTCCTCAGTGTATTTTGAAAAACCTGGGAAGATCTGACAGTTTCTGGAAGGGTTGCACTGTAACTTTACAATACCTTGATGAATCCTTACAGGGATAGAGTGCTTGTATAACATCAGTCTCTCAAATTCTTCTGTCCTTTCCATTTTCCTATGTATATGTAGACAAGTTTAGTTACTACATTAAGTATGAAGTAAGTGAATTCTGAGGAGGCATTATAATAGAGAGACATTCAAGTATAAATCAACAGCTTCTGCAGTGTCGCTAAGGAAAATGGTACAAAGGAGCACGGATGCATTTGTTACAATACCTCAGTTATTTTAAGTTCAGCATTTTCACTAAATCAAATGGGGATTAGTTGATAAGATACTGTTACATGTCTTAGTCTTTCTAACATTAAAACCAGCTTTGTGAAAAAATATTTTTTTTTTCATGAAATATTCTGTCACCTTTGTTAAAGGTAAGCTGAAAGCTGTTTTTAAAAGCATGGTAGCATATCAATAAGGCTTGAGTTAGCACTCATCGCTATAAAAACTGTGCTGTACCTTTAGGATGACCATCACAGGACTTGAAAAAACCCAACAAACGAAAAACAAACAGAAGGAAGGAGTTGCATTTGTGGCAATTGCAAGCCCTGTTTTCATTTTCTGAAGGTGATTCAGGTGAGGAGCTGGAGAAGACCCTATCTACATCTATAGCCCAAGATCACATCCATCATAGTAGCTCTACTAGCAGTAGCACTACTTGGAGTTGAGCAGGATGATACCTTCCTTTCCTCTGCACCAGGCCTACTTTCCTCAATATCTATGCCAGGTGAAGCCTCCTGCAGAAGTATCGGGGACCAATGAATAAAGAGCAGAAGTGATGGATAAAGTCTGAAATTCCTACTCACAAGTGCTAAAAGACAGCACCAAGAATAACTGAGTGCAAATGGATGACTGTTCATACATATGCAAATGTACAATATCAGGAAGTTAGCTTCTAGATAATAAGCCTGAATATATAACTGATAGAAATGAGCAAAATTTTCAGCATCAGGACTATTTTTCTTGTTTTGAGATGGGCTGTGCATGTTTATTCATATTAGCAGGCAGGCACTGGTAATTCCACTCAAGACAGAGAGACTAGTCTTGAAAACAAGGGCTCATCAAGTTGTTTGTTATACATTGAAACAGACTCAGCTTCACAAAAATATTAAAACTAAAATATAATAAAAACTGCTAAAATAATTAGAGAAAATGGAGGAAGCATTAAATTAGTTGGCATACTCAAAATCTGAGCATACAAAAATTAGTCTAAAAAGCCTAATTAAGATTCACATTCAGGCAGTAGAAAATGCATGTATTGAATTCATTGTTTGGTTACCTGCTTTGGTTTAATTTAGCTTTCTAGCAGCAAACATTTCCTTTGCCACAGAGATATAAGGTTGGAATTTATATAAGGAATAAATGCAGTTCCAGAGACAGGTTTTATATTACAGACCAAGTCAGATTTGATACTTGATTTTTCTGGCTATTGTATAAGTATTCACATCAGAAAAACTCACTGCCCCAGGTAATTTCAGTCTGGAGAAACAAAACATATACATGGCAATAAAAGACTTGTGCTTAAAATAGTGTGACTCATTAGATAATCTAGGCAGACATTTAGAATCTAATTCCAAGTGTGTGGTTCTTGCATCTTGCTGCTTAATGCACAATTCAATGTCTTGTTATTTAAACTTCCTAGAAACCTAGAGTTGCACATAGTCATATATTTAAAAGGGTGATAGTCTTCAGGGTTAGATATCATGGTAGTTCACGAAGAAGCTGAACTAGAGCCAAAAGCAGATTTATACCACAGTTCTTTTAAACAGCTTTATCTGATAGACCTTTCAGAGCATATCCAAAAGGTATTCACAGCATCTTTGATAACATCACCATTTCTTTTTAAGTCTTGTCAGGAGAATGAGCAAATGACAACACAAAAATTAGAACAACTTGTTTCAAACGTGTTCTGAAGGGGTTCAAAGCCTCCGCCTCCCCCTACACCAGAATTTCAACATTTAGTCTGGGCTTGATGGGATCTCTCTCTGTCATTTTATTGTATTAAAATTAAGTTCAAAACGTGGCTTTACAGATCTCCTGGGCTGAAAATTATCCTGCATCTCAGAAGAAAGAGAAAATAAAATCAAGTTCTTATCCCTTATGACATTCATATCATATACTTCAGCCACTGGTCAACTCTCACTAGCTTGCTTGTGGTGATGCTGTTTGAGCTAGGAAGGTTAAACCAGATGACCTCCGGAGGTCCATGCCAACCTCAACCGCTCTGAGATGCTGTTAAATTTTTGGAATATTACCTTTTTGCCCTTTGGCTATATTTCTGAGTGAATGTAATCAATTCCCCTGTGGTTTGTACATACCTTGACTGTGTGTTTGCAGTGGGAATAATTGAACCATGGCTACTATACTTAGTTTCCCAATGGGACTATGAAAGAAAATGTCTCACTGGAGGCCTAGGCAAAAAAACCCACAAGTTGTGGACATCTTTAAAAGTAGAACTTTAGTTACCATGGGAAAATTCCTTTTTTTTTTTTTTTTTTTTCTGACTGAATATTTGAGGTCTGTCATGCTAAGGGATTTTAAAAATTGCAGTCTTAAATCACAGTGCTGGGTTGATGTGCATACATCCTAGATGTCAAAGTCAAGTAATGGACCAAGAGCAGAACTGGAGTGCACAAACCAATTATCTAAGCATTCCACTGAGTGCTCTACTCAGGATCCTGCTGCTCTCAACACCCACTTCCTTTATTTTCATCCTTTTTGTATGCTGTAAATCTAGAATAAACTATGTTGGTAGCTGTGATAGTGCAAATAGAACAGAATTTAGCATTTAAATAGCATGTCCTGTAAACAAAGGATGCATTGATAAATTGCTGATTTATTTTTTTCCCCTGGAATCTATATGGGAATTTGTTCCCAGAGAAGTGAGTGGAATATGGGGTTTTTTAGGTACTTTCAACTGCTTGTTGAAAACATTAACAATGATGAGCATTTTAATGATAGTAGAAAGTATTAAAAATAAAAACTTCATTAACTTTTAACAAAATATATCTAAAAATAGAATTACTTGAGGTTTCTGCAATGTAATACTGATGTATATATTACATATAAATAAAGATATCAGTGAGAAAAGACAGCAGTAGAAGGTATATCAAAGAAAAATGTATGCTTCTTTAGGGATCTAATCTATCTTAGATACAGCAAAACATCCTTTATTAGAGTACTATATAATATGTTCTTTAAGTTGTTTAAATAGCTCCCTGACCTGTCAGCAAAGCACATCTTTGGAAGGAGAAAAAAAAAAAAGGTTAAAAAACAAAATCCATAAGCTTCACTAAATATGTATATAAAATAATGTCAGATTTAAGGGCTATAAATAGAGCAGGTGCTAGCTAGCCACTATTGATTTATTTTTTTCTCTAATTGCCTTGAATCCACTAAATGTTTCTTTCTAAAGACTGCTGGTGACGTATTACTAACATAAAAAACCTCTCTGCTTACTTTCATTGATGAGCCTACCTTTTCTGCTTTTCATACTTTTGCTGATACAAACCATCTTTGAAAACATATTAATTTTTGACTTCCTTCAATCAGCCATCTGGAAAACCTTTCTTTTAAATTACTTAAATGTAATTGGTTCTTTCTTTTTCTCTACTACAGTTTCTTCCTATTTCCTTCTACACACAAGTTTTCCTAACTATTTCTAATTTATTTCAGCTTTCTAAATTTGAACCCTCTGTCTTGCTTTTAAGTCCTGTCCACTTTCAGCTATAATAACGTACACACATCTTGAACGTGTAGTGTAGCAGATCCAAACCCTTGAGTCTTGATTGATTGTGTCATCATTTTTTGCTGTCAGGTATACTGAAGCTAGTGTAGTTTGACATACATCTTGGGCTTACTAACACAGTATATCTCCTTCTCTGTATTGTTTTTCCTTCTCCCCTGAACACATTTAATTAAAATGCAAATTAAGTAGGTTTAATTACTTAGTTATAGAATCACAGAAGCAAGTTCATCTAGAGCAGGTTGCACAAGATTGCAGCCAGGCAGGTTTTGAATATTTCCAAAGAAAGGAGACTCTGCAGTCTCTACGGGCAGCCTGTTCAGTGCTCTGTCACCCTCAAAGGAAAAAAAGCGTTTCCCTATCCTGTGTTTTAGTTTGTGCATGTTGCCCCTTGTCCTGTTGCTGGGCACCATTAAAAGGAGTCTGTACCCATCCTCTTGAGACCCACCCTTCAGGTTTTAGAGAAGCGTGAAGAACCCCTTTCATTCTTCTTCAGACTAAACAGACATGGTCTTTCAGACTGTCCTCCTCAAGGAGGTACTGCAGTCCCCTCACCATCTCTGTAGACTCTGCTGGACACTCTCTGGTAGTACCTTATCTGCCTTAAACTGGAAGGCCAAGAACTGGACACAATACTCCAGATATGGCCTCAATAGGGCAGAGTAGAGGGGGAGGAGAGCCTCACTCAACTTGCTAGACACATTCTGCTTTAGTGCACCCCAGGGTACTATTGGCCTTCTTGGCCACAAAGGCACACTACAGGCCCATGGTGAACTTGCTATCCACCAGGATTCCCAGATCCTTCTCCAGAGAGCTGCTTTCCAGCATGTCAATCCTTAACCTGTACTGGTGCATCGTTACTTGTCACTAGGTAAGGGACAATACACTTGCCTTTGTTCAACTTCATTAGGTTCCTCTCTGCCTACTCTACAGCCTGTTCAGGTCTTCCTGAATAGTAGCACATGCTTGTGGTGTGTCAGCCACTCCAGTGGCTGTGAAATAGTTAGACCTGATTAGTTAAGAAATGCAAGTTTTTAATTCTTTTAGTACATTTGATTGTTTTACCGTTATGCCCAATTATAGTGCATGACAGGCATATGTGCAGTTTTTAATTGCACCTGCATTTATAATAATTTCATACAATTTGTGTTCATTTTCTGATGCTCATTCTGTACAGGGTGTTTTTTGAAGCACAGAAAAATTGTAATACAGTTAACTCGCTGTGTCTTTATTTTCCTGCCTGCTTTTAACCTTGTGTTGCACTAATCAGCACTACCATTTTCTTTCATGGTTTATGCTGAGTGCATTTCCCTGGAAATTCCTAAATTAAATTCACCCCAGGAATCTTTTCTCTGTTTCCCTCTTTGTTATTGATTCCTCAGTTCCTTACTCAACCATCATCTCTGTCATCCTTCTTCCTCACCTTTTTAAGTTCTGCGCCTTTTTTCTCTGTCACAAACCACTCTGTGCTAATAGATGTTTAATAATAATCTGCAAAAGTCCTATACTGCCTCTGTAGTAGGTATACATGCAGTTCTGTGCTACCTCTGTCAACTCATATATCAAGAACAAAAGTAGCTGTTCTGAGTTCTGCATGCTCCTCTCATTAGAAACAGTGTAGAGAGATGATTCTTACTGTTTTCTTCAGTTCATTTATTTTTTTCAGGCATCTACTGGTGCCCTCTAAGTGATCTACCTGCAGGCAGTAGGTACCATGTTCAACATCAGCAACAAGAACAAATCAAAACTTGGAAGAGAATTGGAAAAGAGAGGAAGAAAGACAACAAACCCATGAATTCCTTAATGAATGATCTCTCTGCAAGAAGAATATAGGGAACATCTAAATTTATTACTTTCATCCATCAGGTTTTGTTAATAATTATCATTGATCAGAGAATAAATTACACATACATTGCTCTTGAACTAAGTTTAGGGTCACAGAATCACAAAACATTAGGGGTTGGAAGGGACCTCAAAAGACCATCTAGTCTAACACCCTTGCCAGGGCAGAATAACCTAGAATAGGTCACACAGGAACACATGCAGGTGGGTTTTGAATGTCTCCAGAGAAGGAGACTCCACAACCTCTCTCTGAGTAGCCTGTTCCAGTATTTTGTCACCCTCACAGTGAAAATGGTTTTCCTTATGTTCACATGAAACCTCTGCTCCAGCTTGCACCCATTTCCCCTTGTTCTGTCATTGATTATCTCTGAGAAGAGCCTGGCTCCATCCTCCTGACACTCAATGAAACAAAAAGTCTTCCAGTAACAAATTACATGGGTTGCTGAATGTTAAATAGTGATTCTGCAATATGTGTGAAGATTCAACAAATGTTTAAGGACATGTCATATCTTTTCGCACAGTTGAGACAGTTCAATAAATATACAGATGGTAATTAATGTATTAAACCCATATTTCAAAATATAAAGCCACATTTCAGATATTTCATATATATTTTTAATGTCTGCTAGCCATATGCTTCTTTTTCTGTATGATACACATATATATAGTGAAATGTAGTGAAAAACATATGCATGTTATTGCTGTAATGCTACATCAAGAAATACACAGTAAATACATTTTGCCTCTTACCTCCTGCCCCAGTGGAGTACTAAAGAATTTGTAAAGAGCTAAGCAGTCTTCATACTATAGCATTTTAGAATGAATGAGCTATCACATATTTGCTTCTTAGATAATATTTAACTAAATAGTGTCTTTTCAGACTGAACAGACATTTTTCATTTAGTATGACTAAGGGCTCATTCCTACATCCAGTTGAAAACACTGGTACCTTTCTTGTAGATTTTATTAGCTTGTCAACCCTTTTACTTGCTGATATCTCTGAATATCATCCCACTGAGTTAAGACAGTTTCTCTGAGGTCCATCTTCAAAACAGGAACAATAGAGGGGGAACATTGCATAAATAGATGAAAGGTAAAGATGAGAGTGAGTCATAAAGAAAATAGTTTTACATTCAGTGAAAGGTACTCTACTATATTGCATTTGTCTTCAATTATTTTATACTTACCTCCAGTACTTTGAAAGAAAGAATGACATAGTTGTAAAACCATATTACAGACAAATTCATTACAAATTCAAGCAATGCTACACTCATACAGCAATTTATGTAATCAGTGGCACAACTAGGCTTGTCCAGCCTGGCAAAGGGAGGGCTTTGGGGACATACAGCAGTAGCCCACTAATATCCATGAGGAGTCTATCCAGATGAAAGAGACATGCTCTTCATAATTATGCATGGTAAGAAGACAAGAGGTTATTGGCATGAAAAAAAAACTTCTTCACCATGAGAACAGTCCAGCACTGGATTAGGCTGCCCACATAAATTATGCTGTCTCTGTCCTTTGAAGAGATTCAAGATCCAACTGAATAAAGTCCTTGGTGTGGTCTCATATTTAATCCTTAATATGGATGTCTTGAAGAGCCTTTTCACCTGGAGTTCTCCTATGATTCAGTATTCAAAGTGTGATCTATAAAATACTGATTAGAGGGAGATAGTAACACCCCCTGAGCTACTGACTTTGCTTCTGTTTATACAGTCCAGGGTGGTGTTGGCTTGCTTTGCTGCCAGGGCTTACTGCAGGCTCATACTTGTTTTCTGCCAAAACCCCCAGGGCTTTTTCAACAGATTTGCTCTCAAGCTAGGCAGTCCCCAGTCTGGCCCCACCACTGAGTGGTTTGGTTTTTTTCTTGCCTAGTGCAGGGCTTTGGGTTTGTTCTTACCAATTTTCATACAGCTCCTACCAGCCCATTCCTTCAGCATATCTAGGTACCTCTGGTCAGCATTTCTGCCCTTAAGCACGTCTATCAGCTCTCCCAGTTTGTGTCTCTCATCTGCAGACTTGAAGAACATGTACTCCTTTGTGTCCCCCAAGTCACTGATAAAGACAGGACAGATCCTTTAATCTTAAAGATGTAAGGATAGATCCCTGGATAACATTGTTTGCTATCAACATCTAGATAGTGTACAACCCATTAACTACTACTTTCTGAGCCCAACTACCCAATTAGTTACTCATCCATCCAGATTTCACCCATCCAGTCTGTAATGTCTCATCTTGGACAGAAGAACATTGTGGGAGAAAGTGTAGAAAGCTTTGCAAAAGCCAAGATAAGTACCATCCGCTGTTCTTCTCTCATCCATATGTTCTGTCAGTTCATCACAGAGGACAGTCAGATTGATCAGGCTAGATTTACCCTCAGTAAATTCACGTTGATTGTTCCCACGCACTCTGTTCTCCTTCAAGTGTCTTAAAATGTGTTCCAAGAGAACTCACACCAGGGCAGAAGTGAGACTGACTGATTTGTAGCTTGCTTGCAATCAAGCAATTCAGTGTTAACCCAACAAACGTGAATTTAAATGCTTTCAGCATTATAACCTGATTGCATTAATTAAAAAAAATAGCTTAAGATTTGGTTTGAATGTCTGGTATACTGGATAACAAGCTCACAAACTGTATTTCATCTGATTAATGCAATTTCCTCTGGTTTGCCAACAGTCTTTGATTTTTCTCGAGCACAAATATTTGCTCTGTTGCATATTTCCCTGTATCAACCATATTTTTTAAATATATATATTAATATATATATTTGATATCAGTAATATGAGTGGTAGCAGACCTGCAAATATCTCTGGGTATTTCACAAGATTCCCCCCCCCACTCTTTTTAACTGTGAAAATAGCAATGCTACTCTGTGTACCAAATGTACTGTACATAGGTCTCTTCCAACCTGGTTTATTCTATGTATTCTACTACTCTGATTTATATTCTTATCATTACAGTCATTAATGGGATGTAAGCATGATCTGGGAATGATCTTATTTCTGACAAAAGTTATTTCATTCCACTTTGGACTCCTATTACTGTTTGCCTGTGAATTTGGTATTTCTTGAAGGGAGCAGCACAGTCCTACTGTACATAGACATTTCCTAATGAAAATACTCAAAGGCCAGAATTACTGCATGAAAGATGCTTTTCTCACTCTATTTTATTTCCTTCAGAAAAGGCTGAAATGTAAAAATGGCCTAAGTTAGATGACTTTAATATTGAGAGGAATGTTTTTTTCTTTAACAAATTTGGTACTTTTTATTTGCTTCAGATAAAAGACTTTCATTATATGTAACTTATCTCAGCTGAATTCACTACTTTTCAATAGTTTGCACCTGTGACTAGTACAGTCATGTGGCCACTGAAGCCAGATTTGTAACACTAAACCCTGTTTCTCCCCCAAAGAGTTAATATACAATAAATGCAGATGACTGACGTTGTTGCAGCTTCTTAATAGGGAATAAAAAAAATTATTAGAGGCTGACAACTGTTCTTGGTATTTAAGGTTCTGGGGTTGGGTGCTTGTTTCTTTCATGAACGACATCAAAATATAGGGTCTCGAGTTTGCAATAAAGGCTTATTAAATGAGCAACCTAAAGTTGTGCTTAGCAACACAATTTATTTAAATATCCAAACACTGATCTAAGGATATAGTATAATAAATATAATATTTTAAATTCTGGCTGTGCATTCTAGACATCTGTTATTTTCTTTGCTGTGAGGGAGTGAGCTGTTAAGAGGCAACCTCTCTGCATATTTTAATCTGTGGTAGGAGCTTGATTATAGGAGGAAAGAATAAGAGCACATGCAGTTTAGGCAGCATCCTGCTTCTAGAACAGGACAGAGCTTTGCACTGAAAACAGAACAAAGCTGCTTACATGAATGTGCTACTCTCAAACACTGCCACCAAGTTCTATGCTGAGGATGCAGCTCTTCGCCATCAGCCATATTTCAGCTCTCCCCTATCCTTGCCCTATGCTCAAAACTGCCTGTAGTACAGCTATGCTTCTAAGGCTGGACATGCAGGCAGTAATCTCCCTATGTATTCTCCAGTGCAAACAAATAAGGAGAAAATATTAATGTTAGTGTCCCTTTAGTTTGACATCTTTTGCACTGATCTTTCACAGCTCAAGTTGTACTTAGCTGACTTTGGCCTGTGTAAGGGTTCCTGCTTCTCTAAGTCACACCAAATGTCTAATGAATGACTTAATGTTCCTTCTTGTCTCCCAAGACCTCCAAATGTAACTTTAGTGTTTTAAAGCTACAAACATCAATGGAGTTGTCCATTCCATACTGCATGTGAATTTGCTGGACCTTTTCCCTTTCAATAAGAAATGGTGTTGGATACTGTTCCAATATATAGCAAAACACTTAAGGCCCTTAAAACTTAAGTGAGTATATTGAAGTTACACACAGCATTAAAAAAAATGGTTGCAATTGTGAACATAATTTTAGCCACCAATTTTCACTTTAACGTGATGTTATGAAACTGAGAGCACTTGAAACCATTTTTAAGGCAATATGGTCATTCAAACCCAGGCTCTCCTCTCCCAAACCACTAGATCAAACATTTTCTTGCAAAGCCTGTGAAATTTTTGTGCTGTACCAGAATGATTTATCACAATTAAGTGACTAGTCACTGCACTTCAGTGTTTTGATCCAAATTTAGTAACTTTGAGGCTCAAATAGACTGGGACTGAATTCCTTCCCTGGGAGAAAAAGAATCTCTTGAAATCAGTGTTTTAAAGGGAAAGCGGCATATTAAACATTGGAGAATAAAGCCAAGTGCTCATCATGTGCTACTAGGAAGCTGCCATTTAGGAAGCTATTTATAAGGTTGACTGCTGGATCTGAATTTAAAGCCTACTGTGTGTGATACTACACCTCCTAGAACATGTTGTTTGTTTTTCTTCTGAAGATATAGAGAATTTTTTGGGTTTGTGTGCATATGAAGAGAGATGAATGGATTTATTATATTTTTTAATAGATAGTGAGCTTAAGGATAAGTAAAGGTGTGTCACATTGAAATTTTATTTGCGGATGCCTTATATACCAAGCGTAGTGTATAAAACTGTGGATTTATTGCACTATATAATGTAAAAACACATTTCATTTGTACTGTTGAAGATGGTCTATGTATTCAAACTCGTTTGCAAACAAAAAGCTGGTGTTTTGGAAATAAGCAAATTCAAACCAGTTAAATGTCTTTCACTATGTGTTTAGATGCTGATTTACAGACACTAGGTACTATATAGTCTAAGGAAACCACTGAGAGTACCCTAAGAGAATTGAGAATTCTCTTTTAAGGAGCCAGAAATCTTTATAAACAAAATGGGGCTGGCAAGGTTTTACACGGTTACTAAAATGAAAAATACTCCAAAAATTTCTAGCACTTGTGTCTTACGTGAAAATTAAAGCCTTTGAAGGTAAATTTCAGAACACAAGAATGGATGCAGTTATAAAACAATCAGAAAAGCCATGGTAAAATGTTATTTTCATACTTCTATGAGTTTTATTCTTATAAAAAATTATTAGCAGTATGCTATGATTCATCTAGATTGCCCGAAACAGTCTTCAAAGCGCATGTCTTTTTAGGCCCATATAGCATCAAAGTGAATTTAGAGATGAGTGAATGGTCATTCTAATAAACCAAACCCTCATGTTTCCAGCTGCTGTCCTGAGGGTAATTTGGGAATGGCACCCATTCCTCCCAGACGATGGAAGTTTGGCAGTGTTGGCACTGCTTAGAAATCTGCCCGTGTTTCAGAGGAATTTCTTTGAGTCAAGGCAAACTGCCATCAAACACCTTGAGAACCTGTCAGTGGAAGTTTGATCTGCTCCCGTGTCCTGTGTTTTGGTGCGTGGGAGGCACGGGCATACACACATTGATTTTCATGCCGCTGCTACTGTTTCCTGTTTTTTCTTTCCCGAGTAAATCTGGACGTTCTCACGGGCCCTTGCCCGGTTGTTGCTACCTACAGATAAATACCCACGCACGTGTCGCTGGGGAGCTGGGGACACCGGACGTGTTTCGAGCAGTGAGATTCGTGAAGGTTTCCCAGCAGGGCCAACCAAATGGAGGCTCTGGAGCCGGGCACGGCTGGCAGCCACTGAAGCGGCTCCTGGTCGCCAGCCGGTCACCGGGCCGGCCTTGCCGGGGGACAGAGGCGGCGAGGGAGCAGCTTCCCCTGGTACCCTCGAGCCGCGGTGCCCGCGCACCTGCGTGGGAGCGGCTCCGCGGCCGCCCCCAATCCCTCCCGCGGCAGCGTGCCGGCCTGGGCGGCAGGTATCGAGGGCGGGCGCCGCGCAGGTGCGCAGGCTGGGCCGCGCGCGGGCGCGGCCGGTTTCACAGGCCCGCTGCTTCGTAGCCGGTGGGAGGGTGACCGGCGGCGCGGCCACCGCCGGCGGGGAGAGCCGGGTAAACTTTGGGTAAGTGTTGCGCTGGTGCGGAGGCAGCCTCTTTCCGCACTGTTAGGGGGCAAAGGGGGAGCGAAGCCGTTCTGAGCGGGGCGTGGGTCTTGCCGCACCGCCGCGGAGTTACCGGGCGGCGCCCGGGCGATGCAGGCGCCGGACAACAGGTACCGCAGCTGCGCGGGGGCGGGAGGGGCTATGTGTGTGTGTGTGTTTCGCCTGTCCCCTCCCCCATGCCGCCCGGACAGAAAGGGGTGGGAGATGTGCTGTCGCACAGCTGCTTAAAACCGCGCGGCGCGGCGCTGGCTGCCCGTTCCCGGGAGCAGGGCTGCCGGGATTTGCGCTGCGCCGCGGTGGGCGGCGGGAGCGGGGCGGCGGGAGCGGTCCCGCGGGGCTGGACGTGCTGGGTTGCGGCAGCCGGCGGCGGGGTGGGGGCTGGCGGCAGTGGCGTCGCTGGCCGTCGTCCGGCTGAATGGCCGGTTCCCGCGGCTGCCCAGAGCGCCGGGCTCTCTCGCATCCCAGGGCCGTGCGTCTCCTCCTCCAGCATCGCACTGCAGTAAGTTCGGGAGTCGCTGAGCGACTGAACCGGTTACCAGCGCGGAACCGGGAGGAGGGATAATGGTGCATGTACAGTGTCTGTGTATGGAGGTACTGGAGGGACTAGGCAGAAAGTTGTAGCTAGCCGGGCTGTGTTGAATTGGTCATGACTCGTGGCTTTGGTTTCCAGTTAACCCTGATTTGCCTCGCTGACCTACATCACTTTACCGTACCCCAGGCAATGTCCTGCTGCTGCCCGGGCTTCCGCTGGTGGCTGGGCTGGGAACGGTGAGTTGCTGAAGCAAGCAGAGTGGGTGCGAGCACACCGAGTGTAGGAAACAAAAGATGCAACTGCAAACTTGTGGTTTAAAGGCTGATTTGCTGAAACTTTGAGTGTTGATGTGACAGACTGTCTGTCTAAAGGGGTTTTTTTCAGAGAAGAATGAAAAATCCTCTGCTAACTGACAAAACTTGGATGTCTGAAGTCAATTTAGATACAATTTATTCTTTTATGTGGTCCAGTGTTCTGATCCGGTTAGGTGAAAAGACTTTTATTTATCGGGAGTGCATATAATTACGTTTTTCATTGTGAGCATCCTGTTTTGGAAATAGATGAAGGGTTTTCTCAGAAAATTACCGTATCATAGTTTGTTTCCTCAGCTAAACGATCAGATTGTAGGGTCTTCAGTTAATTCTTCTTTCTATCTGATTGCTTTTCTACGAATTTAGTGACAACTTCATCAATTTTTCAGAAGCAGTTTTAACTGGTTGATGCAACTACAGAAAGCAGATGGAATGATTAAGCTTATAAAACCTATACCATAGAATAGGCAGTGCAACAGGATGGGGGATACCAGTAATTCTTGAAAGAGCAAGTCTGTAAGGTTTTCTTTTAAAACCCTTAAACACTTATTGTACTTTTATTTAGATCATTTGACCTAATATAGCAATGTAATAGGTTTCATTCTTTGCACTTGAATGGTATGATGCTTCTGCATGTATTAAAGGGTCCTTAGATACTGAAAAAAATTCCATACCAAGAATTTAATATGAATTCCCAAATTACTGGACTTATTCAATGCTTTATGGATAAAATGACAGGAAATAAGTTCTTTATTTCTCCCTGAAGTGATAATCCAATATTGTTCAGAGCCTGACATCCTTCTCTGGTACAGACTCTGAACAAGCATCCAGAAACATGGGGAATCACAAAGCAGGGCTTTCCTCCAGGGGACAGAGCTGTCATCTGATGTTCATTTGTCAAGGTGGAAGGACTTTGTTGTTTATCATGGCAGGGAGATCCTGAAACAATTACTTAACAATCTGAAATGTGTGTGGAATGAGACATTTATGCTATAGATTCGAAATATCGGGGACTCAAATCTGCTAATCTAATTTAGGTACCAGCAAACAACAGAATTTGCTGTTTTTAAGCATGTTCAGGAAAAAAGACACTATATATGTGGTTTTTTAGGTAGAAGAAATGTACACGAACTGTTATGAACTGAAATAATCTCTGGTAAACACCTGTAGGTATCTTTAACATTCAGAGAATAGTGCTCAGTAGCAATGCATAAATGAACAGATAAGTTGTTTGTGAAGAACTTGTAAGTAATAATGTCTGCTTTGAGGAGCACTAGACACATTTAATATTTATAAGGAGGTTTTGTGCGGTTTCTGCTCTGTCATTCAAGTAACTTTATGAGACAGGTCTAGGCTCCTCTTGTCAATGGAGTGAGATCACTGGATCAGGATTGAAGAGAGTAAGAGAGTTGTAGGAAACCAGCTAGAGCAGCATTTTGATACATCAGAGTGTAAACAGAACACGTTTGGGATTAAAGATATGTCAACAATGGAAGACTTCAAAGTCAGTTGGCTGGGTAGGTAGCTGGACAGAACTTCTTTTGCTTTGGGCACTGAGTTGTGAATGGCAGAGGTAGAATGAAAGATAACGGGTTGAAAATATGCTTTATAATTAACGTAATCATTATTTAACATATCATAGAATCTCTCCATTGGCAGGGACTCATAGTATCATTGAGTCTTCCAGGACTATCTAAAATGAAACCATATGATGGAGGATGTTGTTGAGATGGTCCTTGAATGTTCCTTGAATATAGATGACATATGATGTTTAATTCACTTTGAATTATGATCTTTTTTTGATCATTGATAAATTAAGCCTTCTGCACACAATTTTAACAAGTGTTTTTAAAGGTTTGGTTATTTCTGATGTTTCCTTGGTTGAAGTTAACCGTGTTGCAAGGAGCGCTTTACATGTTATGTTTGTTGGTACTGTATCTTGTCTTTTGCCATGGTAAGACTTCTACCTTGTTGTGAAAAGTGTGTGATGAAACATTTCTACCTCTATCTGGAATGATGGAAGAATGACAACAATCAGAAGGGAGAGAGATAGTGAAAGAACAGATCTTGTTTTGTGGTTTGGTGGGCAGGAGCAAAATAATTTCAGCCAGACATTTACCTGTGGAAAGGAAAAAGGGAAGGACTGTGATGTGAAACCTGGGAGGTGTTAACAGGGTGCAGTGTTGTGGAGCAACAGGATGTTTGGCTTCTGCAAAAGCATTAGTCTTGTATTCCAGCTCTCTACTTTTTGCTATGAAGTGAAGTTTGCAAGCTACTGCAGGAGTCACCAGTTGAGCTTTGCATTTCTGTCTCAAGAAAACAAACAAACAAACAAATTGATAAAATGTACCAGGCCTTGCTCTGGATGCTATTCACAATTATTTATTTATTTTTCTGCCTTCACAGTTCTAAAGTCTCATAAGTTCTAAGTCTTATTCTATAGGAATTGCAGTATTTTACAGCAAATATAATCGAGAGACGATGATATGGAAGGCTAAAAAATATTGTTTCTGTGAGAATTCTCTGTGAATGACCTGGCGACGTTCAGTCGTGAGTTTCCTCAGAGAGGTTCATTGTTTCCTGTGAGACTTACAAAATAATCAGTAATAGTAGACTTAGGACAATTATTTGTCCATTAATTGTAATCTTTCATAACAGTATTTTATTAATAATTTTCTCTTTGGGTTCTAGCTTTATGGCTGAGCCAGCAAATTCAAAGTACTGGAGGAACGCTTAAGAAGCAACACGCTGAGTCTCACTGAAAAGAATTGGATGTTTTTAAGTTATTTTTGATACCTTGTCTGCAAGAGTGGAAAAAAGTTATGAATATTGGCTTTGAACCTCATATCATTAATTTGTCAGACTGACCTAGTTTTCATTACACTAATGATGCTCTTACTGCAGACAGAAATGATGATACAGGTAAGGTATATCGCAAGTTGAGAAGTAAGATTTTATTTATTTATTTAATATTAGGATGAGCTTGTGTCCCCAAACACCCAGTGAAGCAGCTTTTTGCAATCTACAGCAATTTCTTTCTTTCTTTTTTTTTTTTTTTTAAAATTGTTTCTGAAGAAAATGGAAGATGTTGTGAATAATGTTTGCAGCAGTTTAGCCTGGAGGGGATATAGGCTTGTTTAGTTGGTTTGCCACAAGTTTAAACACTTAACAAATGTGAGCTTTTGGAGGCTGTTTATTTTTAGTCCAATCTCTTAATACCAGCTTGGAATGTAAATGTACAATTCTGACACTATCATGCTGCCCTAAACTATTCCCAAAACAAAAACCACCTAAAAACACCCAACCCCCTAAATAATCTCCAAACCAAAGAAAAGTGAGCAAACGTATTTTTCAGTTCAGTGTTACTAGTTGGGCTTCTAATTGCTGTGACATGCGAGCTTTTTATCTTTAGATTGTTAGTTATATACTATAATAAACTGTGAATAAAATGACATCTGGGTAGCGCTCTCATAGATTCATAGAATACCAGGTCGCAGGGGACCTTAAGGATCTTCTAGTTCAATAGAAGTCAAGCCCAGAATCCTGTCAAGCTGGACCTTGAAACTGTCTCTACTGTAGGAAAATGTACCACCTCCCTTGGGAGTTTATTCCAATGTTTAATCTTTCTTGTTTGTTAATGATGTTAATTTCCAGGAATGAACTTGCTAGGAATTTTTCTTTAATGAAAGTGCCTTAATTTTTTTTCTTTTATTTTTTATGTTGGTTTTCAGTTAAATTTTGATTACTTGGCTTGAAATTGTTTTGTGATTGCTTTGCTGTGTTTTCCATGGCATGTCTAGGGCTCAGTGGTAGTAATTGGTAGCTGATTTCCGAGTCTTTAGAGTAGAAGAATCTCAACGGATACGTAATGCAGTTTTCACAAAAGTCTGTTGCACTGTGCACCAAATTCTGAGAGTCTCCTGTTGGGAAATGGTGCTTTACTTCCCTTTTGGATTGTCTTGTAGGACATTATGAAGTCCCCTGTAGTGGTGGTTTATTCAGGGAGCCGGGGAGCTCATATGGATAGTAGAAACTTGCTCCTTTTTTCCTTTGCCTTCAGAAACATGCCATGTAAAGGCAAAACAACTAGTATACTGGTGGGATGGGGAGAGAAGTAGAAAAGTGGGGAAACCTGTGGGTTGAGATAAAGATGATTTAATAGCTAATGCAAACCAAGGAATTCATGCGCTGCTCCCCTTTGGTGGGTCAGTGCTCAGTCATCTCCTGGAAAGCAGGTCTCCCTTCAGCTTTATATGCTGAGCATGGCAGTATGGAATATCCAAGGCTCTCAGCAACCTGATCTAGTGGAGGATGTCCCTGCACACTGTGAGGTGGTTGGACTAGATGACCTTTGGAGGTCCCTTCCAACCCAAACCATTCTATGATCTGTTTGGGTCAGCTGTCCCAGATAACTAAAACAGCCCTGTGTTACGAACACTGTTTGCGGCACAATTGCAAAACATAGCCCCATATTAGCTACTATGAAGAAAATTGATCCAACCAAGCCCAGTACATTCATGCAGTTAGATATTTAAATGCTTGTGGTCATAAATGGTTGACAAACTAGATTTAAGCAGAAGATAGGCATGACAAATAGTAAGGCAGCTGTATCAGCCCAGGAAAGACTCATGAATGATGTGAAGTTACTGGGTTTTCCTGTCCTGTCTTCTGAGAGGAAAATAAGTGGTGTCTTGTTAATGAAGCTATGGCCTAGACATAAGTGATACAAACCACTACAGTCCAAGAATCAATAATCTGCTGCTTTTTTTTTCCTCTGGAATCTTTTGCTTTTTTAATTGTAGATTTTCTTATGTTTCCTGCATAATATGCTTACATCCATCAACTGCGTTGGAGATAATAGTAGAATAAGGCCAGAAAGGTATTTTTTGAGAAGGGAGGAAGAAAAAAACAAAAAACAAATAAATAACCAACTAGAGACAATAGCAAAACAAAAACCTGAACAAAAAACCCCCAACTGAAATAGATCAAAACAGCCAAATACATGGTTACAGAAAGGAATAAATTAAGCAAGCAAAGTAAGATTTAATGGTTACTGTTTGGGGTTTTTTTTGTTTGCTTTATTTTTCTTCAAGGCTTTCCACAGATCACAGAAACACTCAGGTTGGAAAAGATGCTCATGATCAGCAAGTCCGACCGAGAACCTTACTCTACAAGGTTCACCCCTAAACTACATCTCCAAGCACCACATCCAAATGATCTTTAAACACATCCAGGGTTGGTGACTCAACCATCTCCATGTGCAGCCCATTCCAATGCCTGACCACTCTTTCAGTGAAAACTTTTTCCTGATGTCCAGTCACAGCTTGATCTATCACTTTTCTTCAAAGAGAAAATATTTCTTAAATTTAAGAGAATTTAAGCTAGTGAATTCTATAAAAAGTTTTTAAGATTAGAAAGGTAAAACTTAGGTGAAGCAAGGATGCTGCTTCCTTGTACTTCTAGAATTAGTTTTCTTTTTTTACTCAACATTTTTGCTTTGATAATTTCTTCATATTTTGATAATGTAATCATCATTTAGAGTTAAAAATTTTGGTATGTTGAAAATATACATAAATGGGAATAATCTGTGCTATATTCAGTATCTAAATACCATCTGGTTACCTTCTGTTTCTCATATTATTGCTAATGGAAACATAAAAGCACCTGCTGAGGGAAATTTTAAGATGATCATCCTGTATAGGTCAGTTGAGGTACATTCTGGATGTATCCATGCCTCTCAATTAATTATAAAGGGTGCCTGTCTGGGATGACTCTTTCACAGTTTAATTTTAAGGCATCCAGCTTTGGGTGAGATAAATTTTACCCTTGGGTATTTTCTCAATTAAAAGGAAAAGTGTAAGGTAGGATTGAACTCCTAAGAATGTATCAAATCCTCTCCATGCATTACTGAAAATAAACATGAAGTGAAGTAGCCTTAAAAAAAGTGATTGCTTAGAATGGGCCACATACCAGAAGTTAAATATCAAAGGACCTATTTTTAAGTATGTCCAAATAAACAGCTGCTTTGGAGTATTTCCATTTGTCTTCATGTCCTAAAAAAAAATGGCTATGATATACTTTCATTAAAAAGTCTCTTTCATTAATATCCCAATAACACTTTATAAGTGAAAATAAAATTAATGAGTTTTCTGAAACTCTGGATTTACTTGGACACTGTGAAGGCTTGCACAGAATTGTAGTTTTAGCTTGTTCTACATGTCAAACTGAAAAGCTGCTATGGCTGCATCTGGCTTTATTGTCATATGCTGCTGTAAATTTAAGATGGTGTACTACTACAATGACTTCTGCTCCGGAGGGGTAGTGGGTGCTTTGGCTTTTTTTCTTTTTTTACTTAAAAGAGCTCATGAAAAGGTTTGTGTTTAAACAACCTTATAACTTCTGTGTCAAAGAATTCAAACCTTCTAAACCGTGAAGTCTTTTATGCAACAGGGATAAAACTTTGTACCGCCCTTTGTTAGGCTTAGCGGTGTTGACACAACCTGGATGAAGTCTAGGGAAACTGCCCAGCTTTGAAGATTAGGTATTATCAATCACAGTAGATTACTCTGATAAGAGTATTCACTTGCTTCCTCTTTAAATGGAAAAGGCCAAGTGATTATTTGTTGTTTCTTACATAGTAAAATACTGTGTTCAGTTACCAATTATTTTTTTTTTGCCTTTGTGAATTTGAAAGAATGACTCATCGAAAAGCTTTATGTTCTGTCAAAGACTGTTTCTTAGAAATAATGTAGGCAACCAGAAACTTAAGCATAAAAACAGATTGTGGGGTTATTTGTGTGAGTGATCAAGATATTTTTATACTCTTTATTATACAGTGCACCAATATGGTAGTTTTTTCACGTCTCTGTTGGTGTTGAGAAAAATCATCTTGGTGGATGATCCAGTACTTGCATCTAATTGTATCTATAATGAACAAGAGGAAATTCAAGGCTCTAGTAAGGATTTCTGTGTTCTTTATTCAAGCCTGATGAACCAGAGGTCAGGGTAGATCATCTGTCAATGACAGAAGAATTTGTAGAACCGTACAAATACCCTTTTCCAAATAACAATAACATTCAGTCCTGTTTCTATGTAGCTGAACAAGTAGATAGCTCATATATTCTTATTAGCTTCCTCTAGAGCCATATGGAAGATTGTACGCTTTTGAAGAACACTTCTTCAGGGTATAGGTCATACACTCTCTGACCTTATTTCAGTTCAGGACACATTTATGATCAACTTTGGTCACTCAGTGAAGCTTTTTCATTTCAGATTCTACATTAGTGACTCAAAAGTCTGTCCAGTGAAAAGAAGAGGTGATCTATTGCCCTTTCAGTATCTGAAAATGATGATCTATTAAGACAGTGAATGCAGCATGATTACTCCAGGACCCTAATTAAAAGGATAGCCACTACTGTGGGGATAAAGTAATGCTTTAATGATCTGGAAACCTTGAAAACTTCTGTAATTTATCTTTAATTAATTTGCCATCTTAAGATAAATGTAAATAAAAGCAGTTCTTGCAAAATACAAAAACAAACTACTGCAATGCACTGATTTATAATGACAGCAATTACAGAACTGAATGAGATTCCTGCTTTGTTTATTTGCACTAAAATCATATCTTAATCTTCGATGTAACCTGACAAGGTACAGCTCCTTAGATTTGCTGTGAGGTCAGGATCTGTTCCATCTTGCATTATTTACGTTCTTGGCCAGCTTGCGCCAGAGATCATCACAAGCAGGGAAAGTTTGCCAGTTTTATACATATTTCTTGGCACATTCTGCATTTTTCATTCAGATTCAAATGCTTCATCCCTTCCCCTTGGAGCTTATTAATCTTTAATTTATTCAGGAAAAGTTTCAGCACTCCTCCCATTGTCTTGTTTATTGCTTCTCTTCTTTGGAAATGCAAATACGGGTTTAGCAGACCAGGTGCCATGTGCTTAAACTATGACCAAACTATTAACCCATGGAAGAGTAAAATCCTGTTCCTCTCCAGAAGAGTTGGTATGTGTATCCCAATATGAAGATCTTCAGTACTTGCTGAACCTTGTTTTTTTCATAGCAGTGTGCATGTTGATAACTGTGCTTGTCACTGACATCTGAATATGAGTCACATTTGTAGCTCATTGCTGTATGTTGCTCTCAAAGTTGTTTTGAATCCTGCTCTATGATTGAGGGATGCATTGACAGGCAGGTATACAGGTTCTATTTATAGAGGTTCTATATGTCTACTTCATAGAACGTAAATGCTTTGAACACTTCAAACTGGTATCTACAGGTTTAATGTCTTAGGGATATGCAAGAAATTGTAAGGCTTTTAAAAGGTAGTTCTTTGTGAAAAGCACAGAATTTGGAGAGACTTTAAACTGTTCAAAAATCAATCAGCTGAAGGCATAACAACTGTGGTGATGATCTTCAACCTGTGGGTGTTGTAGAAGGGAAGATAATACTTAAGACTTATCTTCATTGCTGAGTGTTGTCATTGTTCCTGCAGATTTAACACAAATTTCACTACTTCTTTTTTTGGATACTCTAATGGAATTGAAGAAGGGAAGGGAAAGAGAAGCAGTTCGAGTCAGCATATCCTTTCTGTCTTAATACTTTAACTGCCCCATAATGCCCTAAAATACATTAAAATGGAGTCAGCAGCGTACTAGGAAGACCTTAAACATTATTGCTAGGGTTTTGATGGGAAAGAATTATATATGTAGTAGATGGATTCTTCTGAAGAGTTGATGATGCAGATTCCATTCCTCAATATAGGGGCAATGACATGCAGTAAATACAAGAAAAACTTGAGCAACAAGGGATGCTTTTCATTAGTTATTATCAGGTTATTTTTGAGAACTATACATTCGACAGTAATGCTCATTTGTGTGTCCCAGTGTTTATAGTAAGCATGTGCTGTATGCATGGCAAGTGAATACAGTGCAGTACAGAGTGTGGTAAACATTGTAGCATTTACGTTTTCTTTCTTTCTTTCTTTTTTTTCCATAGCAAAGTCATTACTATTAACCACTTTTGTGCAGACTTTTTTTGTGGAGTCAGTTTCTGCATGTTGTCCTAAAATTTCACTGTGACTTATTTGTACCCATGTGACTATTACAGCAGGATGTGACAAGCTGTGACTGGGTAGGTTTAGACTGGATATTAGGGGGAAAAAAATCATGGAAAGAGTGGTCAGGTATTGGAATGAGTTACCCATGGAGGTGGTTGAATCACCAACTGTGGATGTGTTTAAAGGTCATTTGGACATGGTGCTTGGAGATGAACCAGGGGTTGGTTGGTTTGGTTAGGGGTGTACCTTGTAGAGTAAGGTTCTTGGTTGGACTTGCTAATCCTGAGGGTATTTTCCAACCTGAATGTTTCTGTGATTCTGTAACATGTGACTGTGATCATTCTTCATCCCTCTTCTTAGAAGCATAAGGATAGCTTTACCTGACCATAGTAGAAGTCTGTCTGGACTAGTATACTGTCTCCTAACAGTGATTACCAAGAGAAGAATATAAGAGTAGGCTGAGCATCCTCGCAACTCCAACACACGTTTATTATTTTACAGAACTCAGATGTATCCCATTGCTCTGTCTTGAAGCTGGGGAACTCCAGGATAAATCTTTTGTTCCTTTTGAACAGATTGCTCCATCTTTTTGTTCTTCTCTTTTTCCAGTTTTATACTAATGAAATTGAAAACCCCAAAGTCTATAGTTATTCAAAATGCAGGTATAGTAGGGTCCCTCCAATGCAATAAATTGGTTTATTCTCTATTCTATTATCAATTTTTTTCTTCTCTTTTTATTTTTTCTTTTTGAATGCTGCTGAGCACTGCTCATATGTTTTCTGATTATAATTCCAAAATTTCATTACTGAGTGATAACTCATCACTGATGAGCTCACTGCTCATCACTTTAAGTGTACAGCTAGGATTTATTATTTTTTTTTCCTATGTGCATTACTTTATATTCATCAGTGCTGAGGCATCTGAGACTATTCCAGGGGCAAGTGGAGGGCAGCATTAGCAAAGCAAGAGAAAGCAGAGCCAATCTATTGGGGGATTTAGTGCCTATATTATACTTAAATTCTGTTTTAACTTTAAATCTTTTCCTGTTTCTATCCTTGAAAACATGACACTTGTGTTAATGTTTCATTGGTATGGGTATAGTAACAAACAGAAGAATGGCTTGGTCATCCATTGGAAATGGGTTGGGGTTTTTTGTGAATAAAAAGGATATGGTGAACTTAAATTATTTTTTTTTTTAAGATAAACTTTGTAACAGTCTAATGAATCACATTACTTGGGTAAACTTACTCATTTAAAAAATTATTAGAAGTAAAACCAGATTTAAAAAAAAAATCTTTTAAAATGTTTAGATTCATTTGGATCATCTGCATTTCATAAAATAGAGTCACCCAGGTGGGAAGGGACCTCTAAAGGTCCAGTGGCCCCCCTGCAATGAGCAGGGACATCCTCAACTAGGTCAGGTCACCTAGAGCTCTGTTGAGCCTTGCCTTAAGTATCTTCAGAGACGGGGCCTCAACCATCTCTGTGCAACCTGTACCAGTGCTCAACCACTCTTGTGAAGTACTTGTTCCTAACATACAATCTAAATCTACTGTTCTCTAATTTGAAATGCCCCTTATCCTGTCACTGCAGGCCTTAATAACCAGTCCCCCTCCAGCCTTCTGGCAGGCCCCCTTCAGGTACTGGAAGGTGAAGATTAGATCTCCCTGGAGCCTTCTCTTCTCCAGGCTTTTCCTAGTCTTCTAATCATAACCCAGTATAAAATAAGATAGTTAACCCTTTGCTACAGTATACATAAGTACTTTGACTTTATCCATTTAGAATGTGACTATGTGATTACTATGCCAGCAAACATGCATTGTACATTGCCAATATGATCAAATTTATAGCAGTCAGAAGGGATCTACTGCAGTTTAATTACTTAACAGGATTTGAAGATTTGAGGTGGTAGGTAGAGACGTGTCCCAAACAAATAACTAACCCTAACTGGGATCCCATTGTTTCTGAATGAAGTCTGAAACTTGGCAGAATTTTTTGTTAAATCTAGATCATATCCCCAACAGAAGAGGAGTTTGTAAGTACCTATTACTCTCTGTATGTATTTACTATTCCTAAATAATTGACTGTGTGTTGTAATGTTGTTATTATTTTTAAAAATAATCATTACTATATTCATCCACTTTTCGAAAGCTAAGACACAGTCTCAGGCTGCGCCAGGGGAGGTTTAGGCTGGATCTTAGGAAGAAGTTCTATACAGAGAGAGTGATTGCCCATTGGAATGGGCTGCCCGAGGAGGTGGTGGAGTCACCATCATTGGAGGTGTTCAGGAGGAGACTTGATGGGGTGCTTGGTGCCATGGTTTAGTTGATTAGGTGGGTTGGATTGGTTGATAAGTTGGACGCAATGATCTTGAAGGTCCCTTCCAACCTGGTCTCGTCTGGTCTATTCTATTTTACTCTATTCTATTCTATAGCAAAGGAAACATGAACCTGGAGTGGATTACATGGACCACTGTGTCTGGTCATTTGCAGTCTCAGGAAGCCATCTCATAAATGCTTCATTCAGCTGGGGTTCACCAAGCATCATTTTTGCACACCCTTACCACATGCCACAGAATATTTCCCTGTAGTCTGAAAAATAACAAGATTTATAATGTAAGACCAAGACATTAATAACATTAATGTTACCAGAAAAGAGAGGACAAAATGCTGAGATAACCAAAGTATTGTGTTTTATTATAAACTGTGTATGCCTTCTGTGCTCATCTGTGAAGATATTTAATTAAAACATTTACTATCGTGCGTGCTATTTTGAATGTAAATATTGGAGAAGATGGGAGCAATATTACCTCTTATCAAAAGTGTGATTATTTTCACTGGGGGTCTGTTTCCTAGAATTATACTTCTGTGAAGTTGATGATCACACTTAATTGAAAAAACTACATTTACCATAAATTATAAAGAATGCTTTTAAATAATAGTGCTTGTAAATAATAGTGCTTATTAGTAATACAGTTCATAGCCTTGCATTACATTATTTCTTTAATCCTTTTAGTAGGAATTGCAGTTCTGTGACATGTTATATGGATCTAAGTGAAATACTGTCCGGTATTTCATAGGTAGTCTGAATGAATGAGATAGACCGGTGCCTCCTTCTTAGGTATGCAGTACACCATTTTTGCTTTACAAAGGAATTCAATTTTAGCTCACTAAGATACATATTTAATAATGAGTAGAGAAGTGTCCCAAGCTAGTAAAAGTAATCACAGAATTGTTGTGGTTTGAAAAAACCTCTAAGAATATAAAGTCCAACCATTGACCTAACGCCACCGTGGCCATTAATGTCCACATGTTTCTTGAACACCTCCAGGGATGGTGACTCCACCACCTCCTTCAGTAATGTATTCTAGTGTCTGACCACTCTCTCAGTAAAAAGTTTTCCTAATACCCAACCTAAACCTCCCTGATACAATTTCAGGCCATTGTCTCTTGTCCTATTACCTAACAGTAGAGAGAAGACTGACACATACCTCACTCCAACCTCCTTTCAGATACTTGTAGAGAGCAATGCAATTTCCCCTCAAGTCTCCCCTTCTGACTAAGGAGCCTTAGTTCACTCAGCTGCTCCTTGTGAGACTTGTTCTCCAGACCCTTTACCAGCTTCATTGCCCTTTTGTGGACATGCTCCAGCACTTCAATGTCTTTCTTGTAGTGAGAGTCCTAAACATGAAGACTCAAATGACAGTGTCCTATTCTGTGGATTGGAATCTCCAAAAGGTGAATGTGATAAAGTAAGGGAATAGTAAATGAGGAAGACTGATGCTGGTGGACTTCTGTTAGTTTTATTTTTTTTTAAACATTCACTTGCTCTGAAAACATTGAGGTAGGCTAAGCAATGTTTCCTATACTTCAAAGTTTTGAAGAAAAATACGGTGTACAGCATGAAATCAGTGCATCATAATGCTTACTATTGAGATATGAGCTCCAGTGCTGTGGGTATTTTGGCAAAATTTATCAAGTTTATTTGCTGTGTATTTTTCCTAAGCTGTGTCTGTGATATGACCATTGTAGCAGATACATAGAAAGCATGTACATGCAGCTTCTAACCTACTGATACTCTGGAGAGTTAAGTTAGGATTTCTACCAAGATAAATTCATGCCTCTGGAACTGTCTTTTGACTTTTTTCTGTTTGTAGAGTTGCTGATGATGTATTTGTGTGCAGATCATGGTGCCTAGTTCCTTAGAGAGGCTTCAGTCAAGTCATTTGCAGTCAGCAAGATGGGAATTGGTAGTGAGCTATATTTGAAATGCCATGCTACTCTCAGAACTTCAGTCGTTGTGGAGAACTGAAACCAGATCATGTTGTGTGGATCTGATACTTAATTAGGTGATTTTTAATTAGGTGATTTCCCTCATAGTGGACTTGCACATGAAAGAAGATGCATGTGCAGATGTGAATATAATGTGATTTTTATTTTTGGAGCATTAGATGCTCAAGCATTTAGATGCTTGAATTTTTAAACGTTATTTTTGTATTTCTATGAATCCTGCTGTATTGGAACAGTGCTTGCAACTCTGCTTTCTAGGAATAGGTGAAATATACATATGTTAATTCCTAGAAAATACATAGTTCAACCAACAGGCTCCAGATATGGCCCTTTTGTTTTTGAGTGCTGTTGTTTCACTACTCTGCTACATGTTATTAATCAACTATGAATTATACAGTAGCTTTTTTTGTTGCACTGTGCCATGGTGTCAAGAATCTTACTGGTATGGAAACATACTAATATAGTCGAAGGAATGCTTTAGGTATAGGCTTGGGGTTTTTTAATGCTTCATGGAAATATACATTCAACCATACACAGAATAGTTTTGCATAATAAAAATGTTAATCTATGTGTAACTGCTCATTGCAGTTACTCACCTTGTTATCCACTCTTTTTTATAGCATTGTGGAGAAAAAAAATCCTGTTGCATTTCCTAAAACAAATCAAAGGATAAGCTGAGGAAAATTCCAACCATGTCTGTCTTGCATCCTCTGGCTGCTGCTGTAGCCCTAGTTTTTAAATCTCTGCTGCTGCCTCCTCGCTTGCCATGTCCTTGAGCTGTTCCTGCCACCTTTTTTTTTCCCCCGTTTTTGCGGGAGGTTGATATTGCACTCCGAGGAATTAGGAACTGGGAATATGGGAGCTGCCTGGACTGATCTCCAAGACTGGCAGGGCTTTGCCAGTGATGAATCTACAGTAAGCTGTTTTTGGTGTGGGTGGTTTGTTTTTGTGGGTGCTTTTTTTGGTTTTTGTTTGCTTTTTCATAGGTGATTTCCTCCCTTTTCTTAATGACTGGGGAGACCTGGTGTGTATAGGAAATGAAGGGTGGGGGTGGGGAAGAATGATAAAATCTCTATCTCTTCAGGTACTTACTGCCTTGTACAGATGGTGAGGTTTTTTTCCTCACCCCAGAAATGGAATTCCAGTAATAATTCAGATGTTTCCCTGTGGCCTAAGCTCCAGCGTTTCCTTGCCTGTGCATCTTTTCTTTCAACATCTGTGAACTTAGGGTTTGAGTTGCACAGACACGATATTGAGGGAAATGATTTGCTTGCATCCTATTACTGGTGGGCAGGACTGTTACATGCACAGTCATACTTGATTTTCAGAGTGGCTTAGGTGTATTTCTATTTAAGAATATTTACTTTCCTACTTGGGATGATTACAGCAGTTAGTGATATGTGCAAAGTCCATCTGCACTGCTATTTGCCAAATAAAAAGGCTAAAATTTCATAATTGTGTAAGAGCAAGCAGGTCCTAGGCAAAGATACTCAGCGCTGAGTGAGTCTTTGCTTTTTTAAGTGAAGGGATGGACTGTATTATTTTGTGGAAATTGCTCTCTGTGAGGATTGCTTCTTCAGAAAGGCAGAGTGCCACTGCTAAAATGCTTTGTGAGGCCAGACAACAGACTGCCAGAGCAAAGTGCGGGGAAAAGCTGGTAGGAACAATGACATGCAGTCACAGAAAATCTATCAGTGGCTGCCTTTATTTTATTTTGTTTAGGTATTGTGGTTTTTGGTGGTTGTTTTTTTTTTTTGTCTCTTGTGTGTGTGTGACTCTGATGCTTAGAATCTGTTTTCTGGTAGGTAAAAAGCACAATGGGAAATGGTTGGTTGGGTTTGAGAGATGCTTTGGAAAAGCTGTGGTGGATTTTTGGGAAAACTGTTGACCTGAGTGGAAGCCTGTGACCACATCCTGCACAAGCAGAGCAGGAAAACTACAGCTGCTGCTGGATCCTCTTGCTGTGGAGGAAGGCAAAAGAATGTGAGAATGGAAGGTGGAATGTTCAGGATGGACACATTGCTGCTCAAGGGTAAGAGGAGCCAGAACACCTCTCTGAGCAAGGCAATGTGCTGTGGCTTTGGACTGGGTAAAGCAAAGAATTTTTTTGTTTGAGGGCATAAATTAAGTGCTTGGACAATTCCAGAGAACAAAGGGGAAAAATGAAATGTTATGGTGCTTGAGCCAGCATCCAATTATCAAGATATGAAATGGTGTTCAAAAGAAAGAAGCATACTAGGCTCAAAGATAGGTTGGAGGCTATGAAGTCCATGAAGTGTGAATGGGGAGAGATTCTTTGTCAAAGGAGAGAAAGACATGTCTTTATGTTGATGTTGTAAATGTTGTTCATGTCTTATCAAGTTGTTAGAAGTTTTTTGTGATGTTTTGCATGCCAGTGTTGTTATTTTATTTATTTTATTATTAATGTTCCTGTTTGGACCTGCTTTGACAGGGATGTCACCTTTGTGACTAAAGCAGTTTAAAATATGGCAAAAGTATGCTCCCTTCCTCACTAATATTCAGATACCCCATTCCCCCCCCAAAAAACAAACCAAAAAACAAACAACCCCAAATGAAGAATACCCATGTGAAGTGCGTGTTGTAAAACCAGCAATACCTTTGGCACTGCTTCCCACAACGTTCTCCTAGAGAAGCTGGCTGCTCATGGCTTGGATGGGCTCTCTTTTTGCTGGATAAAGAACTGTCTGGATGGCCACGAGAAGTTGTGGCAAATGGAGTTAAATGTAGTTGGTGGCTGGTTACAAGTGGTTTTCTCAAAGGGTCAGTATTTGGGGGCCTGTTCTCTTCAATGTTGTTAACAATATTGTGGATGAGGGTATTGAGTGCAGCCTCTGAATTTGCAGACAACATCAGGCTGGGCAGGAGTGTTGATCTGCAAGAGGCTGAAAAGGCTCTACAGAGGGACCTGGACAGACTGGATTCATGGGCTGAGGCCAGCTGTATAAGGTTCAAGAAGATCAAGTGCTGGGATCCTGCATTTAGGTCACAACAACCTCATGCAATGCTACTGATTTGGGCAAGAGTGACTGGAAAGCTGCTTGGTGGAAAACAACATGGTGGGGTTGGTCTATAGCCAGCTCAACATGAGCCAGCAGTGTGCTCAGTGGCCAAGAAGGCCAACAGCATCCTGGCTTGTATCAGAAATAGTGTGGTCAGCAGGACTAGGGAAGTGATTGTCCCCCTGTACTTGGCACTAGTGAAGCTACATCTTAAGTACTGTTTGGTTTTGAACCCCTCACTACAAGAAAGACACAGGGATTCTGCAGTGTGTCCTAAGAAGGGCAGTGAAGCTGGTGAGGGGTCTGGAGAACAGGTCTTCTGTGGAATGGTTGAGGGAATTGAGTTTGTTTAGCCCAGAGAAAAGGAGGCTGAGGGGACACCTTACTGCTCTCTACTAGTACCTGAAAGGAGGTTGCTGTGAGGTGGATATCAGTCTCTACCGCCAAGTAACAAGCAATAGGGCAAGAGGAAACAGCTTGAAGTGGCACCAGAGAAGGTTTAGGTTGGATGTCAGGAAAAATTTCTTCACTGAAAGGGTTGTAAAGCTGTTTCCACTGGTGTAGTGGAAAGTGGAGTGATGGTTTAGTGATGATGTGGCCAATGGTAGATTAATAGTTGGGCCTGCTATTCTTAAATGTGTCTTCAACCAGAACAATTCTATATTTCTGTGATTTTTGTGATGTGTGGAGGGTGAGGATTAGAGTCAGTATTTCTTTTTGTATCTATAAAATGGAAGTAATTTATGGAGGTGGTGAAATGAGTATTGAAGTTGTGATAATGCTTTTAGCGCTATCTGGCTGCATTATTGCTGTCTGTCTGGGTGATTGTGTGAAAGGATCACAGTACCTTTGAACTAGACCATTTCTCCACAAAAATAGAGGGCATTGGTTATACTATGAAAACATTGGAATTCTTACGTAATAGCTATTTAATGAAGTTAATAGAAGTCATTGTCCTTGTTATAAGTCAGACATGAGATAATACAAAGCTGTACCGTTGCAGATTATTCTTTTCAAAGGAGTTTGAGGTGACTTCACCAGGGGATTTCTGCGTATGTTCCTCTGTATTTGTTGTAACATAACAGCTCCAGTGCAGAGTAAATAAGGATAGTATAGAATTGGAAACTAAATTTGGATTGGTAAGGACCTTTAAATATCATCCAGTCCAGCCCTTCTACAGTGAGCAGGGGTATCTTCCAACTAAATCAGGTTGCTCAGAGTCCTGTCCAGCCTGATCTTGAAGGTTTCTGGGAATGGAGATTCTAAAACCTCTCTGGGCAACCTGTGCCAGTGTTTTACTACCCTCAGTGTAGAAAAAATTTCTTCCTTATATCTAGTTAGAATCTCCCCCCTTTTATGTACAACTGTCGCTCCTTGTCCAGTCACAACAGGCCCTGATGAAAAGACTATTTCTGCCTTTCTTATAGGTCCCTTTTAAGTCCTGTGTACCTCTTAATTCAGGTTAGTTGTTTAGGTGGGTTGGATTGGTTGATGGGTTGGACACGATCATCTTGAAGGTCTCTTCCAACCTGGTTTATTCTATTCTATAAAGTATTTGGTTTGGAATTAAATCAGAACTTTATGATTACTTTTGCATTTTATGGAGATGTAATTTTCAAAAGTAGGTAAACAAGGAGAGTCATGGTATTTTGTAGAGTTCAAATTTGTAGTTGCATTTTATGTCAGAGAAATAAAAGGGTAGATGATAGCTAAATGTGGCCATATCTTCTTTATTTCTTTGTGTTCTGTAGAGCAGGTGAAGTGCTTCTAAGGTGTTTGTCATGATGAAATTTGTTCAGTGTTGACCCCTGTGGCTGTGGCATCAGCACCGTTTGCAGTGTGGAAGGAGTGAGATGATGCAAGTCAAATGTGAGGGTAATGTTAAACTGCCAGATCCCAAAAGTTTTGATTCGTACCTCTCTGACTAGGTCCATGTTCCCCTGCCTGCTTACTTTTTCTGGAATGGATGATGCTGTTCTGCTGCTTTCACAATACTCGTGGGTACCTGTGGCACAGTGTGTTACTGATGGGGATAGGAGCAGAAGGGAAGTGAGCTGGCAGGATTTGCTTCCTGGAAAAGCTGGGACTCTCCATACAAGCCCTGTGTTATGAGGATCCTCGTCTGCTTCTGCAGCCCTGCAGATGTCCCAGATACGATTGTCAGTCCATACATCTTCTCACTTGTTTGGGAATAGATGAAGATTATGGGGGTTATTTAGCAGTAATGCTACAGATTTCTGATTATGTTGTGGTGGTGGTTTTATTTTTAGAATATTTTTAATCAAAAGTTTGTAAGCTAGGTGAAAAAGTACTTTGGGACATCTTGTTTCATTTATTGTTTTTTTGTTTTTAAGACTATTCTCCACAGTAATCATTGGAGAGTTCTTAAAACAGATGGCACAATGTAGGCCATTGTAATGCAATTTTCTTTGTAAAATGCTGTGTCCCAGGGCAAATGTACTGCAAATGGAGCAATCACGATGTCCCATAAAAGAGCAGACATGTGTTCTTGCAACATTTGATATATCTAAAAAATATGCATAACTCTGCCAACTTTGCCAAGAAAGCAAAGCTTGCTATTTTTGGTAAAGTATTTTGGGGCTTTTGGAGTATTTTGAAACTGCTACTACAGTAACTGCTTTGACTATTGAGGAAAACCTTGTACATCCAAAACGTTAAATGTCAATAAATACAGTATTATCTGAAATTAGAACTAGCAAGACGACCTGTTACATCTCTCTGTCCCCTTGAACTTTTTGGCAGAAAAATTACACACTGTTTGTTAATATTATTTAATGGAACTTTTAAGTTAATATGTATAGCTTTTAAAGCTATAAAGGAATACTGTATAAATGACTTCTGAGTCAACTTTCTGGTTCACAACTAATCAGTTGGTTCTAAACTAATCAGTGCGTCTCTCTCATCTATCTGTGCCAGCTTGGGCTCACTAATTAATCAAACAACACTATTGTAAGAGGTCTGGCACTATAATTGGTGACACCTGCTATTAAAAAGGCTAGGTAAATTTAACAAACAATTAGGGGAGAAATATGCAAAACAATATGAAACATTGTTTAACTGGAATATCCTGCTGTGTCTTTACAGGAATATATATGTACCTAAGTTCACCTTTCACAGGATGTTAAGAGGCGAAAGGGTGCTTCAACATCCTCACCAAAAGCAGGATCACCTAGGGCGGGCCACAAAAGAATATGTCCAGGTTAGCTTTGAAAGCATGCAGAGGAGACTCCACAACCTCTCTGGGCAGCCTGTTCCAGTGCTCCACCACCCTCACAGTAAAGAAGTTTCTCCTCATGTTGAGGTGGAACGTCCTGCGTTCTAACTTATATCTGTTTTTCCTTATCCTATTACCAGGTGCCTGTCCCCTTCCTTTTGACACCCTCCCCTCAGTTATAGTAAGTAGGGTTCTAAAATACTGACAAGATTCAATAGCAGTAATGCTTGGTATCCTGCAGAAAAATTAAAATAGGAAACCAAATTTTGTTGTATGAATATTTACAATAAGATGCTTCTACAGTGAATTTTGCAGGTGTATTAAATATATGTTTTTCCTTCTTTTACAATGCCAGAAGAAACAAGTTGCTTATTTTTAGTTGTACCAGTTTAAGAAATGTAAACTAAATCTAGTGATGCAGTTGCTGCCTGGGAACCTTGAAGACTGGAAAGTACTAATAAATGTTAGAGATCTATAGTAATACCTTGAATAATCTTGTTTTGTGTATCTGAGAAGGCCAGAGTCTGGAAAATGCTAAATACACTGAATTCTCATTTGCTTCTGAAAACAGTCTTTGATATTTTATGTTTTTTCATTGTAAGTTAGCAACAGCTTTTCCTCTGCTGAAGGTATATACCTTTTCCTTCTCTAAGGGGAAAGACAGCACCACGTTAAGATTAGAGACAAGGTGATCTGTATTTTGCTTGTACCCTAAGGCACATTGCTCCGAATCTCCATCTTCCTTTTATTTAGAATGCTTTTACTGAGACAAAGTGGATACATGAGGAGCATTTCTGGCCTTTGGAGTGTAGGCTCAGGCCCCAGAAGCTTCTTGCCAGCACCAGTTTGGATAGGGTCCACCTTTGTGGTAAAGGAATGGAGCTGCTGGCGCTGGATGGGAGCTGTGACATTTTCCAACCAGGTTCCCAGTGTGGGTGACTGGAAAACCAGGACCCTGGGGCAAACCACAGTAAACATGCTCAAGTAATTTATAACAGCCACGGATTTCCAGAATGGTGTCATGATTGGATATGTGTAGCTGAATCTGTAAGTGATAATGTTACCTCAGCCCTATCTACTTCATTTGAATGACTTCTCGTTTTAATTAATGGTGGATTAACTGATGCTAGCTGTATAAGAGACAGCAAATGTTAATTGAAATTCTGTGGTTTGGATAACTAGATACCAGAGATAATTTTTATAATAGTTTTGTTCTAAGCTATTAAATACTTTTAATAGGCATTTAGACTTACATTTAACAATTCAACTTGATAGGAGAGACAAAAATGAAGATGTTAAGACATTGGACTGTTTTATTGACTTCCATAAATTAGCACTGTTCACGTGTTTAAATACACTCAGTTGCAGATCTCGGTTCAGTTCCTGACTTTTCCACATGCTTCCTGTGTGATAGCAAGGCCATTATTTGAGAACAAATGTTTCAGTGTGTCTAGTGAATGTGAAATGCGGTAATTAATGCCAGTGGAGAGCTAGCAACTTTTTAAAATTCTGCACTAAGACTGTATTAATTTTCAGGAATTTCAATTCTCTACTTTTTGTAAAGTGAGAAATTTGTCTTTCTCTCATTTTTTGAGTCCTTGTAAGTATTTAGGTCTGTCCCTTGTGTGTGTTGTACAATCAGTGATATGGTCAATCTTGTTTCAGTTTCTACTTTCATAACACAAGCATGTAATAACATAGTAGTTACTTGACATGTTTCATCTGTTCTGTTGGTCAAGCCAGCTTGTGAAGAGTAGAAAAACGAACGTATTTAGGCACTGCTGGGCATCTGAGTGCAGACACTTCAGTTTGGGTCAATAAAACAACATTGCCTGGGCTACACAGTCCCAGATGCCCATTTCAGCTCAGCTCTGGAATTTCTACCTTTGCAATCTAAGCAGCTGAATCTAAGCAATCTCATGGATGGCAATGACCTGGTATGGAGGACCTTTCTGTGGGTGGTGTTTTGCTTCTTTCCTTTTTGTACTTGTAGCTAATAGTCATTCTTGGGTAAAAAACCCACATGCTACTTGGCATTCCTGAAATAATAAAAGAGGAGCTAACATTCTTTTGAGTCATTGCAAATATAAACTAAAAGAAATTAATTATAGAAGTTACTGGGGTGCAGCAAAACCACTTCTGTGAATATCCATTGGAAGTTAGAAACAGGTTATTTTTAAATGCATTCTACTTACGGAGGATAGATGGTATATGAGGCTCTAGTTGATCTTTGGTGAATGTTCTCAGGAAGAAGAACTTTGTTTCATGAGTAAGTATAACTTTATGATTTAAAATACAGTCTTCAGAAAAAGAAAGACCTTTTCATGGAACAGTTATTTATATCAAATAGACTTAATTTTTCTTTTTCTTTTTTTGTTTTTCTTCAAATGTCCTGAACTATACCAAAGTAGGATGACCTTAATAAACTGAATGACGTACAGATCGCATAGCTGCAAAATTCCTGTGATAGAGAGAGGATGCAAGTGGAGCAAACATTTTTAGATTTTATTTCATTCAGTTTAGTATATGCTTGTTGAAAAGAGTAGATCACCTAAAGGAGTTTGGAAAATGTCTTAATTTGAACATGTTCATGGATCAGTTCAGGATGGAACTATAGAGAAGAATTCTCAAACTCTAAAAAATCTGCTTGGTTTAGTTTTGGTTTGTTGTTTTTTTTAATTGCACTCATATTTTCTCTTGCAATATGTCAATGGAATTCAAGCTTTGTAGTATACATATTTCATATTCAGTCTTCTCATAAAACATCTAGACCTTTAGTGATGACTTTATACAGGTAGGTGAAAAAAGGACTACTGGAGTGTTTACTGACTACAGACTGAGCTATGTGAAGCAATTATGGAATTAAAAGGTTGCAAAACATTAACCAGATTTTTCTTCCTAGTTTCTCTCTAGTAATAGAAACCTGAGAAGAAACTTTGCAGGTGATTTTGCACTTTGCAGAATCCTGTGGGATATCTGCAGGGCCAATGTTTTAAACTTTTTTAAAGTTGCCAGGGTAAATGAAATGTTAAGTATTTCTGTTTGGCACACTTTTGTTTCAGTAGGTAGATATTTATGTGGCTTAAGGTACATATATGTGCATGTTCTAAGTGTTAAGTTTGAAGTAAGGGAAACAATTTAAAAGGAGCTGGGCTTCTGAGTTTAAGTATACCAGATGCATCCAAGTGTTTCATCTGAGAAACTAAAAAAAAACCAACAAAACACTCAGCAAAATAATTAGGTTCAAGGAAGAAAGGCATTTCTATGTATGGAATAGTGAAATAGTTGTCTATAATTAGTGCTGCTGCTATAAAAGGTAAGAGAATACATTTCTGGAGGCAGTGCATCTGTAGTAAGTATTACCAGGAGTGGTAGCATTCTTATCTGATAACTGTTCTGTGTAGGAGTGGAGTCCAGAAGATTAAATTATGTAATTATTCCACTTTCAAAAGAACAAATGTAGTGTTACCAAGCTGCCATCCATACTATTATACTTTTCTATATTTGTCACTGAAGAGGAATTCTTTATTAGTTTAAGCACAGAAACAAAAATGAATTGTTTAGTTTATCTTTGTATCTTGATTCAGCCTTCCTTGCTTTATCAATCCCTTTGATTTCTGGCTTTTTATTAGTTACTGTATTCTAATATGTAAGTCTTTTTGCTAAAAGCCTTAAAAATATGTTCAGAATGGACTTAAATAGTTTGGGTTTAGTGGTTGGTTGGGTTGTTTTTTTCCTTGGGTTGTTTTTCCTTCCTTTCCTTGCTGGATGGATTGATTTTTATTGTTTTAAAAGGGAAACTTAAGGAAGTGTGTCAAACATGATGTATCATTTGCTTTTTAAAGCTAGGGTAAATATGAATTGCACAGAAAATTATTGTTTAAGTTTGATTCAGAAGTATACATGTAGATAATTTTAGTTCAGGAGAAATAACAATAACAGCAAAAGAACGTCTAGTGCTATAAAAGGTGTTCTAGTATGTGGAGGTGGAGAGTATTTAATACTTGTTTGTCTCTTGACTACAATTTGTGAAAAACATTAAAACTCCCTTGGGCACAATCCTGTGGGTCCCCAGTGGAACTGCAGAGGATGAGGAAACATAAGCATCAACATTCAGCAAAGTCAGGGGAAATTGTTTTCAGATTTCAAGCTCCAGCCTTGTAAAGCAAGTAGGTTTTTTATCCAACAACTGCATACATAAGGCAAATTGCTCACTGGAGTATCGTAAGAACTTGACATGCGTTTATCCTAGGTCTCTTCACAGGTAATTTTGAGCATGTTTTATGGCTGTGTTCTAAGCAGGCTGTTCCCAAGTTTGTCAGTAATACAGGCAAAATCGGACATTTGTCTTCACAGGCTCATGAGAACAGGTGATGCTGTCACCCTCAAAATGTCAGGAGGGGCAGAGTGCCAACAGTGGCCCCTCAGCAGTATATTCAGCAGTTTGTAGACAAGCAAGCAAAACCAAATTCAAATATGTGCAGTCCAGACCTGCGCTGGGATACTGACTCCTGTTTTTTTGCAACCTGTATAATATCACAGTGTAAGTTAAACTCAAAATCGATCTTAACTTATACTTAGCTTGACATTTCCTGCATATGCTCTCAGCCTTGAGGAAAGGGCTGTGTATATGAAAGTTTCATGTGTTAGAAAATATTTTACTACTTTCTGCCAGTCCCACATTTCTCCTATCTTTAGCTAATCATGCTCGCAATAGCAATGATGTTAGTGCCAAGGACGACTGTGTAAAGACATAAGCTAAATCCGAGGAGAAATAATTGCAACATTTAAAGAGAAAAAATAATTAGGTAGAACTACAGAGAAAAACATGCTAGAAAAAGATAACAGAAATGCAAAGTCTATCTCCAGAGGAAAAAAAAATATTTTTAAAATGCAAGCCTAATATAAGCCAGCTTAGCCCAAGAATTCACAAGGGAAGAAAAGAGACAGGATTTTCTTTTCTTTTTTTTTTTCCCTCTTCCCTTTAAGATGGGGGAAAAACACAGGGAAACTAGTTAAGATTTTTGTACTGAAAACTGAATACCACGGAGAAAGAACACAAAATTATTTTGCATAAAAGTGGAATTATATCTCTCTCTCAATTAAAAATGCAATTAAATATATATATTTTTTAGCTGCTTTAAAAATTCCATGGGAATACTGACATGCTGCAAAGCATTCTGGAGGCAGCTTAACATGTTTGAAATTGTAGGGGTTAGAATAGCGTCTATGGATGAAAGGCTGAACATCCACAATATAGTGACTTAATATCCTGAAATCAGTAGGTGGTGGACAGAAATTTCATTGTCAGCTTCTCATATTCCTCTGAAAAAAATGAACACAGCTAACTGTGAAGAGGGGGTGTGCTCAGTGGGTTAGTGGGTTAAAGTTTTGTCTTTAGAACTGGCAATCTGCCTGGGTGGGACAGAACAGATAGACAGACAAACAAAGAACCCTCAATCAGAAAAAGCACTTCCATCCCTGACCAAATCTTGTGTGTAGTTCCACAAATGCCAGTTGTCTGTCTCAGTTTAGTCAGTGGCAGTATATAACCGGTAGGAAAATTGCTAAAAGAGGTAAGAGATGTGAGGTATGTTTATACTTTTGAAAGAGGTGAGACCAAGCTGCCTTTAAGTAGTAGTTTCAGGTACTGAGAGGTGTGAAGCAGCTTCAGCATTGCTTGAGCCTGTGTGCAGGATTTTGGGCAGAGGTTCAGAGCCTGCCTTGATGCTCATGGTACTGGGCTGACTTCATTGCTCTGTACTGGCTTTAGTTGGGTAAAACTGCCTCATGTTGCAAGTCTGCTTGTTGTGGCAGCGTGGACGTGCCGTCAGAGCAAGTGCTGGGAACACATAAGTGGCGATGTTCACAGAGCCTTCACAAACCTAGAAATTATGGTGGCCTTGGAGCTGAATTTGTACAGGTCAGGACTTGTGTGAACCGGCAGTAGTAGCTTAAGATGCTGCTGCCACCACATAGTTTATTTTGGCTGTAGATATGCATTCCTGTAGGCAAGGGTCCATCCTACTTGTGGTATCTCTTTTGGTAGCTCACTATCTCTGAACTCTATAGTAATACTAATGAATAAATATGAAATAATTTGCAGTTGTCTGGAAGGCTCCACATTATCCCAGTGGACAATGACATAGTGTGGGCTATTCACGTCCCAGGACTGCAGTAATTTTATCAACTTCTCCATGTAGTTCTCTCCCTAGAGAAAAAAAGGAAGCAAAAATAACAGATACAACAATGTAGTATGGACTTTGGCTGTGATGTGCATTAACCTGCCTGCTAGTTTGCTCTCTATTCTGTATGCTTCTTACTGATGAACATTAAATTGGTTCATAATTTCACAAGTTATTTAAAATCCCTGTTCCCAGTTTATTTTTGAAGTGCCTAAAGCTTTGGAATGAGGACAGCAATTAACAAATCTTTTCCTCGAGCGCAGTGGAACATTTTTGTCACAAGACTAAGCACATCTCTTCAAAGGCTTATTTTGGAGCATGAAGTAGGAATTTCTGCCCCAGGAAATTGAGGATCATCTTCCCCAACTGTAAATTACACTTTTAAGCTTTGCCTTCCTCTAATGTAATCACCCCTGGAGCACCTAAATATGAAGAGATTAAACTCAACACTTACACAAAAAACACCCTGTAGTTTATTACCAACAAAAGTTAATTGTTATGTAGAATTTATGGCTCATCCCTTGAGAGGAAATGGAAGGAGAAGAGGAAGAACACGGACAGATAGTAGCTGAAGAGGTTAGCACTCTGGCAGAATAGACTCATAACTTGCAATGCTGGTTGTAGGGAGATATACACAGAGCTTACACTAAGGGTGTGTGCACTTCTGGAGCTGGCTTTCTTCAGGGAGGTGGTAGATGGGCCATTTGGAAGGCAAAGGTTGCTTCTTCTCAAAGATGTTTATTCTCTCATGCTCTAAATTTTAGAGGTTTCTGGTGGATATCTAGAAATAGTAGTGGGCAACATTGGAAAAATTGTGCTTAATCCTCTCTGCAGTTATTTATTCAGTGGATAGCCAAATCTGCAGTGTTACAGAAAACAGAGTTATACCTATCAAATCCTTCTGTCCCAGATTGCTTCTATTTATTAAAGAATGACAGTCATAAGCTTTACTGATCCAGCCTTCTTTTTATACTTTAATATAAATAACATATTCAAATAGGATGTTTTTGAGATTAATATTAAAATTTACCAACTTCAGAATGCTAACAGGTATCTAGAAATCTTTCGATCCAGACAGTTTATTTTCTGCTTATTGGTGAAGTAATTTTTCCCCCTTTCTCTCCTAGTTTCTGCATGTTCGTGATCAGCCCATATATAATCCAAATACTATACAGTGTGATTGTTTAATCACAAATAAACAATTAGGATCATCAAAATTTGGTACTGCGGATACATTTGCTTGGTTAGTCATTGATAAGAAGGATGACTAACTCCTCAGATTTCCTCTTTACATTTCTACTGTTTTTAAATCTGTTTTCCTAAAGTTGTTATTGAGACCTCTTTAACAGTGGGAACGGCTTCATGACGCTTCCCTGAGAGAGGATTTCTGAATTATGTACCGTTTCTCTCATAAGCATAAAATAAACTTCAGTCTGAAAAGATGTCATTTTAATTTTAGTTTATTCAGTTATTTATAGCAGGAAGAAAGCCTTTATAAACTTAAGATGCATCAGCACTTACTCATTCTGGTATTCCTTTGTCGCAGATTCTTCTTGGGTTTTCTGTATTTCCATATTTCTTTTGGAAAGAAAACACAGAGAAACTTGAATACAGTTCTTCTGACTTGGTAATTAGTGTAGCAACTTGGAAATAGCCAAATAGAGCTGGAAAAATGTAAGATTTACCTGAAGTTGGTTTTAAAGTAATTGTGTGATGAAATTGAAGTATGTGAAGGGCAAGGTAAAAAATACAAAACAAAATATACACCTATATTTTAAATGTAAGTAATTATATTCAGTGACATTGCTCTCTTGCATTCTGATCAGTTTTTATTGGTGCTAAGTTTTCATTCCTAATAGGTGTCTCTGCCACAAATGGTAGTATTAGTGAAATGGTAGTTCTCTAAGGTGCAACTGTTCTGCTTATCTTACCGCAGTGTCTTTTGTACTGCATGTATTCCTCATGTTTACTGATACATTCCATAAAAATAATTTGAAGAAGTGAATTTGAATAATAGCTTCTCTGAGGAATACAGCCCATATCTTTCTATTACAATTTAAATGGGGGTTTTTACATACCTCAGTCTAATACACCTGGAGGTAAGTAGTCAGATGCTTTTGAGTTATGTCGAACTCATTCATTTACAGGGAGGGATTTTTCAGCTTGGTAAGCAAATTGTCACTGAATTCAGTGTATCAGTGTTTAGAGTTTATGTTTCAGAATTATGCTAATTTACATCTGTAAGCATCCTTCACTTGAATGTATACTACTGGAGTAATTTTATGCTGAATGCTGTGGGAAACAAGGATTTTTCTGTAAAATATGCAATTTTTGTGCAAAAAAGCTGTTCTATTTTGTTGTGGAAGCTCTGTTTTGTTTCGTGTTGGTTTTGTTTTTTTCTTTCATCTGTTGTTAACCCATCAGAAATTACAAATAATCATAATACTTCTCTGTTTGAGAGTAAAGAAATCAGAATAATGATCAAACTCCTCAGACTAAACTTTCAACTATGCAAATTTGAAGTATTTCTGACGTTAGAGATGTTGTTTTCTACAAAGCGTAAAATGTTTTGCAGGAATATGTACACAAATTGTCTTGTATATCTGTAACATAATGCATACATTTCCAAAAAATTAGAGTGTTAGCATGTTTTGGTTGTATTGTTTTTGTTTTCTTGGTTCAGCTGTTTTGACAATAGCAGCTTAGTGCAGTGAATAATCCTGGGGCTTTGATAGCCAGTATGGTCTATCTGTACCCAAGCAATTAATAGAGAATAAAGAGTGCACTATATTAATACTAGGTCTTACAATACAAAAGAATGTATTTTAAACATGCAGGCTAAGTTGTTGTTCTACAAGTGTTGATGAAGTCTTTTCTACTGTTTGCTAAACTCACAAATGATACTGAATTTTCAGAGGAAAGATGCTTTGGTCTTGTCAGTAAGAAAACGTGCTTGCTTTATGAACTAGTTGCAGGAGTTAATAACAGAAAACTGTTTCAGCTATATGTGTCAGTATGTAGTATCTTAAATGTCAAAATTTTCCTTTGGAAAGTCCATAATGTCACCCACACTGAAATGATAGGGTCTAACTAATCATGGTGAGAATGTTAAGGCCCAGATGAAGGAAATACTAAGTACAATCTGTACAGGAAAGTTATTGAAAAGCATGATTGTGTCAGCCTCCATAGCAATTAAGGTATTAAAATATTCTCTGTTATTTATTGCTGTTGTTCAGGCAAAATTGCTTATCACTCATTTTGTGGAGAACTCTTTTTTTCCCCATGGAAAGCTTCTTTCCTTGGGTTCATGTTATTTCTCTCTCCTCCTCCCCTCTGCCTCCTTCTCTTTCCTCTCTTCCCTTGCACTGAGGACTTTACCAAGTGTAATAGGAGGACTCGAGTGTTGAGGTTGACACATAGGCAGCGTGCCTTTAGATATTATTGGTTTTCCCCAAAATTGTATATTCTTTTCTCTGCCCCTCAGCCTGGTTTCTGCAGAGCGTCTTAGGATTTGAGTTGTCTGGGGGATTCCTGGAAATCTAACTTTTTTAGCATTGTTGACTGAATACCAAGTAATTTGATTTGCAGAATTTTTAACAAAGCTTCCTTTCCTAGTTTGGGTATGTGGCCTGGTAGGAATCCTGACAGAAAACTTAATAAACTCTCAAATCCCCAAAGAAAAGCATGTTATAAAAGGGACACTAGAATTGTAAGACTTATTATAGTCGGTGGATGTAAGAGAGAGACATATTTCCTTTTTTTCCCCCTATTTTTTTTTTGTGATAAAATGAATAGTTTATTAATGTTGGATTTCTTATTTGTAAAGCCAGCTTTGTGTCTGGTTGTGAGGGCTGTGAGTCTTGCCTAATCATGTACTAACAAAATGTGTGTACAGATCTGGATTTCCTGGAATAGGTCAAGCTCTTAGTGGATTGGTGCAAGAGTTCCCTTTCTGACATGCTATGTATTGTAGCTCTATGCTGTTGTAGTGTGTTCATCAAAGTAATATTTCTCTCTGCATTAAGAGGTCACATCACTCTTTGTATCTGTTTAGCGGTGCTGATCTTTATTTTGCTTTCCTGCAACTACATTTATTTAATGTTTAAGTTCAGGATTATTTATTTTTTTTTTTTTGTCCTGCTGTAGTATAATACCTGTTACTGCTTTTTCTTCCTTGTGCTTATTGCTTATTTATAGGTTTCTTGCTGTGTGGCTTTTCAGGAGTACTGAAAGAGCACAAATGAATGTATTTATATTAAAACACTACTGAAATAGATAACAAATTAGTATTTCTTGTGTAAGATAGGAATAATCTTGAAATGTATACCCTAACAAATGCTACACATTGTATCATAGAAATATTGATAGCTTTGTCTTCATCTCTATAATGTGCTTGATTTCTTACAGCTACTTCATTATCTATATAAAATGGGAAAACACCACTTTAAAAGCTTTATAAAAACTACAGGATGCAGGGAGTGAGGACTTTCCTTTATTGTAGACACCTCTGCAGCAGAACTTAATAGGAAACAAAAGTAAGGAAGCCTCTAAAAGGTATCTGCTGAAAAATTCCTCATTAATTTCTGCATCACACTTGCAGAGATGGTGTACAGGACCTGGCTGCAGTCCGAAGACCAGCTAGCCACCCTCAGAGAACTGCCTACCTCCTCATTACTGTTCCCAGATTAAATGTGGCGAATTAGTTTCACTAGATCTCCTGCAGCCTTCCCTTTCAAAAGAAGGAACTTGTATTTGGAGTTTTCCAAGATAATAATGTAGCCTTAAACTTTGTATGTTTCATGATAACTCAGCTGGCTATCTTGACTCTCCTGTTGACTACCGTGCCCCATTTAAAATTTTTCCATTGCTGTCATCTTGTTCAGGTCATGTATCTTTTCTACAACACTGTAGGAAGTAGGACCTGGATGTCAGGTAAAAGGGAAAGGATATCAGAGATGGTCACTTAGATCTGAAGTTGAGAAAGGGGAAGTCAATGGGAAAACATTGGTTTTCACTGTTTATGTACTGTGTAAACCTATAGACAGATTCATAGATTCAGATTGCACTGGGTTGGAAGGGATCCTCAAAGGACATCTTGTCCAACACTCCTGCAGTGGCAGGGACACCTCCAACTAGATCTGGGCTGCCCAGGACCACATTGAGTTTGATCTTGAATGTCTCCAGGGACAGGGCCTCAACCACATCCCTGGGCAAACTGTACCAGTATTTTACCACTCTTATTGTAAAGAACTTCCTCATGTCCAAACTATATCTACCCAGCTGAGGTTTAAAATCGTTGTCCCTCCCCAGCCTTCCTATAGGTCCCCTTCAGATACTGAAATGTAGCTGAAAGGTTTCCCTGGAGCCCTTCCTTAACCAGGCTGAACAACCCCAATTCTTTCAGCCTGTCTTCATAGGAGAGGTGCCCCAGGCCTCTGATCATTTTTGTGCCCCTCCTGACAGTGGTCAGCTAAAGGTTTTGCATGTAAAGCGATGGATCAGTGTAGAGTGCGCAGCAGTTATTATTTTGCTAGTGACGGCGAATCTAATGGCAAGTTGCTTATCACAAATATGTACATGAAATAATTGAGATAGCATCCAACTGTACAGCACTCAGCAATGTTAGCATTTGCAGGTAATGAAGCTTATGTAGTTAAAAATATTAAAAAGTAATACTGGATGAAATTGTGGTAGAAAATTTTTATTTTCTTTAATTATTGAAGTATAAGAACTTTTTCAGTGAAACCTAGTTGTCAAGAATGAGACAAATATACCTATTTAAAGAAATAAAACTGTCTTCAATACAATCTAATCAATTGCCAGAAATGAAACATCTCTAATTTGATTAAAATATCCCTGTTGAACGTACTTATTTTCTCTTGTCATAAATAAGAGGACTGAGGTTCTTAGACAGTGCTAGCTTTTATTGCTGAACATCACTTTTAGTTTTTGTAGATACTGTCCTTTTTTTCTGGTGGTAACGTTGATTCACTGACATTGGAGAGCTGATGTGCCTTGTGCTTGGCCAACATTATCCACAATGTTGCTTTTTCCATCCCAATCTCCATGTTCTATTAGTTTTTACTATTTGTTCAGTTAGTGTTTCTAGATCTCTTCCAATATATCATTATGTTTTCATAGAATCACAGAATACAGTCATTCAGGTGGAGATCATTGGGTCCAACCATTAACCCTGCTCTACCAAGTTCACCACTAAACTGTATCCCCAAGCACCACATCTAAATGATATTTAAACACATCCAGGGATGGTGACTCAACCACCTCCCTGGGCTGCCTGTTCCAATGCTTGACTCCTCTTTCAGTGGAAAAAATGTTTCCTACTGTCTAGCTAAACCTGCTCTGATGCAGCTTAAGACTGTTCCCTCTTATTCTATCACTAATTACCTGTGAGAAGAGACCAGCACTTACCTCTCTGTATTGTCCTTTCAGGTCATTGTAGAGGGCTATGAGGTCTCCCTTCAGCCTTCTCTTCCTCAAACTAAGCAGTCCCAGTCCCCTCAGCTGCTTTTCATAAGACTCATTCTCTAGGCCCTTCACCAGCTTAGTTGCTGCTCTTGGCATCTGCTCCAGCACTTCAATGTTTTATTTTAACTTGAGCAGATGAAGAGCATAAGAATCTCTTCTGGTCTGAATTTTGAGAAGACAAGGCAGCTATCAAGTAGTATGTTGTTGTGTTTTAGATAGCCTTTCTTGCTCAGGATATAGATACGTAGGTCATTCACCAAGAAGGGCTTGAGAACAATGAAAGCATGCTGTGGGACTGAAGTGTCTTTTTCCCTCCGTTTATTTCTCCTTTTATCTCCTCTTCCAGCTGCCAACACCTTCTAAGCACCCTTTCCATTACTGTTTATGTCTTCTAGTTTTAATTTCTCCCTTGCTCTTTTTGTAATTTGACCCTTGTAAACGACACATTGCTAGGCAGAGAAGGAGATTCCACTTATGGTCTAAAATTAGCTTTCTAGTCTAAACTTGTCATCTAGGCAACCTCTGTAATCAATAGCGAAAGATAAATACCACAAGAAGGCAATTCATCACATTTTGAGATTGTGCTGAAACTGGAGGGATTAATTGCTGTCTACGCCACCTGTCTCTTTCTGCTGATTAAAGACAGCACCCTAGATGACAACCTCAGATGAGGTACCTGACTTTCAGATGGCTAAAATTAGATGAAATGTATCTACCTGTCGTGTAAGGAGTGGTATTGGTAATGTGTTGCCTTTGTAAGGTCTGTCTTTCAGAGGAGGAAACTGCATAAAATTGGAATGAGTTGGCACCCGCAGTTTGATGTTATTTTTATTATTTTTTTTTCCCCAGAATGGATTTGCCATGATGCCAAGAGGTATATTTGATGTTCAGCAGTGTCTTCAGCAATGTTGTGGCATTCTGGAAATCAAACCCCTACTATTTTGTTAGCTACATAAATATTAGCTATTCTTTCATGTGAATTTCTCACCCCACTGCAGACTCCATTTAATTTTTAATTTAGGGAATTGGAAGCTTCAGAACATTACTGACAAGACAATAGAACAGAACAGAACAGAATTAACCAGGTTGGAAAAGACCTTTGAGATCAAGTCCAACCTCTCACTCAACACCACCTAATCAACTAAACCATGGCACTAAGTGCCTCATCCAGTCTCTTTCTAAACACCTTCAGTGATGGTGACTCCACCACCTCCCTGGGCAGCACATTCCAATGGCCAATCTCTCTTGCTGGGAAGAACTTCGACCTAACATCCAGTCTGAACCTCCCCTGGCGCAGCTTGAGACTGTGTCCTCTTGTTCTGGTGCTGCTTGCCTGGGAGAAGAGACCAACCCCCACCTGGCTACAACCTCCCTTCAGGTAGTTGTAGACAGCAAGAAGGTCTCCCCTGAGCCTCCTCTTCTCCAGGCTAAGTAACCCCAGCTCCCTCAGCCTCTCCTCACAGGGCTGTGCTCCAGACCTGTCCCCAGCTTTGCAGTCCTTCTCTGGACACATTCCAGCAAGTCAACATCTTTCCTAAACTGAGGGGCCCAGAACTGGACACAGGACTCAAGCTATGGCCTAACCATTAGCCATTGGAATGTGCTGCCCAGGGAGGCGGCGGAGTCACCATCCCTGGAGGTGTTCAGGAAGGGACCGGACATGGGACTTGGTGCTATGGTTTACTCATGAGGTCTGTGGTGACAGGTTGGACTTGATGATCTTTGAGGTCTCCTCCAACCTTGGTGATTCTGTGATTTTTTTGAACATTTCAGTAAAAAAACCATTTCACCTGTGTGGAGGTCATGGCCACACAACACTATACAGCAACATAACTGGATAAAAAATCTCAGTTTTCTGAATCTGATTTTTAAATCCTAGGAAACTGTTTACTGATAGATAGTATCTACTGTTGCAGGGGTTGTTACTAAAACAGAAATGTCCTTGTGTCAGGATACAATTTGATCAGTTAAGTATTTTTCATTATCAGGGCTGAATATAAGCATTTGGAATTGTAAAAAATTGGAAATGCATAGGAAATTTTGTGGATGAATACTGTACGAAAAGACTTTGATCTAAACTGTATGTAAGAAAACATTTATCAGTTACAATCATTCCCATAGGAAAATAAATATTTATAGTTCTAATGTTTGATCTTCTTTTAACAGTGCTGTAGCTCACCACTGAAGCAACCCATTGGGAACTGTTCATAGCATCAAAAACTTCATCCACATGGACTGATGTCATCTTTCCAGTCTCCAAGCACTGTGAACTGAAATTACGAGTCTTTATGGAGGTTATATCACCTGGACCAAAAGGAATGTTTTTCTGATTGTTAGCGAGGACTCTTACTGCCAGTATGATGAGCCAGGAAAAGTGGCTTAACCTTAGTCCCGGAGAGTTCTCTCAGCTTCAGAAATATGCAGAATGTAAGTAACTTTTAAAATACATGACTTTGTGGCTAATTACAAATCAGGTTTTTTTTTTGAGGCAGAATAAAATATTATTGTATAATTGATATTATTCACTGTCGAGTAATTGTTTCATGTTGTTTTAAATCAAAAGATGTGTTCTTCAGAGGGAAAAATCAGTTACAGTGTGGAACTTTTTTTTGTATCTAGTATGGAACCACATAGACTTAGTATGGGTTGCATGAGTACAGGTAATTGGAGTGCATATTTCTATGGCTTTTCCAACCTTCATCTATCGTAACAATTTGTAGGCTACTAGGGTGGGATTTGCAGTTATAAAGAGGGCTTGCTCAGTCATGGAAGAAACAAGGAGATTTCAGGAGAAAGACACCTAGGTATTCAGTATGAAGATGCTAGCAACATAAAGGAGGAGGTGTCCTGGAAAAGAGCATGAAGCAGAAATATATCTAAGCTAAAGAACAAGTATGTTACTGCTCATGTAAAATCTCCTTCCAAGTTGCCTGAGCAATTTGAGTGTCTGAGTTGCATGCTTAGAGTTCAGGTACTAAACAGGAGAAGTTAGATTTAGGAGGTGGTTTATAAAGTCTGGAGGAATGGACTGGAGAAGGTCAAGAACAATTAGGAAGTTTTCTTTTATGATAGGTAATATAAATTTATGTTTCTAAAAATGGAGAGATGATTCATATGATTTATGAATGTTGTTGATTTATTTCTAATGGAAACATTTGATTATAAGGTAAAAAGCAGACTAGTGATTTTTCTTTTTTTTTTTTTTTGTGCCTAGGACATTACAGCATATAGTTAATTGTATTTCAGTGTGCTCATCTAACAGAATAATCATTAAGTGATTATTAGAGTTAGCTTTAATAGCACATTCCACTGGCATGTGATGAAAATTCATAATATTTCCATGATATCAAGTTAAGCCATGAATGATACCTCAAATAATGCAATTTAATTTGTGGGGGGAAATCGGGTAGAAATATTTGTGATGCTTTGTCAAACAGGTGTACTTGAGTCTCAGTTTTCTAAACTTTATTCTATTTATTAACAAAGTATCTTTCTTCCCCATGTCACCACCATATCTCCAAGGAGAAGCTACTGAGATGAAAAAAAATGCTGCATACACTGCTTTAAATCCTTAGTGATATTACCAAGCAAAGACCTGTTTTGTTTCTTGGGTCATAGTGAACTATAAGACATTAATGCCTGTCCAGGATGTAACCATTTAGGACATACTCATTAAAAGAAGACTTTAAAGATTGGTATGAGTCTGAGAAATAAAAATATTCTGTTTTTTAGTAGGTATTTCTTTGAGCCAGCTAGCACTGACTGTATGGGACATAAGGGAAGCTTCTGGTGTCCTCTCACAGAAGTCACCTTTATAGTCCTCCTGTTACCAAAACCTTGCCATGCAAATCCAGTACCACAAGAGACTGAGGTATGGAAAGAACTATTCTTTTCAGTTTGGTAGACCAACTGAAATAGTGTTATTTTTCAATCTGAGTTGATTCATGCGGGTATTTGCTGGTAAGGTAGGCATAGGACTGAAAGATAGTAGCACAGCACTTCAAACAAACCCCATGCAGAGCTACAGGCTGGGGTCAGAGTGGCTGGAGAGTAGCCAGGTGGAGAGGGATCTGGGGGTACTGGCTGATGGTAGGCTGAACATGAGCCTGCAGTGTGCCCAGGCAGCCAAGAGGGCCAATGGCATCCTGGCCTGCATCAAGAACAGTGTGGCCAGCAGGAGCAGGGAGGTCATTCTGCCCCTGTACACTGCACTGGTTAGGCCACACCTTGAGTACTGTGTCCAGTTCTGAGCTCCTTGGTTTAGGAAGGATGTTGACTTGCTGGAATGAGTCCAGAGAAGGGCAGTGAAGTTGGTGAGGGGTTTGGAACACAAGCCCTATGAGGAAGGACTGAGGGAGCTGGGATTGCTTAGCCTGGAGAAAAGGAGACTCAGAGGTGACCTTATTGCTCTCTACAACTACCTGAAGGGAGGCTGTAGACAGACGGATGATGGTCTCTTTTCCCAGGCAACCAGTACCAGAACAAGAGGACACAGTCTCAGGCTGCACCAGGGGAGGTTTAGGCTGGATGTTAGGAAGAAGTTCTATACAGAGAGATTAATTGCCCATTGGAATGGGCTGCCTGGGGAGGTAGTGGAGTTGCCGTCATTGGAGGTTTTCAGGAGGAGACTTGATGGGGTGCTTGGTGCCATGGGTTAGTTGTTTAGGCGGGTTGGATTGGTTGATGGGTTGCACACGATGATCTTGAAGGTCTCTTCCAACCTGGTTTATTCTATTCTATTTTTCTGGTACATAAGTGTACATACATTTTGATCTGCAAATAAAAAGTAGTAATACAGAATGGTAAAGACCTAATAGAAGCAAAACAAAGAAATTCTTAAACAAACTTTCGGACAGGCATGTACTAGACTGACCAGAGCTCAGTAGGTAGAGTTCAGAGTTCACAGTTCAATCTCTGTATCTGTTGCTGTGCTCAAATACCGACTGTTGATGATTCACAACATCTGCTATCATTGAAGTAAACCAGGGTATCTTTAGCAGGTGAATCCAAAGAGGCTGTGTGCAAAGCTGCTTTATGTTAGCCAGTAGGAAGCTTTAAGCACAGCACGTGTGTGTCGATTTCTGCTCCTCTTTGGAGCTTGAGTAAATTAAGTTTGGTTAATGAAGTTTGCTCACTTACTTTCAGAAGGGGAGTTAGGCACATGAAACACAGAACACTATCCCCACAGAATATATTCTCTTTAAAATGCATTTGCTAGCTATTTTTGCATATTCGTTTGGTGGACAGAAAAAAACCCTCAGAGAATTTCCTTCTCGTGCTGAATCCCCTCAACCTAAGCTGGCCATGGAGTGAGATTGTGTTTTACTTGAGAGACACCCCTAGTTGCTGCCCTCCACACATGCACACACCATTCTTCTGGTCTGATAGCCTTGTTTTTGATCCAGGTGTGGTAATGCATACTTTCTACTGCATAGGAGACAGGAATTAGTTTGGGACTTGCTGAGCCACTTGGACACTCAAGTCCATGGGACAGGATGGGATCCATCCCAGTGTAGTTCAACTTTTAATTAATCTCCTGTCAGCTTGATGATAGCCTGTCTACTCTTGCCCAGTACAGTTAAGCAAACAAGGCCTGCTCCTAGCTCTCTGTGCAGGTACTGTCCTTGGTATCCCATTGATAAGTTCATAGATTCATAGAATTGTTAGGGTTGGAGGGGACCTCAAGGGTCATCTAGTTCCAACACCCCTGCCGTGGGCAGGGACACTTCACACTACATCAGGTTGCTCAGAGCCACATCCAGCCTGGCCTGAAAAACTTCCAGGGATGGGGCTTCCACCATCTCACTGGGCAACCTGTTCCAGTGTCTCACCACCTTCATAGTGAAGAATTTCTTCCTACCATCCAATCTGAATCTACCTATTTCTAATTTTGCTTCATTCTCCCTAGTCCTATCATTACCTGACACCCTAAAAAAATCCCTCCCCAGCTTTCTTGTAGGTCCCCTTAAGATACTGGAGGGCCACAATAAGGTCTCCCAGGAGCCTTCTCTTCTCCAGACTGAATAGCTTATCTTCTTCATTCCATATTTACAATGCAATTCTAAGCTTTATCCAAGTGTATTGTCTGGTGAACACAAACCCTGAATGTAAAATTTCTTTCTGATTACATTCCAGCTGTTCTCAGTTTCTGTATACGTAACTGAACAGCAAAGGAGAATGAGTTCTCTGCCACTCATTCCTTATCACAAAACAATTTCCTCTAAGCGGTGCTCAAAGTTTAATAGAAAGTGAATATAATCCAGTAAATTAATCCAAGGAATTTAATGATTTCATTTTACTGAATTATTTTTTGAGCTTGATTCAAGGCAACTTTATACTTTTAGTGTAAGACCTTTCTTCATCTGCTTGCCATACTGAAATGAGTATTTTGGAACAGTTTAAATATTGCTCTAAAAAGAAAAGTCTATTTCTAGAATTCAAGGAACAGATTACCTAATGCTTGGCTCTTTGCAAAAATCACACATTTGCCTATTAACTGCAATTATTTACAAAGAGAGTTCCTTTGTGTCCTTGCTGATCATACTAAAAAATCTCCTCTCATTCTGAGGAGAGAATGTTGGAAAATATTAAATCTTAGATCTTTGCCTGGTTTAAAAATGCCTCAGAAGAGTAAGTGACAATTAAGAGAGGTGAGATAACTGATATGCCCATTACACAATGGTAACAATAACAGTGTTGCCCACAGCAAATCCTGAAGATTCTGGGGAAGTCCATGCACTCCAAAGAAGAAAATTCACTTTTTTTTTGTCTCCTTTGGATTTCATGGTCAGTGGTGGCTCTGGGAGAAAAAAGTTGTAAAGATGCAAAATGTTTTCTGCATAAGAATGTCACTGTGTAGGGTAAGGTACATGCAGGAGTTTCCATTCAGAGACTTTCTTCTAAACTGTGTAGTACTGGCTATATACTTAATTCTGTACTATTCCTAACAACAGACTGCCATTGTGGTTATTATCTATATAGCAAGTCTGATTAGTTTGGGCAGGGGGTTTTGTATCCTTTTTTATTAAGTGAATCTTGTATCTCCTTTTTATTAAATAAAGTTTTATGACTGTTGTAGTCCAAATTATATGTTAAGGGAAGTTTAGAGAATCATGCTCCAAAGACAAGTGAGAAAATATTGGAGAGATTTGAAACAGCTGAAGCAAGGCTGTTTCATGGTTCCGCTGGGTTTTAAAAGAAAGAAGATCTGCCTTTTCCTTGGTAGGCAAAAAGAGGCAGAGGAAAAGACCTCTGAGTTCTGGCAGCATGTGAACTCTGGGGAAATAGCTGGGGTTTATATTGTCCTTTAGTTTGTCAGCAAAATGTGCCTGGAGGAAAATGCCTCAAAAAGACTTTTTTTTTGCAAAACCTTTGGCAGTGTGTGGTTTTTTTTTTTTTTGTGGTGGTGTTTTGTGTGTGGTTGAGGGTTTGGGGTTTTTTTGTTTGGTTTTTTTTCCCCCCGGGGTAGTCGAGGAGAACTTGGGCGGACTATCACAGCCTGAAGATAGAAATAGATGTTGGAGTGCTACTGAAATGGTTGTGAGAACAGGAACAGTATCAGCAGCTGCAGCATCTTCTGATCTATCATCAATAGCTACTGCAAGAACTAGGGAGTGTTAGGATATTATAGGGGAACAGGAAAGAGTAACATGTGAAAAAGATCTCTGAAGAGAAACAGGAAGGTCAGCAGAAGTTTTGACCCAGATCTAAGTTGCTAGAGACTCTTGGATGGGTTTGATTTTGTGGCCCTCACAGATGGAAAAGATTTGCTTTTGCAATGAGTGTAAACGATAAGCTGTGGGGAACTTCATACATGTGACAGCTGGTCACCAGCAGCTATGGGCCATTATGCAGTCCCTCAGAGGGTCCCAGTGCCGCATGGAATTGTGCTAATTCTGAGGAAATGGTCCTTATTAAATAACACTAGTTCTTGTGGGTGTTTGAAAAGCACAGACAGAGAGAATTGCTGGTGATTACTGAGTTTTACTTAGAGTATTGGATTTTAGGAGCATGATATTTCTGCTGCTATTGGTAAAGAAGGAGGAAATTAAGTTCTCATAAAAAATTGGTGGAGCCTGTCAGGCTATAAGGTGTGGTCTACCAGTGCTGACTGTACAATATCCCACTCACTAGGAGAACTTCATGGAGAAGGACAATGGGTCTGGTGAGAGATCCCTTCTTTGTATGCAAGGCTTGTTGGGAACAGAGTGCTTAGAAAAAGGGAACTCTTGATTTCTGGAGTCTTAATTCTAATTCTGAGTCTGTGACTGGGGACTGAAGTGTTTGGTGGGTCACTTATTTTAGCTCTTCTGAGAGGTGAACTATGCATATTGATATAACACTGTAATTATTCTTCCATAAGATCTGTGAATTTAAGTTCCTGGTGCACATTTCTCTGTTGTACCAATTTAGAGAAAATGGCACAGAATTATTACATCTGATAATTCTCAGCTCTAGAGAACTCTGCCCAAAGGAAGGTGGTTATATACAGTCTGCAGTAATGAGGACATTTGATCCTACTTTGTGACTAGTGTTAGACTGAAATCCAGGTTAGAATTTTTCTGCTGTTTTGTAGCTGAAGTTGCTGTGGGAGGTGGAGACCTGTGTACCAATGTCAGCTGCAAAAGTATTAGTGGATTTTTTTCCTTTTCTGTGTTGGGGTTTGAAGAGGGTGTGAGAGAGGTGTGATGAACATTTCTCAAGGGGGAAAAATCTGATAAATGTACAGTAATATAGTATAATCTGCATCTCTGAGGTGGACTTCAAATGCCTTAAAATGCTTATTGTCCTTTCCATGACATATGCCTATCTATGGCTAGCAGATGTGCTTTTACCCAAACAGAAACCAGTCACTTCTCCAGTTAACCTGTGGTGTCATACAAACTGCATCTACAACTGTGAGTAAGGAGGAACCTTGTCATGGCAGTCTAATGGAACACTCGGGTATATGTAGAATTTGGTTCCTGCTTCCATGTCCCTGATGAATAAGGGCATTCCACTTGTTTAAAGTACAGTAGCCTATTTAGGGAAAGGGACAATTTGGAGGAGTACTGACCTCCTGCCTTTGACTGAAGAGTCTATCAAAGTGTTCAGGAGTTACTGTATTTCATGACAAAGGCAAATGCATTTGAGCCCTTTCAGTCCTTCTTGGGCTATGATATTTTCTAATTTAAAACAATCTAGGAGCTAATGGCTTTCCTAGAACTTTATTTGAATTGTCTAGTGATGTCTGTGAGTATCTTGTGACTGCAAGAAACTTTGTATGCCAGTTGCTGGGGATGGTTTAAGAAAGGAAAATAGTGAGTTTATATTCAATTCATGTAGCAAAATTGGGACATACTCTGCTGTTTATAAGATCCCCTGTTGTTCTGCAGAATAGTGGATGGTCTCAGAAATAAATTACTTGTTCAGGATTATATAAAGCCAGCAAAATGCAAGACTACTTTTGCTGCTGCATGCTGTTAGCTGGACACTGCTAGTAAGAGTCCTTACATCATACCAGAAAGAGACCTGTTCTGTTTATAAAAGCAGAGAACTCAATAGGCCTTTAGAGTAAACTTGTAATTCAAAATTTGTAAAGATTGGTTCCAAGTGGGATCAGTTCAATGAAGCACCAGCTGATTTTAGCTTTAATTCCTGTCCTAAATAGCTGCTTCTTGTTCTTGAATGATTGAGTGGTGGGGTCAAAAATACAATGTCTCAGAAACTTGCATCTTTCATTTAGGATTAATAAAAGTATTGTGGAGCAAATAGTCTTAGTTGTGCTAGTGCTAACACACTTCATTGGTTCACCTTAGGAAAGCTAGTAAGTGTCCCACGTTTTGCACCTCTTTAGAGCTCATATAGAAGAAATGTTAGAGGAACTGGGGAAGGAAAAAATTAATGTAGCTCATTACCAACTTGCATTTATCCCAAGCTCCAGAGATAAAATACTCTTACAAGAGGCTGTTGCTATTACAAACCCATCATCTGAGCACAGAGAGGCACTGGCCATGCTTGCTGTCTGATGTATAGGACACTGTCCTATCATCAAGATCACTTGATAGCCTACTAGAAAATTTGTATGTACTTTCATCCAACTTGTGCATATTTTTCATCCTGGAGAGTAGAGGAGAGAAGGTGATTGTAATACCTGGAGAAGACTGAAATGTTTATTCAGTCTTACTGAGAAGTGACACACAGTAGTTCAATACAGATATTTCATTGGTTATGCTGAGAATGGATAGTGTTTGACCTTCAGTTTTGGGATAATAGTTTTGTTTTTTAGATTGTTACTAAGTTTCCAGTGTTTCCACTGAGGGCATAGTGGCTATTCAGGTGCTATTCAGGGCTCTGGCAGTAGTATCAGGGTTTGTGTTGTCTTAGACATGCAGAGAGAGCCATGGTTCTTAAATGATATAGTCATGCTCCCAAATGCTGAGCCTATACAGAATTAACCAGTTTGGAAAAGACCTTTGAGATCGAGTCCAACCTATCATCCAACACTATCTAATCAACTAAACCATGGCACTAAAGTGCCTTATCCAGTCTCTTTTTAAACACTTCCAGTGATAGTGACTCCACCACCTCCCTGGGCAGCCCATTCCAATGGCCAATCACTCTTTCTGTGAAGAACTTCCTCCTAACATCCAGCCAAAACCTCCCCTGGCACAGCTTGAGACTGTGTCCTCTCATTCTGTCACAGGTTGCCTGGGAGAAGAGACCAATGCCCACCTGTCTACAACCTCCCTTCAGGTAGCTGTAGAGAGCAGTAAGGTCTCCCCTAAGCCTTCTCTTCTCCAGGCTAAACAACCCCAGCTTCCTCAGCCTCTCCTCATAGGGCTTGTGCTCCAAATCCCTCACCATCTTCGCTGTCCTCTCTGGACACGTTCAAGTGTCTCAATGCCCTTCTTAAATTGAGGGGCCCAGACCTGGACACAGTACTCAAGGTGTGGCCTAACCAGTGCTGATTACAGGGGCACAATGACTTCCCTGCTCCTGCTGGTCATGCTATTCCTGATGCAGGCCAGGATGCCATTGGCCTTCTTGGCCACCTGGGCACACTGCTGGCTCATGTTCAGCCTACTGTCAACCAGTACCCCCAGGTCCCTTTCTGCCTGGCTTCTCTCTAGCCACTCTGACCCCAGCCTGTAGCACTTCATGGGGTTGTTGTGGCCAATGTGTAGAACCCAGCACTTGGATGTGTTAAATATCATGCCATTGGACTCTGCCCATCTGTCCAGCCTGTTGAGGTCCCTCTGCAGAGCTCTCCTGCCCTCTAGCAGATCAACTCCTGCCCCCAGCTTGGTGTCATCTGCAAATTTACTGATGATGGACTCAATGTCCTCATCCAGATCATCAATAAAGAGGATAGGATGGGGCCTGATACTGATCCTGGGGGACACCACTAGTGACTGGCTGCCAGCTGGATGTGGCACCATTCACCACCACTCTCTGGGCTCGGCCCTCCAGCCAGTTCCTAACCCAGCACTGATTGCTGCTGTCCAAGCCATGGGCTGACAGCTTGGCCAGGAGATTGCTGTGGGGGATGGTGTCAAAGGCCTTGTGAAGTCCAAGTAGACTACATCCACAGCCTTCCCACATCCACCAAGTGGTCACCTGATCATAGGAGGTCAGGTTAGTCAGGCAGGACCTACCCCTCTTAAATCCATGTTGGCTGGGCCTGATCCCTTGCAACAGAAGGGAATTATGAGTAAGTCTTCAGAGGAAGAGTCAATGACTGTGCGTTTCCGTTTTCAAGGGTGTCATTGCAAGAAGCAAATCTAAAGAGCTTGTACAAAGTCCAAAATAGAAACCTTAGTTCTCAAGTTTCTGTGGATGTGGGATCCATGGTGTGTGGTGGCTGGCAAAGATACCTCCTGCTTTAAAATCCTGAAAGGCAAAGGGTGTCATCTAACCCCAGTTTCTCTTTCCTCTGTCAAAAATACTGTTGGTTTTTTCCCCCGGAATTGAAGCTGCACTGCTATATGCTGCCAGCCATTAATGCCCAGTGTTGCAGTGTCAGCTCTTACTGACACCGAACACATATTGTGATTATTACAAATATGACACATGGTCATAAAAATTACTGAATGTGTATTTGTACACTGTAAAATTGTATAAACATTAATTATGCCTTTGTTACATTTCCTCTGTTTCTGTGTATCTTCCATATTTCGTTTCCTTTATTGTTTAGTTGTTTCTATGGACATTTGCATGTAAACAGTGAGAAGCTTTTGTTTCTTAAGAGTTCATCTGTTGCTCTTGCTTATTCCCTATTACAAAGATTTGGGGGATAATTCAATTGGTTGCTGTGGAAATGAGCCTGATGTCACAAACAGAGAACTACAGTACACCAAGCCTTGAGGAAACAAAATGAAGGGAGAATGGATTAATTGAGGAGCCATGTGACAATGGCAGAATCTCAGCTCATATTAAAAGCATGTATTTTTAGTACGTGTGTTTCTATAGAAGAGCTTGAAAGTGTAACTCAAACGATGACAATCCGTGACTCATCAGGCAACCTGAAAAAATAGCTCTGGGAAGGATGGATCCCTCCTTGCTTTCGTGGGATTTGAGCACAAAGAACCAGTAGCTCATGGTGGGTCCTATCATCCTAGAAAAGCTTCATGTGCAAAAAGAGAAAGGGAAAGCTGTTTGTCCAACTGACCTAAAGAAAAAGTAGACATCACTGTTAGCATTACCATGTAGACTATTCTGTCTCTCCTGGATTTCTTAAAGGAGAGCCAAAGCTAGTTGCCTTGTTGCTCTTGAGAGCAGGAGATATGATGCTCTTGATGGTTCAGAGAATCGGAGGTCTCTGTTTTGAAAGAGTGGACTTAGGGCTGCCTGATTGAGTCAGAAGGCCTCTCACCCTGTGCCATTTACTGGGGTTGAAGGGCCCTGTGTTGCATTCCTCTCCAATTTTTGCCAGTTAAAAGAAGCTGAATTTTTAAATGTGCTTGTAATTATGTATGTTTTCATTGTTTTGGTGTTTTTTGTTGTGTGTAGGGTTTGGTGGCTTTTTTTTTTTTTTTAAGCACTAAAAATACATTGCTTTTTGTGTGGTTTTGGAAGATTTTTAGTGGTTGTTATGGAGTGTCACTGCATAGCTTTGTTGGCTGCATTGCAAATTGTAATGGCTTTTTTAGGACATTACTGATTGCTAAATTTGTTTTTAGAGCTGTGAGTTGCATGGTTTAGAATTTATAATTTTGTTAAGCCCAGTGTGGAATTCTGAGAGAACTTGTGATTAAATTCCAATGTAATATTTTCTTGCATGGTTTCTGAGAATATAAATTCTTGATTTTATTCTCAGCATTAAAAGTTGCAAGTAATTTGCATTATTGAAACAATTAATTGTAGCAGTAATGATAGAGACTGCTTTGAAGAATGTATTTCCCCAGAATTAACTGGCCTAGTAATAGATGTTTTAATTCATGAAGGCATAGCAAGTGGCTCTGAAATGCTTTGTTAATTGCTTTTTATGTTATTAGTTTAGTTTCTGCTTGTTTGTTATTTGGTTGGGCGTTGTTTGTTTGTTGGGTTTTGGTTTTATTTTTTTTTGCTTGTTTGGTTTTTTTTGTGTGTGTGCTTTTTTGCTTGTTTTGTTTTGACTTTTTTTTTTCCCATAGGGGGTCATTTCTACTTTTAGTATGTCATTTATGTTTGGAATTCACTACAGAGATAGGATGGAATCTAGCATCCTTACCTGCATCAGGATAGATTAATTAAAGATGCTGCCAGTTATTATTGACATCACCACCTCAGAGAGGAAGCATAGGCTGTGTATAGTGTAAGACCCTACAAATTGTAGAGGCTGAAATGAAGAAAAATCTGAAAATTTGAGATACTTATTTGTGGAGGGTGAGGAGACCGTTTGTGTACTAAGTATGTGTCTGAGTGCTTTGTTGAACAGAGGCACTTCAGTATTGGATAGGCTCTAAGAATTTGTGATATTAGTCACATGATACTAGGGGTGGTGAAACCAGATTGAAGAGAAGCAAAGAAAAGAGTGAGAGGCAAGCACATTGCTCTAGTTTTGAGCTAAGGTTCCAAACTGTACCATCCTGGCAGCGTGAATATAGGAGATTCAGAGTTCCTGGGATGAAAAAGATGAAAGTCATGAAGGGGGGAAAATATAAAAAATAATTGAAAATAAAGCCATGGAAAAACAAAACAAATGGCTTCAAATCAAGTTTTCAGGGAAGTCATTGTGCCCCTGTACTCTGCATTGGTTAGGCCACAACTTGAGTACTGTGTCCAGTTCTGGGCCCCTCAGTTTAGGAAGGACATCGAGACACTTGAATGTGTCCAGAGAAGGGCAACAAGGCTGGGGAGAGGCCTTGAGCACAAGCCCCCTATGAGGAGAGGCTGAGGCAGCTGGGATTGTTTAGTCTGGAGAAGAGGAGGCTCAGAGGTGACCTCATTGCCCTCTACAACTACCTGAAGGGTGGTTGCAGCCAGGAAGAGGTTGGTCTCTTCTCCCAGGCAACCAGCACCAGTATTAGAGGACACAGTCTCAAGCTGCACCAGGGGAAGTTTAGGCTCGAGGTGAGGAGAAAGTTCTTCACCGAGCGAGTCGTTCGTCATTGGAATGGGCTGCCCAGGGAGATGGTGGAGTCACCATCCCTGGAGGTGTTCAAGAGAAGATTGGATGTGGCACTTGGTGCCATGGTCTGGTCATGAGGTCTGTGGTGACAGGTTGGACTCGATCTTTGAGGTCTTTTCCAACCTTGGTGATACTGTGATACTGTGAAATTTGGTAGACAAAATGTATGAATCCATGCTGTTGTCACAACTCTTAGGTAATACACGGAGCAGCTCTAAAAGCCGGAGAAGAACATACTGGGAAGAGATGATTAGGACAATATCAGAGTAGGATTTTAAAGAGCCAGAACAGCATTCAGGAGCCAGAACAGAGCTCCAGATCTGAAGGCTGATTTTTTTGGAATACCTTATTTGGCATTTGAGTGTTTGATCAGAAAAAAAGAGACTGAGAGAAGTTACCTAGGGCAGAAGGGAGAGAATTCCTCTAGAGAAGCTTAGTGGGTAGCCAAATTTTATCTTGCAACAATGATTTAAATCAGGATAACTATTTTGTCTTCTGTAGAAACTCCTGTTGAAGATATTCTGTAAATTCTGTTATTAAAACTTGTTAAAATTTGCACAAGTGCTATTTTAGGTTCTACAGCTTGACTCTTTCTTGGCTAATTGGGGCTGAGGGTGAATCCGAATAAGTACTCAAACTGGAATTTGGAATTAGCCCCTTTTGGAGGCACTCTAGAATAAATAAATTACTATTCATCCAGAATCATTTTAGTAGATAAGATGTTCTTTAATTATGAGTTGGCTAATAGTTAAAGGAATACTGACCACTTTCATAGTCCTTTGTCTTGTGGTAAATATAGGACTATACTTTCATGTTTTGTTTCAAACACAATGATGTCATGTTGCTCATCAAGTCCAAGCCCATTATTTGATCTGTGATCTAACATGATCCTTTTTGGAGGTATTACACGATATCTCCAAAAAGTATATGGTCCTGTGATATAATTTCAAGTTACTAGTGGGTTCTGGGAGTTTAAAGGATCCACAGAAAGAATGACAAAATAAAATTAAATTGTCCCAAATAGTATAAAAACACATTCCAGAATATTTCCCAGTGTAACCATGTGTTTAAATTAAAGCACACACTAAATTTTTTCTGGATTAGGTTTCAAGAAGCAAGTGCTAGAGTAGCACTTCCTTCTGATAGCATTCTAGAGGTGTAATGACTGACTGTAGGAGGACTATTAAACTGCTCTTCAAATTGCCATCACTTCAAACCAGATTCTAATATTAAGGTAAGTACTTTGCAGATCTGTGTACATGCTGGAGCTTCAAGTCATATGTTTTATAAAATAACTTGAGTAAGTTTACTTTCAATTTCATGACTTTCCTACCATTAACAGCTTTCATAAGAAACTGAGTTTCTTTTCTTCCTCTTTTTTTTTTTTTTTTTTAAATTTCTTCCCTTTTCCATTTTGTTGTCTAGCCACAAAACTTGTGCAGCGACTTTGGCTAACAGCACCCCTCCCATCTGCAAAACAAAACTGAATGAAGCCCCCCAGACAAATGGAGTTATCTCTGCAGCTTAGCATCCTGTCTGTGGGAGCCATATATCTGAAATTTTTTGTAAGGATTCCAGGCAAAATATGTTAGTCTTCTTTCAGGGTCTGTCTTGGCTTTAAAAGCAATATCAAATTTTGCTTAATTATGCACAATGGGTTATAATCACATCTCTATTTAATTATTTTAGTGGAAACTATCAATATGGTCTCTGCACTACAGAAAGTCTTTGGCTTGAAACTGAGTCAGACCTGATCAAGCTGCTTCCAGTGAATAAAGTTGCATAAACTGCTCTAAATAACTTGAGATAATGAATAAGGAATATATCATGCCCTTGCATTTTTGTTTTGTTAAACATGCTAGTTGATTTGTACTTCACACTGTGTCCTGAAAGTTGTTATTTAAGGTAAGGAATGACACAATTTTATTGTCCTGCTGGAAAGCAGCTCCAAAGAGAAATACCTGGGACCTAGTGGACAGTAAATTATACACAGGACAGCAATGTGCCATTGTGGCCAAGAAGGATGTGTTAGTAAAATGTGTCCAGCAGGTTCTCCTCCCCTTCTGCTCTGGTGAGACCACACCTGGAATACTGTATCCAGTTTTGGGCTCCCCAGTTCAAGACAGACTGGAGAGAATCCAGTGAAGAGCTACAAGGATGAATAGGGGACTTGAACATCTCTATTATGAGTACTGGGACTGATAAGTCTTGAGAAGAGAAGGCTGAGAGGGGATCTTATTAATGTCTATAAATATCTGAGGGGTGTGTGTCAAGAGGAAGGAAGGGGACAGGCTCTTCAGTGGCACCCAATAATAGGATATAATCTAGAACACAGGAGGTTCTACCTCAGCGTGAGGAGAAACTCCATTACTGTGGAGCACTGGAACAGGCTGCACAGAGAGGTTGTGGAGTCTCATTCTCTGGAGAGTTTCAAAGCCAACCTATGTTGGCTATGGGTGTGTTCCTATGTGGCTTGCCCTAGGTGATACTGCTTTATCAAAGGAGTTTGGCATGATGTTCTCTGGAGGTCCCCTCCAACCCTTTACATTCTGTGATGCTGTGGTAGGAATGCCAACCAGAGATGTCACATGTACAGAAAGTTGTCCTGTCCTATGCAGAAAGAAATTGTCATCTCGTGTCCAGTTTTGTCATGTAGCAACTTGGGATACGTAAGAGTTTTGTTCATACGGGTTTGCTGTGCATGCTGCCAGGGACAGAGCTATGTTTGCTTTCTGCTGGCAGCTACACAAATTATAGTGCCAAAGACTAGTGCATGTAGTGTTCTGAGATGGTGATAATGGAAAATTGTTAATGTTTTTAATGCTGAATAGTCCTGTATATAACAGTAGCTGAGTTTTTGTTAAGTGCTTCTCTTGATTAGAGTGCTAATACATCACTTTGAACCTGTCTCTAGTAGCATTCTTTTATTATTTACTTTTAAGGCCAAGCTTCTTACAGACCACATACCTGTACCTCTCTCTTTCAAAACTGAAGAATGATAGTAAGAAAAAAAATACAGCCCCAGTTCTGAATTAGTTTTAACTTATAGGAGTTTATAATTTACTTTCTTGTAAAGACTGGGAAGCATCTCTGGGGATTGATTTCTACATTGTTTTTCTAACTGCCTGTTTATCTGCTTGATCTTTTCCATAAGTGCTGTCTCAATACACTATTCTCTCTTGAGGAATGGATTCTGCCTCATTTTCTATCTCCTTTTGTAAAAGACATGAAAATGTTTCCCATTTTTCCCACCTGTTATTACAGACCAATAATTGTTGTGTGAAAAATGAAACAGATGGAAGAAGTGGGAAGCATTTTCAACCCTTACAAAAACAAGAGAACAAAGTGCTTTATCTTAGCAGATTTTTATTATTTTCATTATGCATTCCTTTTGTAATCAGTTTTTAGTGCTATAGTCATGCAGAATATCAATCTTATCCTAATCTTTCATGAAACAGCACTTTGCCAGCAGAGATTTCCACTTTAACTGATACTGGCTTTCACTTTAGTGAAAGTTTAGGTCTTCCATACAATTCTGGAAAAAAAAAAATTACTTTGCATACATATTGTAGAGGGTTTTTGCTCTGTCACTTACTATACATAATTAGTCTTAGATAAAAGCGTCTAGTAGCTTATGCTTCATATCTTCATGACTTGCTGGAACGAGTCCAGAGAAGAGCAACAAAGTTGGTGAGGGGTTTGGAACACAAGCCCTATGAGGAGAGACTGAGGGAGCTGGGGTTGCTTAGCCTGAAGAAGAGGAGACTCAGGGGTTACCTTATTACTCTCTACAACTACCTGAAGGGAGGTTGTAGACAGGTGGGTGTTGGTCTCTTCTCCCAGGCAGCCAGTACCAGAACAAGAGGACACAGTCTCAGGCTGCGCCAGGGGAGGTTTAGGTTGGATGTCAGGAAGAAGTTCTATACAGAGAGAGTGATTGCCCATTGGAATGGGCTGCCTGAGGAGGCGGTGGAGTTGCCATCATTGAAAGTGTTCAGGAGGAGACTTGATGGGGTGCTTGGTGCCATGGTTTAGTTGATTAGGTGGCTTGGTCGATGGGTTGGACGCGATGATCTTGAAGGTCTCTTCTAACCTGGTGTATTCTATGTAATTCTATGTAATTCAGTGTGTATTCCCATTACTATGAGTTAGAGAGCTTTGGACCTTACTATCAGAGATGAGATTTTTTTTTTTTTCCAGACTGCTCTATCAGTTGGCATCCAGTTGCAGTTGTAAATTTTGTGCATTAATGCTGTTGAACTAGCAATTCTAATACTCATTTTAGAGGAGTGGGGGATGTTCTGCTCCATTTCCATTTTCATGCCTATGATTTGTAAGCAGTTTTTAACAGCCTGCTTTTGGAGTTTTGAAAAACACTGAGAAAATTAATCTTAAATGTTTCTGACTCATAAAAATTATATTTTGTTTTAACAGTGTTAATTTGTAGTGGGCATGCATCACTATTCCCTATAAAATTAATTCATCATCAGTATTTCTCCTGAAAAGATGATCCCCTTTAATTTTGTCACGCTTTAATCATAGACAGAACATTGCAGATTTATTTATTTTATTTTTTTTTAAATTACATGAATTCTTTGCCTTAAATGGTGCAGATAAAGTACAAAGTTGTATCTGGGAAAAAACACCCTCAGGTACCATTATACCTTGGAGGCTGGTCTGTTGGAGAGCGGTTCTGGAGAAAAGGACCTGGGAGTCCTGGTGGACAGCAGGGTGTCCATGAGGCAGCTAGGTGCCCTTGTTGCCAAGAAGGCCAGTGGCATCCTGGGCTGTATTAGAAGAGGTGTGGTTAGTAGAAAGATTCTCTTTCCCCTTTACTCCACCAAAGCGAGGCTGTATCTGAAATATTGTGTCTGGTTCTGGGCCCAAGAAGGACCTTAGGGAACTGCTTGAAAAAAGAGTCCAGTGCAGAGCCACGAAGATGAAGAGTGTAGAACATCTCCCCTATGAGGAAAGGCTGGATAAAATCAAAATAAAAGAGGAAAGAAAGCTTAATGGAAAGCAGGGTAGTACACATGAAATGATCAAGGGTTTATGTGAAGGTTGGAATAAAGAGGACCAGGAAGAAGGTAAGGTTAGAATAACAAATTATATAGTATTCCTCTGGTGGAGGAATTCTTTTATTTTGTTTTCAGAGAGGTAAGAAGTAATAATTAAACCAAAAAAGTGCTTGTTTTCTATATCCAGGTGATTTACTGAATCACATACAAGCTTTTAAACAACTTCAATTACATCTGTTCTCTTCCAAATTGAATGGAAGTCAGTTCTTGATCTTTGTAAAGTGCTCAGTGATTTCACAGGACAGACAGCAGGCTGAATGCGAAGCCTTCGTCTTGATTTTCCATTTTATGTAGTTACAATTAATTCCATGTGATGGCACATTGTTGTGTTTGTGATTGAAGTTTCCAGGCAATTACTTGAATTCTGATAGCAGGAAAATGATGTGGTTTTGTATGCAGCGCAAGTCTAGCACAGGCAGCCATGTTGCTTTGTTGAGCTTTTCAGAAGTTCTGTCTGCCTGTGAGTTGTCCTTCTCCTTATTCATGCTCTCAGCTCTTTCCTAAGGGTGTCCCCTTTTTCACACCTTCCCTGCTGGGATCCCCATCCTACCCCTCCCATCAGACTTTTGCAGACTGCCACAGCCATTCCCCATGCAAAGATCCCCACTTCTGTGCAGTGCTAGAACTATGACACTGGTTGGCAAGGAAATGGATGCCTGTGGATGAAACCGAGAACCTGCATGGAAGAGAAAGGAGCTTTGTGTGTGTACCCCACACTCACTGTCACGTTTGGGAATTCCTCAGAAAAGCAACATGCTTCTGCTGTGCTTTGCACTGTAAAGACTCCTAAGCTAGAAATGAGCAGTAAATTGATGCAGCAGCACAGCTGGAGTCTATTTTCAGTTTATTTCAGGAGCTCTAGAATTCCTACAGTGTCTGATTCAAGCTAATCAGAGTATCTTTTCATAATAGTGCTATTTGTAGGCACACAGAACAACAAATTGTATTGCAACAATTATGGTGTTCTTTTTGAAACATTTGGATGCCTACAGAATTAAATATTTCAATATTTGGGGGAAAAAAGGAAAGTGCAATCTGATTATGGAAAAGTTTGACTATGGTGGTTATTGGAATATATTAAATGCCGAAACATTTGGGTTTATTTTTAACAAAGGAAATGTCTACTAAAAATATTATGAGGTTATTTTGGTGGGACAAAAGCAAATAGTTTGCATGGTCTTACATTGAATGTAACATTTAAATATGCATAAAATTATTAAAGAGATATTTCTGTTACTGCCTTTAGGATTTTTACTTGGGTGATGTGATTTCTGAAGGCAGCCTCTACAATTTCAACCTTTACTGTGATTTAAACAAGTTGCCATCATGTCTAGCCATTTTATTTATATTCATATCCATATCTGGGGTGGTTTTGGTGTTGTTTTTTTCATCTTCAGAGTTTATTAGAAGATAGGAGTTGTAAATTGTAGATTCTTTATTTTAGTGTGACTTATGGATATATTGTCTAGCTTCCTATTTATGAGTGACACTAGGCTTGACATACTCTGACAAGGGTCTGGCATATTTCTTAATAGTGCAGAGTATTGTGCATCACTACTTTCAGGAGATTGAGTATTATATGACTTATCTTGAAGCTATTATCTCATACATATTGAAAGCTAGCAAGTAATTTATTCTCTGTCATTTTTTTTTTTTTAATGCACAGTCTGGGATAAAGCTTCTTTTACTAAGCACACAAAATGTTAGAAATGCTTTAGAACAAAACTAAGTCATTGTTATGCAAGAAACTTGAGCATAAGTGTAGCTGTATTTTTATGTGAAGTCACCATCATTGGAGGTGTTTAGAAGGAGACTTGATAGGGTGCTTGGTTTCATGGTTTAGTTGATTAGGAGGTATTGGATGATAGGTTGGACGTGATGATCTCTCCAACCTGGTCTGGTCTGTTCATTCTATGGCTCTATCCAAGCTTCAAAATTCACCTGGTGAGACGATGACCAAGAGCATGTGGGATTGGAGCTGTAGGAGAAGTGAAACAGCCTAGCTTGGATCATCTTAAATGCCAAGTTAAAAGGACCAATTCTGTTTGTTGTGAATTGTATTTGTTAGGGAAGCATGCTACCTGCTAAATAGCACTCAGTAAGTTGTGGGTTTACAGTTGCTTTATGTTTGCTTATGCAGCATGTAAAATGTGTGATGGAATGTAGTAAAGCATGGTAGCATTGTTTAAGGACAAGCATACTCCTCAGCTTATCCCCATAGAGTTTATCTTTCCTTAACATGAAAAATCGTTTCATAAGGTGTTGTCTACTCTGTATCACACTTGGTGTGTTCCTGGCAGGCTTCAGGACTTCCAGTGTGTTTTTTCAGGAACAGATTCCTTGAGTTAAAATGCTCTAGAGCAGCGTTTTGACAAGAGAGGTGTTAATATGTGTTACTTTCTCTAATTCTGAAACAGGATATAGCACAGGAAAGAAACAGCTCAGCCTGAAAAGTAAGGGAAAAGTCTAACGCGTTTCCTTTTACCATCTTTTGACAACGCTCTGAAGTCTAGTTTTGTTTTTCTTTTCTTTGTGATGTCTTACACCGAATTAATCAACTTGCCTTTTCCTCATTTTTTAAACTTGAACCAATGAAAGCTATGCCTAATAAGCCTGATCTCCACAAGCAGTGGAGTCAGAAAGTTCACAGATAGTTTGGTCTTCTATTTCCTTGGAATGCTACTCCATTGGAATTGAAATGTAGCTGCTTCTCCCTAGGCTGGCCCCCAGGGTTTTAAGTGAATTTATATCAGATTGTCCTCTTTCCTCTTACTTTAAATCAAAGTATTTTATTAATGTATTACTGCCTTTAAATATTTTTAATAATCAGACTTACGGAACATTTGAAATGTTTATCTGCAATTTTATGATCAATACAAAAATGTGGAGAAGATTCTGTTTGTGGCTGTGATGTCTTGTATCTGAATGCTCTAATATTAGCTTGTGATGTTGTGGAGTCTTCACTAATGTGGAGAGCATTTGATCTTTATTCTGGAAAAGAAGACATGCTTTTAGATCATCAGAAAGTTAAGGTCCCTGAAAAGTTGGGAAATGATGAGCTCATACTTCTAGATTCTTTAAGGGCTGTGTAAGTGATACAGCGTATCTGGGATCAGAAAGTTAAGGTCCCTGAAAAGTTGGGAAATGATGAGCTCATACTTCTAGATTCTTTAAAGGCTGTGTAAGTGATACAGCATATCTGGGATCAGAAAGTTAAGGTCCCTGAAAAGTTGGGAAATGATGAGCTCATACTTCTAGATTCTTTAAAGGCTGTGTAAGTGATACAGCATATCTGGGATCAGAAAGTTAAGGTCCCTGAAAAGTTGGGAAATGATGAGCTCATACTTCTAGATTCTTTAAGGGCTGTGTAAGAGATTCAGCATATCTGAGAGCTTTTTATCCTTGACATACATTAGTTACAATTTGAAAAATGTATGAAGGAGAAAAAGAAGATAAAGGTGAAAGAAGAGAAGGTAGTCAGAGGAAATCACTGTCGTCTTTTCTTTTTTTGTCTTGATGTTTTTGAAGCCTCATCTGCCTCTCTACATTTTTCCTTTGCAGTTTGTCTTCTCTTGTTCCTTTTATCCTTTAAGTTGGTTAAGTCTTCATTAATTTTCCCCTTTCAGTCTTTTATGCTTACTTTTGCTCTGTTGCATGATTTTTGCTGATATTAGCTTGACCATTGATGTTCTGGACAGTATCACTGTTAATCTTCCTAACTGAACAACATGAAATTAAATAAGCAGACCTGTCCTGTATGAGCATACTGCTGTAGGAGTGGATGGATTAGGAAGACATATAAATTTCAGTCCTGGGACCTGGGAATGTTGTTAGTTCTCTACTGTTATGTTGCCTTTTGTCCATGGCAACATTAAGTTGATGAATACCAGTGTCATATTACTTGTGTTTTGCTACTAGGTTAGATAACTTAATGTTGTTATAATACCTGTATTTCAGGGCTACATGCTCATAAAACATCTCAATGAGTTTATGTTAAGTTTATATTAAGCTTACTGTAAACAGGCATTTATCTTTTTCTTCTAAATATACATTGAGTTTAGTCTAGGGGCTTATCTTTGAAGTTTGAAGCATAGATGGCATAAAAGAGTTGTTTGGTGTTTTTTTTTTAGTAAATTTATAAATTTATCTCTTTCCTTATTTTTTTCCCTACTGTTATGGAGTGTTCAGGGAAAGGATTCTTGCGCCAAAGGTTATTTATTCATTGGAAGGATTTGTGGCACGGGTGATAAAAGCCCTAACCAAAGATGGGAAATTAATTTCTGATTTTGGAACTGATTTTTAGAGAGAATATTCTTGGTGAAGTTGCCAGAAATTACCAAAAAGATGTTCTGACTGTAATGACAGGCAAATAACAGCATTACTTTATAAAAATTAGGGTTTTAATCAGTATTATGCTTATGACTGTCCACAATTAGTGCTAACCTATAATAGTTCTTTTTATGAAATGTATTCGTATAGTACATGCTTTTTAAGGTCTCCCTGTATTTATTGTGCCATTTTATAATAGACATATTTTAGGGATCTATGTAGGGCAGAAAGACAGTAAAAGTTTGAGATATGTATGTAGAAGTAAAACTAACTTAAAAGTATGCTCACTTATAACCTAATTGTAATTATGTCTCACATGGCTTTAAAGGAACTGACTTAATTTAGTTACTTTTGATACCTCAAGAGTAAATTTTTGACACAGGGGAAGTCAGTATATTTTTTCCAAGTCTTTTATCTCATATGCTCAGTCATTTAGGTATGCATAAGGGTGCCACGGTTGCAAGTTTTGACTTAAAAGCAGACAAAACCTTCCCTTGGTAGAGATATTTGCAGTGCATTTGGTAATGAACTGTAGGATAAAGAAAAATAGCTTTTCAGTTCATTTAGAAAGATCTGCTTAGACTTTACTGAGGTTTATTCCCATCCTACTAGGCCATAATAGAAGTGCAGAAATTTTGCAATCCTCATTATAGCAACCTCGAAAACACAGATGCTTGTGTACTACTAACACCTGTCATGCAAAAGTTATTAATTGCTAGCAGCACACATAAGAGCAAACATGTATTCTGGGCAGTAAGGTTGAAGAAAAGTTGCCTAGTGGGAAACTACAAATGAAGAACATATTGATGGGAGAAAAGCATGAAAAACTCATTATATGATAGTTTCAGGAATAAAGAGGGACTGGAACAAAGATAGGTGAGGAATTTTTTTCTGTCTTTTTAATTTATTTATTTTTTTTTAACTGAATAAAGAATTCCAGAAAGTAATAATGGAGAAAAATAAAGCCCAAGAGCTTAAATGGGCTTTTGTTTTTATGCCTGTAGAGGAGAACTAACCCAAAGGTATTAAACTGTCGAAATTGCGTAGTTAATCAGATGTCGTTTCAGATGATTAGGGAGTTCTGTAAACTTGCTTGAAGAAGCTACTTATTTGAATAATGTTACCTTGCTGGGTAAGTTTCCATGAAAATGCAGTCTTCCTTGGAGTGTCTGTGTGAGGTCTGTGTGGTGGTTGTTTGATTGTGGTTGGTTGTTGTGTTTTGTCTTGGGTTTGGTTTTTTTTTGGTGGTGTGTGGTTTTTTTTAACATTAAGGTATCATTGAATAGAGTCACAAATAGCCCTGGTAGTAGGGTTTACCACTGCTTTTTATTGATGGGCTATATTATAAGGTTTGTTCTTCCTTACCGTCTCCTTAGAACCCTGGAATAAGCAAAGAATTATCCAATTCCAACTTTATATAAATTGGGAAGATTAAATGCCTTGGAACTAAGGCAGATAGGCAATCTAGGTCTAATGTATTTGTAGTGAAATGGAAAAGATTTGAGATCCATCAAGCAAGGATCAGTAGAATGCAAGTCTGCAGGAGCACAAACTGATCTTAGGAACTTTCCTTTCCTTGGTAGTATCATGTATGGCACCCCTTTCCTGTACTTTTTTTCTCAAGTATTGCCTGTTATAGTCAATATTACCTATGAAGTCTCTTAAGAAAATAATGAGCTAAACCAATTAATTAATAGGACAATGTCAGTATTTAGTGCTGATAAAATAAAGACAATACAGCAATGCTGTAAAAGATCTGTTTAACTGTACTGACACATAGCTGGCTGAGAAGGAAACAGAATTTTATACATTTTGAACTCCACAGCTAAGAGATTTATGGTAGTACTTGAAATGTATTTCTTTCTCAAAGCAGTGAACATAAGGCAGACTTCCAAAATAGGTTTACTGTGGCAATTGTTAGGATAAATGAGCGTGTATTAACTTTATTTAATGTGTAAAGTTATAATGTAAATACTGAGTTGCTTTGCTGTAGTAATGGAAACAGGAAAACTCCCAATCTTCCTAATGTACAATTAAGACAAATTTGTAGCCTCTTATTAGGCCTTTATTTCATTAAACTTCATGCATTAGGAGAACAACATTATCTCAAAAGTTAGGTTTTGAACTGGAAGTGAGACTTCTGATTTTTATTGCTCACTCTGTGACCCTTTTTTCTTTTGAATTTTTATTTCTTAATTCTACCTAGTAGCAGTACACTTCTTCAGTAGTCTTTTAAGGTAGCTGAGTATGTGAATATCGCAGTGGAAACAATCTTGGCATCAAACTGTGCCATTGTAATTAAGCAGCTGGTTGGGAGGCTGTGAATTTTAGGCAGATGCCTATTTAGGTCATACGTGGATAACATGGCTGTAATTTTAGACTTTCTATGGTATTTTTTTCATAGGCGCAACACCTGCAGTACTGTAAGTGCTTGAAGATTGTATCCAAACTGGAATTATGGCACAATTCTCAGCATAAAAAGTGGAAAATTAGACCTCCTGTTGCAGTGTCAACACTTGCAACTTCCAACCCCCTTACAAAGGAGTTACAAATTGTAGAAGCTCTGTATAACCTGCAACAGTTTCTTTTTATTATAGTTTTATTTTATTCTTATTAGCAGTATTGAGTCATGAACCCTCAGGCATTTCTTATTATATAAGTTGGAGCACAATTTTAACAACTGTGAAATGCCATATAATACCCCAGGTAGCAACATTTACTTAAGCTGTCCAAAGATGTATAGAATATAGAGGAAGTTTTTTCCCCTCCCTCAAATTGTGTATGGCCACAGTAAGCTATTTTTAATGGATATGGGATTGATTAGCTCCAGTAATATTTCAGTGGTTGCAAAAATTGATCTGAGTTCACCAAATGGAACATATATGTGTGTGTGCATGTATATATAAACTAAAATAGGAGGGCTTTGCAACATTCATGGCAATAGTGTATACATGTATTTAGAGTATATATAACCACCTCAGGTGGAGTCATGGCATCCAAATCTAAGCAGGCAACAGAGAATTTTGGGCATGGTAACAGAATTTTGGGCATGCCAACAGTATGAAATGATGATACTGCAGTGCTCAATAGAGATTTTGATCATTTTGATGCCACTACAAGTTGAAATGTTTTTCATAGAACTTTCAAGGCTTCTGTCTCTGAGTCCTGGGGAGAGCAGTTTCTAGTGAACAATTTTTCAACAGCTTTTCACTGCTATACCTCTCATTGGATCACCGTGAACAAAAGTTTAGGAATCATATTTAGGACAGACAAAGGGCAAATCAGTTTATTACTAGTACATATCCTCAGTAAGTACATGAACCTTTATCATTTGCGGCTCAAAATCCAGAGCACTGTTTACTTCTGTTGCTAATTATTTTAGTCTCATGGTCTATGTAAGTATTTGAGTTTAAAGCCTTTGCTCCCAAGATAAACTGTAATAGAAAATTGTGATTGCAAGATGTGCAGATTTATGGTTTTTTAATAACATTTCTTTGCAATAGTAAATACATCTTGAAGTGGAAGATAGATGTGTCTTAATAGATCAGAAACCCAAAAGACAAATAAAACCAAATGGAGCTGGATACTTAGGTTTAAAAATAGTCCCTTGATTCAACATTCATATTCCCTTATTCATAAGACAATAAGTTATTGTATCTTCCTAAAATTGCCTTGGGTACGAAGTCCAAAGTGTTGCCTTCAATGTTGAGAGCTAAAATTGTATTTCTATAGTACAATTTCAGTATACTGGATGTCAAGAACTGTCACTGTATAAATCTTTAAAACTTCATAAGATGAGTAAAATGAATGTGATACTGTGGAAGCAGGAACCATGACAAAGCAAAATGAAAAAAAAAGGTAACCATTAAAATCTTCCTTCCTGCTTCAAGAACAGTACAAAGCCATTTCAAGAATTGTCTGTGTTGCATGGAGGAGTGGAAGAACAAGATGTAGTTTTGAAAATGTCTTGCAATTAAATAGGGACTTCAAAGCAGCCTGCCCATAAAGAAGTGGGGGGAAAGGGGAGACAAAGCCCCAGCTCCACAGGGCAACTTACACCAACTGAAGAGCTTTCCCCAGACCCTTCAAATAAAGGCAGACAATCAATAGAAACCATGGTACCTTGGTAAAATATGTAGTATATTTTCACTCACTCCCATGCTGAACAAGTGAAATGTGTTAGCTTAAACTACTTCAGTTTCCCTTTGCACGCTTACTGTATTTCATGTCATGTGTGATGAAGCGGTCACGTAAATTCAAACTTAGAGATTTTTAACATAATATACTTGTATCCCTAGGTATTGCATAACCCCTTTAGAGAGTTTGCATTTGGGATGCCTATGGGAGTATGAGAAACTTGTGTATTATGTTTTAGTAAGTGTATGTTGATGGAATAGAAAGGGGAGTTAGTATTTGTGGATTGAGAAAAGATTAGCCTTAAGAGTAATGTGTTACGTAGAAATAAAGCAATCGTGTGCCATTCTAACATCACTTCTTTGAGCTGTATGTTTTTATAACTAAAATTACTTACCTTTTTTATAGACCTGTGCTTAAGTACATAGGTATACCATATATTCCTAACTCCTATTTTGAAGCCATAATTACTTTTTTTTGATAAGTAATGAGTTCAAAGTATGTCTATTAAAATTAGAAACAAAAATTTGTGGGGAAACAGAAACAAGTGAACTATGGTGTGTTTGGTTTTTTTAATGTAGATTTCAAAACCACTGTGTATACTTTCTAAATAATTTCACTGTTTCTGCTTCATCAGAAGAAATGCCTGCTGAATTTAAAACCAAACTGGTTTGATTCTTTACTGTTAGTAAGTCCTTGGAGTTTAGTGTTTGGGGTGAAATGTGTTGTCAATAGAATTACTTCCTTAATTTAATAGAGAATGTTTTCATCATTTTATCTGGAAAGGTTATGAGCTAGCAGCCTGTATCAAATATTGTGAGCAGCTTTAAATAAGCAGGAAATGAGAAAAGGGAAAGAAGAAGCCGCAAAGTTACTTGCTGGAGGTTTCTATTAGTTTTCAGGCTCAAGGAGGGTGAGGGGATCTGAAGGTTAGAGAGGTCTTCTGAAGTGTCTCCTCCTTCACGGTCTCAAGCCAAGCTGTTTCTGAGGTCATGCTATATTAATACTGTGTTTTGAAACTGAGTATTAGACTGACTTGCAGTATCATAGTTTTTTCATGTCATGGCATGCTGACTTCAGAGCCTGAGGGTGCTTCCAGGCCTGACTATCCCTTCCTGGCCTTTCCCTGGGCTCCCAGACCCTGCCTATAGCTCAGGACACCATTTCAGGCCACCATGTCTGTCCAGCCCACAGCAGGGCTGATCTCCAGCTCCCCAGGGCTGGAGCCACCAGTGAGCTGACAGCTTCAGGCCTTCCCCATCCTCAGGGAGGTGCCTGATGGCTGGGTCTGGGGCTGCCCCACTCCTGGCTGTGGTGATGTCACGTTTCTAAGAAGCTTTCTCCTAATCGTTTGTCACAGAATTAAATGGGACCGTGATTTGCTGGAGGGTGTAGTCACTCAACTCTCCAGTTTGAGGCATGTTACCCAAACTCCTAGTAGCAACTGCTGAGGAGAGATCTCCATTAGATGCTGGACAGTGATTGCCTTCCCAGCTTGGTCATTACTTTCAAGGCTTCAATAAGATTTAAATTCTAATAACACAAAAACCAAAATGGAGTTTTATCATAAAATCATAGAATACTCGGGATTGGAAGGGACCTCCAGAAATCAAATCCAGCCGGCCTGCAAAGCAGGACCACTTAGGGCAAGTCACACAGGAATGTGTCCAGGCAGGTTTTGAAGATCTCTAAAGAAGGAGACTCCACAACCACTTCAGGCAGCCTGTTCTAGTGCTCCATCACTGGAAATTCTCATCCTGAGATGGAATTTTCTGAGATTGAGTTTTAGGTCCATTGCCCCTCATCCTTTCACTGGGTATCACTGAAAAGAGACCGGTTTCATCCTCCTGACAGTGAGCCCTCAATATTTGTAGACATAGATATGGTTGCCTCTCAGCCTTCTCATCTCCACACTAAACAGCCCCAGGTCTCTCAGTCTTTCTTTTCTGCTTCAGTCCTTCCATCATCCTTGTAGCTCTCTATTGAACTCTCTCCAGGATTTGTCCCTCTTGAACTGGGAAGCCCGGAACTGTACACAGTATTCCAGATGTGATCTAACTAGCGCTGAGTAAAGGGGGAGGAGAACCTTCTTCAGCCTGCAGGACACACTCAATGCCCCTAAGTGAAGTATTGGCCTTTGTCACCAAGGCACATTGTTGTCCTATGGATAGCTTATGCTCAACCAGGACTCTTAATGTCCTTCTCTGCAGAGCTACTCTCCAGCAAGTCCTATTTAAGATTTTAAATGCTTGTTTCTTTTGTAAAATTTGAGTCAAAAGACCATGTGAGTGCCAAACCAAAACTGAGGCACGGCAAAAGAGCTTTGCCAGCAAACGTGCAGCCATATGCATGAGAAGTGCAGGACATGTAAGCTACTGCCTTCTGCTGTCAACCATCAGGCATCTCTTACCAACACAGACGTACTGCAAGACTTGTCATACTAAGGAAACCATATTTTTACTGGAATTGCCTTTTTTGTTTGAACATGAACATTTTTTACCCTTTGGTGCTGCATATGGGTTTGTTGGCAGGCTTGGTCTTTTTAACATACATTCCTTTCTAGAACCGTAAAGCATTGTGTCCTGGGTTAACACAGCCTGCTGTCACAAGCCCCATTCCCCATACATTTGGGAGGGAAAGTAGCACAGGAAGACCTTGGGGTTGAGACAAGGAATGATTAACTTAGCCTATTTGCAGAAAAGTGAGGCAAAATGTGGAAGCAGCAGCCAGCAACCTCCCCACCCCCTGACCTGCAGCCTGCCCAGCGGAAACGACCAACCCCCCAAAACAGGAAACCAGAAGCAGCTGCTGGAACAGGAAGCCTCTCATGTTATAATCTGAACTTCAAGCCCCATGATACTTTGCTGTAGCCAGAACTTTCATTTTGAACCTGGCATGATGCCAGCATGGTATTGAACAGTGGGAGCAGATACAACTCATACATAGAATACATACATAGAATAAACCAGGTTGGAAGAGACCTTCAAGATCATCGCGTCCAACCCATCAACCAATCCAACTCCGCCCAAGCAACTAACCCACAGCACCAAGTACCCCGTCAAGTCTTCTCCTAAAAACCTCCAGTGATGGTGACTCCACCACCTCCCCAGGCAGCCCATTCCAATGTGCAATCACTCTTTCTGTATAGAACTTTTTTCTAACATCCAGCCTGTATCTCCCCTGGCGCAGCCTGAGACTGTGTCCTCTTGTTCTGGTACTGCTTGCCTGGGAGAAGAGACCAACATCCGTCTGTCTACAACCTCCCTTCAGGTAGTTGTAGAGAGTAATAAGGTCACCCCTGAGTCTCCTCTTCTCCAGGCTAAGCAACCCCAGCTCCCTCAGCCTCTCCTCATAGGGCTTATGTTCCAACTCAAACCATGACGTACAGTTATAGCTTGAATAAAAGCATTATCCATTTCTCTGAGTAAAATAAACTCCGTGAAAGGGGAAAAGCAATGTATGTAACTTATATCTATACATATTTTAGTGTGCTTGCATCTACAAAAAGAAAAGTCCATTAAAAGAAACTAAGAACCCATATGAAAACTGAGATGTCAAATAAGTACTGGGTTGTTTTTCCCCAGTCTTCTCTTTGGTTTATCCATAAAGTACGGCTTTGGAGTTTGAGCTAGGCTTTGTTGGTATGCAGAAAAGCGTGACAGAAGGCTCTACCTGATTATGGTATCAGTCATAATATGATGTCTAGGAATTTTCTCTTGAGCTTCTTATGGAAATCCTAAACTTGCTTCTTCAGTTATGTAAAGTATCAATGTTAAGACTGAAAGACAGTTAAGGAAAGAATAGACACTCGATGCTGTTGTTATAGATGCAAGTTTCTTATCTCTGGTGACATTATTTTGTTTTGCCTTCATTCTGAAATAATGCAATATTAGCGTAAATGTCATCTAGATATGTAAGGTTTTGGAATCCTCAATTTGGAGTAGGACGTCTGCAGCACTGTGTGGAACTCAGCTGATTTTCTCCTGTGTACCAGTAATAGCTTTTCAGTTAGCAGTCATCCACGTCATGCGCAGCCTGTTTGATCTGCCCTAGACTCACCAGAGCATGAGGTAGGAAACCACATCTCACATCCCAGAAAAGCTCTAGTTCCTTGGCCGCAGTTTCTCTTTTTATCCTTCCACCTGCTTGGCTAAATGAACACTACTGCATTCCATCCAAACTGAAACAGAAGATGAGTTGAATGATAACAGTTTAAATTCATTCAGGTAGAAGAGAGAATTGAAGATCTTCCATTTTTTGAGTGAATGCCCAAAGCATTGGGCTAGTGGCTGAGAGAATAAAATTATGAAAATAAAGACTGACATAAAGGAAGTTTATATTTAAAGTACATGAAATTCATACTGTGGCAGCTATAGCTCTGCAGATAAAATGGGATTTAAGCACTGCAATGACAAGCTATGTATTTAGGGACTGTCTCTCTTGAGGAGAGCTTGGAGTAATCCAACAGAGTTTAGGACTGTATTTGATTTTAGTGAGTGGCACTTACGAATTTACTGAGACTGGTTACCCTCAAAGTGGTAAAATGCCAGGTCATGCAAAACCAACCATACTTGTAGGTGACTGAGAACACAGGTTCTGGTTTGACACTTGTGTTTACACCACCCTTTTCCAATGATTATGTAGATAAATTGGATCAAACAGAAGCCATATAATTGTTGTTTCCTGATTAGAAAACTTAGGGGGGAAAAAAAAGTTAGGAAAACTTCCTAGTTACCTCTGTGTATATTTTCTGGAATTTTTTTGTCTGATAGTGACAGAAAGCATGTACTTGACTTCTCATTTTTAGCAGCATAGACCTTTCCAAGACCATTCCCTTTAGGTCAACTTATTAAAGATGGAACATGTTCCTAATACCAGTTTGCCTGTTGGAGGCTGAGGAATGAGAATTAATTTTTCTGAGGAATGTCAGCGCTGTTGATGAGCACACATACAGGAGATTGTCAGTTGGCGTTTCGACTTTAAATATCACTATGTCATTTCGAACGTTTTAAAAGGTCTCTATTCATGTTAGTTTGGATACTGTCACATGAACTAAAAAAAATGATGGAGTGACTGTGAACAAAAGATTGTGAAAAATGGTAAATTGTTCTGCCTCGGACATGAAATGTGTGTTGTGGCATTCATAATAAATACAGCTCCTGTCTAGTATGTGGAAATCTCTTGAAGAGTTTTACTGGGGAAAAAAAACAAAGCAGAATTTACATCCACAGGCCCTTTTTTCTTGACAGCTATTTCAAGTGTGGAATTAGCTGTGCTTTTCAGTGTGGCTGCTTTAAGCACATGCATGACAAAGGTGAATAGTTGTGTTGCTACCAGAATAGAGGGTATGTTCTGTCTTAATACTTGACTAAGAAGAGTGTGGACAAACTAAAATCAGAGGTGGTTTTGTTTCGGGTGGTTTTGTTTCATGGTTTGTTTTGGTTTGGTTTGGTGTTTTTTTTAATAACTAACATAATGGGGGTTTGATTATAGTTGCATAGGCATAATACATATTTAAAGATGAATGGACTTTATGTGGCCTCCAATTGTCTGGCACCTTTCCTGTTAGACAGGACTACTGATAGATGATGGAGTGCAGCTTGGTAAGCTCCTCTGCCAACTCCTTCAGCACTCTTGGGTGAATCCTATCTGATCCCATAGACTTGTGAGCATGCAGGTAGCATAACAGGTCCTTAACTTCCTCTTAGATTATGTGGAGTTGATGCTACTCTGCATCCCTATCAGGAGGCTGAATACGCTAAGGATAATGGGTCTGACTGTTGAAGACTGACGTGAAGAAGGCATTAAATACGTCAGCCTTTTCCTTATCCTTTATAGCAATGTTCCCCACTGTGTCAAATACAGGGTGGACATTTTCTGTGCCTTTCTTTTTGTTGTTTATGTATTTGCAGTGGCCAGGTTGAGCTCTAGCTGGGCTTTTGCCTTTCTGATGTTGTCTCTGGATGACTTCACTAGATCTCTGTACTCTTCATGAGTTGGGTCAAACCCTCCTATTTTTCCTGAGCCTTTCCAAGAGCTCCCTGTTCAGCCTGGCTGGTCATCTTTCCTGACAGTTTATTTTATGACACACGGGGCAGCATGCCCCTGTGTCTCTAAGACATCCTTCTTGAAGAACATCCAGCTTTCCTGGACCCCTTTGCTCTTCAGGACAGTCTCCCAAGGGACACTCGTAACCAGTGTCCTGAACAGTTCAAAGTGTGCCCACCAGAAGTCCCTGATAGTGGTTTTACTGACCCCACTCCTTACTTCACCAAGAGTTGAGAATTCTGTCATTTCATGACCACTAAGCCCAAGATGGCCTCTGACCACCACATCACCCGCCAGTCCTGCCCTGTTTCTAAACAGTAGGTCTAGTGTGGCACCTCCCCTGGTAGGCTCATTTACCAGCTGTGTCCAGAAGTTCTCTTCTGCACACTCCAGGACCTTCTTAGATTTTCTTCTCTGCAGGCATCTGGTAAATTAAAGTCCCCCATGAGAACAAGGGATGGCGATTTGAAGACTTCTGCTAATCACCTGTAGAATGCCTCATCAGCCTTCTCATACTGGTGTCTCGGTCCAGAGAGGGAAAGAGAGAGACTCAGTTCTTTGGAATATTCCTGTGTTACAAAATTAGAGGGACAAACAAAGCCAAATTATCAACAGTGAGGCTATTTATTAACGGAATAAAGTGGATGGATCAGAAGAAGAGAAAGAAGAGGGAGAGCGAAGAGGAAGGGAATTATGTTACCACCCCCCCAGATGGTTTGGGTCTGTGGAGGAAGGTTGCTGCCTTGTTGGCTGTGCTGTCCTCCACCGCGGGAGGAGAGGGAGAGATCCCGAAGTCCAAGTTCTTCCCTGAGCAGCCTCTTCAGCTCCCTGAGTTGCAGCAGGCAGAACTTAGGGCACAAGAGAGAGGTTTCCTTCTGGTCTCCTTCTTCCAGACTACATGGTGATGTCTCTGTCCTTTTCTCTCCTGGTATTTTCTTCAGAGCGGCATTGCCCAGGTCTTTTCCTTTTTCTGAGCCAGTAGTTCCTCACTTTAGGCTAAATGCCTCCTGTTGCTGCCACACAAGATACACCTCTGGTGCCCCGAGTGTCCAGCCCAGTGGGTGGACACAGGAATTAGCTTATTTCATACCCATAATGTCCTGCTCCCTGTAAATCTATCAGCAGGGTCTCACACTTCTTCTTTCTTCCCTCGCTGCTCCCATAGGAGATGCTCCCTATCTGGTAATGGAAGGGGAGTTATCTCAAGGCCTCTTAGGCCTGGCTAGGTCTAATGTCAGGAAGAGAAGGGGAAAGGGCAATCTCAGATCTGGCCATCTGAGATTAGCCTGACAGTGGAGGGGTGGGGGGGGAGGAAGAGCCCTGGGAGTTTTGGGTATACCCTCAGGTAGAGAGAAGGGGAGTGCTGGGAGGCTTCTGGGTATGCTGTAAGGGACTCTGTATGCTTTGGGTTTCTTTTGTCACTGGGCTTGTAGCTCTCTGTAAAACACTTTACTGCTTTTCCATTTAAATTTTCCATCACTTCTGCAATCCATTTATGTGAGTCTCATTTTTCTGCCCTGGTGGGAGACAAGAGAGGATCTGCCTGGCCTCAACCATGGACAGTCTTTTATGCATTTTTTTTTTCAGGTGTGTGTCCAGGTGGTGGAAACATTGTCCTTTTCACCATCCTTCCTTTCCAGGGTAGCTGATGGGTAGAGATGATCTTGTCCATGCACATTCCAGAGAGTTGTTATCCAGTGGCTCTGCCCAATACACAACAGCTATTGTCTGGGCAAGGAGCAAAGGTGATTTTATCTTTGTTGATTCACATCAAGAGAGACAAGATTTAGTCTCTTACAACTGGTTGGGTGGTCTGTAACCAACTGCCAACAGGATATCTGCCTTGTTAGCCTTTCCCTTAACCCTTGCCCATAAGCACTCGACCTTACCATTACAGTTGTCAAGTTCTACACAATCAAAATACTCCCTAACACCTAGTGCCACTCTACCACCTCTCCTTCACTGTGTATCCATTCTGAAGAGCTTATAGCCATTCATTGCAGTACTCCACGCATGACAGTCATCCCACCATGTTTCTCTGATGGCAGCTATGGCATAGCTGTCCTGCTGCACAATGGCTTCTAGTTCCTCCTGTTTGTTGCCCATGCTGTGTGCATTGGTATAGATGTGCTACAGCCGGGCTATCGATTTCACCCCTGACATGGGCACTCCACCCCTAGGCTCATCTCTGGTGAGCTTGGTTTTATCCACTCTGGCCTTTGAACCTAGTTTAAAGCCCTGTCAATGAGCCTCACCAGCTCACGCACAAGAATCCTTCTTCCCTTTCAAGACAGCTGGACTCTGTCTGTCCCCAGCAGGCTGGGTGCCATATAAATGGTCTCATGATCAGAGAAACTGAAGTTCCTCTGGTGGCACCATACCCTGAGCCACATGGTTATCAGCTGTGTTTTCCTGTTCTGTTCAGTGCAGTTTTCCCTGACACTGAATGTATTGAAGAAAACACAACCTGTGCTCCTAATCCTTCAACCAATTGCCCCAGTGCCTTGAAGTACTTTTTAATTTATTTTCCACTGTACTCAACCTTATTGCTTCCAACCTGTATGACCAGTACTGGGTAATTATCAGAGGGCTGTGCCAGATTAGTAAGTTTCCTAGTAACATCTCTGACCTGGGCCCCGAGGAGGCAGCAGACTTCCTTGTGGGATGGATCTGGTTAGCATATGGGGCCCTCTGTTTCCCTCAGAAAGGAATCACCTACTCTTGTTTTTGTCTTAGCACAAGTAGTTCTAATGTGTGGGGCTGGCTGAGTCCAGAACAAGTAGCAGGCTCATGGGAAACAAACCCTTGTTTCTGATATATGAGGCTGAAGCCTTTTGAAACGCTAGGTTGAAGAATGCAAGCTCAGAATAATAGAACAGGCCTAAGGCCTGATTTGTAAAATGGCAACATAATTAATCGGTAACCTGAGACCTTAATGTTTTGAGTTGAGAGTATCTAACTGATCATGTGATAATCCTGTTCTTGTGCCCTCTTTGCTTCTCTCAGGTTTTGTTGAAGAAATAAATGTGCAGCCATCAACTTTACCCGTTTCCTTCTGTAATGCATCTCCTACTCACTACTAGATCATGTTGTGGCCATAAAGCACATTTGGCCATTAGGCACTCGACTACTGCATTTAAAAGAAAAAGCTGAGTTACAGTTATTTTTGTTGTATTGCTGAGATATTTAAGGTGTAAGAGGTGATTATGTGCTGACATATTCCAGGTGAATATAAAGGCATTATGTCATGTCTACTTGTTAAAATAACCATTTTGCTATTCTGCATTAGAAAAGAGAAACAAATTAGAAAGGTTAGACCTATGAACTGCAGGAATTTTGCACAATTCTGTTAGACAAAAGTTGTCTTAAATTTACTGTAGATGACTGTGGTTAGACGATCTTAGAGATCTGCAGAAATTGTGGTTTTGATAGTAACATTTGTTTTCTGTGACATGACCACAAAAAAGATTTATTACTTTTTTTTTGTTGTTTTTTTCTTCAAGTCTCCCCTTAATCTTTATTTTGTCTAGCTCCTCTGACAGTTTCTCTATTCAATGGCAGCTGTGCCAGAGTAGATTTAGTAGTGCTGTTGAGAATGACTGTGTTCTGTAGATGAGTCAGGTTTCAAGGGCAAGAAAAGTGACTTGAAATACTCCTTGCAAACAACTTCAGAAATATGCTACTTAACAATAGATGAGGGTGGGAAGAAAGAGTGTTTGTTACTTAGCATTTAGTATTTGTTTGTTGATTTTTAGAGTGTTTGGTGAGAGGGTTTAGTTTGTTCTCACTTTCTTTCTGCCCACAGCTCTCATGCAGCTAGAGGAAATTACTAATGTGCATTGGGAAAAGCTATTAGCAGTTTGATTGTTGTTTCTTTAATTACAGTTCATATTATTTAAATAATTTTTCTGTATTTTCATGTTCTCTTTCTTCTTTTTTCAGATTCTACCAAGAAAATTAAGGATGTCTTGGAAGAATTCCATGGCAGTGGTGTGTTAGCAAAATATAATCCTGAAGGGGTAATTCTTCTTATTTCTTCAGTGGTTTGGAGAAATATTTAGAAACACTGTAGCAAATCTGAGCATTTGAAATATATGATTATTTATAAATCAGCTGTTTGGGGTATTTGAAACTGTTTGGAAAAGAGAAGTATGACTGTTTTGAAGAACTTAAAGTTTTTAAAGATTACATTAGACAGACCTACTTACCAATTTACCTAAAACTACGTTTTCTTCTCTAGGGTTTAAACAAACAGGCAGACTCCCCCACACCTTCCCGTCCTATGTTAATGTGCTTCCCACTTCTTTTAAAATATTTGAAATATTAAACTTAATTTTAGGAGTTATAAAAATAAAATCTGTTCAGTTAGGATTTCTTTTAAAATTATTTGGTAGTGGGATCCCCATTATTAAAGGAGGTGTGTTTTTTCTGGTGAAACAAAGAATTCAGATAAGGGTTTTTTTAAGTGTGTGTGTGTACATTGTCATTACAGATTCACTAGTAGACAAAACAGTCTTGTTTGACAGAAAAAACAAGATTATTTTTTTTCTTTCATTACCTTCATTTGCAATTTGTATCAGATTAGTGCATCCTAATAGTGTAGTTCAAAATGTAGCTAAATGAAAACCTATTTCAGTGATGTTTCTAACTGTGCTTGCATTGTGTGGAATTTAGGATAGAAAAATGTGCTGACAATTATGAAAATTGCTTGATTTTACATTTCATGATGTAAAGCAAAGAATTATTGTCAAGTGAGGTGGTTATAACTCATTAAGTATCGAAAAACTATTTGGCACTTTGAACTTTGCAAAGTATAATGTTGGTCATTTTGGTGTCAGAGGAAAATACTCTATAGTTCAGTGACTAGTATAAATTGAACTTGTAAGCTGCAATCTTAAATCTCCGTTGTTTTAGTTAAATAGAATCATAAAAAGGATAGGGTTGCTGTGATCACAGGCTGAAGGACCTCTCTTAATTGATTTTTGCTAAAATGTAGACACATTTTTGTTTGATATTTGTTTGTTTTAGAAAAGTGTGAGCTGTTTTACAAACTCAATGCTTGCTCTTTTTTTGTTTGTTTTCTTTTTCTTTTGTTTTTAACTTCTGCTGTTTTTTTGGTACTCAGTGTGTGTGATAAAATAGTATTAATTTATTAATCATGTTTTTTCTTTGAATTCTTCACTCATTTTCAGTTGTCTTAGGACATTTTCAGTTTTGTGAGGTATAACCTTTTAACATACAAAATAATCATAGGCACTTGGGACAACTGCTCTGACAGCTCTGCCAGGTGAATTGGCAGAATTTGTTCAAAGCTGGAATTAATAGCACAGTTTATCCTGAACTGACTCTGTGACTGTCTGGCATTTCCCAGAGTTCCTCATTTCATAGTGATTTGTTTGCAGAAGCCTACCAGTGTACTGAAACATGCAGGGATTACAGAGCAGCAGAGCGTGCAAGCCAGTGAGCAAGATGTGCAGATGGAAGGGGAGAAAGGAATGTCAGATACCCTGTGGTGGCTTCAGTGTCTTCAGCAGGGATCAAGTTTTTCACTGCTGCAGGGTCAATATTGGACCCAGGCTAACCCTCAAATTTTTTTCTTTGCTGCTTAGTGCTTACACTTCAGTAAGCATGATTTAAGGAAAGTATAGCTAGCAGTGAAATGGATCTATTTATTAGCTAAAGTTTTGTGCCATAAGCTGCTAAACTTGAAGCAAAATGGCTGCAAAATTTCCTCTGCAGTTGAGTGAATATTCCAAGTCAAGACAAAGCTGCCTTTGTACAGGTTTATCTATGTTTTTGGCACTCGTTCAATCTGTTCTGTGAATAAACTCTTTACAGAATTATTTGCGAGTTGATTGTGTCTGGTTGAATGAGGACTACATGAGCTGGATGTACTATTGAAGTAATTAAGTATTTTCTATAAATGAGGTGACAAAAAGTGACTGATCCATATGAAATGAGTCATAATGCAGCTTTTTAATTCCACGTATTATAGACAGCATTTCCATTTTGAAGTTGTGTTTTACAGAGGAAGCATCATCTTTCCATTTTATTCTATGGATCATTATCTCCTAAGCACTTCATATTTTTCAAGTGTTGTCAATACTCTACAAAAGGTGGTGCAAGTATTTTTACCCAAAAATGTAGAGTATAGAACTATGACAGATTTAGCAGCGTGATATATTTATATACTTAAGAAAAAGCCTTAAGAACTGTTTTGAGTTTTCCTGTTAAGGAATTTATTCCACTCCATTGCTTCAATATTGCAGTTTTCTATCACAAGCTGATTTAATAGGACACGAGTAGTAAAATAAAGCCATTGGTATTCGAAGCTTGTTGCCTGAAGTCATCTCATTCTTTGTTCCCATTATCTTGGATCTTGTCGAGTGAATGATTTTTGGGCTTAGTAGAAATGATGTATCTTGATTATCAGAAGGGCATCCAGTATAGGGAGTTTATTTATGGAGCTTTTACTCTTTGCTTTCAATGTAAGGGAGGTGACTGAAAGTTCTACAAATGGTGCTGAACCTCTATCCTTCCACCCTCTTCTTTAAGTCAATGTCAAATATATAATGAAGATTAGATTTTATACCTGATGTAAGTAACACAGGTGAGTTCATATCATCCTCTTGGAAGGCTGAGCTTTATAAATATTCTTTCCATTGTTTGAGATTTAGTTGAGGGGAACACTGAATTTAGGAAAGCAGATGGAGCTAAAGACTGTATCGAAGTGAACAGTAACTGCACATCATTATGTGCTTGCAGTTCTTATGTCATCAACATTTTTGAGTGATCTGTTGGAGTGCAGCCTAATTTCTTGCTTACTGCTTGCCTATTTACTATATAGACCTCCTGAAGTTAATCACTTATTGAGGAGTGAGTGTGGAGGGTGCATGAAGGGGTCTCAGCCAGACAAGCAGCTTGGATCTGCACATGGAGCAGAGAAATGCTCTAAGAGTTCCACTGTTTGGATGTGGATAAAAAGAATAAATGTGCATATGTAGAAAGACCAGGAAAACAAATATTTCCAGGAAGTCTATGACAATGAGTGCGTAATACAAGGTACATTCCATGGTATGATCTGCACAGGTAGGTGGAGCCTGAAGTTCAGCAAAAAGGTTGCAGTTGGAGTTATAATCATCTACCTACTCCAAAAGATCTTTGCATTTTTGGAAGTCCTCCTGGTTTCCAGGGGTTTTAGGGTTTTCCTAATGTTGTGGACATATCAAATATATGTCTCTGGGATTTTTTGCTAAACTCTAGTTTACCAAAAATCTGGCACAATTGGTGTAATTCATCCAGAGAATACAACTGTATTTATCATTTTAAGATAGCACTTCCCCTAGGAATTAGTGATAGCAGTTCATGATTAAGGTAGAGAGCTAACATGGCACCTTTATTAAAAGGAGTGAAAATTACTAGCTCTAAAGCAGTGTATAATGATGACTTCTGCAGCAGTGTTTGCTAGTGTTTACAGAATCATAGAATCATTCAGGTTGGAAAGGACCTTTCAGGTAGTTGTAGAGTGCCATGATGTTTCTCCTCAGTCTCCTTTTCTGCAAGTTAAACAACCCCAGTTCCTTCAGTTGCTCCTTATAGATTTGTTCTCTAGACCTTTCACCAGCTTTGTTGCTCTTCTTTGGATCTACTCCAGCACCCAAATGTCTGTCTTTTAGTGAATGTGCCCAAAATGAATAGTGCAGCCTCATCAGTGCTGAGTACAGGGAGACTATCACTTCCCCAGCCCTGCTGGTGGCACTGTTTCTGATATAAAACAAGATACTGTTGGCCTCAGCCACCCCACCTGAGTGTGCTGTTGGCTCATATTCAGATGTCTATTGACCAATACCCGCTAAACCCTTTTCTGCCAAGCAGTTTTTTAGCCACTCTTCCCCAGGTCAGGAGTGTTGCATGGGGTTCTTCTCACCCATATGCAGGACCTGGCACTTGACCTTGTTTAATCTCATACAGTTGGCCTCAGGACACAGATCAAGTCTGTCTGCATCCCTCTGTAGAGCCTTCCTACCCTCCAGCAGATCAATGCTGCCACCCAACATGGTGTTGCCTGCAAACTTACTGAGAGTGCACTCAGTTCTCTCATCCAAATCACTGATAAAGATATTAAACAAGCTGACTCCAGTACTGTGCCCTGAGGAACATCACTTGTGACTGGCTGCCAACTAGGTTTGACTCCATTCACCACAACTCTTTGGGCCTGGCTGTCCAACCAGTTTTATAGCCGATGAAGAGTACACCCCTTCAAGCCAGATTCTCCAGGAGAATGATGTGGGAGACAGTGTTGGAGGCTTTACTAAACTCCAGGTAGACAACATTCACAGCCCTTCCCTCATTCACTAAGTGAGTCACCTTGTCATATAGGAGGAGATCATGTTAGGAAAGCAGCACTTGTCTTTCATAAACCCATGCTGACTTTGCCTTATCACCTGGTGTCCTGTATGTGTTGTGTGAAAACTCAAGATGATCTGCTCCATGACCTTCACTGCCACTGTGAAATCAGACTGACAGGCCTATAGGTCCCCAGATCCTCCTTCCAGCCTTTCCTGTAGATGGGCATCATAATTGCTAATCTCTGGTCAACTGGGACTTCCACTTAGCTGGGACTGGTGATAAATGATAAAAAGTGGCTTGGTGAACACTTCTCCCATCTTCCTGAGAGCCCTTGGGCAGATCCTCTTTGGCTTCATAGGCTTGTATGCATCTTAAAAGTGGTCTAGCAGGTCAGTAACTGTTTCTCCTTGAATTATGGAAACTTCATTCTGCTCTTCATCCCTGTCTTTCAGCCTAGCAGGTTGGCTACCCTCAGAACAGCTGGGTTGGTGTTAATGACTGAGGAAAACAAGGCACTGAATCCCCCAGACCTTTCCTCATCCTTCATTACTGTTTCTCCTAGCATCCATTAAAGGAGGGGGATTTTCCTCAGCCCTGCTTTTGTTGCTTCTGTATGAAGTTTATCATTATACTCACTTCTTACTCACTTCTCATTAAGTTGTTTTGTTATAACTATTCTTGGCAACAGGTATTTTTTTAGTTTTTTTTTTAAGTACATGGTGATGAAAGACTAACTTCTCTTTTTTTTTTTCCCTCCCCTTGGTTATCTATCTGTTATTGCAAGATTAAAAATAAATTGCTTGCACTCTCTAATCGTGACTAGAATGCTCACCTGGAACCATTTTTTTTGACGTATGTGCTAATGCAAGAATTCTAATTCTTATGCCTGAAAGCTGTTCATCTACATCACTGACCTTTAACAAAAATCCTTCTATTATAAAAACACAGCCTGAGTGTCGTGACATTGCACTAATGCATATGTGTTCTTTTCTTTCCTTGCATGCGTTACAGAAACAAGATATACTTAATCAAGTAAGTAATCTTAATTTGATTTTTTTTTTTTATCATTTTGTTATGCATAGGAGCAGCCTCTCTTATTTTGCAGGTTTCCATTTAAATGTCACTTACTAATAAATACTGCATGTGGCTATTCTGTCAGAAAATATGCAGATGTTTAACAGCTGAGAGCGAAGTGCACTCTCTGGTGTCAGTCTTCTTTGCTAGGTGAATTTCATTTTTGTCATTCACAATTTTATTAACATCAGTAGAGAGGAATGTGGAAAATAAGTTAAAACCAAATCACTAACTTGTTCCATACTTGTTTCATGCAATACTTTTCGTTTACTGTTGATATAATGGTTTGTATTATTCTGAAGTGGCAACGACAGGTCTCAGCAGATGTATTAAATAGTGTGTCTGTAACCATATAATGCCATTGATATGTATCAGGCTTAAAACTGCAGACTTTAAAATTTGAATAATTTTGAATATAGTGTGCTTTGAATATAGTGTGCTTTGAATATAGTGTGATTGTGACTTCAGAGCAATTGCAAGAGAAACGGCTGACGAGCGGATCATCAACCCAAGACTCTACTCTTGAGAGGCTCCAGTAACCTCAAACTGGTATAAAAATGCAATTAAAAAAAAAAAAAAAAAAGGAAATAAGACTAAGCAGCTGAACTAGGGTTTTTATTGACCTAGTTATTCTTCCTTTGTAACACAAAGGTGTTAAAAAGCCCCTGCTCTGTTCTTTCTGGGAAGAAGCAGCTGGAACATGAGAACAATGAAAACGTCAAGAGACCAGAAGGATTAGTTTTGTAGGAGCCCCTCATATTCTGCAGCCAAAGGCCAGTGGAGCTTTTGGAGGTGTGTTGCTGAGAGCAGTACTTCCTGTTCACCAAAGGGCTCTGTTATCTTCAGATGAGACCAGCATTACATTTTAAGTAAACTAACAGAGTGACTACGAAGGGTCCAGAAGGGGAAGGTGTTAGGTTAAAGCGGTATGCCTAGGACTGATCTTGAGACTAATCTATTCAGTATTTTTTGATGATAACCTTGTTGAAAGGAGTGGTGTCCTGGTTTGAACACTAACACAATCAACTCACTGTACCAAATGTGTGGGTTATGCTAAAGAGGAGACAAATCTGAATATTTTACTGGAAAAGCTTGCTGACACGATGGACTATAAGAGATGGAAATGGAATGAACCACACCTATGCAGAGTACATTGTGGTGTGTTCTGGGACTAGTGGTGATATTAGATAACTTGCTGTGTGTTTTAGTTGATCACAAGATGATCGCAAAGCATCACATTGATTTGGTCATTCAGACGAGGAATATGTTACTGGGACATTGTAATGGTATTCCTGTGGCCATGGTGAACCAGGAACTGGTTGTAAGAAAAGGCAGTGTCTGAGGCCCATTGATGTAAGTGTAAAATGAGTTAAAATTTCAGTCACACAGATATATGGATTGAAAGAACATTTTTTTCTGCTTGTTTCTCTCGGCTACATTCTTTGATCTGACAGATGATATTAATTTACTGTAAAGACCTTACCTTGTAATATATAAAGTATTTCTACTACAGATAGGAACATTTAATTTTCTATGAAAAGGTATAGCAGAAAACCACCTCCTGCTTTTGACTTGGAACTAATTTACAGAAGGGCTAGTAGGATATGGAGAATTACCTGCTATGTAGGAGAAGCCTATTCCTCACATGTAAGAAACTGAGGACTAAGAAAAGGTATTTTATCCTTCTAGCCACAAAAGAGAAAAATATAGCAACTTACAAGTAAGAGCAGCAGAAAACTCTTAACCTTTCAGTCTGTGCATTCAGTGCTTTCTGGCTCTCTGGGCAGAATTTCTAGGGAACAGCTTCCTGGATACCTGGACAGCTGGGAAGCCTGCCAGGCAGAGATGCTGGCAGTCTGGCTGTGATCCTGCTTTCAGTGGCAAGTAGTGAGGGCACCAAGGTGTAAAATTTTTCAGATAGTCAATTTCTGCTGAAAAAAAAAGTTCAGTTTTAAACATTACCTACCTTTCGTGGTCCCTCTGTCATGTTTTCCTCAGTCTGTGCTAATATCTCTCCCTCTTTGATGTCTTCCTTCTTTTTTGATGCTTCCCCTCTCTGCCCTAAGGACACATTTTTATCCTTTCTTTCTCTTGTTTTTTACATGCATGTAGAAATAAAGAGTTTTCCTAATTTTAGCCATATTTTGAAAATGTCAGTTCAGCCACATTTATTTCTTAGGTAGGTTTATGCACAGCCTTCACAAGCAGATAAATTATTTGATCCAACTAGAACTTTCTGTCATAACTGACCTTTTTTCAGGGATTCATGAATTATTTTTTTTTAAGTTTTGTTGTTTTTTGTTTTAGCCTGAATCATGCTACCTACTTATTTAGTAATAGATGTAAAATAGATCCTGGGTGGTATTCTGCTACAGGATCCTTCTAAATCTGTATGCCTCAGTACTCTTTTGTCTTTAAATAATCCCACTTCTGTATAGTAAACATGATGTTCAGTAAATGTATGTATTGAATGCATTTATGTGTGTGGTAGTTATGGATATAGAAACTTACACACATATATTCATGTACTAATGAAAACCTACTGGTAGTGAAGTTTTATGTTTTCATACCTGGATATAAAGCCTGGGATGAGACTGCAGCGGCTGGTGAATATGTTCTGTTCTTTTCTTTATGAGTTAACAACATTTTTAATTACATGGGAATATAATGCAAAGCTATTCTTAAAAATCCAGTTACTGCATAAAACTTGAGTCTTCCCATTTACATTTCAGCTAATCATGTAATTGTTACTAATTCACTAGCATTAGTGTGTGTGGTTGTTGTCATAGCTTTATGTGTGAATTAAGGCCCTGTAACAGCCACTCCTCCTTCAACAGCTCATTTTTCAGGTATGGGATCAATATAAATTGTTTAAAAAGAAAGAATCAATTAAGGGTACCTACCCACAAACAAAAATAATCCAGGGCTATTACTGCCAGTAGATTAAAGATGATTATGCACTACATTCTTGGCACCATTTGGAGATCAGACAACATAATTTAAGAAGTAATTAACTGAAAATTACATTTCAACATAATTCGTTTTCCATTACCTCTGATATATTCTCTTTAAGTGAAAAACATATTTCATGAAAGTCAGCTGGAATGAATGATTTCTCTTCCCCCCCCTTACATTCTCTTTTTCAGGATGACAAAACCAGTGGCTTATGTTGAAATATTTTGTACAACTTTAAAAGAAGAAAAAGACTAAAGAGAATGTGGTACTTTAAAAGAATTTATGGGTGGGGATTATTTCTAAACACTAGGTCATGTTTTGTTTCCACTTATGTGGCGACTGTGGTAGGGAGGAATAAAAGCAGTTATTCTACTCCTCCCTGCCCTATCCCATCCACAATGGCAACTCTTTTGTCAAGAGACTATTAAAAATTGCTTTTTGTATCTTGTGAGGAAAAAGAATGTGGAGTGATGCAGCTTCTCTTTCTTCCTTCTACTTGAAGAACTGGTACTTGTGTTTATACTAGCTACGAAAACACAGTTAAGCCTCTTCTGTGACAGGTTGGTGTTAATCACAAAATCGTAGAATGGTCAGGGTTGGATGGGATCTCCAAAGGTCATCTAGTCCAACCCCCCCTGCAGTAAGCAGGGGCATCCTCAACTACATCAAGCTGCCCAGAGCCCTGTCAAACCTCACTTTGAACCATCTCCCTGGGCAACCTGTTCCAGTGTTCCACAACCCTCATGGTATAGAAGCTGTTCCTAACATCCAGTCTAAATCTACTCTTCTCTAGTTTGAAGCCATTGCCCCTCGTGCTATCACTTACAGGCCTTTGTAAACAGTATCTCTTCATTCTACTTGTAGGCACCCTTCAGCTATTGGAAAGTTGCTATTAGGCCTCCCCAGAGCTTTCTCTTCTCCAGGCTGAGCAACCCCAGCTCCCTCAGGCTATTTTCCTAGCAGAGGTGCTCCAACCCACTGATTATTTTTGTGGCCCTCTTCTGGACCTGCTCTATCAGGTCCATGTCCTTCCTGTATTGAGTCAAAAGCTGTCAAATTTTTTCTGACTAAATTACTTATTCTGTTCAACTGTCTTAATATGGTAGGAGTTAAAGTATTACTTAGCATAATAAAAGCAGTTTTTTTCTTAGTGATACACTGCAGGATGCTAATTTTGCTGCACTTTAACAGATCCTATTTTTCACTGAGAAAACACAGTTTGTGTATTCTCAGTATCACGACATACTGAGTTACGATGTCTATATCCTGTAGACTTCTATGTATGTTGGCACAGAACATATGCATGAATGCATATATCTTCATAGCATTCATACATGGATCCTTCTTGATCTTACATTTATGTGTACCATCAGTAGAGGAGCAAACTGTAAAACTGCAGTAGGGGAAGGCAGTAAGTCAAATAGTGTAGTATTTCCTTTTTTCCTACTAGTTCCTCACTTCTCTGCCCCATGTGACAGTTCTGCTCTGTAAAATAGAGGAGCAAGGGGTGAGTTCCATGACTTAACCTATAATCACATTCATAGTTAGGGACACTGTGGCCTGAAGTGCATAATTAAGGAATATTAACTTTTGCTTACCACAGGGGGGTAAAAATGTTTAATTAGTGTGGGAGATCCAGTAGCTGTATTAATGCTTCATATCTTGTAAGAAGTAAGAGCCCAGTGAAATTTGCAGAAAGTCTGTCAAACTGTTGGCTTGTTGTTTCATTTGTATTCTTGTTTATGATTCTTTGGATCTCATGTGCATGATTCCTCAGCTCCCACCAATGCAGATTTTTGCTACAACACAGGTAAATTGTAGTAAATTTGTGGTGTCATCAGTTTTAAGAAAATAGAAAGCAACCTTCTTGTATACAACTTGAGATCAACCCTATTCAGTGTGTGGAAGATGAGCAGAGCGTAGCACGTTTACTGCGGTTTGAGGAAGGACAGGCTTCTGTTCTCTGCAAAGGCACTAGAATTCATAGAGGTGATCCTATGCCATTAGTTATCCATGATAGATCTCTTTTGGCAGACTTTACAACCTGCTAACCTGGTTATACAGATGGAGTTCAGCATCTTTATTTCTGACATACAAGGTGTTAGAAGCCATTCTGCTGTCTGGACAGGATCAGATACTTCAAGGAACCTCTGTAGCCATAATCATAGGATGATAGACCTCATCAGAACTTGTGTTTTCACTTGAGTATTGGTCTATATATGTGTGATACAAAAGTAGAAGACACCTGAAACTCTCTTGTTATTTTGCTAAGAATAGTCGTAGCTGCTATTCAGATGCCAGTCCTTCAGTTCCTGTTTTTCCTGAGGTTTAGAGACTCATCCTGTCTGAACTAGCACTGAATCAGTGTAATGTAGTTTCAGTGAGTGCCTGAGAAGAAACAGAACTCTTATAATAGTAATTAGAGATATTTTTAAAGCATATTAAGCATAGACTCACCTCTGTTTCTTTTTCCTTGGAGTCCCACTTATTCTGGGAATCTGGGATTCAATAGGTAGTGGAGCGGGAAGTAAGAGCTCTGGTCTATGCCATTAGTGTAAAGTGGAAGGAGAATTAAGACATATGCATTCTTTAGTGGTTGTAGTAAGGTAAAAAGCTTCTCAACATGTATCTATGAGTTACATGAGGTAACTGCAAAGAAATATGCATGTGGTCATGGTAGCACTGTGTAAAACAGTGATCAGTTTCATGTTAGTTTTGTAGTTTTCTGGGAAGTAACAGAAGAATAACCTAGATTAACTGTGAATCAAGTGAGGTTTTTCATACCTATAAAAAGTCTCAAAATAATTTTTAATGCTTTTGCTTTTTTCACAGTTGAGAATTCTTTGGTCAATGTGATCAGTGTCATCCTGGAAACTCTTTAAAAATTTATTTTATCCTGAAAACTGTCATTTTCTTGTCAGTTGCCAGGACTTGAATCTGTTGGCGATTTTCAACTCTCTGCAGTCAAGATTCCTCAATATTGTCTTTTTCTAGTTCAGTGACAATCATTTGTTTGTGTGGGTCTTTCTATGTGTGCTTACTGTTTCCTGTGCTGTGTTGAAAAACATACACTAGTGATCAGATTACTGAGGTGGAGGAGAATAAAAGCACAGGCTAAGATATTTGTTTTCAGAATTGGCTTTTAAAATGTATTATGTTAAAAGAAATAGAAAGGCATCTCAGAATACTTCGTCAAAGCCTTTAGGGAGTTTCTCAGGAGCTTTTACTCTCTGGAGAAGAGGGAAATATGTTCTATGGGGGACTTGCTCTCAGTTAATGCACTGAGAGCAGATTATTCCTTAGAACTCAAAAAAAAACCCCTCTTCTTGTTTGCTCCATCACCATTTTCCTTCATAGTGTCTGGCAGCTGATGCAAGCAGGTTGCCTTTAGATCTGCTTGAAATCTCTCAAAGTCCAAATAAGCCTGCTCCAGCCTTCCTTCCCACCCCATACATATCTACCCATATTGTTCTAATTAGACTGTAATTAGCTGCTTAGTTTTACAATTACGAAATTGAGGTTTCTTGGTCTGCAGATAGTTGTGAAGCATCACTCTGTGGCAGTTTAGGCTGGGTCCCTCCTGTTCCTGCCACATAAGTTACAATAAGGTGGACACAAGAAATAGTGTATTTCATACCCATAAATCCTGTGCCCTGTAAATCTGCAAAGTACTTCTCTTCCTCTTTCTTCCCTCGCTGCTCCTGTGGGAGATGCTCCTTATCGGGTAACAGTGGGGAGTTGTCTCAAGGCCTCTTAGACCTGGTGGGCCCTAACGCCAGGAGGAAAAGGAGAAGGGTTTGGGGGGGTAATCTCAGACCTTGGCCAGCTTGAGACTAGCCTAGCAGTGTGTGTGGGGGGCGAAAGAGCCCTGGGGGTTTTGGGTATACCCTCAGGTGGGGAGAAGGGAAGTGCTGGGAGGCTTTTTGGGTGTCCTATAGGGAATTTTGTATGGTTTGGGATTCTTTTGTCACTATGCTTTGTAGCTTCTGCAAAACACTAACTGCTTTCCATTTAAACTTTCCATCACTTCTGCAATCCATTTGTGTGAGTGTCACTCTTTTGCTCCTTTCAGGGGCAAGAGAGGATCTGCCTGGCCCCAAACCAGGACACATGCCTTATCGCAGTATAGTAATGAAGGGGCACAACTAGTGAAGGCATAAAAAATGGCTTAGAGTGCCTTTCTCTGGCCAGCTGTTGTTTCAGAGTTGGACATGATTACTTGCAGTGGGGCAAATCCAGAAACTTCTTTCTGTGGTTAGTCAATAATTTAGATCCCATTAGAAACTTTGGTCTGTTTATTCTTTTTTCAGCTGGTTTTGGTTTTGGGTTTTTTTTTGGGATCTTACAGAAAAACAGTGCTTATGGATTAAGTTCTTCCTGGCAGTTGAATGTTGTGATCAGTTTTGGAATTTTATGGATGGCTAATAAAAAGTTAAGGATTTTCCCTGACAATTTATCACATCTGCATATTTTAAATTTTCCTCTGTGTTGAGTCATAGTGAGTCCAGTTTCATGCTTGCTTTCAGAAAATATGAAAAATTGTTTAATACTTGACGCATTTTAATTGCTAACAAGAGCCTAAAATTATGCAGTTTCGCTTATTAGAAATAATAAGGAGAACTGCTTCTAAAAATGGTAGTAAAATTAATTTTCTATGGATGCTACAGTTTGAATTAGCTGAAACTCAGTGGTGTTTTTTGAGTGGTACTTAGGGTTTATATCAAAATGTTTCATTACCAAATGAAGTTTTATTATGCTATAATATAGAACATTAGAAAATCTTATTTTGTAAAGTTTATTTTTGTAAGACATAGGAAAAAGAGCCCCAGTAAACTTGATGAATCAGTTGTTTAACATGTAGATAAAGGAATCTGGTTGTATATGATTGATATAAATCAACCTACCTTTCTGTGACCTACAGGCAGTGTTTGGTACCCTTCTTATTTAAATCAAAGCTAAAACTGCACAGATTTTTATTCTGCCTCTCCTCCCCGTCCCACCTTCTCCTCAGAAGATTTAAGCCAAGTGATTTAAAATTTCTTTCATGTCCCTCTGAAGAACCATTGGCTGCTTGAACTGGTTTCCTTATATATCTCATTGATATGTTATAAAATTTCCTGAGATCCCCAAACTTGTGATCATAATGACCTGATAGTCTCTGGTGAAACAGAATGAATTAATTCATGTGCCACGTTAATTGTAGTCGGTTTGGTACATCCTCTCATGCTCTTATCCCCTCACTTGGGAAACGTCATGCAAAATGCCTTCTGAAATGCTAAATCTTCCTTTCTCAGGTTCATTTGAATTCAACTGGAGCTTCTGGAAGCCAAGCAACTGTTGAAAATTAGGCAATTAGCCTGCATGCTTAAGAGGACAATATCCAGCATTATGGCTTATTCTGATATTACTGATCTAAACTGTTTATTGCTTGCAGATTCATTAACAGAGATTTTCAAACTATACCAACATTTATTGGACTTCTAATCAGAAAAAATTTGCTATGACAGTGAGATTTAAAAGGAAGATACTGTGGTTTACATAGCAGAGTGAGCATGGTCTGTGTTAGTGTGGAAAATTAGTATCCTCTGTTTTCCCTTTTTTGTCATTTTGGTTACCTAAACGTTATGTGGTTCCTTTGAAAAGTACCTGGGTTTTGGGCAGAAGTACTAGTAGTTAGAGGGAAGGTAGGAAGTTACTGAAGCATTTTCATATTTTAGAAGGGTAAACTTCCATGGTGAAGAAATTGACATACTGTGCAATTACAGAATAGAAAAAATGTTCATTATATTGTCTGGTTTTCTGTCTTTTGTCAAAGTTATTTTTAAATTAAGCAGAGTAAATGTTTTGCATCTTTAAGTGTTCTGTTCTAAATGAACCATACTCAAGACTAAAACCTCTATTCGGCTATGATAATACTCTTTAACACCTCTAAGTCTTCACAGGTTTTCTTTTAAGAAAGTATTCCATTTTTCTGTAGTTACATAATGGCTTATGCATATTACAATGAGAGAGAGAGATGACAAAGCACTGCAAGTAATTTTAAGTAAGTCTTTTTTTGTAAGCTCACCAATTTTTCCTTTGGAAAGCTAGATGGATAACCTAAACTACTTCTTGATCTGTTGTAGTCTAACTCAGATCTGTTATGCTGTAAATACACTTACAAAAACAAATTTCCAGAAATTACTGCAGTACTACATACGGCCCAATTCTGCTAGGATGATCTATAGTGAGGATGTTAGTGCAAATTGAAAATGTTTTTCAGCTATTAGAATCGCAGGTTTTGGTTTGTTGGGGTTTTTTGGTGTCATGTTTTGGTTTGTGTTTTTTTCATATAAGCGAGACCCTAATAACAAAGTTCTGCACATAAATCTCCTTTATGCAGGACTGTTGTTGCACATTTTTTTGATACAGTGTGTGGTTTTGCCTCTACGTTTTGGACTATTGTAATAATTTCTAACATGAATTCAAGTCGCTCACCAGCTCCTAACTAACTTTCTGCATCTTTTGAAAGCTTTTGGATGTGCAGCATCTCAGCTATGTCTGTATGAATGTTGCTGCCTCCCTGGTGGAACAGAGGTCACAGCAATTCAACTGAAGAAATATTACTGTAGAACAACCTTATAGAATAACCAACCGCTTTCCTTTTTCCCTTGCTAATCAACATGATCAGTGGCAGTCAGGGTGTCAAACATGATAGAGAGACATGACAGCCAAAGCATGTATCACTTTGATACCTCTTGTCTTTCTTGGCCAGGAAATACAAGCCGCTTTGGAACACTCACATTGGAGTACACTGGGGTAAATGATAATCTGGCCATCTTGAGAAAATACTGAAAAGTTTGAACATCTTTCAGAAAATCTTCAAGAAGAAAGAAGCCCATAACCTCATTTATTGATCCCAGGCATAACCTTGAGCCTATAAATGGGAAAAATACAGCCTTAGGGATTTAGTTTTTGCTGGCAGCTTGGTGGACCAATGTCACTGAGGAAGCATTTTTAAAAATTGTTTTTCTCTTTTCCTTTTTAAATTGATTTTTCCTTCTCCTATGCAATTTACTGGAATAGCCAAAGACACGTTTCATTAATAAACAATCTAACAAGTCAGTTTCACATCTTTAGTCAATTGATTTATTGATGAATATATTTGCTATGCTTGCAGGTAAAAAAAAATACATTTATATGGTGTAAACTAATGACTGAGTTACTTGGATGCTGATACAAATCCTTTTGCTATTGTAGTTTCATAGTTTATAAACAATGAATTAAATGCCAGTGACTTTGTTACTGAGGAAAAACCTAATGTTTGTAGCCTGAGTGAAACAGCCTATGATTTCCCAAAGTAGAAGAGAGTGGCTAAGACTCTGTAAGGAGACAAATATAGTAAGTCTGTGTCCATGATGATTATTTCCATGTTATGCCCAGCTTAAGCCTTGTGGAGGCTATTTTTAAATGTGGTGGGGATGGGTTTTTTTTGGTCCCCCCCCCCCATCTCTGATATTATTCTGTTTAATAGGTAAGAGTTTTATTGGTTTCACTGAACTTCCTTCTTGAATGAGGTGTTCTGGATAAGAAGCTCAGCATAGATGCCATCTTGCCAAGTTTGCATTCCTAATGACTTGCACAACATCAGCTGAATTTTGCAATCTGTGTTGTTGGTCCCTTGTAAGGACAGTGATGCACATTTAAAGCATTACCCTGGGGCAGTTGGTGCTTGGTCTTAATGGGAAACACCTTATTTCATGTGAACATAAAATTTCTACATCTTGTAAATATTTTACATATAAAAAAGGCAGGGAGAGAGAGATCCTTGCTCCAAAGTGTTGAAATGATATTTAAGTAATGGTAAAAATTATTTTTGCTGTGACTCAGATTCCAAAGTTACTGAGACACTTTGAAATTTTAATTTCCATTTTCTTTTTCTGGCATGGTTTCAAGCTGCTTTCTTGCTAGTCTTTTCCCTGTAACGTTGTATTCACTATGCTGAAGCAAAGGAGTTTTCTGTGGAGAAATGGAGGCTTCCTGTATCGCAGGGAAATTCCTCTAAGTTGATTTGACAGCAACACTGTGTTTTATGGATTAATGGTTGATACTCTGTTCTAAAACCACATATCTGACTGAGTAGCATCACTTATGAGTATGCAGTTCCATCACAGTTATTTCTGAGATAAAACTGAAATAGTCTTAACCTTTCTTGGTATGTTTCAGAATACCTTTATCTTTAGTGGTGCTGTATTAGCAAGATAAAATGGGATCATAATGCTTTATGTTCCTGGGACCTCATACAGCTTCCTCAAAGATGGCAGAGGGGAGAGGCAATTGTTTATCTCTCTCGTAACCACTTACAGGACATGAGGAAATTAAGTGAAGCTGCATCAGGGGAGATTCAGAGTGGATATTAGGGAAGGGTCATTAGAACAGAATCCCCAGGAGAGTGGTCAAGACATGAATCCTGCCAGAATTCAAGGAGTGTTTGGGCAAGGCTCTTAGTCATATGTTTTAGTTTTAGGTAGTCCTGTAAGGAGCAAAGGGTTGGAATGGATGATCCTTTGGGTCCCTTCCAACTTGAGATGCTCTATGATTCATTTTAGTACTGAAAATAGACAGTACATTCTTACCGGGATAAATCGTCAGTGAAGTTTCATTAATCAATTCTTACCTTGCTGGCAAAAGCAAAACTTAAACTAAAGGATAAATGTTCTATGATTATTATATTTTTCCATGTAAGTAATGTTACACGTCTTAGCACTCTCATTTGACAATCTGAACCTATTTAAGACAGGATGATTAGTTACTCTTTGACAGGCACCAGCAAAATACTGTTGCCACCTAGGAAAAGATGGGAGGTTCTCAATTCCCTGAATTAGGCATCAATGTCTGTCCAATTATGAGGAAAGCTAAGAGTTGCTGGGTATATCCCAGTCAGCTCTGTAGACACCTTTGGTTGCAGTTGTGTACTGTTGAGCCTCATTCTGATCAAGGAACAAGGAGAGCATGGAACTTAGTTTCAAGATCCTGAATTTTCTCTGGGTTATCTTACACTGTGCTCTGGGCTATTGTAGCAATACTGAGTTTTCAAAGTAATAATTCAGAAACTGGTATTTTCAATGACAGGCTGCAGTTTCTTGTTAACAGAATATTATTTGATGGATTAATATGAAGTTTTTGCAAAATAAAAAATGTAAAACATTTGTTTTCTTCCACTCCTTTTTCTTTCTTTCTTTTTTTTTTCTTTTTTTTTAATTTTTTTTTGTTTTTACTTTTCCATCCTCTAGACAATTGATTTAGAGGGGTTCAGGCTGTTCATGAAGACTTTTCTGGAGGCAGACTTACCAGATGATTTCACTGAGCATCTTTTTACATCATTTAGCAACAAAATCTCTCACTGCAGCCCATTAATAAAAAACAAACCTCAGCACCTTTCTGGAGGTAAGTAGTAAAAGCACAGTAATATAAGAGCTGAAGGTTCCCTACCCCTGTTACTTTCCTCCTGCTAGCTATAAATATATGGAATTCTAAGCTATATGTATTTCTTGGATTTGTTCTGGTATTTGTCAAACTGGAACAACTAACTCAGTCATGAACAAGTAATATTGTGAAAAGAAATGCAAATTAAATTATTTTATCTTTTCAATTCTGAATAATGAAGCAACTGAGACACCAAGTGGACGGTCTTTGTCACATTAATGCTGATCACATTGTGGTGGTTGCATGATCTTGCTGCCTATTCTACTTGCATAAACACTCAAGAAACCTTCACAGCTTTATGCAGGAGACTCCTATTAGTAATCCTACATTCATATCAGCTACTGATATTTTAAATGACCTGTAAGTGTTAGTGTTTTGTGTTTTTTTTTTTTTTCCTAATGTAAAGATTTTCTTGAATGCCATTTTAAATTTTTATGTTGAATTAAGCATTTTTATTTAAAGTGATTTTGAGTTCAGAGGACATAACATGTTCTAATGCTTCCATGTGAAGCAGTGCTAAAATCTGGTACATTTGTTACTGTGCATAGCAGTAGGCTTAGTAGATTATGGTTGTAATCAGTTGTGTGGAATATTGAAAACCTTCTGTTATTAGTTACAGCTCTTAAGGGTTTGGGCAAGTCTTTAAGGCAAGTGATTCATTGTCTTTAAATATTCTTTGCAACAGTATATTTAAGTTAATATCTAAATGTATTCTTTATTGTATGCTGCAAGGTATATTTTTAATGTCAGGCATTTTCAGTATTGTATTGTTTTGAGTTATGAATATAGACTCTGACTTAAAGTCTCAGCAGCACAGTTTCATGTTTACATTAAATACTTCTATTTTTTTATTGATACTTGTGTCATGTTTTCATCATTGAGTAGCATCAGTAATAAACATGCTCTATCTCAACCACCAAAATTTGTAATCTTTTATGCATAGCATGTCTTGCCTGGTAACTGAAGAGCACCTGTCATTTAATGGTGCATATTAATTTATTAAGCTGTATTTTTACATACAATTATTTTTAAAAAACATCTTTTATTATTCTGTGGTTGTACTTAAAGAGTTTTGACACTTCATATATAGAAATGGTGAACAGCTGGTTTTAGGTCATTGCCAGATTCACAGCTAAACTCAGCTTTCTTCAGTTTCACTGTTACTCTCTCTGATAAATTTTATTCCTATGTGTGGTGAAAGAACATTCTTGTTGTTGGTGTTATTATTATGATTAGTTGTTATTAATAACAACAACAATTTTATGTATTAATGCTACTAGTACTACTACTACTAGTATTCTTCATTATCATAGTTGTTATTACTGTTGTATAAACTGTATGCTACGTTTGTTACTATAATGCTCCTATTTTTTTTCTTTCATGCACTTTTATAGTTAGTTTTTATCTTTTCTGTTACTAAGAACTTCAGAACTAAGATGACATGAGACCAGATTAGTCCTCTGTTTATATTTAGTACAATGCCAGAAGCACTGTTTGATAAATTCTTATATCCAAAGTGTCTTGAGAGAGACAATTCAGTTTTCCCTCATGCAAGTTACTTGTGTCTCAAAATGTATTGCAATCTTTATTGCAGTTGAATTGCTTGGGATTGAAACTACTTGATACATCTTTATAATTTGTAGCATTTAAAGAAAAAGAAATTGTGGGTGATATATTTTGATGTGCAAGTGAAAATTATGGGAACATTTCTTTTAGGGCATGTAGTAATTTTTAAATGTTACTAATAGTGAAAATCAACCAACCAAAACAAACAAAAAACCCCTGAGCATACTGGGAAATAAATTTGTCAGTAATGTTTGACACTTCTGGAAAATGGAAAGGTACATGATAGCTAGAGAAGATCACAAGGGAAGTAGCAAGTTCTATAAATATTTCTAGTATGTGTCCACTTTTACTTAGTATCTCTTGATCCACTCATCTCTGTTTTATAAATTGTGTTTTCAGTTAAGGTGACTGAAGAGAGATGGAAGCAGGTGCCAGGTAAGCAGCAGCACTGTAAGTCATCTGTAAGCATATTGTAGCCTCCCCTTTCCCACCCCTGATTAGGAAGTAATACTTCAGCCTGCACCTTGCAGCTGATGACAAACTAAAAGATACCTTAACATTTGCGTGCTTCTCATTTGGATTTCAGAGCTCTGTTTTTGAGATGAGTTAGCTCAAGTTTTATAATACTTTTTATTCTGTGCATAAGATTCACATAACTGGGATGTGTGATTAAAGGTAGTGTCTGAAATGATTAACATATTGTAATGTTTTAATTTTAAGGATGCTTAACTGACATGTAAGTTCATTCAATAGTGCATTGCCCTATTAAATATGTTTATTCAATGAATATCATCTTTCTGCAGCCATGAACATGATTCAGAGATACCATTTTTGCATGCCAATTTGCACTGATATATTGAATTAATTTTTTTAACCCTTACCTGAATAGACCATTGAAAATGTCTTCAGATTGTAATGAAATTTTTCAACTTAAGATTAGGGGAGGAGGGGGAAACCACCAGAATTCTAGTTCCATTTGCTAAAGTAATTAACGTGTGCAAGACAAATGGATGAGAGAAATTTCATTTGCAGGTTGTGTGTGCAGTGGTGGATCTGCTCTGAGTTAGTTGTAGAAAATATTTAAGAATGGTAAATCTTTCTGTGAAGTTTCATCTTGAGTCAGTGAGAAATGTAGCAGACTTGCAATGAAAGTTTTATTACTGCTTTCTCTGTGTTGTCCTGTTCTTCTCTCTTTTTTCCCCTCTATTTGTCCTGCAGATTGCAGTAATATCATCAGGTCTAGTCATATTCATGTTCTCTTTACACAAAAGGTTTGACACTGTTGAAACTTGTATTCCAGTGCTGCAACACTGCAGCTGCTCTTGATCATAATTACTAAAACTTCTTTAAACTATATGGTGGTTTTTCATAGTGTTCTATAGCTGAGGTTTCCATATTTTTAAATCTGTGTTGCTCAGACATACATTTGGCTTTCTTGAGAACACTCACAGTTGGATATAATAAGAGTTCTTGTTGACACTAAAACATCTTCAATTGGTGTAGCTGTTGTTTGTCAGATGAAGCTTCTACAAGCACAAGGAAGTGGTGTGTGCAGCATTGTGTAGGGGTTGTTCTAATATTTCATATACAGGCTTAAATTAACATAGCTTGAGAGAACTGAGGTTGTCTAGCCTGGAGAAGAGAAGACTCCGGGGGGACCTTATACCTTCCTTCCAATGTCTGAACGGAGCCTACAAGAAAGCTGGAGGGGGATATTTCATAAGGGTGTCTAACTGCAAGACTAGGGGGCATGGTTTCAGACCGAGGGAGAGTGAATTTAGACTGGATCTTAGGAAGAAGTTCTTCAGTACAAGCATGGTGAGACTCTGGAATAGGCTGCCCAGAGTGGCTGAGGATGCCCCCTCCCTGGAGGTTTTTAAGGTCAGATTGGATGAGTCTGTGGACAACCAAGTCTAGTTGAGAGGTGTCCCTGCCTATGGCAAGGGAGTTGAAATAGATGATTTCTGAGATCCCTGCCAACCTAAGCCAGGATTCTATGATATAATGTAGGCAAATAAAAATATTAATCAAATTCTTTTTCTAGTCAGAGGACATGAAAGCAACACAAATGAAAGCAAAGGTTATTCCATTCTCATAATCATGGGAAGGGTTGGGGTTTTTTTATGTTTGTTTGTTTGTGTCTTTTTAGGTTGCTTAGATTTCTTTGTTGTAGGCTTTTGGTTTGTTTGGGTTGGTTTGTTAGTTTCTCAGTAGTTTGCTTTACCTGTGTAGTATTTTAAAACTTCACTACATTATCATTCTGCTTTTACTGGATGAACTATGAACATTAATTGTTTAAAACTTGACATTAAATTAAGAACTCCTCTGAGATTCACATAAAACAAAGGTGGATGTATGCAAGAGTTATGTTCTAATTTTCTTCTTGTATATTAAGTAACAGAGGCAATGTGTTATTTTCAGGTCTGAGACTTAACAAAGGTACCTCTACATCCCGACCTCCTACTCCTGCCAACTTACATTTACCAGAAATGATCCAGCTGAAAGATATTGTTTGCTATTTATCATTGCTGGAAAGAGGAAGACCTGAAGACAAGTTAGAATGTATGTTCTTTTCTTTAAGTTAACTTTTTGTGTTTATTTCAATAAGCTGTCAAAAAAGTCTACATTTTCTGAGTTTGACTCAGTTTTGAGTAGCTGTTTTATAAAAATACAGTTCTAGATGACCCATTGTTGCGGGAATGAGCTTTTTTATTCTTGTTAATAGTATCATCCATTCTGCAGTTAAAATAATACTTTCTATACTGTTGTCACTTAATTCGTATCATTTTTGAGAAGAACAAGTTAAATACATCAAGGATGCGTTGAGTGGTGAACAATCTGTAGAAAAAGCAATTCAAGTAGTTGTTGATATGGTCTGTGGCCTCTATAGTATTAGTGAATACAGGAGAGCCAAGAATGATCCAGGTCTGCACCACTGTTTGGAATGGGTGTTTAACAGTGGAAGTTAGAAATTACTTAAATTACTTGATTTGTTAAAACCCAATGTGTCTGTCTGTTTGGAAAATGGGAGTTTGAGCTGAAAATTGGAGGGGGAAAAAAAGCAAAAACTGTGTGCTTGCCCATTATGGAAATTTGAAGCAAGTTTTCCAGATATATGGTTGGATTGACTGATTATCTATTTCTTACTGGGACCAAATATATTTTGATATTCATAGTTGATCTGTCTATAAAAGAACTGTGGGATCAGGAATATAAACAGTCCATATAATAGGAAATGCAAACAGCAGGTTGCTTCTGCCGGAATGAGGAATTCATTGCAAGGTTATATGACTTCATGTTGTTGAAATACCATGATGTTTCATTACCTCTGGTTAGCTTACAATGATAACTTTGTACTCTTAGGATCACCAATACTTTTGCTTCAGCAAAGATTGTAAGGAGCCCTCCTCAGTTTTTTCAATATCAGTTTGTTTGACATATGACTAAAAAATTAAGATGCACACCTGAATATGCATTCAGAACACAAGCACAGGAAAGATAAAATCTTAGGATTTAATTCAACTTACAATAACTGCTTTGTGATAGCAAGTTACATAAGCCTTATCAGAGCTCTGAAAAGCTCTGTGCACAAGTCATAGCATGAAATGGAAGAGCAGTTGCCTCCCCTGGTGTCAGGAGTTGGTACAATGAGGAGAGGGAGAGGATCATTAAAGGAAAATGCTTGTCCTTTCTTTGAAACTTTGCTGTGGTTGATTTGTATTTTGGTTTGTTCTCTTGGTTGGTGTTTTTGTGTTTGGGGTTTTTTTTTTACAAAATAACATTGGTGCTATGTTTCCTAAGTGAATTTCTTTCTCTTTATGTTTTCCTTTAGTTATGTTTCGCTTATACGATACAGATGGGAATGGTTACCTGGATAGTTCGGTAATGTTGTTTCTATATTTTAATGCGTTGGAAACCTATGTCAGAATGGCATACCTGTACAAAACTGCATTAATCCAAGTCAAGTTTTTATTTCTCCTGAATTAACAGTAGGAGTATAAACTGCAGTTGATAAAAAGTAATCCATTTTGGAAGTAACTTAAAGATTTTCTTTTCCATTAAGCTGCTGTTGCTCCAACTGTATAAATTTCCAAGTGCTGGCACTGATATTGTGGTGTCTTATTCTATAGTCTTCTGATTTTCAGTTGTAGTGTAGTGGGAGACATATTAATATAATTCCTAAAGTTCTAATATACTTCTAGGAGATGTGTATAAAAGCACCATGTATAAATATTGCATAAAAAGTGGGAAGTATGAAAGTCACACAGTTGGATATATGTAGAGAGATGTCAGAATGTCTGGGCTGCTATTAAGAAGGGAGTAACAATATTAAAGACACAGTTCTGAGGAGCAGCTTAACCACATGTTTGTAGTCAGTCAGATAGATGTAACTTTTTCTTTTTTATTCCTGTTAGCTACAGAAATAAATATTTTATTGGCAGCTCTCTTATTTCCTTTATTTCTCTTCCCCCCTCCCCCCCCTTGTTATGAACCTTCTTGAGGTAAAACAGCATAGAGTGGATTGGGGAAGAAGAGAAGTGACAATGACTAGGGAAGCTAATTTGTATAGAGGTACAAAGTAAATACTGTATCATAGTTTTAGGCAATACCAAACATGAATTTCAAACTTAATGCATAATAAATACAAATGAGAATTCAGAATGGTTCTAGATAAGCCTTGGAGTATATTTACCAGCCAAATTGTATATATGAACATGGAAGAGCACTAGTGGTACATGATGAAGGGAAATTACAACACTGTAATGGTAAAAAATAAATAATAAAATCTCTGTATTCGTTCACACCTTCATTCATACCATCCACTTTATGGCTTATTTCCATTAGAAAGTTATGAATTGTACAATTGATGTTAAAAAAATAAAGTGCTGAAATTTAAAGGACATTATGTTGTTATATGACGTGATAGACTTCAGATTGTTAAACCAATGATCACCTAGGAAGGAAAAATCTATTTTTACTTTCAACTCAGAAGCTGTCTTTTGGTCGTGGGGCTGTATTTTACCTCCCGGAATGCTTCAAAGTCTATGCCTCATGTTTTGCTGGTGAAGCACATTGACCTTAGAGTTGACAGTTTCCAGTGCAAAGGACATTCCATTAGAAACTGATGACAGACTGTCACTGAATATACCATGTCTGAGTTGTAAGTTGCTGTGAGTAGAATTTGGTTTTATAATATTGCCTTAATTAGTATTCTTTTTAATTTGCCTGTAGGAGCTGGAAAATATTATTGCTCAAATGATGCATGTTGCAGAATACCTTGAATGGGATGTTACTGAACTGAGTCCAGTAAGTATAATTTTTATAACAAGCTTTTAATGCTGTTAGCGATGGCCTTCAATCATTTCCTAATACTTCATTTCAACATATGAGGTGTTTAAGCCCAGGCTGGATGAGGCTCTGGCCAGCCTGATCTAGTGTGGGGTGTCCCTGCCCATGGCAGGGGGGTTGGAACTAGATGACCCTTGTGGTCCCTTCCAACCCTGACTGATACTATGATACTATGATTTTATATGTTATTAAGATAGGAATAGTAATGGTCTATGTTCCACTCTGACGCTATCAGTTGGCACTTTTACAAGTATTTTTCTGATTAAATCTGATCTGTGAATGTTTTTGGTACTGTTTGAAGCTTTTCTTAAGTGCGTGCAATGATTAACATTTATAGTAGAACTAGTTTGTCTCCAAAAATTTCTTTATAGTAGCTACCTCTTATTTTTACTGTATATAGGAAGTGCACAACAGGACAGAAGTTGTTTGGGAAACTTTAGGTGATTATAAAATGTACACAGGAATAGGGCACCTCATTTTCTGAACCGTCAGTACTCGTGTTATTACAAATCCTACACCAATAGTATTTTCCTTGCTTTTTGCATGTGGACAAGGGAATTGGACTTCTGCATAAGTTGTAACAGAAAGTTGCTCTATCACAGTATGGAATTTATGAAATTTTTCATTAAACTGTGTAGATCCTGCATGAAATGATGGAAGAAATTGACTATGATCATGATGGCACTGTTTCCTTAGAGGAGTGGATCCAAGGAGGAATGACAACAATCCCGCTTTTGGTCCTTCTTGGGTTAGAAAATGTAAGTAATTATCATAAAAGTGTCAAGTTTCTGCTTTCATGTCAGCAGTGACCATCAGGATAGTTTCTCTGAGGCTTATGTAAGGAATGTTTTTTCTTTGCCTTTTGTGGGGTTTTGGTTTGTTTTGTGTTTTTTTTTATTGTGGCTGAATGACATACAAAGAGCAGAAGTGTGCCTTTGGAATCACAGGTACAATAGCATATGTGAAGCAATACCAAATGAGCCAGCTCTGAAGCTGGAAGCTGTAGAAAGCATATTGTTAATTCCTAGCTGCAGTAGTATCTGGTAAGAACGTTTTACTCTCCATATGTTTGTTACAGCTGTTTGGAGCAGCGTCTAGGCGTCTTGGCATGGTGCTGTGTTGTGTGGCCTAACCATACTTAGTTGCAGAACTGTCTGCATTGGACGGAATGTCTGGAGATCATCTGGTCTAGACTGCTAATAAAGGCAGGACCACAGATTGAGATATCTAGGGCCCTGTTAAGCCCAGTCCTGAGTAATTTCAGTGAGATGGATTCCACCAGTTCTGTGGCCAACCTCTTCCAGTGTTAATTGTTCTCAAGGGAAAGAACTTTTTTTACCATAGGCACAGATGGAATTTCTTCTACAGCGATTATTACTGAGTGACTCTTGTCCTGTCATGATACATCTCTGTGAAGATAGTTCTGTCTCTCTATCTTAATATTCTAGATTAAGTAGCAGTATCAAAGAGAACATGTACACCAAGGACAGAGTGTTAAGAAAGAAGAGCTTACATTCTGTACATTTACAACTTGACATTAAAGATTAGACAGATGTAATAGGATCAATTTTATGAGTTCAACACAGCTGTTTTAACACTGGCATGCTGCCAGTGCCACCTGCTGTCCTGTATTTGAGCTAATTTTGAGCACATGTGTCTTAGCATATGTTTCAAATGCATTCCTGTTACTTGAGAGACTTCCTTCTTCATTCAGTTTGTTTCTGAAGTTTGTTTTTCAAATATAGAGATGAGATAACAAATAATGTTTACTTTCCCTGTATACTGCTACAGCCTGAACTAATCCTGGACTGTTTTAGTTGCTCTGTGGTTTCACAAAGAATGGTCATACTGAGATTTTCTGTAGGGGAAATATGCAACAAAATAGTGCCTCTAGTCTCTACTTCTTGCAAAATCTTATTAATCTAATCAGCTAAATATCTGAACTGAGGATGATTTTGAGTACATTTGAGTCACTGTAAGTAAAAATCCACTGATTCCCTATGTGTGATTCAGTAGCAAAAATGCTAAATTACTTCTCTGTCATCAAACAACAGACTTTTGCCAGGCTGAATTCCACTATTTCCATAGAATTTCTCCAAACAAGTCAGTATAACAACCAATACAGCAGATAACTGGTAGTCAGTTCAGTACAGGTAGTGTTCTGAGAGTATTTCTCAGTGTCCATACTTCATTCTTTCTAAATTTAAATTAAATTAATACAGATCCTTCTGTAGAGATTGATTTTCATCTGAAAGCAGAAGCTATTAGGAAGAAGCTGTGTTAATGTATGCTATCAGACACTTTATCCATTTGAGTATTTTTACTAGTTATTAGTAAATTTATTTAGTAATTTTTAAATTTAGTAATTTTCTTACTAATTATTAGATAATTTATCTTGCTGTGCTTAGCTTTACAATGGAAATAACAAACCCATGTAAACAGCAATCAAAATTCGGTACCCTGCTATCAGCATAGATCAGCACTGTCATCAAGAGTATTCCCAGTACTTTGTGCTGAAGAGACATAACTGTACAGTTGTGAAATCATATTATAATGGTATGCAAAATATCTTTTTGATCAGTAAGCATAATTTTATTAAATGAATGTTGCAATAAAATAGATGGGAGGGCTTTTAATGTGTTTTTTTTTAACATTTTACTGTACCGTGAATGAAGTCCATTATCTGCAGGAGTGTACAAGTTGAATTACTAGTGATTTGCTAGTGATTTACTAGGAAATGTTGGCATCTTCTGAGAGGGCTCCCATTTTTCATGCTTAAAACTTCTCTTGATTTCTTAAACCACTTGCATAACATGTAGAAAAAAGCAAGATAAATTTCCCATGAAACCAGCAAATGAATACTGCTTCTGTTTGTACACAGTTCTCTACAACTGGGGTTGGTCTCTTCTCCCAGGCAACCAGCACCAGAACAAGAGGATACAGTCTCAAACTGCACCAGGGGAGGTTTAGGCGAGGAGAAAGTTCTTCACAGAAAGAGTTTTTGGCCATTGGAATGTGCTGCCCAGGGAGGTGGTGGAGTCACCATCCCTGGAGGTGTTCAAAAAGGGACTGGACATAGCACTTGAAGCCATGGTTTAGTAGTCATGAGGCCTTGGGTGACAGGTTGGACTTGATGATCTTTGAGGTCATTTCCAACCTTATTAATTCTCTATGTTCAAAGCTAAGTGTATTTTAGGGCATTGGAAAGTTAAATAAGGAAAGTAAAGTCCTTCATGTCTGTCCATTGTTATTTTGTGTAAACTGATGGCATGATTTTGATGTTTTTACAGCATCAAATATATTACCCAAGCACTTCATTCCAGTGCATCATTCCAATTATTTCTTTTTACATGTTGTTCTTAGGTTTTGCAAACCCAGCTTTCTGAAACTGCATTTTGGCTATCTTTTCTCTCCCTTTAGTTAGATGATGGAAAGTAAGTTAAGAGTCTTTAGGACTCAGTAATCAAATAGTAAAGTGCTGATATCTTAAAGTTTTCAACAGGCTAGTTATTACATGAAAACAAAGGGCATTGCCTAGTGGTTTATGCTTCTTGGACAAGTTCAGGAAGTCTTCACATGTTGAAAAGAAGCCCGAACCCCCCCAAACCAACCAGTAATTGTCTTGATGCCTTTTAACTATAGCCAACTTCGCTTTGGCTCTGTACTGAACTTAAGCAGTGCTGAACTCTCAAATCCCAGACATTAATTTCAGAGCTTGTCCAATACAATAGTGACAAAGAACTACCATATCCCACTTGACTTTTTAGGATGTCAAGTAGTGATAGGACTAGGGGGAATGGATCCAAGCTAGAGGAGGGGAGATTTAGGTTAGATATTAGCAAGAAGTTCTTCACCATAAGGGTAGTGAGACACTAGAACAGGTTGTCCAGGGAGGTGGTGGAAGTCCCATCCCTGGATGTTTTTAAAGCCAGGTTGAATGTGTCTCTGGGCAACCTGGTCTAGTGGAGGGTATCCCTGCCCATGGCAAGGAGGTTGGAACTAAGTGATCCTTGGGGTCCCTTCCAACTCTGACAGTTCTGTGATTCTGTAATTTGCTATGCTAAGTATCGGTGAAGGTGTTATTTTATTTTACTTTTTTAGTTGGAGATTTGTCATAGTACCTTCATAATTCAGCTGCATTGTTTGTACTTAATCTTTAGTTTCCTTCAAGAGCCATACAAAAAGGCCAGATATTGTGTACAAGTTCTATATTACTTTTAAAGTTTTTATCGCATACTATACTAGATGCTATATTTACTATAATTGAAAATAAAACCAAAGAAACGCTTTAAGTAGCATGTGGAACTATATTATCCAAAAATGAAAGAATAATCAAGTTAGTGTTTTTAAACCATGAGGTTGAGATAGTCCAATATCTCATAGGATTGTGGTCTTTGCTCTCAGGCTTCCTCAGTAATACCCTCCTGAAAGAGACCAGAATGTTATTTTGCTATTACAAATATTAGCCAGCCCACTTTTGCCAAGTTAAAAGAAGTAATAAGCAAATATGCCTGATCAGTCTCTCTCAGCCTCTCCACTCTGACCTCCTTTCTAGACTGTCAGTAATCTTCTATTGCCCTCTCAAATTTAGTTGGGATTACTAAATTAATTTAAATGTTGCGAGAGCAGTTTAGAGTCACGGAGCTAAAAGGACAAAAAACCATAACTGAGTCTCATTTTGCAGCCTACATACTTGTTTTTTCTTACTGGATTTTATGCTTTCTATTTTCTCCTAAAAGTTTAGAGTTGCTTTGAAGGTAAAACTTAGAAATACAGAGTTTTCCCACTGAATGTTCTAGGGGAGGACTAGGTGCTTTACAAGGTTTATTTTTTTGTCTAAACAAACAATTTCAGTACAAGGTAAGGAACTTAATTGGTTCTTATTCTATAGAGGTGCTGTGATATGGATACTATTTGGAAATTCCTTTTGCAAGAAAGGACCTTGGAATTGTAGATGTGTATAATCCATTTGTACTTGGATTACTTTAGTTTTTCCACTTGGCAGTGGCTGAATATGTTCTGTACTGCACCTATTGGAACATTTAAGACCCATAATTAATAATCTCTGCTTTAGTCATGCCAATTTCATGGAAGTTGTTCCAAGAAATTCCTTCATGGGAAGTGAGAATTTCATGAAGAAAAAAATGGTAGGTAACTGCCCTGGTGAGGCCACATCTTGGAATATTGCATCCAGTGCTGGGATTAAAGGAGTGGAACATGCCCTTTATGAGGAAAGGCTGGGGGAGCTGGGTCTCTTTAGCTTGGAGAAGAGGAGACTGAGGGGTGATCTTATTGGTGTTTATAAACATGTGAAGGACGAGGGTCAGGGGGATGGAGCTAGTGATGTCCAGTGATAGGACAAGGGACAATAGGTGCAAGATGGAGCATAGGAGGTTCCACATAAACATAAGGAAAAACTTATTCACTGTGAGGATGACAAATCACTGGAAGAGGCTGCCTAGAGAGGTTGTGGAGTCTCCTTCACTGAAGACATTCAAAAACTGCCTGGATGCATTCCTGTGTGTCCTACTCTAGATGATCTTGCTCTGGCCAGGGGGTTAGTCTCAATGTTCTTTTGAGGTCCCTTCCAACCCTAACGTTTTATGATTCTGTGATAAAGGAAATAGTTCTTTCGTGCGGTGCAATTTTTAGTAAGTGTATGAGATGGGGTGTCACACTTCAGTCTGCAATTTTCTGAGTCTTTATCAACCTTTCAAGTTTAATGCTGCTTTTTAAGGCAATAGGTTGTTTGTCTCCCAAGCAAACACACATTGGCCCTTCATTACTTCTCCTGGTTGATAACTGGACTTGGGGGATGAGGCCAATTGCATGCTAATGACAACTAACTTAATTCCTCCAAAGTTTCTGACTGTTTTATTTCATTCTGTTTAAGTAGATCAACATTGCCACTGAGGTTTGAGTTATAACATTGACTCTCCTAGCATTATTTAAAATACCCTTTGTAATCTGGGTACAAAAAGTTGCGTGATGCTTCACTCCTAAGAGTTTTTGACAACCATGAACATTGTACTTTACTTTTAGCTAGGAGTTCCTCACTTGTGTATTATTTCACATGTTCTTATAAAGTAATAAATAAGTTGATTTCTAAAGTAATTCCATGCCAGATGTGGTCTCACTTCTGTTCTCATGGATCGTTGCTACTATCTTTCTCAGTGATGGTAAAACAAGTAGGTATAAGTTGCAAGTTCAGAAGTGCTGGTGTCTCTAAAAAAATAAATAAATCCAAGAGTGTTGTGTTCCCTCCTTACTGGCCACTAGATGTCAGAGTTGCACTGGGTCTGGTACCCTGTAGTTGCTGAAAAGCTGCCCTGAAGAGGAGAGGGTAACTGACCGGTATATGCTTCATACAGTCATCCATAGTATGAAACCAGGCCGTCTTTTAAGTCACCAGTTGTAACTTTCAACCCGATTCACCATTTAAACCAAAGGAAACCTCAGTGGGACAGACAGATTTGTGTGGAAGTGTGACTGTGCTATTAAATCAGAAGGAAGTAGTCTTAGAATTTAATTTCTGATCCTCAAGCAGCAAGTATTATGCTATCACACTCAAGTAATTTAAAAGGTTTTAAGCCTTTTTGGTGAAATACGGGATGGAGCACTCGGGCCTGAATCCACATTTTGGAAATACTGCTTCTTACATTGTGTATTACAGTATTGTTAGCTTACTTTTTGCTGAGTATCTGATAGTGAAACCAAACTGAGCATTTGCAAACATTTGCAAGTGTGATGCAGGGTCTGTTGCACCTCTCTCAGACTGAAGTCTAAAATTACTTTTTTTAAAACCTAGACAGTTTTGTAGAGTTGCATTTCTTTCATTCAGTGAGGAATGACAGTGATCCAGCTTCTTATCGTCCCAGGAGATACTTCTCTAAGTCCTGTATGAATCTGGCAGGTGAGTTCTCTAAAAGGCTGAAGTGCTGATGCGCCATATGTTGTTTCCATATGTATGGAGGGCAAAACCAAGCCCCTGGTAGAAGAAGCTGTAGCTTACCCCTTTTGTGCCAGCTCCTTACCAGTTGGGAAGCAAGCTCACCCCAAGTGAGAAGTTGTTGTTTTACCAGCATCATTTCATGAAGTTGCCAGCAGAGGGGGGAATGTTAATACTTTTTAATACTTTCATAGCAGGAGCTGCTAAAAAAGTGCACATCTCTTTCCTGACAGTGCTGTCTACTTTTATGCTGTGCCAGCTCCCACTTCTTTGCAGGAAGTTTGCAGATGCCTTTCCTTACTATAGTCCTGCTTTTCGTTTTGCCTGTAGGTTGATAAAAGCCCAGGAGAAGTCAGGAGTAACTCTAACCTGTTCTGAATAGAAGGTATAAAATAAGATGGTATTTCATGCAGGTATACAAATTTGCCATTATTTAAAATGTAATTTCTGCAGATGACAGATGACTACCACTTTAGAGACAGGGAAGCTTCGTAGTGTAACAAAATATGAAGCTTGTTTAAGCAAGTTAAATTCCCCTCCTGTGGTCACTTTTTAAAATGGTTTTTCTCATATGCATATTAATGCTTAGGCAGTTCTGGATGATCAAGATAGTTCCTTGGTGGTTGTATGGATAAGGGCTGGGGAAGTGATTGATTTTTATTAAATTTTTTTTAGTTTCATTTTCCTTTCTCAGGCACACACAAAGTATCTCAGAATTTAGAAGTGGAGCGCCCTCCTGAGTAGCATCTCCCTCGAAGGAGGTTGCTCCCTCTCCAATTTAACCAGAACACACTAAGAACACTGTCCTGCCACACCACACTGAACAAAACAAAATTGTGAATTCTTTGCTGAGAGCCACCAAAGGAATGTAGAATTTAACTACTTTTTGTATTAAAAGGAGGTGCTGCATGGTTAAGTGGATGCTATTCTTACCTTCTCACTGACCGAACAGTAACCAAACAACAGTCATAAAAATGTCTTCAGGTCGTGTAAATATTTATAAAAGAAATGAAACCAAAATAAGATTAGGCAGTGAAAGCAGAGTCACTAACATACTTCTCTTGGTTGCTTTTTACTGACACTTCTTACAGGAAAAAACTCAGCATGCTGCTATTTCAGATACTCTAGACATTGTGAGAGGGAATACTTGCTGGGAAGAAAATTTGTACTTTCATTCTCTTTTTTAAGTCTCAGAACCTTGTGTTTTGTGCCTGAAACTGTAACAACTCTTTAGCTACCTTTATTTGCAAATATCCAAAAAGCTAAAGTAAGTTAATATTAAACCAGATTAGGGATGAGTGACTAAATTCTGTGACTGCGTAAACATTTCCAGTAATTCTGAGTCTGGTTCCTTCATGGTTGACTTCCTTTTTAAAGTCAGGTCCTTTTGGCAATCAACTCCATGCTAGAAGGGTCAGAGAAGCTAAGAGAACCGTTGTTAACAAAATATATGTTACTGTTGTCATTATGCGCTAAAGTCTGCATATGGCATATGGAGGTTTCATTTTCAGTGATGTATAATGCAGTGAGGAAGAGATTTTTACTGTACCTGCCCTGCTTTGAGATCTTCATAATGACTCTTTGGTTTTAAATTCTTTCTCAGGATATGGAAGCAAAATGAGTGAATGTCAATAAATGCACTGATGTGTCAGAATTGTGTATTTTATTCATACTTAAAGACTTGCATTGAGGGGACTTTGTTTTGCATTATGACTTTTTTTTTTGGCAGTGTTTTAAATAGTTATGTGCATGCATAATCTCAGGCAGCACTTTATTGCTTATTTTTGGCAGTTCACAAGAGCAAAAATTTAATTTGCTATTTTCCAAAAGTGCATTGTGTTTATGTAATGGATTTGCATCAGTTGCAGTCTGTAACACAGTTAAGTGTTTTAATTGGCAGAACACCCACATCAAGACTTGTTTGTTTTTCTTATAAGGAAAATGCCAGCTAAGTTAGTCCATATGTTCTGTTCAAATAAGAAGCAACATATTCACATGTAATGGCCATTCTTTAAAAATAAAATGAAAAAGTAACACAAAACTCATGTTGAAGATGGGCAAGTGTATGAATAATGGTGAATTTTTTTGGTTTTCTTTCTTGTTGTTGATTTTCAGGAACAGCAAATATTTTGCTAAGGAAAGCTGGTTAGTTGACATTTTAAGTGCTTGTGGTTTACGACTGTATCTACTGATGACCTGAGTAATGTTAAAATTGAAGTGTACATTGTTTACTGTTCTTTCTCAGAAGGATTTACATGGTCTTTATTGTCTAGTGAATCGTTGTCTATACTGAGAAGAGGTACTATATTGTAGTTTAACAGCACTTTTGAAATTAGTGGAATGTGGTAGTAAGATGGAAAGAAAACTAGAAGTTGCAGAACTCTTTTTAATTAAATACGTCCTCTTCAGCTGCCAGTCATGAAGCAGCTTGACAGGCTTCTAGTGCTCCACAGCTGCAGAATCTATTTCTGCTTCTTCAGGGGAAAATTGGAAAACTTCCATGCTCTTTGACAGCCCAAGAATCACACGTTAGGCATCTGCTCAGCTCTTTCTGCAGAACAGGGACCCTGACATTGCCCAGCTGTCAGAGATGGCATTTGAACTCCTGCTGATAATATTGGGGAAACTCCACTTAGGCTCTGATCCTGATATCTCCATAGAGAAAAAAATATTCCAGCTGACTTCAGTTCCTTTTGTTTCTAGGTAATTTGTAGGAATTAATCAAAGTTGGCTTCTGGCTTTGAACCAAACATTCTCAATTTCTTGGAGTGCTGATTTTCCTTCAGGAATTCTTTTTTTTCCCCAAAATATGAAGAAGTCTTCATCATCTTTTACTTGTTGTTAACAGCTGGCTCTTAGAATACAGCAATACTGATTATTAAAGACACAACTCATGCAGTATATGCTAATAGAGAGAGAAAATTGAATTTTTGTTAAAAGTTATGTCCACCAGCTTATCTTGACTGACCATCCTTATCAGTGAAAACCCTCACATAATTGAAGATCTAGTCAGCAATATTGTATATACATGACGGCAATTAGTTTCCTGTGAGAAATCAGAAACCTGATGAGAACCAGTTTTGATGTGATTTCTGAGAACCAGAGGTTGATGTGGCATTTATTAGCTATGGCACAATTTCTTTTTGGTAATGAAATGACCAAGACTGTAATGTTTCAGTAATACACAGTGAAGAAACCACTGCAGCCCATTTCCAGCTGATAAACATTTACTGCCTTTGTCCCATTGGATGTAAATTTGGTTAAAAAAAAAACAAACCAAAACCAAAAAGAGTTATCACATTGGGTTAATCTAATATTTTTAAAATAATCAAAACCTATGGTGCTTGCAAAATAGAGAAAGTCTGTTGGCCACACTTGCCAAGAAACCTGGAATTTTACTGAATTAATTCAACATCTGTGTCAAGTCCTCAATTAAAAAACCCCCACCTTACAATAACAGTGAAGGCTCTGAATGATTCCATTAAGAAAGAAAAGGAGAATCAACTGAAAACTTGTTTTCATAAACATCAGTGATTTGATACTGTTTGAATTATTGGCATAAGTTACTGAGTCCCTGAGTCTGAGTGCAAATCAGTTGATCAATCATGGAAGATTTGAAGGTAGTGCTACAGCTAACTGGAAAACATGGGTTTAAATCTAATTGACTCTGGATTTGGAGAAAATAACCTTGAATACTTGATTTTAGATAGATTATTGATAGTAGGTTAACATGAATTAAAGCCGATAATAGATATTACTGTGATTGTGGTTAGATAACCCATTTTGCATATGCTGGCACATGTCCCTAATTCCAAGGGTCATTAAGGTATAGTCTTAACAAAAAAAAAGGGAGTTTTACCTTCTAACCTGCAGCACCATTAGTTTTAGGACTAATCTAGAGCAAATTTTAGGTAGTTTTAATACAAGTTGTAATTTATTATCAGCCTAGATTTATTGCTAGCGTTGTGTTACAGTGGTGACAGCTGCCTGGTGTGTATTTGTTTTCTGAGTTGTTTTTGAAACACATGGATGTCCATGAGCTTCAGAAGACTTTTTTTATTATTTTTTTTATGATATCATTGATCTGGTGCAGAGTATTAAACAAAGTAACAGCTTGTCTTTTACGTTCTTGACTCAATCTCCAATTTTTATTGGCTCTTATATTTTTCATTGTTTATTTTATTAAGTGAAATCTGTTTCTTTTATGTCTTGTGCAGAATGTGAAAGATGATGGGCAACATGTATGGAGACTGAAACACTTTAACAAGCCTGCCTACTGTAATCTTTGTTTGAACATGCTAATCGGAGTAGGCAAGCAAGGTCTCTGCTGTTCTTGTGAGTATAAGCATTTCAGTGTCCCTTTGCTTACATGTCTATTCCTGGAAATGTTGCACTGCACTTGCTGCACAACAAAGAACTCGTAGCTTCCCAGTACAAAACCAATGCAAGTACGGTTGTATCTCTCCCTTTGTCTTATAATCTTGATAGCCCAAGGTTCCATTTTTAGGTTTTTTTAGGCTATTTGCCTTTCAAAGCTGTTTATAAGGGAGGCATTTTGTGTTATAATTGCTCTCAGAATTAGTTCCCTTTGGAGTCTCTCTCTTTTTTTCACTTTTTGCTTACCGAATATTATCTATAAGTTTCAACCTTATATTGTTGTTACTCCTCTTTTCTGTTTATTAATAATTATTGTCCATATTTATTAATGGGTATCAACTTAAATGGCATCTGAGTCCCATATTTGATTACTCAAATTTTGCACAGAATTCCTTTGTTAATGGTGAAGGTCAAAACTCCAGTTACCCAGGAATCAGTTTTCTATAGTTCTTCTAAATTTTTATATGTTCACTTAGTTTGTAATCATAAATCTCAGTATTGTCATCCTTTCATATATTAACTGATCAGAGGTGTTAAGATAAAGGATCACAGAAAAACTATGGCATCTAAATTGTCCTTCATTAGTTTAATGGATGCAGGTGTTGCAGTTCAGTTCCCTGAGCTGCATCTGTATGTATGTCCTAACAATCTGTATTTGACCAGTTCGTAACCTCTATCTTGAGAATCCAACTCTTACTGAAGGATGCCTTATCTCTGTTAGAATGTTTCAAGAGATGGATGACCCACATCTTTCTTTTGTGGTGTGTTCCAATGATTAATCATCTTTTTTTAAGACCTATTTTCTGATTTGAATATGTCTGGTAGATGGTTCCAATGATTGGTTCATGTTATGCCCTGCTCTATTAGATTGATGAGATCTTTAGTACCCACTGTATTCTTCTCGTGATGGTATCAAGTCACCTTCCATTGTTCTTTTTGATAAATTAATCAGTTTCTTAGTGTAACTTACTTTCTTCATTTTTGGTATGAAAGATAGCCCATCACTTCTGATCAGGGCCTATCTGCCTGTAGAGTTCTATTGATTTAATTTGAGATTAGTTTGAATAAATGAGAGTTTTGGAATCAACCATTTCTCTCTCCTCTCTTAGCCACAGATCTCTTTAAAATATAATCAAATATAAATCCTTCATGTATGTGTTTTCATATCATATAATTTCATTGGCAATACTGTAGAATGAGAGAGATAGATTTATTAAAAGCCAAACAAATAGAAACAGCGTAATTTCAGACATATAAATGCTGATGACAGTAACTGAAAGATATATCAAAAATATAGAGTTGGCTATTAGATCTTGAAACATTATGTTCGTTAATATTCTTTTAGGTCAGACTCGCGTAAACTTAATCCTTGTGAGGACATAGAGGACCAATATATTTTTTAAAGAGAAAATCCTGTTGAGCAAATGATGTAGATCATCTTCTTTAGTAGTTATCAGAAATGCGTCGAGGAGTTATATAAAGGAAACTGCTTCCAAAAGGCCTTATAAGAACTGGAATTTTCTTCGCTGCAGTGCACCTCTTCAAAAATTATTTTACTTGGCATTTATTTGGTGAGAACAATGGTCCCAGAGTATCTGTAGAACATTCACATGCTCCATTTGAGTTACTTAATGCAGCAAAAGGCATGAATCTACTTACAAAACTATTATACTATTTCCTAGTCTTGCTAAGCTTTTCCTCCAATCTATTTTCAAAGCATTGCTATAGATTTCATTATTTGCATTTTAGATTGTGTGAGAGGAGGGGGAAAAAAAAAAAAGAAAACTGCAGGGGTCCTCACCATCCCTCCATGGTCCAATCAACAATGTTACTCCCTGCAGTTTGTCTGATTAATGGCTGTGCCTCCCACTGGGTTTGTGTAATAGGTGCAAGCAAGGTGTTTAGAAGTACTTTGTGCTTAATTGCTCTCGAGGTCAAAAGCGTGAGACATATGCCATGCAGGGAGAAATTCATTCTCAGTTTTTAAAAGTTGACTCTATTGAGTGCAGGTATAAACTGTATCATTATTTCCTCATCTAGGCACAGTTGTATAGTTGAAGTCAGAGGAGCTTTGCATTGTATCCTGACATTTGTATGTTTTCCAGATGCAGTTAGTGTGATCTTTACAGGCATCATCCACGAATTGGTATACCTAAAACTGGTGTGTGGGGGTTCAGGAAAAATGCTTCTCAGGGGTTGGTATTTGGGAAAGTAAGAGTTAAATTTGGGATGATTACATAGAGTACATGAAAACAACACTATCTGAAAATGGACTAATCAGCCATTTAAGGTTTATAAATCAATGGAAGGAATAACATAAATTCATTGGGTTTTATTTTTGTGCTTGCCAGCTGCTCTCATGCTTATAGTTTGTAAAATACAGACTGCTTTTCTACTAGCAAATGACACCAAACCATTTTGCAGTCATCAATTTGTCTTTAATATTTTTATCATTTGGGAACTATTGCAAAAAAATTTAGTGAGCTCTGATTTAATTAAGCATTTCCTGTTATGCAGTGTAGTGCATTCTTGGATTTCTTACTTGCACAGTATTTCCTGTTCTAATTGGCCTTTTGTATTCCATGGAAAAAGCAGGTTAGTTTGAGTTCTCATCGACTGATTGGATTGATTATATAAAGATGGCATGCTGGTAAAGTTATTTGTTTCATAAGGATGTAATCAGAAAGACTATTGCCTCAACATCTATTAATGTCTTTCTTTTCTCAGTTTGCAAGTATACAGTCCATGAACGCTGTGTCTCAAGAGCTCCTGCATCTTGCATCAAAACATATGTGAAGTCCAAAAAGAATACTGAAGTAAGTTTGGGTTAGCATAAATTTTGCCATGTGCCTGTTAATTTAATAACTCTATGTATATCCACACTTTTCTTTTGCAGGTAATGCACCATTTCTGGGTAGAAGGAAATTGTCCAACAAAATGTGATAAGTGTCACAAAACTATAAAATGTTACCAAGGCTTGACTGGACTTCACTGTGTTTGGTGTCAGATCACAGTGAGTATACTATAGTAATATCTTTAGCACAAGTTAGAGAGACAAAAAATCTGAGGATTGTTTTTTTTCCCAGCCTCATAGTTCCAAAGCTCTAACTCAATTTTGTCATCAGGAATGAACAGTATGTGTTTAAGAAACGGTATATGCAGAATATTCATAGGAGTCCTTCATTGTTGCAGGCAAATATGCTTAAAGGTGTATTCTGCTTCAAGCAATATACAAATGAAAATAATGTGTCACTCTGAAGAGTAATTGACTTTACGGAAAGATTCTAAAAGAGTTTTCAGTTCAGGGGGAAGTCAAGGGCACTGTTACTGAGTCAAAATCCTAACTTGTGTCTACTGACAGGCAAATGAAACTGAGGACATCTGGTAGGATACAGCAGCTTCAAGTATCTGGGAATAACAAAAGAGACATCTTAAAAATATACTAATCTGTGCACCAAGTCTAATACACAACTTCTGTATGCTCCTTATTCAGCAGGAACCTATAACTGGAACTAATGACATTCAAGGAACACTGCACCTATAAGTGAGATCTTCATGCTAGAAGGAGCAATACCTGTATTTCTGTTCCTAGCTGGGGCAGGGTTTAAATCTAGATGGGGAGAGATTCAGCCTTCTTCTAGGGTTTTTGCTTTTTTGCTGATATCATTGTTATTATTTTAAGTTATGGAACAGCAGTTGTTTGTTGAGCATTTTAAATAGTAATATGAGATTCAGGCATTTAGTGAATGTTTTCAACATACAAGTTTGAATGTTTTGTGACATATTTTCTTAGCACGAGTACAAAACACGAAACACTATCAAAGAAAATAGATCCAGGATACTTTAAATGATAAGCTGTTATGACTACTTAAAAACAAATATTGTAGAGGATGATCAAATATGTAGTCCATATTACTGTCAAAATTTGGATAATTTATGTAGGGACTAAAACATCCAATCCAAGATTTCCACATGCATATGATTAAATTTAGGCAGTGACTATCTGTGTTTAGATAGGTAAGATAGAGTGTTCTGATCTGGATACAGAAATGTCTGCATCTGTATAATGTGTCTATCATTCATGAAATACATATTAGGTAAGACTCTCCCTTAAAGTAAAAGGAAGTTGCAAATTCTGTATCTCCATGGGAAAAAAATATTTTCCCAGTATTTCATATGAATGAAAGCCTTTTACTGCTTGAAGAATCACATGAAGTTTTAGAGAACTTCCTTAAGAAACGATTTTCACAGAGGAAATACTGAGAAATCATTTATCACTGAGAATAAAGAGGCTACATGCTTCTGAAAATTTCCTAGGTGCTTGTGTGCCTATTTCAATGCTTAGATACCCATCCAATTATGAATTACAAATGGACATCATTATTGACCACCCAAACTGAAAATATTTGGGTACTGAGGTTTGCAATTTTGCAATCGTATTTCCATTAGTGAGTTAAAGTTTTTTATTTTCTGTCAAAGTATTTTCAAAAATAGCTGATTTATTTTTTTTTTGCATGTCTGGAGATGAAAATTAGACAAACAAAAAGATTATTTTTTCTTTCAACACCGCAAATGATTTGTTTTTCGGTCTCCTATTCATTTTTCTTGCAATGCTGTGTATTGTGTATATTCTGTTGCAGTAACTTGCTTTGCTAATGATAATGATGCTGTTACTGAAAAAAAGTGTTTTAAATTTCTAATGGGTGCATGGTGTTTGATTGGATATTCTGAAGTTATGTAATTACCATCGCATCTTGCGTAGGTTTTCAAGTCCTTGTGCAATAACACAGAGCTTGTTACTGCTTGTTTTTTTCATGTAAGAGGACACTAGTTATTACACAACTAATTCTCATACTCTTTCATTAATTTAAAAAATATGTTCTTCTTTAAGCTTAGTAGGGCCACTTCTAATGTCAAAGAATTCAATCAAATCCTGAAATTTAGAGATGTTTTTCACTGAGAAGGCTTGTTCTGCTGAGTTCTCAGGCAGGCCCATGACACCCTCTTCCATATACTCTCTAGTTTTCTCCCACTGTCTTGTAAATGTTTTTGCCTTATTTTCTCTCCAGAAAATAAATTTTTTCCTACTTCACAGGCCTCTGGTTTTTTTTACATATTTTACATAAGATAGGTATAGGGTAAGGAATTTTGGGGAAATGGATTTTAAATCTGATAAAACATTTCTTTATTTTTTGAGAAGAGATGCATATTCTTTTATGTCATTTATTTTACTTGTGTCACAGTGTTACTTTCATCAAAGCTGCATAGCTTCTGCCATTTCTCTTGTCTGCTATTTGCCAATTCTGTTGTCAAAGATCGGCAGAGACTAATAAGAAGATTAAGCTTTTTTTTTTTCATAGATAAGTTTGCGTGCCACTGAGTAGCAAAGCTGCTAATTACCACCGAATGTGTGAAGATACTTTTATTTCATGTAATATGGCCTGGTGTGCATTAATTATGGTACAAGTAGCCTTACCACTGAGGCAGAGAATTAGCATGACAAATGATTTAGATTACAGGGCTACCAAAATACCCTCACAATAAGGCTTTAATACTCAGAGCAAATCGAACCTCATTAGACTTTTATTTTCTGTTGCTAAGTAACTGCCTGAAAAGGTAACTTTAGAGTGCAAGTGAATATGGACAAGGCTAATATTAGGTTCCATTCAGTTCAAAATTCAGAAATGTTATGTCAACATTAACTGTACCAGATAACTTTATGAAGACCATATTACCAGTGAAGCTTATATACAACAGCAGCAACTGGTACAGTTTTATTGTGGTTTTAGTAGAGTTCATACTGACCAAATTGAATCATCTAGAGGTAAATGAATCAGTCATTGGGAAAATGTGATACACAGATGAAGAACTGAACTACAGATTTTGTAACAGCTGTTGAACCTGTTGAACTAATGCTGTATCCTACCTATACTAGTTAAATCACATGTTAAATAACATTTTTCACTTCACTTCAAAATTTCCACTATTTATTACCCTGATTATTTTTCTTTAATTAAAGTATACATGTTCTCAAAAGAAAAAAAAAAAAGGCATCTCTATGGGGAACTTAATGCATGTTACCTGAGGAACTTAATGCATGTTACCTGAGGAACTTAATGCATGTTACCTGAGGAACTTAACGCAAGCATAGTTTATTGAGACTATGCAGAAGTAGAATCATAGACTCCTTTAGGTTGGAAAAGACCTTTAAGCTCATGAAGTTGAAATTACACCAAATTTCATGATACAAAGTTATATTTAATTGTGTCTATCTCTAACAGTATTGTGACTTACACCAATTAAATGTGAATGCTTTGCATGATCCAGGCATACAACCATGCCTTGTACTGTGCCTGGATATATACGTTGAAATATTCTATTTTAGAGACATTTGAATTGAGTTAAATCCTAAAACATTAACAAGAACTCTTGAATGCTAATGCAAAATATTTCAATAAATATGTCATTATTTGTTGGCATTTTTGGCTGAGGTTCTCTACACATTTTTCATTTCCACCTTTTTAACGCTTTAGACATAAGCCATTGCTCTTTCAGTCAGCAGACTTGAAGATGTTCTTTCCATGTTTCCAGAGTAGGACTCTTGTCATAGCTTTTAGGAAACCTGTATGAATGCTTAGAATAAAGTAAAAAAAGGTGAGTAATTCAGGTTCCTCAGCCATCAGAGAAAGTCTGAACACTGATTAAATCAAGACTGAATTTTCCCTGGTATAGCTTGAAGCTCTCAGACATTCTTACATTGTTATCTTACTTCATATATATTTTCATAGATATTTCAGCATTTCAATCGAATCTGTAATGATTCTATCAGCTTCAGATGGGAAGCAGAGTTACACCAATATTGCCAAAGGCTGCCCTGAATTACTCCAGATAGCCCACTAGTAAGCAGAACAGAAGTTCTGTTTTATGAAGAAGCTGTTTTATGAAGGTTTTGGTCTCCAATAACACTATACTGATGTACTGAGATACAGTGTTCTCATTTTGTGTGCTGCACCATGTGTGCAGTTTCCAAACTGGAAAATGTTTTGATCCACTGTTCTTTGATTCAACCTTAAGAGGCTTTCCAATGCAGTGTGCTTCATCTTCCTGTAGTATGTTAGTAATACTAATTACCTCATTCTAGGATGCCACATTTCTTAGATTGTAGCAGTAAAATGTCTGAATTGAATCTTCATTTTCTGTCTCCTCATAGTTGCATAACAAATGTGCCTCACATCTAAAACCTGAATGTGACTGTGGACTTTTGAAGGACCATATTTTACCACCTACATCAATCTGCCCAGCAGTATTGGTGAGTTGTCTGCATACTTCTTTCACATGTAATCCTCTGCCATAGGTAACTGCCAAAATGGTGCTGGGGCTGACTGCCAGAGTATTTGTTAAATACACAGAACTGTGTGAACCATAAACACAGTGGGTAATTCTGGCTGATGTGTGATAGGCACAAGTGTGCCTTATCTTTTGCATATTGCATTTACCTGCATGTGAGAATGAGCTTTCTGTAGGGCATTTTATAACTGAATCTGACTCAGGTTTTATCACTTACTCAGGCTGTACTTACCAGAAACTGTATAGGCAGAACACTTCTACATTTTACATCTTTTATAGATCCAACTTCCCAGAATAATGAAGTTATTCTTATGGACAGTTTTTGCTTGGGATGCATATTGTATATCTGCAGTGCTGAGGTCTTTGATCTAAGCCGGAGGTTACCTAGAATGATGATACTGGTCTTGCAGTAAGCTATGCATCAACATTATGGTATATTTTATTCTGCAGTCATGCACAGTAAATTTCTCTGTCCACAAAAACAATAACTCAATTCAGTGAAAATAAAAATGCATGCTGTGGGTTGTATAGAAAAGAGCTGACCAGTTTATCATGGAAAAAAAAAAAAAGAGCTTCTGAATTAACTTATGTATTCATATATTAAATTGGATGTTTTATGCTGATGAAAGTCATAGCATCATCATCTTGAATAACAGGACAGATGTGTGGTCCTCTTTAAATATATTTCATAATAAGAGAAATGCTTGAACTTAAGAATCGATTACTTATTGCAGGAGGAAAACCCAGGAAAATATATCTACTAATCTTAAATCTGTTTCTGAACATTAAGAATAGTATTTATACCTATTGTAAATGACTTGTTTTCTGATTAGTCCTTTTGGCTGTTTGTCTGTAAATCTGCTAAGGAATGGACACTCTAGAGTAAACTGGGACTATTCCATTGCTGTCAATGAAGGTAAAGCAATGGAAAGCTGACTTCAATATTGACAAAATATTTTTTAGTATTTTTGAGAAGTCATGAGAGTAGTTTTGTAGTTAGTCTGTAATAGAATTTTGATGTTACTTGGACAAAATCTGAACAATAATTGTAAAATATTATTTTAAGTTTGTTGGATGATTACATTCTGCATTACATTATTTAATTTTCTGGATTTTAGGTCATGCTTAAAAGTTAACATGTAGAAGTTATTATTTTGTTATTGGACTGTTACCATTTTATTGTTATTTATCGTTTGCCATTCTTACAAACTAAATAAAGCCTCAGCATGAAATTTCATCTTCAATTATATTTGCGTAACTGCATTTTCTTTTCAGGGGAGGAAGAGGGACAGAGAAATTAAGATTTTCATTCCACAATTTGAGTTTAGTTAAGTTGCTTAGAGGGGATATATAAAACCACTTTAGGGTCAAATCACCCTTGAATAGCTTTGTTTTATCTGCAAATTTTGAAGGCGAATGTAGATGTAAATATGTTTTCTTCTATCAGAATCATCTTTCAGAATTACATACCAATAATATAATATAAAGTAGGTATTTCAGCAAAATATTTATTGTTCGAAATGGATTTATTTTATGCTGTGATTTAATGGGAACTTTATAATTTTGTAGTGTATTTGCTCATCTAGTAGATTCTTCCAAAACAGGATTAAATTCCTGAATATACTTGCATTACAAATGATACATCGCTGACCTAGCTAATAGAAATTCCTCCCAGAAACAATTGATTCCAGTGTACATATTATTTACATTAGTAATTTTGTAATTAGTTTCTCCCATTTCCAGTTATGGGGATTCCTTCTGAGAAGTATAATGCTTCAGTGTATGTGAAACCAGCACTCTCAATAATGAAAATGAAAACCGTGAATGTAACCATGTCCAAATTGTCTAAAGATATAATCGTAAGTCTGCCTGTGAATTGAAATGTGCTCAAACATATCCAATCTGATAGACCTGACAATGGAAGTCTTTCACCGAGGACAGGCACTTAGCTTCAGTGATCAGCTGAGCAATAATACTCTCGCAATGCAACACATATGTGGAAGGTGAAATAGATAACTACAATTCTTTCTGTACCAACTTTATCCTTGAGTATTTTGAGATATTGGAGAAGAATATATTTCTTTCTCCCCTAGAATAAATTATATTTGTGGGAAAACAGCAGGTTGAAATATCCGATGTCTTTGACCTCTCAGAAGTTTTGGCCCTCTCTTCCATATGTAACTTCAGAAGTTGAGACATCTCCTGGAAAATTCTTGGAGTTCATCTGAGACCAAGATGCCTTCTCATAAGTTTTCCTTCCAGAGTACTGGCTAAATCCCTTTTCATCTTTTCCCTTTTGTGAAACTAAGGGAAATACATATTTTCACCTTTTTCATCCAGCATAGCTCATGTCTTCATTTCCTGTGGATTCTAGCCTCAACTCTCTGCAGAGATAGAGATTTTTTTTCATAAATTACATTTCCCAGCACCATGTATCATGCCACAGCTACCAAACTGGTGTCTCAGCTGCAGTTTGTTCTTCTGGTCCATATCCTCTCAGTTTTTAATCAATGTCCTAAATAACTGCTAAAACTGTGAGGAATAAATAAATTTTTAAAAACCCTATCCTTTCTGATTATAATATCACAAAGGGTTACATATGTCTTCCCTCCTAAACACAGCCATCTCAGCTCAGGTGACCATTCTGAGTTAACTCATTTAGGGTGAAGAGGGAGTCTTCTAAAATAAAGTGACTGACATGATCCTCTCCTACTGCCCTTTTCTTAATGGCTTGAGAGAGAACTTAAACGCTTGATCATTTCAAAGTTAGAGGCCAGTCAAAGCTAGATAAGAGGTCTCCCATCTTCAAAACTGTACAAAATGGAACTTGTCAAATGTTATTCCTAAATATGATAGGCTGAAAAAGAAACCATGGGGAAGCTTCATGCAGTTCATACTGTGTATGTCATGAATGAATCGCGTACCTCTCTAGATTCAATGCCATATAAAGATTTTTCCTGTCTCACTGCAGTGCTTTTAGATGTGTCAGTAAAATGTAGTCTGTACACTTTCAGACTAGTCCTTTTTGCTTGTCTGTTTATTGTATATTAGGCTTGTTATACAGTGAAGTTTTTTTGTTCAAGTTAAATGACTTTTGTTATAAACTGTGTGCAGATCTCAAGTGATAGTCTTTTAATAGATGTCAGATACACTTTAATGTTACTCTCTTTTATTTCAGTAACGTTTTAATTAATTCATACTGATTGAATAAATGTACATTGAGACTTGTTTCCTAATGAGGGCACATTTAGAGGAAAGGTTTTGCATCATTCTGATATCCTGTGGGTAATTATATTCTAATTATATGGTGGGGGGGAAAAGTCTATAACTCAGTGCTGATATTGTTCATTGGACCCAATTAATTACATGCACATAATGAAAGTTCATGATAAGGTTGACTGGCAGTGAGTTTAAAAATCTTTAACTCAATTGAATCCTAGCCTACTAAGAGTACAGAATTAGATCATAACCAAGTTAAAAACTGGATATTGGAATGAGATGAGTGAGTAGTGAATAAAAAAGATCGGTCTCTCCTTACGTATCCTTATGATACGGCTTTGCTCCCCACGCCCCCTTCTTCAATTCATGCCTTCCTTTACTTTGCTGTTTACTGATGTGAACATATAAGATGTTCTAATGTGTATTTATGTTTGTAGAAAAGTAATCCAGTTTTTCTATTTCCCCCCAAAATAGATAATATAACCTTGAATAGCAACAGATCAACCAACAATAGCCTATTATTTAATAAATGTATATTTATTATTTCTATGCCAATTTTGATTTTCCTATTGCCTATGGGAGTTTTACAATTAATAGTTTCATTCAATTTCTGGTTTGCAATTAATTTTTAATGTAGTTTGTTGAACCCGTAATTAAATTATTATTTCACAAGAACTTTCTTTGACTCTCAGTATTTAGAGAGGCTAGGCAGAATAGCTAATGGCTGTATTATAACTGCAACATGGTTCAATGTGATTCTTCTGTTTATATTGTAGTAGAGGTCAGTTCTAACTCAGTTGAATCCAGTCTCAACATGGACTCAGAAAGTCAGTGCAGTGTCTAAAAAATCTTCATGAGCAATGCTATCCTTTGAAATTGAGTACTAAACTTATTCTGAGTTTCTGAACAAAGGTACTGTCAGAAAAAGTGATTTGATTATATATGCTCTGGGGTGGGGGAGAGGTATTTAAATCTCTTTGTTGACTCCTAAGTAATGATATAGCAATTGAAACACTTAAAAAAACAGAACAAAACAAAACACTTTTCAATTGCATATCACATTGCAGATTTAGTTCTCTGAGAATCTAAACCAGACTTGAAATATAATGGTGTGCTTATCTACACTAAGAGCTTTTTCATTTCTTTGAAGTCAGAAGGAAATTAATAATTGCCCTGGAGGAACATGTATCTTCCTAACTAATTATCTGTTCAGCAAACACAGTTCAATGTTAAAATAATAAGATGCTGATAAACTGAAATGGCAGCCATTCAATCATTTTAAGTTATATCTAGTTGCCTGCCCACAACTCATCACTACTGTCTGTCTGTTTATTTCTTAACGTCCCCTCCTGTTGGAGTTTAACAGGATTTAATTTTCAAAATCCTTTTCCAACTCTTTTGCCTTTCTGGGGTGGTGTATATAACTGCCTGATGCAGCTCAAGTTTATTTTAGGGTGCAAATCAAATTAAAAGTCTTGGGCCCTGCTGTTGCTGCGTATCGACACATGTATTGAATGGATGCAAGATGTCAGGCAGGTTATCTTCAGCCAACTAAATGAACTAAATCCAACATGCTAAATGAGAAATACTTGATTGTGAATTTTATGTGTAATTATTTACATCTTTATTAAGCCATATTAAACAACCAACACAAAGAATGTATGTGAAGTTATCATGTAGCAATTCTTTGTTCAGAATAGGATTGTGGTCAGCTGTTTCGGAAAGAATTCTGAAATGACATTGTCTCCATTCTGGCCTTGCTTTTATCCATGTATTTTGGCTGCTAGTATTATGGGTCCTAAAATACCTCTTTCTGATAGACATAATGTGATTATATTTTTTATTTCTTTTATCTGTTGTTGGTTTGGGTTTTTTCTTTACTGCAAATGTTTCTATCAAGACAGATCTCAGATAAATTAGAAGTCTTGCCTGCCCTTTATAGTATGCTTATGTGCAGCTCACTGGACAGTGTTTTTTCAAGAATACCGGTCACTTAATCTCATCCACAGGATTACTGTTATCTTCAGCTGATGGATGTAGAGCTGTGCTACAGCTCTGTGAGCCTTCAAGGCAACGTGATGTGGTCCCTCTAATATTGGCCCTTCTGATTAGCGTGTACATAGGTTTAGAATTAGACATGTGGACACAATTTTTTTTTAAAGTAAATTTTCAAAATATTTTAGCATATCTAAATCATAAAAGAGTTTGATATTATAGCTAATAGAAATTGCAGAAAGATTACTCTCCAGCATTTTAGGGTAGTGCTGGTGAGGAGGTTTGCAGGCTGTCTGAATCTTTAATTCTCTTCAGTTATGGTGTAAATATGGACAGAAGTTGCATGGAATGGAATTTTTATAAAGAGGTTCTTGAATACCACCTAGGTTTATATAACAACAGTAAAAGTGCCTACTCTAATATTTCCTTCATAGAATAAGTACAGTTTCTACATCCTTTGGAGATTCATGTTATTGGTGAAAACAGCTCTGAGGAATCCTGGCGCAACCTTCCTCTATGTTGCTGGGGCAGGGAGGGAAAAAAACCAAAACCAACCAACAAACAAAAACCACACCCAAACAAAAAAACCCCCAACAACAACAAAAACACCACCACCAAAAGAACCCCACAAAAAAAAACCCAAACCCACAACAAACACACAAACAAAACCAAAAAAACCCACCACCACCAAAGTATCAGTTTGGTATTCAGGCTTTTATCCTGCAAACATCCCTGCATTCCATTTGATCTGTGGTCAAATTCCCCTGATCAACAACTTTAAAGGTTCATAGTGCTGAATAAAAATTTACTATTATTTTTTTTTACTAACTGTTTGCACGTATTAATATACAGAAGTAGTCTCAAGCTTTCAGTAATTATTTGAAAAACTGTGTAATGGTGTTAACCATTCACTAATGGCTTTGTGGTCCTGTTTAATGTATGAATACTACTTGTGTAGTGTATAAAATAAATAGTTTTAAATCATCTCAGCTGCATACAAAATAATCCAGAAAAATAGATTTGCACTTATGCAGGAAGACATGAGGTCAGAAAAAGGTTTTTGATGAGCTGGAACAGAATTGTGTGCCAGCAGTTAAAACATAAAGAGGTAACTAGGTAGTAAGCCATTAGTTACCAGTACAATAGGGTATGATATTTCTAAATATTAGTGGTTTGTGTGAAGAGACTGTATGAGTAGAAATGCCCTTTGAGGATGAATGTTGGATAGCTTGTCAATAGTCACAGAGGAAAGCTTGTTAAATAAGATTCCTTTTTTTTGGGTGAGGATACAAAGACTCTGAAGAGAAAATAAGAGTATTCCCCAGATACCAAGTATCCCTTTTTGTTATTTGGACATACAAAGTGCTTGGGTTTTCTGATATTTTTAGCTGTTGCTAAAATAATCCCACACGTACTATCCAAACTGTATAATATGACAGCCAAAACTTGGAGGGGACTATGGTTGTACAAATGTGTAAAGAAGCACTGTGTATGCTTGTTGTTAAGTACAGCTGCTGCAAGGAAACGTTCCTCATGAGTGCTCTCTCCATGCCCCTACAATCCCAGCTGTTTGGTGTTGCAGCCTAACATTCTCTTTTTCCAACAGACACTACCCACTTTAGGAAGTTTGCTCCCAGAGGTGCGTAACAGGAGGCATCCATGTACGCACGAGTACTAACGGATCATGATTTTGTACATTCTTTTTGCTATAAAGTGCATTTTGAGGCTGAAATAAAAACCTGGTTGTGGTAGTCTCTATATAATTTGTAAGGCCTTGTCTTACATATAATTTCTTCTTTCCTGTTTGGAAGGGAGAGAGACAATTTAACAGTTCTTATCTGACAGTTACCTTTCTGGAGCAATACTGAATGACAGAAGCTCCAGTTCTTGGGTATTGAATTCCCAGTGGGAGTTCAAGGGGAAAAAAATTTTTTTGTTGTGGTAAGTATTATTTTTGAATGGTGTGTACTATGACACGTACCCAAGGAACAGAAAAGCTTGATTCTTTGAGCCGTCAAAATGTACAATAGCTTTTAAAATGCTGTATTCAGTATCTCTCAACCTCATGCATGTCCACTAAACAAAATGGTTCAGATACATTAATCATTTTGTATGCTTTGATTATCAAGATATTAAATACAGCACAGCTGTTGTAGAAACATAAATTCTGTTGTAGAAAAATAAATCTTTGCATTGTAAAACCATTTATTCAACGCATGTCAAATTTGTCTTAACATTGCTGGAGTTTGTAGGCTGTTATCCATAGATGATTTTATTAAGCTATTATTATCTCATTAAAAGTGACGCTGTTGCTCTTTGATAGCTTAGTAATGTTATAGGCCCTGAAAGTTATTCAAACAATCATGCACAACTGGATTAGAAAGCCATTATTCTTTTTCATAAAGTATCTGTATAAGAATATTTTAAAGGTGATTTTTTTTAATGAAAGGGTAAATATTTTTGTATTCCATTATTAGATTTATTCAGTAAAATTAAGATACACGCTGTTATAGTATTTCATTTAAACATTACGCCCAAGCCTCACTAATATGACACATATCTAGAAATCATGGGATGTGTAACTCTTGGAAATCTAGACTCTCCAATCAGCTTCTTCAGAAATGTTTCAGAGAGCACTATTGGTACAGGTGGTGATGTGTATTGTAGTATCTCATGCAAGGTGAATGACACGAAGTATCACATACGTACTTTCTCCGAGAATCATCATTGAAGGAAGGAGTCCTTCAACAATAATGAGGTCAGGCACCCCTATCTGAATTTTTTAGTAACGCTCCAGACAGTTCTGTCATAAACAGACTTTTTTCTTTTATATTGTGTGAGGTGTATGGCCTAATATTGTGTAGTCACTGCTTAGGAGAAGCTCTCTTGGTGAGTCAAGTAATTGTTTTGCTTATGGAACAGGTGACATTAATTGAAGAAGGGATGCTGTTATTGCAGCCAAGGCTGAGAGTGTTTGCTGCTCCCTGTATCATGCTGGAACAAACCAAACAAACAAAAACCTAATATCCAAAACTTTGCTTGAGGAAATTGTTACTGCATTTTGCTTCTGAGTGATTGATAACAGCGGGTTTGGGTACTGTGGTAAGCATCCTTTACGTAAAGACAGTTCTCAGCAGTATATAAATACTTTTCCTCTAAGTAATAGCATGATATATGCAGGAAGATTTTTAGTGCCACACTTTATTAGTAGGCCTCTTCTGAGCAGTGGTTTTTTTAACCTCTCTAAATGCACATACTCAGTGTGCTGGATCTGTTCTTTTCTGTTCCCTTGTTCTTTGAACTGTCACTTAACAATTATTTATTTTTAGACTTTTTAAGATTTGCTCTTCATTGCTAATTTTTGTTAGAAATCAGGATTTTTGTGTCTGCATTACTGACATTTGTTTTGAATTTGATTAAAGATGTTAAAATGGCCAAGAGCCAGGTTTTGGCCCTAGTATAAAGTTCTTGTAGCATGGTATGCTTACTTACTATGAAATGTAGTGACTTTTAATAGCAGTTATTTTCAAAGTTGTGCATTCAGGTGCAAAATCATGTATTTCTATTTTGTGTTAGCTGGCAAATTCTACTCCGGTTGTCTCATCCTAGTTTTAGTATCTAAAGAATTGTCAAATAATGATGTGGACAGTGTCTGTGTTTTGCAGGTTAAGGCTGAGATGAATAGCTCTAATTACTTTTACTGGTTTCTGTTTAAAGCAGTGATACTGAAGTTGAGACTCTTGGACCTCATCTCGAAGTGATCACATTGCTCAGAGCATCCAAGAGCAGGGTTACCCAGCCTCTTGGGAATCTTACTGCTTAGAAGATATAGTGTAGACTCCCCTGGTTTTGGTCTGTGACATAGGTTTGTCAGTCCTTCTATATGAAATGTGATGCTACAGTTCCCCAGAGCACTTGGTTCTCCAAAGCAGGCTGGGGTGACTTGGACCACTAGTTGCGTCAGGACTACATTGACTCTCTGTCAGTCTCCAAACTTAAGGAAACCGAAGACCATATAAAAGCAGTGATGGTCCCCATCTGTATTAGATGACTGTGTATTAATCTGGGAGATACTCCCTTGGGCCAGAGAATCTTTGTCAGTGTCTCTTACCAGTTTGAACTTCTCCAGAAAGTGTGGCATGGGCTAATTGGTAGTGCAATCCCTAAGGATGAGGTGGATTTGGCCTGCTGTGGAGCTTGAATGGTAGCATTTAATGAACTGCTTACTGAGTGCAGTTGCAGGGGGTGCAAGAGTCCTTCATGATCCTTTCTGGTGCATCAGCTTTATGCCAGCCCATTCCCCTGACTGGTTTAAAGCCTCGCACTTGCGAAGCGAGAGAAGTAACTGGGGTGCAATTGGGATCGAGGACATCTGCTGTCTGAATTTATGGTGCATTTTTGTACCATACTAAAAGGGAATGCTAGGTGAAGTTCATAAGTAGAATAAGTGAGATACAAAAAGCAAGGACTTTTTTAAAAAATTATTTATTTTTACTGAAATAACCTGACAACAGTTGGAAATACATTTATAGGAATATTTTGCTAAGCTTTCCTCTTTTAAATAACCATCTGATTGTGCTGTGTATCAGCATTAAAAGTTGCCAACAACCTAGAATCTTACATGGTTTTGGTTTCTTTCCGATACAAAATACATCTTTTATAAAAAGCCACTTAGCCAATTGATTATGGTACATTTAGATAAGGTATATTTTGCCAAAGTGGTACAGTACTTCTGAGAGATTCAACTTTTGCTAGTAGTTGGATTAAATTTTAATAAATGACTGATCTCTTAGCAATGTGCTTATTAAACAATCAAGTATATTGTGTGGTTTGCTTTCACGTTTCAGAATGCCAATGCCAGATTATCTTTTCACATCGTTGCATTAATTTGTGTTGTGACTGCACACTTCTCATCTATCTATTGGCTAGTCATTATGGAATGTCCAGGCACATAGATAGATGTTATGTGAAGTGGCCAGACAATATGTAATAAGTTGACTGAGACCTCATTTTCATTAAAGCAGAACCTGACATTACTCTCTAGTTAAAAAAACAACCAACCAACCAAAACAGAACTTGATAGAGCCACAATTTCATTGTAGTTGTATAGCACTAGAGAATATGTTAAAATGTTCCATTCTCTCCTTTTCTTTTTTTCAAGGAAAGACAGGCAACAGTGAAAAAAGAGAAGAGTTGCCCTCAGCAAATGAATAAACTGGCAGAACGCAACAAAATGCAAAGAGCAAATTCCGTCACTGTAGATGGACAAGGTCTTCAGGTGTGATTATTGTTATTTTAAGGAGATACTTGTAGGTATAAAGAGAATGATAGAGTGAGAAATCTTTAAAGTGAAACATTTGCTATGCTTTCACCCTTCTTTTACATATTTATAAATACAGTAGGTAAATTCTGCCATTTCTGTGAGAATTCTGCAGTGCAAATCTGCTTCTTATCTGATTAGTAGGCTTTCCTAAGACTAAGGAGAGACAACTGGATCTAAACCACTTGTATTGTGGGGTCAAGCTGAACTCAGTTATTTGTCATGCGGCATTGTGCAAATTTACCTTATAAAAGTTTACTGTTCTGATGTAAAATTCAAGGATGTTATTTTTCCAGGTATTTCCAAGCAGGGTATTTGGCACATCAAAAATAAGAGTGGAGAGAAGCAAGATCTAGATATCTAGATCTATATCTAGATATATCTAGATATATCTAGATATTGCCTATATCTAGGCAGTATCTAGAGTTAAAATTGAGTTTTTCCTGCTTGGAAGAAAACTTGTGCATGTGATGAGCTAGTGTTATTTCAGGGAGGGTATGAGGCATGCCAGAATTTCTACCTGAGCTGCTTGACTTTTTTTCTCTTGAAATATGAGTAGATTTCAGTAAAATCAATGTTCACATGTACAATGCTGCTGCTTTATTTCCTCAGGAGTTAAGTGATCATCATGATAATGATGTGATAAGCATTTACTATACATTGTTGACTGTTCTCTATATCTTTTTATGTGTTGCCGTTGAGATTCATGAAACTGTAAAACGTTTCATTACCATATATCAAATGCTGTATACCTCATAATTTTTTTATTATATACCTTATTGTGTCAGAATAAAAAGACTTATTTTATTGGTTACTGAAACATCCTTGTTATGGACCCCCACAAAAAAAAAGGAGGGGGAAGAAAAATAAGTACAAAAAAAGCACCAAAAAAACTACACCAAGCAAAAAACCAAACCATAAGACCTATGCTGTTGCATGGTCTGTTGATGGTCTGGTAAGATATTACCAGATGGTCTGGTAAGATATTAGTGATTGTTATACATGGTTTTCAGGGCTTTTTTCTTGTGCTTAACAGGCTACACTGTTACCCTGAGCACATGTGACAGAGCATGAAGCAAGAAGGCTAAAGTTTTCATTGACAGAGAACTCAAGTTCTGTCTGATCAGTCACAGTGTGACTAAGAGACTCGTGCTTAAAGAAGCACAGAACAAGAGTTTTCTAACTTTTGGGTGATGTCTGTTCAATTCCAGTGAGCCCAGCTGCTAGACAGAGGAGCATTTCTGGAATCTCCTTTCAGTAGCAGCACCATGTATCATTATGAATTTGTGTTGTGTGTTTTTTTTTTGTCCAAGCACTGGATTGCTTATGCTCATAGTATATTTTAAGGCATTTTTCCCACTCGTGCAAAACAGTGCCTGGGATATTCTACCTGGTCTGTTCAGAATAGCACCACTGACTCCTGCACACACAATCTTAAAATTTCTTTTTCAGGTAATTAAGATACTAGATTTTTCTGTAAGTTTCTTGATATGATCCAAAATTTCTGTTCTATCTTCTCTTTCCATGATGAATCCAAAGCCTAGAATTCATACTTTCTTTTATTTATTATTGCTTGAGGAGGAGAGAATAAAAGAGTGAGTACTAAGATTGTAAAAATTATTGAATGGATTTGAGATATTTTTTGAAGTGCTTGATATTATTCTGTAATGCCAGATTTATAATGGTAGTGCATGATGAAATAGTGCTAATCATGGTGATAACATTTGAAATAATTTCCAGTGATGACCATGATTATACTGTGGTGTTTATTTTTCACTGTGGGATAAAACTGATTTTGAGTAAAAGGAATCCATCTTAGCAATTCTTAAATTTTTGATCAGTATCAATGATAACCTGATCATCATGAAGGCTGAGTGGATCTCAAAGGGTGCTGTAGTGGAAGGCTGGGATCAATGAGACTGTTAGAGTTGGGTTTTTTTTCACTTGCATAATTCACTTGTATAACTATTTCCACAGAGGTGTAAGATTCCGTAAATATAATTGGTAATTAATGTTAATATTTTGCCCAAAGATGGTCTGGAGCAAAAAAAAAAATGAAGTATGCAGCTGATCAATGTGCACTAATTCAGTTCTGCCATATCTGGCTCAAGCATGTTACTTTGATTCTAATATTCTGATTTTGTTGGCATGGTTTCATTTTAACATGATCCCGAGGAGATCAAGGAAAGGATTTTTGTGACTTCTTTTGAAACGTTTTTTAGTTCAGAAAGCTTGATCTTTATGTTAATTGCAGTTATTTCTGATACTCAGCAAATCTTCATTCTAGTCCTGTTAGACCACTGTTTTCAATGTTGCTTAAGCTATGTGTAATTGGTCCACACTTTTCTCCCTTTCCCCCAGTTTTAAATCACATGTCCAATAACTTCATAGACATTGCCTTTAAATCAAGCTAGATTAAGATTCCATAAAGTTCCCCAATTTAGTTGACATTTTCAGTTGCATTATTTAAAAAGAGAACTTATTTTGGAATCAAGTAGAGTACAAACTGGTTGATAGATTTATTTATTTTTATTATTTTTGCTGGTCTTAAGCTTTCCACTTGTAATAATATGGTCATGCTTTGAAATAAATTATTTTTAATAGAAATAAATTCCTTGTTTAGCTTCTGTTGAGAAGGGTTTCAAGACCAAACCTTCCTTCCATCAGACAGCGGTGAGCAGATAACTTAGTGGCATTGGAGATCTGCACGACTTAAAGACAATTAATCATAGTTATGCACATTCATCTTACTCTTTCTAGCTAACCAGCATAATGATCAGGATTATTATTTCTAATTAGAGGAAGTAATAGATCATGTATAACCTTAGGATGAGTCTCATTAATTAACCTGCGTCCTAAGGGATTTCAGTAGGTAGTCCATCTCTGTCACAATGAGCACCATTGGTTTACACTTAGTTCACAGGAACAAACATCATGGGAATTGGCTAAATAACTAAAATTGATTTTAAAAGTAGATAAAAATTAAATATGTGACAAACTTCAGTATATCCTGCAAATTTGATATATGTTTCAACTTACAGCACTTTACTGTGCCAGAATGTGATAACTGGCTTGGTTCTATGCGAGGCTTCATTCCACTGAGCTTGCTGAAGATTTTCATGATTTGTTGTATGTATTGGAACAGATTTGTATCCACTGCTTGTGAAGTTATGGATGAAGCTGACACGCTAGTGCCTGACACTACTAGGAGAAGAGTGCTTTTAGATGGCTTTAGGATTATGGCCCTATGTTTCTAGGATGCCTGTAAGATTTCTTAGCCATCATGTTTTTCAGATTCTGCCTTAAATTACATTTTATGAAATCTTCAGCTGAAAAGATTTTGTTATTTCAGGAATAAGTATTCGGAGCAAGAGCTTTCAATGTATCATTTTGAAACAGAGACAATCTAAGCTTCATCTCTGAAGTTGTAAATGCATGCCTTTGGAGGTGTTGACTTTGAGTTCTTAATATGCTTTTAAACATTCTGGAATTGATATGTGTCTAAAGGTGATAATTTTAAATATGAATAGTCTAGCTTTATCATTTAAACCCAGGTATTAGAGAGAGATCATCTGAAAGTTTTTATGTTCTTCAAGTCTATGGAGCAAAGACAGTGACCATGCACATCTTACAGTATCTATCTGAGAATGCATGCTAACATTATTACTTAGAAGGAAGATGTTAGTTTGTAAAACTAAACATTAATTTGAACCTGTAAAACTTTCCAAACACAAAGGAGTTTAAAAACATGGAAGAGTTAGGGTTAGGATATTGTTAGGATATTATTTCTGTGAGTATATCCTCTCCATTCTTTTCCACAGGCTTGCCCATTTTCCATGTTTTCTTCTCTACTTTTTGAAGTTTTTCAGCTTTCTAAGCTGTTTAAAAGAATTTATTGTTATGGTTGTTAAAATTTTAAAAATGTGTGATTTCATGGCACATCAAACCTTGTAGATTTCTCTAGTTTAAAATAAAAATCAAAAGTTACTGCACTAGGTTTAAATTTTAAATTTGGCTTGTCTAGTGGAGTGTCATTGCTCTGTACAAATCTCCTCATAGCTTTTTCCGTAGGAAATTTCTATCAGAATCAGTCATGCATTTCTTGCATTTAATTTTTTCCTTTCTCTTGCTGGATATCAGTATTCTAATGGAACTAAAAGTTGAAAATGGCATTGCAGCTGCAAGACAGACAACTTTTAAAAAAATAAGAAAAAGTCGCTTGCAATTTGTGGCAAATTAATGAAGTGAGGATTATTGCAAACTATGGAATTGCTTCCAGCTGGATTACATAGCATAACATAGAGTTTGCATTAAGCTTTTTGTTTTCTGTCTACTGTAGGGAAAAATGAATGCAACACACAGCATTAATGAGTGGCTGTGTTATTCCCTTCTTTTAGATCACTCCAGTTCCAGGCACTCATCCACTTTTAGTTTTTGTCAATCCTAAAAGTGGTGGGAAACAAGGAGAAAGGTAAGGTTTATTTTATCTCTTTTTTTTTTCCCTTCCCTTTTTCCTCTTTTCTTATGTCTGTGGCATATTTAAAAAATGAATGTTAAAAGTTTGTGTTTTACAAGAGATCCAACCTTTTATACTGTCAGGCCTCATGTGAAGATCCTATTGCCCTGTTTAGGAGAGGTACACACTAGCATATAGTTGTAAATTCTGCTGTGAAAAACTGGAATGAGTTCTATATAAAAGTTCTTGTCAGCGCAAATAGTTATACTCAGTGTGTCATTTTGTGTGATTTGCATGAAATGTAAGTTGCTCTGTTTGCCATTGACATTTTTAAGTTGTAAAAGTTTTGTTTTCATCTCTGTAATAAATATGCAGGCAGGCCAATAACTTCAATTTGGAATAGTAACCATTTTCCATCATATTACTTGCCTTTCAGTGATTTAGTATGTAGACTCTCCAGCCTCTCCATAGGATTTCCTACAAAGAAACCTTCAGCTTTCTGTAGATGTGAAGCATTCTAACAATCCAGTCACCCATGCTTAAACACATGCGTAATTTTATGTACCAGTAATTGCATTGTTTTACATTTAAAATGCCTAAGTTTATGTTTAAATGTTAGTGTATCAGAGACATGACAAAAGAGAGGAAAGAACCATTCTCCTACTCTGTCCTTCATGCTCAAGCATTGATGCTGAATTAGTCCCACCCAGAGCATATCGTTCAGAATGTGTTTCAGAATCACAGGTGCTAACAAAATGGCCATTTTTGACCATCACATGAATCCCCAGATTTTTATGGTCTGTATTACCACATGGGTGCTACAGTTTATGTTTCAGCTCTTGTAAAAGGTTGTGGTCTTTTGGCCAAGATCGCTCTGAAGATGACACCTGTGGATATTTGCTGATGTGGTACCCAAAAAAAAACAAAAGGAGGGATCCAGTGTGATAATTCTTAAACCTAGGAACTGAGCAAATAAACTGCCAGTGGGTCATCTTTCCCTACCTCTTCCCTACAGCCTCCATTAGGTCACTTCTTTTGAGCAGTGTCCCTTTAAGTAAACTGACAAAATCTTACAGAGTAGATGTTAGGGTAATTCTTATTGCTGAAGAACGCTTAACCAAAACTGTATTTGAAGGCCTTTGAGGGAACAGGTTGTCATTTAGGAGAATTATGTAATTGCTGGACTGGTATACCTTGATACTAGCAATGCCAAGAATGCTAGTTGTGTCAAAGGCAGTTAATGATCTAAAACATTAAATCTAAACAGTTTCAAGAATGTGCTTTGCAATCACAACAAAACAACATGATCAATCCTGAGCATTCACATTCCAGACAGTAGCAGTGTGAGGTGGCCCTGGTCATCTGTGCAGTCAAGGGCATTGTGGAAGGTAATACACAAGCACATTTTTATAGTACTGGTATGAAATGAGCAGATCAGGGATCTGGTCTGGAATAGTGTAGGTGAGAGGCAGGTTAGAGAGCTGCACTTACATAGCAGCTTAACAATTTCATGACATGCTGTTTCGCAGCTTTCAGTTCCCAGCTCATAATTGGTCTCAAGTCTTACTGTCTGAATGGGCTTAATGCACAAGGGATGTCATTGAAGTGTTACATATTCTCAAAGGCAAAAGCAAGTTTAAAACCTGATCCCCTTCCCAAGCCCCTGTTCCTATTCACGCCTTGCAGTCTGACACTTCTAAGTGTACGTTAACACAACTGTTACTGAGGCCAAGCAGATCACAGGAATGATTTGAATTTTAAAAAACAATGCCTTACGCATGCTTCGTTCACTGGAACCATTACCTAGAAGCATCATTACACAGTGAAGTGCATGGTATGAGGGCAGCCACCAACAGTTGAATATAGTGAAGTATGAGAACCTCTTAAATTGGCTTTGATACCGCACTAAATAAAATGTTGAATTGCATATGAATGTGTCAAGGTTGCACTCAATATTTCTGTATGAGGAGCAGCACATCAGGAGGTTAACTGCATAATCATATAACCATATCTCAAGTCATTCACCAGCTAGACATAATATTGCATGGTTAGATCTAAAAACTAGGTTCACAAAGGTTTAAAAAAATCCACATAGGGACTATTTAATGAGAAGGGCTTTACCCTCTACCCTCTGCCTTTTAGGTGTTAATGTTTCGTATCCAGTAGCATAATAATTTATTTTTTTTTAAAGGCTGTTAAGGGTCGATATTAGCTCAAAGATGTAATCTAAGGGATGAAGACATTTTGAAAGAAAAATAGTATTTACCTTTTTCACTTTTCCTCTTTTTATCTGGCTACTCTGCGATCAGTAACCAGAAAGAAGAATCTCGTATTTCCCTGTGCCCGTTAACGTATTGTGATAATTAAAATCACAGGACGTTTGAGGGCACAAATAACTTTGCAAAATACACAGTTGTGGTGATTCAAATCAGACTTTTTATTATATGGTCAGGTATTGAAAGGCTAGGAGTAGAGGATAGACTGTAAAAGGCAGCAAAAACAAAAATTCCACAGCAATGACTGAAAAAAAAAAAGAACCACCTAGTTTTTTGTTGATGAGAATTTCATTACCTTGTCTCATTCACATTAAGGTGATCTTTTACTGAAAGTTATTCCTAGGATTTTCTGTGTTTGAGAGATCACAGTGAATGAAGTTATGATTTCTAATTGACTTTCATTGAACACAGAAAGGTTATTGCAGATACTGTCAAGACTCCAGTGTTCCCACAGTTCCCCGTATGAGATTTTATACCTTGCCATATGGTAACCCATCCCATTTCATTGCCCTTATACTTGGAGAGTGTATTCATCCATCTGACAATCAGCTGAATAAATGCACTCCCCCAGTAATACTGTCATTTCCTTTTGTATTTTGCAACTGTTTTTCAAATGGGTTAAATGCAAAGGGAGTGAACTGAAGATCAATTTAAGGCAGAAAAAGTGCCGTTGAGCTTTGAATGTTGGAACAGAAGGGCAGTGGGAAACAAAAGTGTGTGTAGAAGAACTGCATTCGGAACACAAAAATGCTTTCTCTACAACCATATCTAACCTTATCAATATGTTTCAAAACTTTGATTCTTGTTAGAAAGACAAAGTTTTGCAAAGTGTGCAGTGATAAATATGTTTTTCTGAGATTTCTCTTGTAAAAGCCAATGCTATGACTTTCAAATATAATTGCAAAATAAAGAACTATGAAAAATAAGCTAGTTATACTTCTTAATGGAGAGATTAATACTCATTATCCATCACCTGAGACACAAATGCATCTAGTTATTTGGACTTGAATTATTTAGTCCAATGGATAATATTATGTTTATAATAAAATAGAACAAAAATATAACATTTATTAATAAAAAGTAGTAAATTAGAAGTGAAGTTGATGAATTGATGGTTGTTTCACACACCAAAAATTGGTTTTAATTAAGCATGAGATTAGATAGGAATTCAGCAAACACAGTCAAGTGTCTTCCTCAGGCTGTATCACAGTGGTTACAGTGTGATTCTTATACAGTGTTTTCAGTGATTGTACCTAATGGATAGGTGTGGTTCATTTAATCAGCAGAAAATTGCACTATGTTCATTACATCCTAGGGCTAACAGTCCTGACTAATCAAGACATCAGCTTTCAATAATCTGCACATGGAATGTATATATTTAGTGCATCATTGACAAAACAGTTTCTTTAAACAGAAAGAATATACAAGCATGTGGCACTTCTAAAAAAACTTCTGTTAAGGGTAGTGCTTCTAACGTAAGAGTCCTTGTAAATCATGCTGTTGTTTTGCCATACTCATTACTTTGTTTTCCACTTCCCTATTTTCCAATTTATTTGCCCGACCAGCAGGTGAGTTTAAACAACGTTTCCTTGACAAATGTGCGGTTGGATGCACTGGAGATCAGCTTCCGTACGCTGACGTTTCCTGCTGACTCCATGTTCACTGCCTGTGCAGTACAGGTTGATATCTTTGACCTTTGTTGTTTTCAAGTAACTTTGGTTCATAGTGGCTCTTCGCTTCTACTCTCTGATTAATCTGGTGTTCTAAACTGTCATTTAGCTTTGAGATAAAATATAGAAGCAATTTGAAATTATCTTTTTCAACTGTTGTATATCTCAGAGAGAAGATCACTAGCATTCTCTTAATCTGGGGGAGGAATTCTTGTCTTCTTTCTTCTCTGCTGTTAGAGCAAAATGAAGCCTATACTATGTCTTGAATAGTCACTTCCTAGATGACTAAAAATGCATCCCCCAGTTGGCACAAGGCATTGCTATGGCCGGATTTTTCCCTATGTAGTCAACTTCACTGCCAGTTTTGAATTGCTACTGGGTTTCTGTCTATTTCTTTTGTCTCTCTAAAAGAATGATCTTGTGAATTGAGAAGATAGCTCAGTCTCACTCGGTGCAGGGTGCACTCGAGTATTTTTTTTTTCAGGCGGGGCAGAGCTGCTTGAAGATATCCTCAGCCCTGCTGGCCACTCCTGTAATTTTCTGCCTCCTCAGTTATGCTAGAACAGCTATTTTGAGGTTTTTATGAGATCATGGACGTAATTTAAGTGAAGGGGGGAGGAAATAACAATCAAGAAACTTTTCTGAGGGTATGCATTTTAAGTTGAATCTGTTTAGTTTTCCAGATCACAGAATAACCCAGCAAGTGGTTACAAAAGCACAACTGTTTGTTAATAGCCTGTGTTGAGTCTGTGCTGACTGTAAGATGTCAACTGCCAAATGGAGGTGGCAGTGACTAGCGGTAATTTCATGAACTGACTTGGTTTATGAAATTTCATTCCATCACAAAAAGCTGTCCTCTGGGGCATTACCCATGGTTTTGTCAGCACAAATCTCCAGTCACAAAGAAACCAGGTGCAATTCCTTTCTTACCTGTGGAAGTAAGATATTCTGAGACATGTCAGTATCAGTCAGCTGTTTGGTACTGTGCTAAACTGCTGTCCATTTCCTCATCTTGAGTGTGTTAGATCTAGTTACAGTTTGGTGTGAGGGTAAACATTTATAGACAGTTTCTGTCACTTTGGTGGTTCTTTCCATTCATAGGTACTCAAATAATTTGCAATTTTCACACAGGCTAGCATACATAAATATGATACAAAAACTTAAAGCATGATACGTTAATTTCCATGAATCAGGATAGAATGCTTATCAGATATTGGTGTTCAGTTGCTACCAATTAGTGATAAGCACTGAATCAAGTATGATTCCACGTAATCATTTTATTATTGCAGGTGGAACTTCTTGGTTTTGCTTGGAGACACCTAGCTTCTTTAAGAAGGCTTTTATAGCATCTCACTGATAACCTGACAATACTGTTGTGAGTGTAGGTAACGTCGAGTGTGTTGTCTAGTACCAAATGTTTAGACAAATAACTTCTGAGCATTTAGGACTTCATAACATTACTGTTCACAAAATTCTTCTTATCAGCTCTGCAAATTAAGATAGCACCCTTAACCAGTTTAAATCCTATATGTCACTGAGAAGCAACTTACACTTTACTAATTAGAAAATTAAAAGTGGCATAGTTTTACATTGGTAAAATGCTGCAAGTGAAAAGAATGTATGCTGTCAAATGTTTGATTTAATTGTCTTCACTGTGGTTGACAGTGATGTGTGCATGCTGGTAAAGTGAAACTAGTCATTTCACATTGACTTTTTCTGTCAGGAATGGCATCAAGAATAGATGGTGTGACTGTGATTCAATACAATGCTTTATGGAGAGAACTGATATCACTAAATGATTGAGAAATTAAGAAAATGTGGGCAGCTTTAGAGATAATTATAAATTAGCTCATATTTGGTATTACATCCTTGTCTTCCACATAGCCTGATTAGTAATAAAATAAATTGCTCAGTGTACACATGTGCACAGTTTTGTTTTACTGAATTTGAAAATGTGGACATTTTAACTTCAAATTCAGTTCTTATTATGCTCCTGTTTTATTTAAGGCAGTAGAAAATAAGGAAGAGAAAGGGTTTCTATTTTAAACTATTGCATAGATCTCAGGTATATATATATTCATTCTGTGCTCCAGCTCTTTCATGTGCTTACTTGTTTCTGTGTAATAAATGAAGCAGCTAATACACCGTAATCAATGTCGGAAATTACATTTCTAATGTTTGTAATGAAGAAACAAAATGTCATATTTTTAAGACAAGTAACCTCAAATTTATAAAGGCCTTTTTTTTAAATATACTTTTTTTTAAAGAAGTGTGTGCAAATGGGATCTATTATGGGTAGGACAATGCTTTTCATGCTATATCAATAAATTGCTTCCTATTATTCAGATAATTTTAAAATATGTGTAATTTTAAGTAAAACAATGCTTTGGAATGGTTTCAGGTTTTTTTTCTCATTCAAATATGAGCCAAAGGAGATGTAGTTTACAATAGATTTGCTTTTTCAGAATGTTGTTTAGCCTATGTGGAAATTTTGGTGGGTAGCAAAGCCAATTTGACTTACAATTAATTGTAGCAATAGATTTCAGGAATAGGCCTCTCCTTTACCAGAGTGATTTTAATAGGAACCAGTGTGCTTTTTTGACTCGCCTTTTCTTTTCTCACTGTACCTCCTTATCCTATTTTTTTATGCCCATATCCCACATTTGAACTGTAGATTGCTTGTAGCACTTCTGTCTGGATTTTATGCCCACACTACACTGCATGTATGAATTATAATTGCTATGTTCAAACATTTGATTATTTTTTGTTATAAATGAGTACCTCTGATTCAAATAATTACAGTGCATGTTACCTTCTTTAATTATTTCATTTGATAGGTTTAACAAAAAGTTCCAAACATGTAAGTAAATATTTTCTACTTGTCTCTTTTACCTCTTCAGAATTTATAGAAAATTTCAGTACCTTTTAAATCCTCGTCAAGTTTATAGTCTTTCTGGAAATGGACCAATGCCAGGGTAAGTCTACAGTTAATGTTATTACCAGGAACTCATTTAATAAAATGCTACATAATCAAATGAACCGACTGAGGCACATATAGCATGTTTTCAATGCATCAACACTGCAGACCTCTGAATGCCTGCAGAAATTTACAGATATTATTTGTTTACAGGTATAAATGAAACTACATACTGTTTGTTTTACTGATAAACATGCAGTACTCTGTAAGAACTGTGAGATAAATTTCTCTCTCTTCATGACTTTTACTGCTATATCAGCAATCAATTCATGACAGGGTTGCTTTGAGGTTACAAATATCAAGCAGCCTGAACGATGGACTTACAGGAGGCACACTTCTTCCACATAAGCGCATACATGTGTATCCATGCAATATATATATGTGTGTGTGTGTGTTATAGATATGTATTCTTATGCATGTCAAATATAGAATATTGTTTCAAATTACAGTTGCTGTGCACTGCTTAACAGTTCTGTAATCTTGGGGATGTAGTGGGCAGAAAATGACTGGACAGGCTATATTATGCTGGCAGTGACTTCGTACAGGGACTGAAGCGTGTTCTGAATCAGGTAGTGTTGCAGTCACTCACCTAATATACTTCTTCCTTGATTCTTCCTATTTTACATTCATGTGAAAACAGGAGAATCCAGTATATTCATTACCAACTCCTACCTCCTGAAATTGTCTCCTTTTTAAGTACTGTGTACTTTGGTAGAGGAGAACAGACAGATAGAACATGTAGTATGTGTATCATTTTGTGTACATTGGATGTTATTTAGTTATGTCACTGATACTTGAAATTTTACATCATTGAGAAGAATTGCAGAAGGGTTTTCGGAGAGACATGTTCACTGACAGGAAGTTTACACTGCTTGAATACTTCTTTTTTATACTCTTCAGAGTTTATACTTTTTTGTTTTATACGTTTTTGGTTTATACTTGTGTTTTGTTTTTTCTTTTTAACTTGGAGGAGAACAAATTTGAGGCAGCCATAGACACAGTTTGTAACTTGCAAAGTTGTATTCCACTTGTCACAGATAGAGTACTGAAAAGAATATGTTCTGATAGTTTCTGTGGTACTTTTGATTTTAAGGCCAAATACACAGGAAGCTGTTCTCTCTTAAAACCATTCTACATTAGCTCTCAGTTAATTTATATTGTTAGACTTGGGATGTGTATAGCATTGATGAAAGTAAAAGAAGATTGGACACAGTCCTTTTTAAAGTTAAGATTTTCAGGATGTCTTGTAGTATGGGATGGTTAACGTGCAACCAGCAGAATGGTGCAAAACCTGCTCAAGAGATGCAACTAATTGCATACATTATTTCCTTCATGCAGGTAATTTTATCCTGTACCTGAATTCTAACGTTGTTTTCTTGCTCAAATGGTCTTTTTTGTTTGTATTTTGTTACACTGGTCTTGAAACACATGGAAAATGTAAGTAGTATTAGTCCATAGAGGAAGTAGATGAGGAAAAATTGCAGAAACTTATTTCTGGAATTTATAAGAAATTTCAAATGAGACCAAACTAGTAACCGATATTGTTTTACGTACATTATAATGAAAATGCATATTAGAGATTTAGTTGATGTATTTTAAAACAACTGAGATATTCTTGCTCAAATTCGTGTTATTTTACTGAAACTTTCTTTTATAAACAGAACAAAATCAAACAATTAAACTCCCAAACTGAGATAAAATCAAGCCCCACTTTCTGTCTGCATTTGTGTCCGCTACTGACTTCTAACTTTCATGTACCTTGTGATGCAAAGAAAAATGTATTTTAAAGCAGAAGCACAAGAGGGCAGTGTTAAGTTCAAACTGAAACCTTGCACTGAAGTGATTTAAACTTGACTCTTTCGAATGGGACAGGTTTTTTTTAATACAATATTTTCTATTTCTTTTCCTTTAAGGAATCAAAATAGTTTTAGTTCAGAGTTGCTTTGAAGAAATTTCTAATTAATTTTCAAGCACACTGCATTTTATTAAGCTTATTTTGATTTATTTTTTTTTCATTCTACAAAAAGGAGTAATCTCAAATTTCCAGTTTATCTCCTGCCATCACTTCTTGCCTCTAGCGGTGCTATAAAGGCTGCATATAATTTGTCCCTCAAGTGAGCAGTTGAATAAACTCTGTATTTCACTTATCAGTCCTTGTTTCCCATTCTGCAAGGGCTGGATTGCCTAATAAAACCTGCCCATCCATCCATTCATCTATCCACTCACTCATCCATCTCTATAATGTCATTTATACTGATTGTCAATCAAAATGCTGCATTTATTTAATATTGCCATATGTGTCATTTATATTGAAATGGAACAGAGTGGGGGATTGTACAGCGCAGAGAAAAACAAAACTGTATTCTTCATACCAGTCACTGCTATTTAGTGGATAGGGATTAACATAATGTGTATTTATTTTAAAGCATCTATGATTATTGTAGTACACTTTAATTGGGTGTCTTTTGAGGTATTTTTTTGTTTGAATACTGATTTCAGACATGTTTGCTCAACCTATAGAACGTTTTGTATTATCAAGGTAAAATGTGCATGTTGCTGGTAGAGCCAAGCTGTCTGCTTTAACCTACATGGGCTGCTGTCATCAATGAAGAGGGGGCTGCTGTCATCAATGAAGAGGATAACATTCACAAGTTTTCTAACTTGAGTTCCAAACATCTGTGCCTAACATGATTAAGTATTTACAGTTCATTTCTATGAAAACTCTTAAGTAGCTCATGTTTAGATCACAAAGACAAGAGAAATAGAAGACCAATAAACCCCTAATTCTTAGGGGAATTGTGAAACCATTGTATGTTTCTTTGAAAAAGCCAACAGTTCAATCACTAGGTTTTTCATTCTTGTCTTCCATGGGATAACCATGTTCTTTCATAGAACTGTGTTGGAATAAAGGACTCCATACAGACCTGAGCTGGAACAAGGTTAAAATAATCTTTGTTCAGATGAGGAAGGGCCATATTTTAATTTCTTTGAAATCTGGAAATATCACATTTCATTTTTCTGTTCAGTCCTCTCCCTTAAAACGAAGCTAAAAAACAAAACCCAACCCAAAGCAACAAAAAAACTCCAAAGCAACCTTCCCCCAAAACCAACAAAAAACCCCACAAAAAACACCCAAACCAACCCAACCAACAAACCTAAGAAAACCAAAACCCCCCACCAACCTGAAGAAAGCCACAACCCACCTTCTCATAGTATCAGTTATTATGCATTTTTTAATGAAGATGGTACTGTGTAGCAGGTCAACAGAAAAATACTTTGAACAAGATTACAATGAGTTTTAGTATTTATATCTGAATGTGCAATTACTCAAGTGGATGTGTCACCTACTTCCATAATGGATGGGATGTTACTTGGAGAATTGTAAGGACAGCAACAAGGATGCTTCTTGTACCTCCTTAGCATGCCTAAGCTAAGGTATTTGAAGCTGTTTTTGTCAAGATTTACGTACATGATCTATAGAAAAATATGTACATGATGGAAATAAATGGCACTGCAGCTGACATTCTGATATTGATTCCTTTCCAACAACGGAAACTGACCTTCTGCGAGGTATGAACATCAAGGAGCTCTCAGCCGAATGGCAACAGTACACTTTAAACACTGGTGTAATAATTAACGGTTTAGACATTCTTTATTGGGGAGTAGAGAGATGTGGGTGAAATGGAGAAATCCTGGAAGATCTGCAGCTGAACTCGGGCATAAAAGGTACTCCACAGTTACAGACTGCTACGGTTAACAAAGTGACGTGAAAATTGCCAGGCTGATACATTGGGTAATTTGTGCCTAGCACCTGTGTTTCTAGCCTTGAAAAGAGTTTCCCTGTTTGGTTGTTATATCTCTATAGGAGTCTTCTACTTCTGGCAACAACTGTTATTGTGGATTTAATGATCTTGAAGAATCTGAAATTCAGTTATTGTTCACCTCACAGAGAGGTAAATAATAGCTGGATGAATAGCAGTTGAGCTACAGACCCACATGACTCTGTAGAGAGGTCACCATTTTGCAGAGGTTTTGTCCCTCTGAAAAGGCTCCCATTCCCTTAACTCCATTTGAAATCTAATTTATGTTATTTTTATCCTCTATATAGACATTATATCCACAAAAGGTATGTTTCTTTGTAACTGCCTTAAGCATTTAATTTGGAGAGTATGGTTGTTGTTTTTTTAATTCTATCTGCAAGTTTCTCTCAACAGGCTTTTTAAATCTTAAATTTTGCCCACTTACAGCCAAACTGAATCCCTACAACTTACTCTGCAATTTTGTTGGAAATATACAGCACCTGGGCCTTTATAACATCACAAAGCAATAGGCCTATTTTGAAAATTACACTATTTTCCCTGATTATTGGAATTGACTGCTAGAGCATTTCTTTGCTGTTGGACCTTTGGAATATCCAGAGTATTCTGGGAAGACATGCACCAGGAAAAATTATAGACAATAATAAGTGCATAGTTATTTTCTCCTGAGCAAAACCTTGAACCTGTTCTGTATTTCTTGGGACTAATTACATTTTTGCCAAAGGATGGCAAAGCAAACCATGGCGGCTTTGTTGTGCCCTAGTTATTGAAATTACTGTTGTGCACCATAAATCAATCGTACGTAGAACTCGGTAAGTCTTCACATGTGAAACTTAAGCCTTGGGTTTGGACATATATTTTAAACAGCTGTTTAATAATGTTTTTACTTATATGACATCTGTGGTGCTTGCTGCATACATAGCAAAGTGTTTAAATATTGTAAATATCACCAATTTCCACTCCTGTCTCAGTCTAGACTGCCAAAGATGTGAGCCAGATTCATTCACCTCTCTCATAACCATTATAATTGTTCAGTAGTCAGTTTGCCACACACAGCCTTTGTCTGAAATCTGTTTTAAAAGCCTCTGCCACATCCTTTAGCCTAATGTCTTGGTCCGGAGAGGGAAAGAGATTCAGTTCTTTTGAATATTCCCGTGTTGTGAAATTAGAGGCACAAATGAGCCAAAATATCAACAGCTAGACTATTTATACATAAATAAAGTGGATGGATCAGAAGGGGAGAGAGAGAAAATAGAGAGGGAGAGAGAGAAGAGGAAAGGAATTATATTACTACACCCCTCACCCCCCCAAGATGGTTTGAGTCTGTGGAGGAAAGGTGCTGCAGGAGATGTTGGGTCTGTAGAGAAAGGGTGCTGAGGCTTTGGCTGTAGAAGAGATGTGGCCCTCTGGGCAGTCTCTTCAGCTCCATGAGTTGCAGCAGGCGGATCTTAGGACATGGAGAGAGGTTTCGGCTTCTTCCAGGCTCCATGATGTCATTTTTCCTGTCCTGGTATTCTCTCCGTTTTCCTTCTCAGCAGCATTGTCTTCTCCTATGTTTTTCTTCATCTGTGTTTTTGGTTCTGTGTTTTTCTTCATCTGTGTTTTTGTTTCCATGTTTTTCTTCTTCTGAACCAGTAGTTGCTCAAGTCTTTTATACAGCTTTTAGTCCTTAGGTATGTGTCCAAGTATTGTCTCTCAGGAAATCAGGGGCTAGGTGGTGAATCCATTGTCTCACCATCCTCCCTTTCCAGGGTACTTGATGGGTGGAGATTATCTTGTCTTACGCATATTGCCAAAGGTGGCCTCGGTCGTTGATTTTATCTTTGAGTCACATCAGGAGAGACAAGCTTTAGTCTCTCACACCTGCTTTTCAACTTACTCTTCTCCCGTTCATGAAGTGGTTCTTTTTTCTCGATCACCCTAAAATAATCTTTTGACTATTACAGTTAAGTTACTTCTGAATGTATGACATCTAGCATCTTCATTCCACCCACTACCCAGCATATATTGATTCATTTTTCCCACAAATGCTTCTGTATTTGGTTTTCAGACTGGCATATATCTCTCCCAAATCTGCAGAGCTGCTATCCAGCAGGGTATTGTGGAGATAATGTGGGCATTATGCAGATAAAGCAAATTTCATTCTTGCAAGGATCATAGGTTTGACTCCGCATCTGTATTTGACTTTTATATCTATATTGGAATGATTTGGGGCCATGTACTGACTGTAATGCTACACAGCTAAAATAGGTTGGTCAAGGAAGACCTTTTAGTTGAACAGGGCTTCAAGCATCTTGATCTAGTGAAAAATGTCCCTCCCAATTGCATGGGAGCTGGACTAGATGATCTTTGATGTTATCTGCTGACTCAAACCATTCTATACCTTGTTTTTCAAAATGCATTTTTAAAAAGAGTAGAAAGGAGAACCCTGTGAGCTACCAACCGGTTAGCTTCACCTCTGTGCCTGAGGTGGTCATGGAACAGATCCTCCTAAAAGCTCTGCTAAGGCATGCAAAGTACAGGAAGGTGATTCAAGACAGTCAGCATGGCTTCACAAAGGATAAGTCTTCTGTGACTGAACTAGTGGCTACCTGTGATGGAGTGACTACATCAGTGGACAAGTGGATGTCATCCTCCTGGACTTCTGTAAGGCCACAACTTCCTAAATTGTAGAGATACAGATTTGATGGGTGGACTGTTCGGTGGGTAACAAATTGGTTAGATGGTCACATCCAGAGGGAAGTACTCAATAGTTCCATGTCTGCATGAAGACTGGTGGCAAGTGATGTCCCTCAGGGGTCTGTACCAGTACTGTTTTGTATCTTCAGCAGTGACATAGACAATGGGATCAGCTGCATTCTCCGTATGTTTGTAGAAGGTACCAAGCTGAGTGATGTGGTCAATACACCTGAGGGATGCCATCCAGAGGGACCTGGACAAGCTTGAAAAGTGGACCCTTTGTGAACTTTATGAGGTTCAACAATGGCATGTGTGAAGACATGCACCTGAGTCAGGGCAACCCCCAGTATTGGTACAGGCTGCAGGACTGAGAGAATCCCTGTGGAGTGTGACTTGGGGCTACTGTTGGATGAAGAGCTGGTCATGACTTGGTGATGTGCACTCACAGCCCAGATGGCCAACCATATCCTTGGCCACATCAAGAGAAGCATGGCCAGCAGGTCAAGGGAGGTGATTCTGCTCCTCTACTCCACTATGGTCCAGCTTTGGAGTGCTCAGCATGAACATGTTAGAGCAGGTCCAGGGGCTTTGGCCACAAAAATGATCAGTGAAGTGGAACACCTCTGCTGTGAGGAAAGGCTGGGAGAGTTGGGGTCACTCTGCCTGGAGAAGAGAGGGCTATGGGGTGACCTTATTGCAATATTTCAGTACGTAAAAGGGATCTACTAGAAAGATAGAGACAATCTTTTCAGCAGGACCTGTTGCAATAAGACAAGAGGTGATGGTTTTCAACTAAATCCCAGGAGATTTCTACTAAATATGAAGAGGACTTTTTGGGGTTTTTTTTTTGCAGTGAGAGTGGTGAGACACTGAAACAGGTTGCCCAGACAGGTGGTAGAAGCTCCCATACCTGGAGACATTCAGGTTTAAGATGGATCAGGCTCTGAGCAATCTGATCTAGTTGCAGATTTCCCAGCCCATTGCAGGGGGATTGCATTAGATGACTTTTAAAGGTCCCTTCCAAACCAAAACATTCTTTGATTCTGTGGTTCTATATTAATTGTATGTTTGAGTATGAAGTATGTTATATGGACTACTGTTTTCAGTGTTGGGTACCTGACAATAAAATGGCTCTTATGTAGTTGCTCAATATCTCCTGTGATCACACACTGAAGGACTGGGATCCTGGTTTTCTAAATGTGCCCTCATGGTTTGTAGCAAAGCTGTGATTTGAAATTGGCAGCCACCTTTATCTTTAAAAGTATAAACTGAAGCCAATATTTTCAACCGCAATATATGCAGCTGCCAGTTAACTTCTGCACATTAAAATGGCATTCCAAGAGAGGAATATATTGCCTCATGCAATAAAAAATTTGAGTTATGGAAGTTATTTTTATTACAATGATTCACTGGAATTACTGAGCTGTTGGAGTGAGTCCAGAGGAAGGCCACAAAGATGATCCAAGGGCTGAAACACCTCTTCTGTGAGGATAGGCTGAGGGAGCTGGGGTTGTTCAGCCTAGAGAAGAGAAGATTGTGAAGGTACCTTATAGTTGCTTTCAAGTACATAAAGGGATCCTACAGGAAAGCTGGAGAGGCCCTTTTTTCGTAAAGGTGTCTAGCAACAGGACAAGGGAGAGTACATTTAAACTGGATATTAGGAAGAAGTTCTTTAGTACAAGTGTAGTGAGACTCTGGAATAGGTTACCCGGGGAGGCTGTGGATGCCTTCTCCCTGGGGATATTCAAGGCCAGGTTGGATGAGGCCTTAAGCAGTTGTGTAGTTGAGAAGCATTCCTGCCCATGGTGGGGCAGTTGGAGTAGGTGATCTCTGAAGTCCCCTCCAGCCTAAGCTATTCTATAATTCTATGGTACTGCCTCATGAATTACAGTATACAAAAAACTTTAATGAGGTTAATGTGTCTCTCTTGTCCAGTGACATGGCAAGCTCAGCTTGGTAGTCTAGAAGAGGAAAAACTGTGTTTAGTTTTAGTTCATATTCTCAAGTAAACAGCCCTTTGGCAGGGATTAATTTGGTTTGATTAAAAAGATGACAGCAATATGGTCACTATAATAAAGGAGTAAACATTGCCACAATGCAGTTGCCTTGTCTTTCAACTTGGCACTCCCTGTGGACAATTTAAGAGGATTCAGTGGTGAGTTGAATGTTTTAGATAAAACTCAACATTGTGAATTCCAAAGTGGACAAAGGTTCTAAATTATAGGATTCACTTGCAAATATGAGATACCTGTCAGATTGATCCTTCATCAATATAAACCTATTTATAGAAGTTTAGCAGGTTCCAATTTGCTTTCAGCTGGTGATATTGAGGATGAACTAAATTCAAATACAGCATAATTTGTATTCCAACATGGAAGTCTTCTACTAGTAGTTATCAAAGTGATAAGTATTGCTGTGAATATAACAGAACTCAAAAATCCCCCCTTTTAATACAGTTTCTCTGTAAATTTTAATGCAGAGCTTCTGAAGTCCTCTACCTTGCAGCTAATTACAATTAGGTGCAAGTGTTGTAATTGGCAAAATTCACGTACTGTCTGTAGTAAAATTGAGAAGCTGCGAGACAAAAGTATTTACAAGTTCTGCTGAATTCAGATTACTCTGAAAAGAGCTCAGTAAAAACACAGCTTTAAGCCACAAGAGCTGAAATACCTTTAATGCCATTTAGAGTATTAAAAAATAAATCTAATGAAGGCAGATACTGAGGTCTGCATCCCTTTTTTCACACTTTAATCTTCTCTGCAGTGGACAAATTGACCAAGTTAAAGAGTATTTTTATATCCAGTGATAATTGGCAATATACCTTATCTTCAGCCAATAGCTATCCTGAGATACCAAGATTGATGAATTATTCTTTGCTGCTATTGGTTTTAATTTTTCACAGAATCATAGAATGTTAGGGTGTGGAAGGGACCTTGAAAGATCATCTAGTCCAACCCTTCTGCCAGAGCAGGGTCACCTAGAGCAGATTGCACAGGAAGGTATCTGGGCAGGTTTTGAATATCGCCAGAGAGGGAGACTTCACAACCCCCATGGGCAGCTGATTTGTGCCTCCACACACATAATGCTGTTACACCCCATTGTGTGACTGAGCACCTGAAATCTCTGCAGAGTGTACTGCTTCTGGATATGACACAGTATCACAGTATAACTAAGGTTGGAAGAGACCCCAAGGATCACTGAGTCCAACCTGTCTCCATAGACCTCATAACTAGACCATGGCACCAAGTGCCACATCCAGTCTCCTCTTGAACACCTCCAGGGACGGTGACTCCACCACCTCCCTGGGCAGCACATTCCAATGACGAATGACTCGCTCAGTGAAGAACTTTCTCCTCACTTTGAGTCTAAATCTCCCCTGGTGCAGCTTGAGACTGTGTCCCTTTGTTCTGGTGCTGGTTGCCTGGGAGAAGAGACCAACCCCTTCCTGGCTACAACCACCTTTCAGGTAGTTGTAGAGGGCGATGAAGTCACCCCTGATCCTTCTCTCCAGGCTAAACAATCCCAGCTCCCTCAGCCCCTCCTCATAGGGCTTGTGCTCAAGGCCTCTCACCAGCCTTGTTGCCCTTCTCTGGACACGTTCAAGTGTTTCAATGTCCTTCTTAAACTGAGGGGCCCAGAATGGGACACAGTAAGTAACTAGACACAAATAAGTACCTAAGTGGAAAATGTTGTAATGTACATTTTTAAGTAATTTGACTGAGATAGGGTTTTCTAAAACATTTCTCTAAGATTAAGGGTTGTAGGGGACGGAGGGGTGCGTTGGGGTGCTACCTGTGCGTAAAATCATAATTCAACAGCAAATAGTGAGTCTGTGCTTTATTGGTGAATAGTTTATTTTCATGCATAGGGATCTGATGAGGTGATTATGAGAGAGTGAATTACAGTAGTTTAGGTAGTTGAATCAGTTGCCATCTTTCAGGTAGCAATTGCTAATCTATCAGCGGAAACTATATACTTGCCTGTCTCTGTGATCCTTGTGTCTGGCAAAATAAAATATAAATGGGCTGGCACCAAACACCTCCAGTGGTTTACATTTGTTTTAGCAGATAAGAAACTGCACTAGGGAAGACTAGAACAAGTTGATTTACAAGGGAGCTATCAAGATGAAGATTACTATGGATAGGTTTTCCAGTTCATTCTAATGACAGAGCCCGTTTAGGTTAATTATTGACCATTGTTACGTAGATGCTTATGAAACCTGTTGAATATGAAAAGTTGGGAGATTCAGGAAGAAAAAGAGTGCTGCAATTTAATGGTAGAGGAATTCAGTTATCAGGCAAGACTTAGATGATCTTGTCAATTCTGATAATAGAAATACAATCAAACATAATAATCTCATGTCATTCACATTTAGGGATGGGTTTCACTGACCTTCTGGTTGTACTGTTCTTTTCTCAGTAGAAAGAAAAATGATTCATTTTTCAGAACCATCTAGCAGTTCCCCTTGCAAATATAATGTACTGTTGTACAGCTTTAGTATACAACCATAGATTTTGTTTTGTGGGCTATTATAGTTGTCACTTTTCATCTTTCATTCAAAAATGTATCGGGAGTGTTTTTTTGTCCTGTGGTAGGAGATGTTAGTAGAAGTTCTGCTGATCTTTTTAGCTTACATTTTTGCAAGTGATTGAAGAATGGCTGTAACTTTGGTTACAGTTTGTACCACCCTGATGTACAATTTGTACCACCCTGCAGAAAAGCTTTTCATTATAATGTCAATAAAAATCATATCTGTATATAAGAATATATACCTGTTCTCATATCCATAAATAAGGGTGTGGGATTTTTGTAGTGGCAGGGTTTTTTTCTGTTAACAAAATGTTTTGCATTAAATGATTTTGTGTGGATTGTAGTACGAATCAATTTGATATCAATAAAATATGTGTTTTGAAGTTTCTGATTTACTTGTTTCTCATAATACTATTTAATTTCTGTCAGGGTTACTGATGTAGTTTCTGAAAAGATTTTTGATACAGTGGCTGTTTGTCCTTTGTGCCTCATGTCATACTTGTCGTATTGGGCTGTGTAAAGCATAATCATCTAAACCGTTAATGATTGATTTATTTTTTTTATGTAGAGATAAAACATTTGGGATTGAGACCCACTGTAAGTTAGTTGATGCTTATTATATGTACCTAGAATTCTCATACAATTTTTAAAATCAAGAAAATGGGACTCAATTCTCTGTTCTGGTCCTTTGCCTTAGTCTGGCAATGCACAAAGTCTTTATGATGCCTTCCATTTGTTTTTTCCTCTTTATTTCTGTTTCTAACCACTTTTGCTAAGTTTTTCTCCAGCTATTTATTTATTTATTTATAAACATAAAAGTGCTCTGTGGATAAGGGATAACAGATGCTATTAAAACACTAATTGGCTAAAGCAATATTGATAAGCAGTACTTAGTCCTTACCTTAAGTTCTACTAAGAAATCTGCCCAATACTGAGTTTGAATAAAACCCTATCAACAGTAAACTATGTTCCCTTCTCAACTCCTAATGTAGGCTGCACATTTTAATTCAATGAGTGAGATTTATTTACATAGTTAATTATATAACTATATTTAATTTTATAAATTAACTTCATTTTATAAATATTTATATTTGTTACAGTATATTTGCACACGCTCTATTCATGTATGCAAATATATAATGCACAGTGTATTTACTTTTTCTATTCTATGTATTATGTGCTTATATAATACATATATCATTGTTACATTTACATCTCTAAAAAGGAAAATTCAGATGAACTTAATGCTGTATTATGAAATTATTTGGAAAACTGATATGTATAGAATGCTCCAGGGGAAATACAAATACAAATGAAGCTTATGGTTAGTTTTTTGCCAATATGTATTTTTGAGATTCTTCAACTTTATTCCCAAAGTTACACTTTTTTCATGAAGATTAAATAAAAAGTCAAAACAGAATGAATTTCTGATAGCCATATGGTGACAATACTTGTTTAAAAGAAGGAAAATGAGGCCTAAGTCTATATTCTGCCTATCTGGAATAATGCTAGGATCAACTCTGTACCTTTGGTCTTGGATTGGTTTTTTGTTGTTTTGTTTCGATTTTTTTGTTGGTTGGTTGTTTTGTTGGGGTTTCTTTTTCCTTTGTTTTTCCTAGGCTTAGTTTGATATGTGTTCCATGTGGTTGAAATGCTTAAGTATTTATAGAAGTTAGTACACTGGCATCACCTCTGACTATAATTTGATTTTAAATTAATCTGAAATACCCTCAGTACTGGAATCAATATAATGAAATCTGCTGATTTTATACAGACTCGATGCATTGAGATGAAGTGGGAATGCTGGTGATGGGAGGCATATGTCCCTTTGCCAGGTTTTGTGGAGTAACAGAGATGCACACCTGTGGACCAGGGCATATCTCAGTGCCCACTCTTACAGTGGTAGGAGGTGACTTCCAGCAGAGGGTCTTTCAGCACATATGCTTGTTAGAAGATATTTTTGCCAAGTGTTCCCAGTCAAATTTGGCACATGAAATTTTGGATCAGAAGACATCCTATAGCACTTGTCCTGTGGATGTGTGAAGTATGACCTAAGAGGTGAGAAGGGCAAAGGAGAGTTTAATACAGAGTGGGTAAGCATACTTCAGACATTGTACTTGACACCTGAAATTGTCTCAGAGCTCTTCTGAGCAGAGAAAATTAGAGAAAGTGAGACAACAATGTTATGGTCTTAATTGTATGCAACTTTGCTAACCTTGCATTTGTGGTCTGAAACTAACAGAAGTTGTTTTGTAGGATCCTACATCTTTAATAACATTCTTTGACCCCTTTGCTTTTCATTTCCTACTCCCATGATTTTCTTTCACTGTGTAGTTTTTCATGTGTCCTTGATTTTATAAAGAGAATTTAAATGTTTTTTAAAAACTTTCTAGGGTCAGGAATACCATTCTGTGTGCAACATTGAAGTTTGATATGGAGAACAGCTTGAATTAAACACTTGCAAGTTATTGTATGTATTTATTTGTGTTTAAGATTTTGTGTACCATGCACTAATTGTGCATTTATTAGGAGATTGCAGACTGGAAATTAGATCTGGTCACTGAGTATAGAATAATATACATTAAGATGTCTTTGACACTAATGAAGAGAATATAGGTGAATGTTTATGCACACGTGCATATGTATAGACACACACACACATATGTATATAAATTGAGCAGCTTATGTATAAGGGCTAATGTTATTATGTATCAGAATCTCTCCTGAAAAGATGCTTTTGAATTTAAACTATTGAAACTTAGAACTGTTTTAATATATCCTCACTTTTCAGCAGCATGGAACACTCATATTGAATGAAGTGGATAATATGTGGTAATACTGTCCAGCACTCACCGGATGTGGAAGCAGAAATAGCCACTCAAATGCTGCCAAAGATATTTCAGTTTTAAAATGTGTTTTGTAGGATGATGGAATAGGTGTGTTCAAACTGATACTTACTCAATTTGTGTTAAACCATGGTGCAAAGTTGTTCTTATCAACCACAAGATGTTCGGCTTATTATGCGTTGTTGTACTACCAGAAATACGCAGTTTTCATGTGTTTTATAGCACCTCACAAGGAAATGTTGTGGCTAATAATTTAGCCACCTTAGGGTTTTTTTTCTGTCTTGAGGGAATAAATATCCATTTGCACTTAGGTAAACAGATAATGTTTTCTGATGGTAGTTTCAAACAAGGTTTGAACTGAGACAAAGATTTGGATTAACTCTCAAGTGCAGTATTCGTGTACCGTATTCTAGTATTCGTGTACCATAATAACTCTTGAATTGACATTTCATATTAAATGTTTTCAAATAATACCATGTTGGATTGTGTTTGTCTAAAAAATGAATGCATGAGCAGAGGTGATTATTTCAAGTGTTCGCTTGCCATTTGCTGTTAAATGTCTTAAGCCATAAAATGTTTGCATAATGCACAATACATTTGCGATAATTAAACAGATCTCTTCATTTGCTGTTTCTAGGTTAAATTTTTTCCGAGATGTTACTGAGTTCAGAGTACTAGCGTGTGGTGGAGATGGAACAGTAGGCTGGATTTTGGATTGCATAGGTAATCAATAGTGTTTACAGAATTATCTTGGACTCATGTTTTTCATTTTACTACGCCCTATAAGCCAAAGAATGGAGACAGCTATTTAAAATAACAGCTTGTTCATACAGGTGTTTAAAACAAGAGCTTGTTCATTTAAATCCTGGAAATGTATTTGTTTGGGACATGACTATTTTTAAGAATATTGACATGGCAAAGGATATTCAAAATCCCCAGACACGTTTAGTGTTTGTAGACCTCTGGATTTCCAGAAACCAAGAAACTTGAATCAGTCTATTTTAATTTCAGTTCAAAATTTGTGTCTCAAACCAAATTAAATGGAAGTTTGTTCTTTTAAGAACATTTACCGTTGCTCACTTATTTTTTTCACTTACCAAGTTTTTGTCTGTCATCTATTAGCCCATTATTTCTGGTATGGAATACTAGCCATTTAGTTTTGGACTTCTTTCAGTCAGTTGGCCACAAAGTCCCTTGTACCGATCATTATGAAGGCCCAGGGGTCAAGATATTACAAACTTCTCAAGGCTTATTAGGGAAAACATCTTCCACACCCTGTGGTTGTTTATTTGGCATTACTGAGGCTGCAGGGGGGGAAAAAATGCATAACAGTGGAAATTAGGAAAATGAAGAGGGGTCAACTGAAAGTTTAGGTGAAGAATGTTTGAAAGCCTGTGATTTGTGGGAGGTGAGGAACCAGAAAACATGCTAAAGTTTAGTGAAAAGTAAAAACAAAGTCATGAAGGAATGGATGATAGCAAAAAGATATTTCTTGTCTTGGTTTAAAACCAAACCAAACCATCCAAACAAAACTCCACCAAAACCAAGAGCCTATTATTTTTTTCCCCAAATGCAAGCTGTTGCTTGTAACTCTTAAGCAGCTTTCAAAGTTGTAAATCAGTGTACATAAATATCAAGTGTTTTGCCTACACTTGAAGAGGTGAAGTTTTGCAGCTGTTGAGCATGTCATCACTTTAGAACTCACTTCATGACCTCTGGAATGTCATGCAGTTACATTTTCTTTCAGTGGCACAATTTAAAGAAAGAAAGGCGGGGGGGGAAAGGCTGATTTGTCTTCTGGAGCAATTTTTTTTTGGTACAGAACTAAGAAATTATTTAGGGGGTCCAAGACCTGGTTGGTTGATAGGCACAGCAAGTAGATTTTCTTAATGCTGTATTTTAGCAAACAAAAGCCCTTTGGTATACCAAGTTTAAGAAATCACCTGTTTTAAGAAAGAGGTGCTTTACTGGTTTGATCTTTTCTTTCCTGATCTCCTGATATACAAATTATCCTAGCAGAGAGCAAAGCAAGAGAAAAAGAAAAAAACAAAGAAAAATAAAAACATGAAATAAAATTTTAAAAATAAAAATAAACCCAAACACTGAACAGAAGAATAAACAAAAACTTTCTTCCCCTAGTTTGAGACTTTAAAACTTTTTTGTTGTTGTTCTCTTAAATAATAAATTCTTTTGCACTGATACTGTGAATGTGAAATCTTCCTAAAGTTGATGTGAGAAATTGATAAACAATAAGATGTCCCTTGCCACATCCATTCCAATTAAATGGGGAGTTTGGACAAATTGCATATTTGAAATATTATACCTGGGGGATAGCTGCCCCACTTCCAGCTTTCAGAAAAGCTGTATTAGCCAAGAAGAGTTTTCCCTTTGGAATTTGAACAGAGAGATTTTGGCTTGAAATGCTAGAAAAGTACCAGTGAAGAGTCAAAAGGTACTAAATTAATATATTTCAAAGCATTCTTTATTAAATACAAAATACTGACTTAGATGCTTCATCAGATAGACCAATGCCCATTTCATATAGATTTAATTCTTGATGGGCAAATCACCCGTGTTGATTTCAGTGATTTCTGATAATGGTGCTTCTGTATAAACACAAATCCAAGTGAATATGCAGTTCAACACAAATTTGGTTTAAGATTAATCTCCTTGCTCGTGCTTGTGACTATTGCTCTTTAGCATTCATAACTGGAAATGGCAGAGCTGAAAGAAAGTGAGCACAACATGCTCAGTCTTGGAAAGATCTTTGGTTCAATTGTTTGGGAATGTTTATCACATCCATGGGTTACAAAAGTCTTTGTGGTAACAATTGAGTAAATTAGGATTAAGAATTGAATATTGACTGGAGAATGGTCTGCATAATGGAGTGTCTTGGTGAAATGCGTGTTGCTAAGCAGGCAGCATAATCTCATATACAAAACATGTATCACTGTTTTTCACTGAAACAAAACCTAACACAGTTACTGTATCAGTACCAAACAATCAGACTTTTTTGTTCATTAGTTGTGTTTTATTTCTTCTTTATTCACAGAGAAAGCAAACTTGATTAAGCATCCTCCAGTTGCTATCCTGCCTCTTGGGACTGGCAATGATTTAGCAAGGTGTCTGAGATGGGGAGGAGGTAAACAAAATTAAAATACAATTCATTATGCAATTAAAAAGAAAAAGAGTAACTTTTGCATCAAAATCTGCTCTCAACATTTGGTTTTCTTTTTTATAATATCTAAAGAGCCTTTGCCACCTTTCCTTTTTTGGGAATTTGCTATCAGTAAATGTTATATGAATGATTTTATAGATACCAAGAGTAATCAGTCTTCATACCTTTTTTTGTAGCTTCTGCTGACACCAAAAAGGCTCCAAGGTTCAATGAGAGTTGTATATAAGTATTTGGCTGGCTTTTTACCATCTTTATTGCAGTTACTTCTTTGATCAATACCTTATAAAAGGAGTATTCTTTAATGGGTTTTAATTGAGAATGTTCTGAAAGGGTTACTGAAAACAGCTAATAATGGGTTGGGGGTGGTTTCCTTTTTTAATGTTAAGAAATATTAAGTGAAAAATGTCTCAGCTTCAGACTAGTTCCTTCATCCAGTCCTCTTTTCCTTCAGAAGATTCCAGACAGTAAGTGCCATGGTGCCATTTTTCAGGCAATGAGAAAGCAAAGAATGGTGAAAGGAGAATAACGTCGAACATTTAATACCATTTGCAAACATTCCTGCATCTATGGAGCCTGCCTTTTAGCTCTTCCAATGACTTATTTCCATTCAGGATTTGCATTGCAGGGTAACTTGAAGGAGACAAAAAAGAAAATTTTAGGCAAGTCTTAGTCTCTGATAGAAAGCATGTCAGTTTGTGGGCTCACAGCCAGTTGTTTCAGTTGATATGTTGTGTGTTTGGAACTTCTCGGTCTTTGTAGATATCTCTTCCTTCTTTTGTGTCATGATAGCAATGTTCACTGTGAGGGTGTCAGAACACTGGAACAAGCAGCCAACATAGATTGTGGAGTCTCCTTCTCTGAGACATTCAAAACCTGCCTGGATGCCTTCCTGTGTGACCTACTGTGTAGGTGGTCCTGCTCTGGCAGGGTGGTTGGGCTGGACAATCTTTTGAGGTCCCTTCCAACACCAAACATTCTGCGATTCTTTGATAGCAAGTTTTCTTTCTAGATGTCTGCCTTGTAACCGGGTAGTCTTTAGCAAATTCTCAGTAGTTTCCATGCTGTAGAACTTTTTGAAAGCATGATGTTCTGTCAAATCATTTCAGAACCTTCTTTATTTTCTGTCATGACTGGTGATTGTTTATTTGCATACTGATGGTGGGGAGAAACCTAAACTGACCAAACAAAACCCAATGAAATCAGCATTTTTGCACTTTTTGAACAGTTCATAGAATCATAGTGTAATTCAGGTTGGAAAGGAGAAGGATTCATAGGAAGCTACTAGTCCAAAATCCTGTTCTAAGCAGGGTCATCTATGAGGCAATTCAATTACATTAGTCAAGATCAGTCATTCCACTCATTTTTATTTATTTGCCTTCCTTTTGCATGATTTGATCTGAAGTAGGAAAAGACAGTATGAAAATATTCTGGCTTTCATCATTCTTTGCCCAGTTACTTTGTGGTAAACAATGCAATAACACAGATTTTCTGTAACATCTATAGATGGGAGAGAAGACAGAGCTTACAGAAACTAAATTGCTGATGTGTGATCTCATGCAAACAAATGGCATTGTGCATGCTGCTGCTAAGTGGTGGTTTGCAGCAACTAACAAAAACCTACTATACAATCAAAAAAGAAATACATTAGCAATGGCTTTTTGAGCAGGGAGGCTTTGAATAGCTTTTCTTGCTAAAACTGGTAATGACTCAGGAAGTACGTATTGCTTGTATATGAAAATTTGTTTCTGATTTGAGGAAGGAATGAGTTCTCAGATCTTCAGTATTGTCATGGGTTATGTTGAATATTTGCTGCTGTTACTCAAAACCATCTTGTCTCATGCCAGCTTCAAAATGAAAGTGCTGGCTGGAGCAAAGTATTGTGAGACCTGAAGTTCAGATTGTAACATGAGAGGTTTCTTGTTCTGGTTGCTGCTTTTGGGTTCGGGGGTTTTGGGTGTTGGCTCTCTTCTGCTGAGGTGGCAGTGGGACAGGGAGTGATGGGCAGGGAGTAGCTCCCTGGCTTGGGTTTTTAGCTTGCTTGCTGCTGCTTTCTGCTATGCTTTTTCTGCAGATAGGCTAAGGTAATTGTGCATTGAATTATTATCTCATTTAATCAGTAAACTGTTACCTCAACCCAGAGTTTTTTGTGTGTGTTACTTTTCCCTCGCTTCTGTGGTGTACAAAAAAAGACTGTGTTAAACTAAGCACAAGTCATTTAGTTTGAATAGCGTTCAGAGCTGGTAATGTCACTTAGTAAAATGCTCACACCATTTGTGTGTACTGTAGGTTGTGTATACTCAGAAATGCCTAAACAAGTTTTCTGCTGTGTAGTGAAGTACTACTAGTAATTGATTGCCTAAAGACGTGCGACTGCTTCTTCACAAGTAAAAGATCTCTACAGAGCATGATGAGGCTCATAAATACATTGTTGAAAGATGGAAAAATACTAGTTCTGCTGATAAGTCATCAGCTACAGAGTTCAAATTTTGGATTTGTTATGCTAAACCACATACAAACACTCAACAACAAAAAAGTAGGTATCTTTTAATCTTTCAATCGCTTGTCAGACTTTAGGTAGACAGGCCTACTGTATGACTTTTCTTCATACATTTTGAAATGAAATGAATTCAAATCCTAAGATGAATTTCATAGCAAGAACATTTTGCAAAAAATAATTGTAGGGTTTTTAATAACTACTTTAGTTGCTTGGAAAATTCAAAGAATTTACAAGTTTTTAAGATGAAATTATTCTTTTCCAGTATAAATATGATACCAAGTGAAATCTGTAGAGTTAATCTAAGTTTACATTAAATTAGCTGAGTGGAGAAATCAGTTTTGCATTTGTACTCCTTTTAATGACATAGGCTGGAAAATTGGCAATACTTCACACTCATACTTTTCAGGTCTTTTATGCATAACTTTCATTTTTCCAAGCCATAGAACCATTGAATAGTTTGGGTTGGAAGAGACCTTTAAAGGTCATCTAGTCCAACCTCCCCTGACATGAGTAGGGACATCTTCAACTAGATCAGGTTGCTCAGATCCCCATATAACCACTCATTTGGGCAGAGAAAGAAAATGGAATGAAACTTCATTATGCTTGATTAAATAACTGTTTTCATGTTTTGCTAGGTTATGAAGGTGAGAATCTAATAAAGATCTTAAAAGACATTGAAAACAGCTCAGAGATTTTGCTGGACAGGTGGAAATTTGAAGTAATACCCAACGATAAAGATGAGAAAGGAGACCCAGTGCCTTACAACATCATCAATAACTACTTTTCTATTGGTGTGGTAAGACTTATGCTTATCCTTAAGTGATTTTCTGTTTTGAATAAATATTTGCATTGCATGTCTGCAAGTGAAGAATTGTTGGCTACAGATCATTTATAATGTTACTTTGCTGGTGAAATGAATACACAGATGACTGACAGCAATTTACATAAATTTACTTCCACACATTAAACCAGAATTATTTTTCAGGACCTTCTACCTTCCCATCTATAAAGAAGATATTTGTGTTGTTCCTAATAGTTCATGAGCAATCATGGCACTAAATTTATATTGTCATTATGATGGTCCTTTAAAACTATGAAAGGAAACTAATCACTTAATAAGAATTTTAAGTAACCTTTTCCATTAGTATTCACATAATCTAAACTGTTTAAAAGGGTAGGGGCATTCTTTATGTTTTCAGAACTGTTCTAAATAATAAAGAATAATATACAAAAACTTCACAAATATCTTCTTGGTTCTGTCTTGTGAAGATATTCACAGTTAGAATGAATTATGAGGAAAAGGTTTTTAAGAAGCTCTTTGAGTCCTGGAAATTGCATCCCAGCTTGTGCTTCTCTATGTTTTCCCATTATCCACTTTTACAGAATATCAAATTCTGCAATCTGTTATTTTAGAATGCCACAGAAAAGGAATTTAGAAGGAATTATTACATACAACACTGTAAATCCAAAATATCAAGGATGCATGCTTATTTTATTTGATCACTGTGTTCGACTTTAAAAAGGTTCTGCCTCAATTTTAAGTGGTTGATGAAAATTTTTCATATGAATGGAAATGTTGTAATTTTTGCATAGTGCCAATCAGCAACTTGTAGAGACAATCTATTCCTTAAAAAACATTCCTTTGCTTACTGTACTATGTAGTTCCAAAGGCTGAAAAAAACAAATCAGGTCTCCCCAAGGTTAAGACATTTGATTAATAGGAATTTGGTTTTGAGTTGTATAGTTTGGATTTTAGTCTCTGTTGTTCAAAGCAAGTACCGAGAACAACTAGGTGCAACAGAAATAACAGAAATTAGTATACAAAAATGCATAATTGCAAAGTATGTGCACCAAAATTAGTGCAAAATTAAGTTCATAAATAGTGGAGAAATTGGAAAATCTGGTTACAATAAAAAAAAACATACCACGGTAACAGCAAATACCCAGCTCAGCTGCACATATTCAGTGTGCTTCTTAAAGGTAATGTTGAAGCTAAAGCTCACAGACGAAGAAGGAAAATAATTGTGTTATACTAAGGGGAGGAGGGATGAGATTTTACACCTATGTATTAATACAGTGCAATTAAAATGGTTTGTAAAATGTTGAGTACTAGCATGTGTAAAGACACAGCACAGAAACAGGAAATTGAATGCCAAGTAGATACCAAGACATCTGTGAATGTGCTAGGCTTCAAAGAATCCTTTAGCATTTTTCAAAGGAAGAAAACAGAATTGCATTTAAAAAAAAAATTTGAACTGAAATGATACAGTGGCACAGTCATGGTAATGTTCAGGACAAAGTAAATTCTTGCAGACTTCAGGAAGCTAGCAAGTTCTGCTCTATACATCAGCCTCCGTGGACAAGCAGAAGACAATTTTCAGTTAAAAATTCACTAATTTAATAACGGTCAACTTCATATAATATTAATGTGAGCACCAGAAAATTGTACCAGGAACGGACAATACAATATATTGTATTGAGAAAAGCTTCTAAAATGGTCAGATCAAATTTTTAAAGGAAGAAAATCTGCCCAATTTGTCATATATGATAATACATAGTATAGCTGTTTCTCAGTTTTGTTGGCATGAATCAGACAAAGCTAGTGAATAAAATCAGAGATTAGACTTTAGGCTTGCTAAAATTGTGTAATTCATATATTAGCATTCATAATAACTCTTCAAAAGACAAGGAAGATGTTTGTAGGTAGGCAAAATACTCAAACTTGGCTACAACTAAAGTAAACCTAATTTCATAAAAGCAAAATTGTTTTCAGCACATGGTGCCGAATGCAAATTTCGATAAATAGCTGAATTGATAAGCAACAGTGTGCCACCATGCTGCACACCACTCCATAGCAAAAAAACCCAAAACAAAACAAAAACTAGAACTGCCTCCAGTATTATGCTAAGAGAAAGTGTAAAGCATTGATATCATTGACGATATTATTCACAGAACCATAGAAAATCACTGGGTCTTCTATCCATTCATCTCCCTAAGGTAGTGTCTGTGGCACTTGGCTAATTCCTGACATGCTTATCTAGCTTGTCTCTAGAAATTCCACCCCTCAAAAAAGGGGGGAGGGAAGAAGACTTACTGTATTACTTTGTTGTCTTTACTTTGAAATTTCCTTGCCGTATATAACCTGAATAGTCTTGGTGTAGTCCGGGCCCAGGTCATTCTGCCCCATACAGAGTGGAGAATGAAAACAAATTATTCCATTCCTCTGTTAAACTAGTTATTGCCTACTAAGAGATCTATCAGATCATCTTGTAGTCTTGTATACCGTAGGCTCTCTATCTCAAATTTCTTCAGCATTTCCTCGCAGAAAATGTTTTCTAGATATCTGATCACATGTGTCACTTTTATCTGTGCTCAGATAAAACCTGAGAATTCAATCCTATTACTCCTTCTTGTCTATATCTCTCTGGAACCACAGTGCTCCCAATTGAATACAATGCTGCCTTTGATGTCTTATCAGCACTGAATGAAAAGTGGAGTTAATACAGGTCATACTTTTATTAGACAAAATTATCATTCTTAATATTAGTGTGAATTTCTTTATTCATATTGTGATTCACTGGTAATTTCAGATACTCCTCCAAAGCACCACTACTTTATATCTGGGTTTTTCATAGGTGATTCTTCCTGCCTATGTGCAGAAACTTACACCCGATGGGATTATGGAATTACACCATCTTAATTTTACTGTTTCTCCAAGGCACTGCGAGCACTAATGGTAACCTACAACATATTGCACGTTGCTTCACAGAATGTTAGGGGTTGGAAGCGACCTGTGGAGAACATTGAGTCTAACCCCCCTGCCAAAGCAGGAGCACCTAGGGCATGCTTCATAGGAATGCATCCAGGCAGGTTTTGAAAGCCTCCTGAGAAGGAGACTCCAGAACCTTTCTGGGCAGCCTGTTCCAGTGCTCCATCACCCTCACCATAAAGTGTTTCTTCATGCTGAGGTGGAACCTCCTGTGTTCTAACTTGTACCCATTGCTCCTTGTCTTCATAGATTCCTGATGAGTAACAAGCACAGTCTTGAATCTAATATGAACAGAACGTGCTATATCAATTTTGTAACAGTAAGACAGAAATGGTATTTGACAACCAACAATCTCAATGCATACTTAGAAAAACTGGGGGAATAAAAGTCAATAAAATTGTGATTGACTTGGGACTCTTGCTGCTTTAGGACCATAATTCAGGTTGGAAAAGTTTGAGGGAAGTCATTACTTCAATCTCCTAAGGAGGGTCAGCTATGAGAGCAGGTCACTTTGTTCAGGGCTTTATCGATTTGGGTCTTACAAACCTTCAAAAATGGAGATGGTACAATCTCTTATGTGCATCCTGTTCTGGTGCTTGACTGTCATGATGAAGATATTTCTCCTTATATCAAGTCTCAATCTCTCTTATTTCAACTTATGTTCAGTGTCTTTAATCTTGCTGCTGTGTGCCACTGTGATGAGCCTGATTTTGTCATCTTGATAACTTTGTCATAGGTACTTACAGGCTGCTATTGAATGTCCTTCAAGACTTCTAGCCTGTGAGATAACATATCTAGTTAGTCTGTGTTTTAAAGTTATTTTCCACTAATCAAGGCCATCATATCCCAACTTCAGTACAAGAATACCACGACAGCGTACAAAACCTTGCTGAAGCTGAGCATGTCATTCAGTGCTCTCTCTCATCTGCGAATCTGGTTAGTTTGTCATAGTCTGCAAGCAGAAGGCAGTTTACCCACTGGATGGGGAAATGATGCACCAAGTTGAAAAGGAGCATTTGACAGTAGCATGTGTATGTGCAAAGTGTGTTCAAGCAAAAAAAGGCTACAGTAGTCTTGGAGCTCTGATATATACATAAATATATGTACCATATTATGCATAAGCAAAGGGAAAAAAGTAAGAAACAAAATGAGATGTAGTGGCTGAATCAGTATGTGCAGTGTTCAACCTGATAGAAGCACAAAGCATGGAAGAGTCATAAAAAGCTTAATCCAAGCTGTGTGTCAGTTTCAAGGCAGGAGCTAGAAAATATCTAAGAGCAATGCAGGATAAGATAAAGATTTTTCAAGTGCTCACATCCATCATTATGTCAAGATGGCAAGATACCAGGAGTGAAACTCCATCTGCTTCCTGATAATACTAGAGTCACTGAAACAAGCTAAATATACAAGAAGAATGTATATTAAATTAGTCAAGTCATCCTTGGTTTAAAAAACAAAACTACCTCCCACTAGAAAAATCCAAACAGAAAAAAAAACTCTGCAAGAATATAGTAGGGCCATCTGTAAGTGGAAGCTTAGCTTGGATAGTCATAGGATCGGTGATCTCAGCAAGCAGAACTGATAATACTGAAGGACAGATAAACAGACATGATAGAGGCAGAAAACATCAGGCCAACTGTCAAAAAGAGACTAGTACAATTACTGAAGTATTTTGGAGAAAATAAATTCTTTTCCCCATAATCTACAGAACCTGCTTTAATAATCACTCATTCATGCAGTGGGTTGATATTATCACAGGGATCATCAAAGACAGAGTTCAATAATGTTAGTGATGATATGTTTTCACAGACTGCATTCTAGACAGTGGGCTTGCAATGCATTTCTGCAGTTGTTGCAGTAATGGAATTTCACTCATGTCGCATCATTCAGCCAGCTTGCTGATGTTCTAAACTATTAGAGTTTATAATGCTGTCTGCTCTGCCTGTAGACAGAATGTGCTGGCTTGTGCATAGAATTTTTGTCATGGTTAGCCTTTTCCCTGTGGATAACATAATTTAACGTACTTCAGGCATTCCAGTGATAACCATTAATGGTGGACCTACATGTCTCTGTGGAGAGTTACTTCAGACAAGCTTGTGTACTGTAATAACCCTGTACATCTGCTTTATTTTATCCTAGCTATTTTCAATGTCTGTATTAAAAAGAAAATAACCAAACCAACCCTTCACTAAACAATTTTGTAGCATGTTATCAACATAGAGAAATATTTTCATAAAATTCAGTAATAACTCTTCTGTTCAGTACTTGAATTTTAAAACAAACAAACAAAAGCTTAAAAAAAAAACCCAAAACCTCAACTGATCAAAGATGAAACATCCTCCAACTCAACCCCTGTATACTCATGACAGTATGCCAGTGTTACATGAAGTGGCAAATAAATAAGAGAGAAAGTGTGGCACAGTGCAGCCTTCCCTCTGATGAAACAGCAGAGACCCTTCTAAAATGAAAGCAGTTCTCAGGTGTCAGTGAAAGTATTCAAGGTGTAATAGTGAGCCAAATGATACAGTAATGGTTGGTGTTTACAGATAGCAGCTGTAAAGATTATACTAGCAACCATTGTGTTACTGGATATGTGCTGTATGCATGACTGATTAGGTATCTCTCTGATTTCCTTCTCAATTTTGTTCTTTTAGGCCAAATTCCCTTCAAATTTTAAACTAATTCATATTTTTGACCAAGTCATGTAGCTGTTATATGTGTTAAAAACATAAACATTCTCTCTGTTCACACTTGGGTGGGTTGCCTAATAGTCTGGCCAGAAGGACTGCAAGGATTGCTGTCTCTTAGGATAACAGCAGAGTCCCTTAGAGGCTTATATTCCTTGTTTGGTTTTCCTTTGTCTAGGCTGTTCAGCTGAGTGTGTGCTTTAGGTTTGAGCCTACTTTGGATCTTTGCTATTGATGCTTTTCTGCATACAAAGGTTCAAGAGTTGTTAAGAAAATTGAACTCCTGAGGCTTAAAATTTCAGCTAGTCTTAGGCTATTTCATTTACACAAGATCTTAAGATGTGGAAAACATCTGTCTACTTAAATGAGACAGAACTTATATGAGAATCTTCCAGCGTCTCTTCAGCTGAAACTTTGAAAACGTGTAAAAACACATAGGCAAGAACATATTGGAAGGAAAAAAGGAGTGGAATACTCTAGGACAATAATTAAGACAGTAACCTGGAAAACAACTGTGATATCCAGATTCTTGTCCCATCTGTTGTTTTTGTCCATCGACTAACTTGTACATGGCAAGTCTGAAACTTTTACTGCTATGAATGATTTCTAGCATCGATAGATACAGAATTTTAATGCCAAACCAGAACTTAGACAAGTAGAACACCTCAGACTTTCATTCAGTCTTTACAACGCGATAATTGATTTGATAGCAATATGGTGATATTCTCACTTGGATGATCTACAACAAAAATATTATTTGAGAGTATTTAGTTAAGGCAATAAAGATAATCTGAATGTGCTGGAAATGTTCTTTAAGTTCTTTGCGAAAAGAGTCGGTATTATATGTTGGTTTAATAAAAAGAAAAAAATCAGCTATCAGATAACACAATTCTTCCTCCCTTCTGAATTCCTTCCTCCCTTCTGAATTCCTTCCTTCCTTCTGAATTCCTTCCTTCCTTCTGAATTCCTCTATGTGTTCTCTGCAAAATTACTATCACCAAGTTGTAAAGGTCTACTCCAAAGACAATGGACTTTTGTGACACCTAAGATGTTACTATCCAAATGCACTATCAATTAGATATTTGTATGGTCATGATTTAATATCCTTCAGCCTTAACCAGTCACTAAGAGCCTCTAATTCTGTCAGTGGGGAAAAATATGACCGCTTAATTCTCATAATCATAAATTTGAACTTACTATGGGTCTGCTTCCCCATTACTGTACCCTAAGCCATCAGCTTAGGATTTCATTGGAACTCCTTACATTCTTACACAGAAGCCATATTTTTGGCTTTTCTCCTGATAGAACATTTCATTAGCATCAGTAGAAACTCTGGCTATCAGAATTTTTAGTCACAAATACCTGAATCTAAGTAGAGTTATTCCTGTAACCAACAATGTGGTTCCAGCATCTTATTTTGGAGCACATTTCATTAAAAAAAAAATAAATAAAGTTTATTATGCTAGATATAATTTGCAAAAGGGAAATCATATCCTAGGCTGCATCAAGTGGTGTGTGGCCAGCAGGTCAAGAGAGGTGATTCCTCCCCTTTACCCTGTTCTTGTGAGACCCTGCCTTGAATATTGTGTCTAGTTCTGATGGCCCCTATCATAAAAAAGACACTGAGCTGTTGGAGCAAGTCCAAAGGAAGGCCACAAAGTTGACCCAAAGGCTGGAGCACCTTTGCTCTGAGGATAGGCTGAGGGAGCTGGAGTTGCTCAGCCTAGAGAAGACTCTGACAAGACCTTAGAGTTGCCTTCCAATTCCTGAAGGAATCCTGCAGGAAAGCTGGAGAGGGACCTTTCGTAAGGGTGTCTAGCAATAGAATGAGAGGGAATGGTTTTAAGCAGAGAGAAAGTATGTTCAGACTGGATCTTAGGAAGAAGTTCTTCAGTACAAGGGTGGTGAGACTCTGGAACAGGTTGCCCAGAGAAGTTGTGGATGCCTCCTGCCTGGGGGTGTTCAAGGCCAGGATAGGTGAGGCCTTGAGCAGCTGAGTCTAGTTGAGAGGTGACCCTGCCCATGGCGGAGAGGTTGGAGTAGATGATCTCTAAGGTCCCTTCCAACCTGAGCCATTCCAGGAATTCTGTGAATTAGTTTTTCAGTAGGCACATATTTGGACATTTCAAAGCCTCATAGCATTTTATTGTTCATGGTGGTTAGAAGGGATCTTTTTTTTTTTTTCCCTATGGGATAAAATCCTGAGGACATTTGCTTTTTAGGCCCCCTTTAATGTGTTTAAATCTCAGTGCAGAATTTAAGCAGAAAAAATGTCTTAACACTAGTTCACTGTGGCATTTGACTATGTGTTTAAACTTTCCTGATCCAATAATGCAATTAAATACTTGGTTTAACCATTTTGTGCACTTTCCTGGATATGACTGAACAAATGTGTATGTTGAATTCTGGACATTTGGTGAAAGCTAGTTAAATATTTGAGTGAGATTTATGGGTATATGTAACTAAAATTCATATTTACTGGTTTGCTGAACTGATATGAATATAAGCACTTTGAATGTGCTGATGGAGTGTTGTGATATATTGCATTATTTTTGTGCCAGAGAGGGAAAGAACTTTTCATAATAATATCATTGGTCTGTAGTCCAAATCACTTTTTCTTCCTGCAAAAAAGGGTTAAGGGAATGACCAATTCATCTGTGTGTGAATGTAAATAGAACTTTTAAATATCAGTATTGGTACTTATATATCACAGCCCCAGTCTTGTAGCCAAATCTGTAGAAGTGGTTGCTTTATGTGTAGAGAGAATTTTCCTCTCTTTCAGGAGGAGTATGTTCAGAGCAGTTTCAGTTTAAGACCTGAAATGCTATTTTATCCAAAAGTCATTGATAGTTTAGTCCATAGTTACCATCTTTAATCTGTGGAAGGTAACATTTTACAGATTAGTTACTCGTACAGGCTTTTGCTGTTTGCACATTTGAGCCACCTTTTCTCTTGTCAGCTTTTGTTGCTATTGAAATTCTTCTGCAGAACTGTTGAACATAATGTATGGCAAATATACCCACCACTGCTGTTCCCTGGGTACAGAGAATGTGGATTCCATGACTAGAAATACTTAGCCTTAGTGTTGGTGCTAATATCTAAACTGCAACAGTGATAGTATTTCCTGCTAGCTAGGTTCTTTCTACTGCTGTGGATTTTGTTTACCTTATAAATCTGTCTTGCTATTGCAGTCTTCAACTCATAAGGAGTATTAGGGTACCATAGCAAGAGAGATGCACTGTACTGCATGTAACTTGTAAGGTCATTCGTGCAGAGAACTAAAGTTTCATAGCTTTTAAGGTATAGTATCCTGAGGTGTTTTATGTAAGTACAAAGAAATTAAACTAATTTTGATTATTCCACCTGTTTGGTTATTTATTTATATTGTAATGCTCAAATGTGAATGTATGCCATTATGTGCTGAAAATAACAGTGTGTATCATACACATGAATCTAGAATTGTGTGTGCAGTTTCCCTTACAGCACAGTGAGAATACTGAGATCTGTGCTGAATTCACTGTAGGTTTTTGTCAGGTTCAGTGAAAATGGAGTTCTGTGGGCTATATTTAAATTAGCAAGTAATTTGACTCAGTAGGAGTGTAGCAATTGATGCTGAGTCCCTTCTGTCTACAAAACATGCAGTTTGGGAATCTTAATTCAAACTGGATATAGTCTGTTCGCCTGCTATGAACTCTCCTGGCACATGCTTGTCCTAAAATGACCTAAAAGACTGGTTATTGGTTTGGCCTGGGCCTCCCCCTATTAATGGGGGAACACAGCAGCCACACTAGATATATTTCCTTCCAAAGGTCTCTGGGTGAGATGCACCAGTCTTCCCTTCAAACAGAATCAGGGGAAGTGAGGATGATTAAGAGATTTACTCTAGCATTTCATTGCTGCTTTGACATTTTAACAGTAAACCTGAAAAAGTTGCATAGGAGTATAGTGTGTGTAACTTTGACCTGCCTTCTTCCCCTCTTGTTTTCTTAGGTATCCACAGGTATTTTCCTTAGAATCCTAGGTATTTTATTCAGGCATTTTAGGTATTTGAAACTCTCTGTCATTTAACTTTTCATGATGAGGTTGGAACAATGCTGAATACCTTGAATAAAGAAAGACTCCCTTTAGATTTATGAGTAGCTCATGCACTTACTATCACTTATTGCCCATTCCTGTCATGCAAAATTATTCTTCTAGTGTCAAATCAAAGACTGGAAAGAAACTAGTGTCCTGTACTCAGGAAAAACATGAAGTAGAAACATTGGAAGAGTTTGACAATTCCCTAAGTCCTCCTTTTTATAAGGGATTTTGAAAATAAAGCCATTTAGGGAATCATGATGATGTATGTTAACTTTCATGATGGAAAATGCAATGAGGCATTACAGCTTTACTAAGCAGATATTTCATTATAAAGGATACTTTGTGGGCAAAAGTATGATAAAATTAAACCTGTAGTTTTCTGCTGTTTAGCTAGTAGTGATTTTGAGTCTTGTGTGTTCAGGGATTTTGCTGGGGGGGTGGGGGGAGAGGGAGGGAGGCACTGGTTATTTTGTTGTTTTGAGGGGGAGGGTGTTGCATTCATTTTTGTAAAGGAAGGGTCTGCAAAGCAGCCTAGGCAATGGCTACTGAGACAGTTATAAATGGGACTATATGCCTAAAGACATAATTAATCTGCAATGAGCTCAGAACAGCTTCTTAGCTAAATGCAACTAAATCAGCTACACAGTGTGTAATTAACTTACAACTATATTAGTCCTAGTACAATATTATTCATTATATATGTACGTTATTATTTTTGTAATATGAAATCTGTAATATACTGAGTAATGATTGAGTTCATTATAGTATTTTATTCATATTATCATAATATAATTGTGATGCATGTTCATCTTGAAAATGCTATTATTATTAGTTGTTCTTAAAAGAAATGTCAAGGGTATCTGGAAAATATGATGTGGGTTTTTTGCAGACAGACTGGGAAGAATTCGTGTTCAAACAAAATAGACATTTTAGTCCTCTTCTTGGTGTTGTAATTCTGCTTGTTAGCAATGATAGGAATGTATTGAGGAAAGGCAAAAGCCAACAATGCATTATATTAAAGTCAAGAGTGAGGTGAATAAGCTTCAAGGTTGATCATAAGACTCATGCTGAGCTTAAAGTAGAAAGAATCATGAAAGACTGAGAAAATTACTTGAGGAAAGAAGGCAGGTATTTTTAAAACATGTAAGGCTATCAGTGACGGTAAAATGCCTTTAGAAAAGGGGTTTATGAAATGTGTAATCTGTAAAGACATAAGGTGGGCTGTGTGTACCTGATACCTTAACCTGGTTAAACTATGAAACATGTCTCCGTGTACATATATACAGCTATGAGAAAAAAAAATCTGTTTTCATGTGAGAGTTAATTCTGATATATATAAACAAGTTTAGGTAAATGAGTTGCTTTATCAACTTGTCCCTGAACATCATTTACCTTCTTGGCATGTCTTTAAAGGTCCTGTCTCAGAACTTTTACTTTCACATGTCTGCCAGATATCTCCTGAGTCTTTTCACGCTGCCTGTCTATAGCTGGGGGTTACCAAAGAAAGCAAGATCGTGCTGTCAGGAGTGCCTGCTGAGGTCACAGAGTTATTCTTGAGAACACAGTATAAAAATACATCTATTGGCAGGTATCAAAGAGACAGATCCATATTATATCATACTGAATTTAAATATACTTCATTATGTACATTTAAGAAACAAATTCCTTAATTGCTTAGAATTACTTACTGCTTAGAAAATGAGCAGTGTGATAACCCTTGGAAATTTTTTCCTCTGCCTTCTAATTCTGATTGGCTTAAGTTTAAAAGAACAGTTTACCTGTTGACTACCTTCAAATGTGCTGTTGCAACTAGATATTTTATCTGAGGTATTGATCCTTTGAGGATGTGATTAATATGATATCATGGTATTTTAGTATGTATTATGTAGTCATAGCTGTTCTCAATGCTGTGAGGAAGAAAGATTAATTTAAAAAAAAAATATTAAGGAAGGCATTCTGGCCATAGACAGAGGAATTGCTGATTGACAGCTGCCTAAACATGAGCCAGCAGTGTGCCCAGGTGGCCAAGAAGGCCAACGGCATCCTGGCCTGCATTAGGAATAGTGTGGCCAGCAGGAGCAGGGAAGTCATTGTGCCCCTTGTACTCTGCATTGGTTAGGCCACACCTTGAATACTGTGTCCAGTTCTGGGCCCCTCAGTTTAAGAAGGACATGGGGACACTTGAACATGTCCAGAGAAGGGCAACATGGCTGGTGAGAGGCCTTGAGCACAAGCCCTGTGAGGAGAGGCTGAGGGAGCTGGGATTGTTTAGCCTGGAGAAGAGAAGGATCAGGGGTGACCTCATTGCTCTCTACAACTACCTGAAAGGTGGTTGTAGCCAGGAAGGGGTTGGTCTCTTCTCTCTAGCAACCAGCACCAGAACAAGGGGACACAGTCTCAAGCTGCACCAGGGGAAGTTTAGGCTGGAGGTGAGGAGAAAGTTCTTCACTGAGAGAATCATTTGTCATTGGAATGTGCTGCCCATGGAGGTGTGGAGTCACCATCCCTGGAGGTGTTCAAGAGGGGATTGGATGTGGCACTTGGTGCCATGGTCTAATCATGAGGTCTGTGGTGACAGGTTGGACTCGATGATCTTTGAGGTCTCTTCCAACCTTAGTGATACTGTGATACTGTGAATACAGTAGAGAAATAAACATCAAATTCTGACATTTTGAGTGGGCACCTCTGCAGATTTGAAAGAGAAATCTGATGCATGAATTGAATGTTAAGTATCACTGTATCACAGTATAACCAAGGTTGGAAGAGACCTCGAGGATCTGGCATCTCGAGGCACTGGGAATTTTTATTGTGGCATCCACCACACAATCATAGGTACAATACATATCTGTGCTCAATCTTGAGCCTAGGTAGCAAAGAGATTCCTCTTCAAAAAATCCAGCACGCACTATTTAGTTAAGAAGTTTTTAGTTCTGAGAGATACAGATGTGTCTGGGAAGGCTTCATGTCCCAAATTACATAAAAATAACAATGGTATAATGGCCATGTAAATTAGGTACTCTGTTGATTTTGTGGTGTATGCTGTACAGAGGAGAAATGTTATGGAGAAAATATCTAAAAATCTCAGAGACCTGGAGTTGTCTGCCACTTAGCTTTATTTACATATCTAGAGAATTGATAGCTTAAGTGAGATTCTAGTGGGACAAAAATACTCTTTATGTCTCCAGATCTGTGTGTTTTCTACATTTTTATGGCAAAGTCCCAAAAGGAACATGATTTAACTAAATTGAAAGTGGGTGGATTTAGCCAAGAAACACTTAGGCTTATGTTACCATCTGAACCAGGTGGAACTAGAGGCAAATTACTGAACATAAGTTATTCCATGTCCTTGCTGGAACAATTTGTGCTAAAGAGCCTCTACAGATGCGTAGCCAAGGAACTCTCTATTCACTATTTGTGATTTTTCCAGTTTCTTCATTTAAAATGGAGTTCTGAGGGTAAAATGTAGCATATTCTTTGTTTCTGTGACAATCTCAAGAGTACTTGGGCTTAGAACTTGCCAAGGAATGGGTCAAAATTCTTGCTCTTACGCTGTCATTGTGTGTAACTAGTGATGGTGTCACCAAGTCTGTGTGGGCTGATGTGACACCCTAGATTAAAAGTCATAGGACCACAAATTTTAGTCAGTGCTTTCCAGTGCACCCTGCTAGGCAGTATCACCATAGAGAATACTTCCATCAAGAATGGTGCAAGCACATCAGCACACATTACACAGTGTACTGTGACAGAGTATGGATGTTCTTGCACCTGCCCCTTAGTTTAGCACCACCAGGCCACATACACACTCTTCAATAACAGTGTAATTTAGACAGGCTACCCTTTCCATGGTGGGCTCTGGTGCCATGCTGTTGATGAGGTTCTTACCTAGAGGGCAGGTTGTATCCTTGGCAGTCAAACACAGGGGCCATGGTTTCAAACTAGGGAAGTGTAAATTTAGATTGCACGTTAGGAACAAGTTCTTTACCATGAGGTTGGTGGAACACTGGAATGGATTGCCCAGGGAGGTGGTTGAGGCCCTGTCCCTGGAGATATTCAAGGTGATGCTGTGACAGAGGTCTGGGCAACCTGGTGTAGTTGAGGGTGCCCCTGCTTACTACAGAGGGGCTTGGGCTAGATGACCTTTGGAAGTCCCTTCCAACCCAGACCATTCTATGATTCTAAATCAGGTAATTAGAACGCTGAAGGAAATAAATGGCAGAGGTCTTGGCAATGTCTGGAGAAGAAGATGCAAACTGGGGTTCTGTGGACTGGTATACAACTAGTACATAGGAATAGCAAGATACCACAGGTTTTATAGATCCAACCTTGCCAATCCTGGCCAAAGGGACAAAAAAAATCAGTAAATCACACAGCCTGGAAAGTCAATTCTGAGTCCTGCAGAGCTTGTTTATATTCTTACATTGTTTTGATTCCCTTGGAGAACAGCAGGGAAAAGATCTGCTGCCTGGTGTCTGTAAAATCACATAGCTAGTGACTAAGACAACTCTTTTTGCAATTCTTCCATCTTAGACAAACTCTCTGTCAAGGAGGTAACGTCAGATGTTCATTGGCATGTTTCCCTTGTTGAAAAGGTTGTCTCTCACCTAACACATCCAACTGATTTATCACCTACCTACAATTTCCAATCACATCCACTTCTGCTAGGGCTACAGGGAAGGAAGCACCCTACTTCCCAAAAGGCAGTGGCTGAAGAATCTTGATGGAAGTGAATATAGCCAGCCATGACCACTGATGTCTGAGCAGGAGTTGGAGATTATTAAAATGATTCTTTGTCATCTGGGTTTCTCCTTGTTTCTCTTGATTTCAATGAGAGTTTCACTTTGCTGCTCCAGTTTCTTTTGTTCAGTCACTTTACACTGAGTATGTTCTGAAACTGGGAGGAGGAAAGGCTCTAGAACAAAAAATGCTGCATTAAACCAAAAAGAAACATGGTGGCAGGGGGATTCTGTGATAGTTCCTGAGTTCAGGAGTATAACTGTCAGTTCAAATACTGACTTATTTTCTGCTTTCATTGCAAAATATTTCTAAAGAAAGTTCCACAATGGGGGTCTAATGAGGAAAAAAAAGTAGTTTTCTATGATCATTTTTGAAGTTATTAGATTAATAAGCACAGACTTAGTTAAATGACATTTCCCTTCTTAGGAGTGTTATTGACATTTTGATACGAGACAGAGAGACCTTTAATGACATCTCAATCAAAGGTAATGTTTATATAATGATACATGAATTCCTAAATGCTAGTCAAATAAAAATGCTGTAGTCCATTTTGGCCTTCACCTTACAGAAATCTGTACAGGTCATAAGATGAAAAAGGTCATAAGATGAAAAGGCTCAGTGAATGACGACTAATGCTCTCTCACTTGGCTGTCTAATTATGTCTGGCTAATTGTGTGAGTTAATGTTTGAAGCTGAATCTTGCAATGTAACTTAATCCATCACCCAGACAAAACGCATGAAAAACGATATTGAAATTTTCTCCTTTGTTAGACATATGATCTCCTTATGGTGATTTCCCTTCTCATGAGAGACAGAGAAAGTAAGGTGTTAGCTTAAAAAATAAAAAAATAGAAAATTCTAATTTATGTAAGCTGCTAGCTACCAAAGAAGTGTGCAGACAAGTAGACAGATCCATAAAATTACTGGTTTAGATCTTTGCTTTTTAATAATGCTTCTTTTTTCGGGGGGAGGGGGGGAGGAAATGCTTTGTTTTACCTGTGGAAATTGCAGTCTCTTATGTTTTGTTGTGGCTTCAGAGGGTAAAAAAACCCCAACATTTCAAAAAGTGCATTAGTTTCTTCACTGCTTGAAGAGAAAAGCTGCATGAGCTGCTATATCATCTCTGCTTTTACAGAGAATAAAGTTTGCTGGGTAGAATCTTCCTCTGCTACTTCAGCTGTTTATAGGGAAAGAGCAGACACTAAATCAACACTCTGAGTGAATTTACCCTATGATGGTACCTGAGTCCCATTATAAGGATTACACCAGAGGGAGAGAGGGAAGATTAACAGGTTACTTACATTAGCCCTTACTACTAGTACTGTTCAGCAAATTCCCAATCTCAGAGCACTTGGGGAAGAGGCAGATTTCATTCTCTCTCTTTTATTCATAGATAAAATGACTTTTCAGATGCCATTCAGAAAGCCATGGATAGAACTGTGTTCTGAGTCAGATCTATTACATTTTAGACAAATTTTATCTAGAAGGGAATGTTGCCTCCAGAGTGCTTTCATCTTGAGCTCTTAAGTCTGTTCCCCATATGTGAAATAAAGTTCTTTTTCTGCCATAAATATCTTTGCATGCTTTGAATTTGTACCATTGAGTACAGATAAAGTAGAGATGTTACCCTTGTACTTTTGATCAGCTGTGAGTAGTCTGTGCTGTGGATTTTCCATTATATGGGTAAAGATATACATTATGCTTTCTATGAGCCCAGGATCAGAGCAGCCTTATTCATACAATACTGTTCTGTGTGTGCAGATCAGATCAGGTCAGAGATAGCTGAGAGATGCACAGTCACAGCATCACTGACTTTTTTTCTTCATTGCATCTTTTTTTCTCTGTGTTTATAGCTTAACTGACGTATGGTTTAATCTGTCTCATAAGTTATTTAGTTAAGTTATTCAGAGTCCAGATATATGGAGGAAAAAAAGGCTTATAGTTATTTTTAACCTAAGAAAATTATTTATTTTGTTGTATAATATATAGCCATATAATCCTTCTACTCTCACAATGTCTTCAAAACCTCAAGAAAATAAATTCCTTCAAGTATTTCTTGATGAGGCAAGAAAGAATATTGTATTTGTGATTTTTCAATTCCTAGGCTAGACAGCTTTGGGAGAAAAAATGAATAGATAGTAAATGGGTTGTGGTTTTATTTTTGAAACTCTATTTTTGGACTTACTCAATCTAGCTTTATCTAGTTGAATGAGAGAGGCTACCAGTGTCTCAAGAGGAAATTTCCCTTTTCAAGGCTTCTGAAAAGCTCTAGTCCACTTCAGCCTAGTCAGATTTATCTGTCTAATTTTAACATTTAATTCTGAAAATTTCACGTTACCACTGCCAAGGTCTTTTTCGTGGTGGTATGGGGTTTGGTTTTGTTGGGGTTTTTTTTCTGTGCATGTGTGTTTTGTTGCTTGTTTTTTGGTGGTGGTGGTTGAGGTTTTTTGTTTGTTTGTTTTATTGTTGTTCGAGTTTTCTGTTTGGGTTTTTTGTTAGTTTGGGTTTTTTTGTTTAATTGATTTTTTTTTTTGGGGGGGGGGGGGTGGGGTGGGTGTGGTTGGTTTTTTTCTCGTTGTTGATTCATTTGGGGATTTTTTTTTTCTCCAGAATTTCAGGGGAGGAGAAATGTCCATGCCATAAAATGACATGAACAGCAAATAATCAAGAGGATCAATATTCCTGAATTGTCAGTGGAAATTTTAAAATGCAGTTTACAGTGCAAAGCAGCAGCACTTAACCTTACATGGACAACATCAGTTTTGCCTGCATGGCACCAATGTGTAGGTTTAGAGACAAAACATTTAAAAAATCATGGGGCTAATGTGGGGTTTTGTAACTTCTGTTGCCACAGTATACCTGCATTTCATAAACAATTGTTACAAGTTTTTGTAACTACCTCACTTCATTTCATTTTGTAACCCCAGAAGTAAGTACACTTGATGTCACTTGATTCGCAACTACATCGTGGTACTAGTTATCCCTTAAAAATTACTCTCATGAATAATGAAAATAAATCCCCTTTCTACTCCCATAGCAAGAGGTTTTAAGTGCTACCACCTGGCATCTTAGTGAAAGATCATAATAAGCATGTTTCCTTACAATACTTCATTGACATGGTACATGGCAAGAATGAACAAATTCACCTCTTAGAACCAAATTAGAGGCTCAGTCACTACTCAGGCAAAAATCATTAGCAGCTTTGCCAGACCAAGACGTAGATGGTTGTTGCGAGAAGCATGATTTATAAAATCCTTATTTTGTCTTTACTACTTCAGTTTGTTCTGTAAGAAGTTTAAAGCCAAGCTGTTCTTTTTCCCTCACTGTGTCTTTGGCCTTCTTCCTTATTTTATCTCTCTGTCTATCTTTCTCTTCTGTCTTCATTTGTATTCAGCCTTTCACGCTCTTCCCCTCTTCATGCTTCGTTCATTTATTCTGTAATACCCATTTATTATTACCTCATCTTCACCACTCTCTCTTTTTAACTCTTATCACTTATCTGTCACTTTTGTGTGACAGGAATTGTTCTTGCTTAACAAAATCAGTTTCTAATTCCATTTAGCTAAGTAGGTTCAACTGCTTTGTGTGGACATTGAAGCAGTTTAAAAGTGGCTAAAACAGTTTTAGCTTAACTCAATTAAACTAAATCAATTTTGACCACTCCTTAACCACTTTAAAAGCAACCACACAAATGAGTGCATCAATTTTGTCTAAATTAATTTAGATAAATCAGCACATTTCACATCTGTAAACCCTTAGCATCCCTTTTCCCATTCTTTCTCATCAGAACATGGAGGCCCACACATATTCTTTTTATTCCATTACTCCAAATCTCTGGCCTGGGCTGATTCTGGAATACATTTGGAAATTGTTTTGGGTGAGCAGACTGTAAAAGACAAAATTTCAAAATACAAAAAGTATTGCACAATACTGTGATTAACTCAATATGAGTGCACAGAATGTATTCCTGGAGATTCTGTTCACTGTCATTAATTTGTGCACACTTCAGACTGTCAGGTTAGCAGAGCTTCTCAGATACCAAATATTGAAGATTACAAGGGCAAATCATAAAGAATAAATTCCTTAACAAGTAAGTTATTTAGATCTAGCTCAGTCTTTCCTTTCATGTCTTGGGTGATAATAGCTATTCTTATCAGCCAGTATTAAGAAATTTCTGTTATAACACTGCTAGGTATCTAGAAATGAAGCATGAGAATTACGGTTAGAAGACTGTGCACCTCAAAGCAGCAGCTCTGAAGCAGAAACTGGCCATGTTCAGTGATGAATATATGTTGTTGCTAGAAAGGCAAACACGATCCTTTAATTTCTTCTGAGGGAATCACTGAGTAAACTTAGCATGCTCTGAATGCTTGCTTGGTAAATTTGTCCAGCTGTGGCATCCATATTTCAGAGAGGATGTTGAAAGATTCAAAGAAGTTCAGAAGAGTATGACAAGAGCATTTCTGAAGGTTTAAGAGCTTTATTGCAGAAGACAGTGAAGAGACAATTTGATCAGTCTAAATGTACCCTAATGGAAGGAAAATATATGGCAGTCAGCAGTCTGTTAAGATCAAAGGTTCTCAAGATATAAGCTGAAACAAGACCAATCAAGGTTGGACGTGAGTCACCAAAACTTGAAAAATGAGCACATTAATCAGGGAGACAATCTGTTTACTTTAATCACTTCAGCAGTTCAGCTTTTGGTTCAGAACAGTACCTTTTTTTTTTGGGGGGGGGGGGGGGGGGGGGCGGGTAGTAAGTATAGCTCAGGATGATTTGGTATTTATTTATCTAAGAATGACTGTGTTGAATGTTATTTCCTATTTAGGCTGGAAATCGTAATGAACTCTGGGTAAGTGGTGAATCCTTGATCAGTGGGACCTTTCCCACTTACTTTGATTACACCAAGAATTCCCATACCAATGGAAAGAAGGAAGGAAAGCAGCAGCATGCAGGTGATGTGTTGCTGGGGCATCTGGAGCTAGTCTGTCCCATACAAGGCTCCTGGAGCTCCCTTGGCTTCTCAGTTTGTCTGCCTGCTTACAGTCATCTGCTGCTCCAGCCTCATCCTGCTGGGTTGCTGCAGATGGATTGTAAAAGACATTTCAAATGGCAGGGCAGATCTACAACTGGAAGGAGGCATAGTCTTATGAAAAAAACAGAGTGGAAAAATACTGCAGTAAGTATTACAGTAAGATTTAAGTGTGTCACAGTTTAAGGTACCACATTATGATGATAGGGTCACAGGGACTACAGTACTTAATAAGCAACCTTTTTTTTCATGTGCAGGACTGTGAGTTTCCATTTTGTCAGCCAGTTATCAGAAGGATATTTACATGTGAAGCAAAATGTTTGGAAAGCTAAAATAAATAGCAGTTTGCTGTTTAACAAGCTAGCCTGCTGGATTTGAACCCTATTACATTTTTCCTCATGGGGATGTTCCTAAAGTATTGTCAAAGCAAATACTTCAATTCAAAAAAATACTCCATTCTTTAAATGTCCTCCTTGATCGCATCATCTCAGTTCATCTCTTCAGCCTTTACTTCGTCTTCTGTTTGAAGTCTCAAAAAGTGATTGGAGTTGGTACATGCCACGTGGGGCTTCACTGAAGCTATTTAAAGACTGCTGAATTGAAAAGGCCAAATTGATTCATATGACAATTTAGACATGGGGTTAATGACGGGAATAATTTTTTTTAGTTCAGATAAAAAGAATAATTGAAAGTGCTACAGCAAAAGAGCATGTGCATACATGAAATTCAGTTGAGAAGCAGCATAGATAATTATAAGGTCTTCCTCACCCTTGGCTCACTGCTTAAACTGTGTGGAGCTGTGTCATCTTGTGTACCATTTCTCTTAAACTATATTTGAAGTTAAACAGCATGTATGGTGCCTTTTTCTGTCAAGAAGAGTGACAGCTTCTATAATTCCCTTGTTTCACAGAGTATAAATATTCCAATGACTGTTTTGATGGCTACAGTCACTGCGTTTTAACATGTATATTTATTGATTGCCTTGTTCTGATAATTTATGGTCAGCTGCCAAGAACAACTCAGCCTTGCAGTTAAAAATGTTTTTTTCAAGTTAGACTGAAAAAAAAAAAAAAAAAGAAGTAAAAATCAGGGTTTCTAAATGTAAAACACGTGTAAAATAACGGATTTCTTGTATTAGGCTGATAGAAGCAGACTGGGCAATTGGTAGTCCCTCAAGAGGTGACTTTCTGAAAGGCCCTGCCTGACATTAATTTGCATAAAATTTCAAATGCAGACTGCAGACAGTTACAAAAGTGCTGCTGAGCAATCTCTAGCTGCAGTATGTATTACATAGCTTCGCTGGTCAGGTCAAGCTTGAAGATTGCATAATGGCCCCTCTATTACATGTAGACATTTACTCATTATGGGTGGAATATAAAATCCCCCTGGATGGTTCTGCCTTTTCTCCTAACCTGTGCATATACACATGTACTGAACAGCTAACCAGTTAGAAACACTGAGTGGATTTTGAATTCTTATCTTTGGAAAAGTTTTATTGCACTTTTTTACTCATTTAGCTCTCAGCAGCAGAAGCAAAAGTTGGTATTTAGATGAAGTACTGTAGCAGTTCCAAGGTCAAACTGATAGCCAGTGTCTCAAATGGATGTAAAATGCATGGCAATCTCAATAGAAAAACAAATAAGAATTAGACTACAGTTTTACTTGCAGTGAGGCTCCTTGCAATTGATTCAGTATATAAAGATGTCATAGGTCAGTACAGATTTAGTGAAATGGTTAATAGGGCTATAGGCCTTTTATTCCCTTTGCTGTGCCCAGAGAAAGGCATCTCTTAACCTTTCTGTTATTCAGCAAATTTAATATCACAAATATTTGATTATGAAAGCACAGACTTCTTGGGTGTAAAAGCTGATGATGAAATTGTACATCAATTTGTTCCTAGAAAAGGAATGAAAGTTTGCCTTCTCCTGCATAAATACATAACATTATGATTCCACTTGCCAAGGATAACATTATTATGCACTATTATTTATATCATCTGTAGTCTAAAGGACTGGAATATCTTCAGCTTATGGCCACATCAGGTAGAGGAGAGTCAGTAAGTTCTACTCCAGGTAGCTTTTCAGATGAAAACTTACGTTCTACTTTGTCCTTTTGTTACCAGCCTTTAAAGTGAGCACCCCAAAAGCATGATAGAAGGGAGAAACAAGAGTTTGTTTTCCCAAGTACTGGTCCAACTCCAGCCTCTCTGGAAACTGGCACATTTATGCCACATACAGCCACAAATGTCTTATAATTTCATCATGAAACTTGCCCACAGATTTGCACTATTATCTTAGGCTGTGTAGAAACTATTGTTTGCAAACATTTTCCTTTGAGAATTATACAGAACATACTCGGGTGTTTTAAGGAATTTTTCACAGCAATTCTTTATTTCAGCCAGATTGTATATATGTTTTTTGAAAAGGAAAACACACTTTAAAAAGCATATGAGCACAGTTCTGTTTTCTGTGGTGTACCTATATTTAGCTCTTGTAAAGTCAGACAGGTGAAGTCAAGGTTTCCTAGAAAAGCCAGGGGAACTTTTTTCCACCCAGACTTTCTAATGAACTGAAGTCTTGTTCTCTTACCTAGCCAAGCTCATTTTAACTGTGCTTTTAAATTTGCACTGACATAAGACCCCTTTATATACTGACTGAATTACAGTGATCCTCACTGTAAGTAAAGCTGTAGTCCGTGGTTTTTTTTTTCATTACCATTAGCATTGTCAAGGACTTGCCAATAGTATTTACAGCATTTACTACCTAGCAGTCACTACCAAGTCAGAAGTAGTTAGCCTTCTGCCAGTGTTTTTCCCAGCTATAGGCATCTGATTGTGAAGTTTTGAGGCATGTGATCAATGCCTCTCTGATTTCATAGGCATATAAAAAACACATGGTCCTATAGAAGCCCAGGGAGGCGGTGGAGTCGCCATCCCTGGAGGTGTTCAAGAGGGGATTGGACGTGGGACTTGGTGCCATGGTTTAATCATGGGGTCTGTGGTGACAGGTTGGACTTGATGATCTTTGAGGTCTCTTCCAACCTTGGTGATTCTATGTGATTTGTTTAAATTCCAGCTACTTTAGTCATCTAACTACTGATTAGAATTACCTGCAGGTAATTCTAGCTGTTGGTGCTATTTTAATATTAATTTGTGAATTATCTATACTGCAGTTACCAAAAAAACATTCTGAGACTTAACTGCTCTCTTCAACAGCTTAACATTTTAACAATATTTTTGTGAGCATCTCAATACAGTACAACATTTAACCTGCATGGAGTACATCCAAGTATCAAAGGGTACCGAACAGCACTGTCAGTATGCCATCTAGACATTAATTTCCCACATAAAGGGTTTGCTAGCACTTTGCATGTAGGTTGTATAACTTATGACCAGCTGCTTCCATGTGCAGTGCGTAAGTGATGGGAACATATGGCTTTAATTAAGTAGCCTATTCTAGCTGATTTTGGGCATCTATCCACATGGCATGCAGTATTTGTTGAAACCAAATCAAGTTTCACAGCTGTCTCTCAAGATAAACTGATTGACTGACATGAGCTGCTTTTAAACACTGTCAGGTTAGTTCCCATAACCTCAGGAGATTCAACAATGGGGGAAAAATTCTCAGCCATATGAATTAAAGCTTGTGTGACTAGGTTATATACATAGACGTATACATGTTTTAACATTTCAAGTTAACCTTGAAGGATTTCTGTAGCTCCTGATGCCAGTAGACAGCAGCAACAAACCGAAGTGACTGAGAAATCTCATGTTTTTCTGATTTGATTCTGTTCTGTATGGTGACTCGACACCAGTCTGAATTTTGATAGGAAGGACATGCATAGCAATTGTGAAGTGGAAAATGGTCATCATCAAAGTGCAGAACTGGTGCCTCACTGGTTTACATAAGTGTAGAACTGTCTGATGATGGCTATTAGGAAAAACAGTAAAAAAATACAGCACAACTCTTGTTTTAAATAAGTTTATTAAGTGTGTTGAACAGCAGCTGAGTGATCTGCCTGTCATATACTCTGCTTGTGGGATGTGCTTGATGATGTGAAGGGAAGAATGTGAAAATCAAGATAGGAAGAAATGCAGCTTATGTAAGTGTATTTTCAGTAGTTTTTCAAAATGATCCATGCTGAAAGGGAAGACAGATAATCGTAGCTGATATCACGTAGTACACTGGCCGTAAATTCTACTAAAGGTTTCAGGTGTAAAATTAGAAGTTTTGTATTTTATTGGCAGGGCTGGGGAACACCCTGCATAGCTGAGCTTAATCTCTAGGTTTGTTTCAAAAGGTTTGTTTTATTGCACAAGATGTAGAAAGTGAAATATGGGCTGAAAAGGATTATGAAAATAATTTTAGATACCATGAAATTCTTCCTGGGTAAATTAAGCACTTGGAAAACTGATTGAATCTTATAATGAATTCAGATTTCTGATTTTCTGTAGTATAGTGGTGATGGCAGGAGCCCAAAACTAACAAGTGCTGTGAGGGAAGGGTGAGAGCACTCTAAATGCCAAGTTTGGAATTCTGTAATTAATAAGATGTCTATAGTCTCTAGGAAAATATGAAGATAAACTAAAGATTGTGAATTTGAGAAGATGTATTAAGTAGTGATAACTTCTTGCAGTCCATAATTTATAAGTCTATGGTAGGCCTGTGCTCTGTGACTTGTAATGCTCTTGAAAATATTGCAGAAAGTTGGGATGTTATTTAAGCCAGAAGAAAAAGGCTTAGTGGAAGATACCTTTCTTGACACCTCTACATTGAATAGTAATATCAGGCAGACTAAGAGGAAAATGGGTAAGTGACCCTTAAAGAAAGGAAAAAAGAAGGCAAATGTAACCAGTAAGCCCCTCAAGGTTCAGCCATTCTTGGGGATTAGGGCTGGACTAGTTTCCTTATCTTTCCTAAGCCTGACAAGATGGTATGGCAGTTAGGAGAGATCCTTGTTACTAAAAATAGTCTTGAACTGTGTTTTATTGTTACTTGTTACTTATTATGTTATATTTGAATTTTAAAATTAAGAACTTGCCCCTTTTTTTGCTGGAGTACTCTCTTTTTTCCCCCCCCCTTTTTTTTTTTTCACCACATTTAAGCTTATTTAATATGAACTGTGATGTATCAAATGTCAGACTTAATCAGAACTGATAAATCCAAATGAATTGGTGTTTCAGATAAAGCTTTTTATGCTTCTTGTTATGCTTTTAAGGGTTGGACTTAGAAAGAGGCCCTTTCCAACAGCAGTGAGTCTGTAATGCCTCTAGTTCAGGAGAGTCATGACAAAAATGACCATTCTATTCTGTGTTTCTATAGCTCTTTTGTTTTCTCATAAAGAATCGTGACAATTCTTAAATACTATGTTAAGACAAACAATAAAAGACTGGAATGACTGTGTCCTGGTATAGGGCAAAAGGAAGAACACTTGTGGAGGCAATCACAGTATTTTTGGCTGCCAAAGGCAGTATTCTTACAGTAATGCTGCTTTAGGTAATGTCACTAAAATTTCTCACCAAAGAGAAGTTACATGTTAGAATTAATCTCTGCACAATTAGATTCAATAGCCTGGGGACTCAGATTGTCCATGTTAGACTGCTTTTCTCTGGGTTTTATGTTTGGAATAACATATACCTACAAGCTTCATGGTTCATTAGCAACTAAGTCCTTTCCTTTTGGAAACCATGGCAGCAAGATATGATGATGTCAATGAGAAAATAACTGTGTGTCAGGGTGACACTAATGATGGTTAATAAACCAGAGACAGTTGTTTGTTAGAGATTTGTTTAATATTGAAACCTCATATTTGAAGTACTTCTGCCCTGTGATTAGGGATTCTGAACTGCTGAATTTCACTTGTGTAATTGTGTGTTGGTAACTGAGACCTGCCTAGTTTTAAGGGGGGGTGTATGATAGGAATTGTACAACAGTGGTTCAGGAGATCAAATTTTAAAATTGATAGGATGATACAAAAAAGATTTATTCTACTCTATTTAAAGAATTGATAGCTTTCATCTAGAATTGACCAGCAAGTATTTTATGCACAATAAATTTTAGTGCTGACTTCCTCTAAGGAGCAAAAAAGAAAGGTGAGTAACAGCACGAAAGTGATCTTTAACTTGCTGTTTCCCCAAGGTTCCTTGTACACTATTAATTACTGAGAACCATCCCTGTGTGGTTTTACCTCTGATTATTTTGGCTGTACTCTCTAGAGGTTTGGTTTTCCATAGCTCAAGGACTAGAAATTTTGTTTTACTGAGGAAAGCTGTGTATCACCTGCCTGGGTGAGATAAGAAAGTTTGGTCTTAGGATTTGGTTTTTTTCTTTTATCTAGTTAGGAGGTATGTATCTATCTATATATATAAAAAACTCCCACCTGTGATTTCTATCCCCCAGAGAAGAAAATATTACCCTGTAAAGTCTGCAGGTGGCTGTGAGTTGAGCCTGAAGTACTTTTGCTTGTTCAGCTTTTGACCTTCAGTAGGTACATCTGTGTCCACAGCCCTGCCAGTATGAATGAGGGGGTCTGCTTCTCTCTTCACTAACCTATGCTGTCTGCTGCACACAGATCACTTCAACTGCATCTGTGCCACTCATCAAATTTGCTCTGTATGTGATTCCTGCTATTTGATGTATCTGTACCTTTGAGACCCCATTTTGGTGTGATCACATCAAACAGCTGAGAATAAACATATGCATGAGAGAATGAAATTGTGGGTTCAGATGTCTGGTTACTCAGGTTATTGTTGGTAGACTGGGACTGAACCAGCGCAAGCTGGTTTGGTGTCATGCTTATGGAAGAGGGTTCAGATTGAAGCAAACCCCTTATCTGATTCCTGGAATTCAGTGCCAGCTTTCTTCACCCCTGAAGACGAGCAGGCCAAAGTGCAGACAAATAGGTGGGTTGTGTGAATGGGAACAAGTCTGAGCTCAAGGTAGCTGCTAGATGTAGAAAAACCTTTGGGCACCTGGGTGTACCAAGTTACACTGTGAGAATAGGAGGCTAATACTTACTAGATGTTGTAATGCACTAAACTTGCAAAAGTCAGATAGTGTTCCTGTAGAATTTATTAGAGTCCACACAGAGCCTTTGAGTTTTTAGGTAAAATACTGGTCAAGGAACCTATTAATGTTCTTTTTATCACTGATACTGCTTTCATAAAACAAAAAAAAAAAACCTCCCACATACAGAAGCAATAAACAGCACCATTTAATAAACACATCTGAGCTAGTATTTTGACTTCTTGCAGACTCATTTATATTTCTCATGATTTCCTGTCACAGTCAATACCTGATAGAGGGGAAAACCCAAACAACATTAAGCCTTAAAGAACACTCTTTAAAAATAAACAGCAGCTGTAATATTAGCAAGACTTCAGAAGATTCTCTTTCTAAAAGTAATAGATATCTTACAATCTTGATTGTCTATGTACACAAATTACTATGTGCAAAATAACTTCTCTAAAATCTTACTACTACAGTAAGTCTGAGCATGTTAATACATGACTATCGAGTCCCAGTGTGTTTATTTGTTCAGTGTATTCTTAGGATTGAACCTCTCTTTTCTAAAGATGGGGTGAAAAATATCTATTTCAAATGTGTTTGAGAAACAAATAATTATGGGTATGTGATAAAAGAGATGTGTGATCCAACTAATTCATTACAAACCCTTTAATTTTAGTGAGATAAAGAACTATTTTCATTACAATGGTAGGGATAAAAGTGCTATTCACATAATGCCTAGGGATTTTTGATCATTAATTCCACCAGCATGTAATGTATGTTTAAAAATCCAAATATAGAGAGCAGAGAAGACTTCAAATGCATCACACTTTAAACACTTCTGTAGTCAAAAAGATACAGACAAATCATTAGAAAATGCTTCTGAAGGACTTTTTAATTTGTTTTGTTGGTAAGAATTGAATGTGTGGGTTTTGGAGTATAAGAATTATTCTGGAAATGTATTTCAGACACATACTTAACGTATATAAAGATGGTTTTCACTACAGTAGCTTCACAATTACTTTATATTTACTGAACTGTGCTGGTAGTTCTGCTCACAGTATTTTTGCCACTGTGAAAACTTTTACAATCATAGAATCATAGAATGGTTTGGGTCAGAAGGGACCTCCAAAGGTCATCTAATCCAACCGCCCTGCAGTGAGCAGGGACACTCTCCATTAGAGCAGGTTGGCCAGAGCCCTGTTGAGCCTGACCTTGAGTATCTCCAAGGATGGAGCCTCAGCTACCTCTCTGGGTAACCTGTTCCAGTGTTCTACTACCCTCATGGTAAAGAACTTCCTTTTAATATCCAACCTAAATTTACTTTTCTCTAATGTAAAACCTTTTCCCCTTGTCCTGTCACTGCAGGCCTTTGTGAGCAGTCTATTTCCATCCCATTCAAGTACTGGAAGGCTGCAATTAGGTCTTCCCAGAGTCTTTTCTTCTCCAGGGTGAACACCAGTTCCCTCAGCCTGTCCTCACAGGACAGGTCCTATCAGACCCTTCATGGTTTTCATGGCCCTCCTCTGGACCTGCTCCATCAGGTGCATATATTTCTTGTGTTGAGGGTACCAGGGCTGGATGCAGTACTCCAGGTGATGTCTCAGCAGAGCAGAGTGGCTGGGTTGCTTTCTGTCACCTCATCCTGCAGCCTGTACTGATAGTGAGGGTTGTTCTGACTCAGGTTCAGGACCCTGCACTTGGTCTTGCTGAACCTTATGAGGTTCACCTGGGCCCACCTCTCCAGCCTGTCCAGGTCCTTCTGGGTATCATCCCTTCCCTCAATCTGCAGGTTTACTTCACAAGTAAAACCAACAAAATAATGTATATATATAGATATATTTTAAAAATATTGCCTCTCTGAATTAGAAACTTTTAAGATGGTCTTCATTCTGAAAAAAAATGCCAGATCCCCAGATTTTTATTTGTAACAACTATCACTAAAGCTATTTGAATGTAAGTGGCAAAGATTGAAGCTACAGAACTGGATGTTTCCTTTTCAGTTTTGAATAACATAACCATCTATTTGCTGAGAGCATTGAGGGCAAATCTCTAAAAAGCAGAGCTGAAGTAAATTTTATTCTTACCATCACTTGCAGTATTTTTACCATGCCATGGAAGATACTTTCCGCATGTGTCATCTCATGTTTCTTCATTTTACAGTTGCTTGAAAGCACTCTCTTAATCTAATCAAGCTCTTTATTAATTATATTATTAGTACCATAGTTGGGAAGAAATGCTGTACATATAGTTGTCCTAAGCTGGATGTTATGAAGTCAGTATTGACCAGTGGGTGTGGAGTTTTTTGGGGGGTTTTTTTTGGGTATAGCTGTGGTCTCTGATGTATTAAACAGAAAAAAGACTCCATCAATACATTTTCAGCATCTGCTGCTGGAGGGTTTTGCAACCTCAGCTGAAATGGTTTTCAGGAAAGTTCTACACGTGTTAGCACTTTGGGAACGTTCATGTATGTGTGGTCTCTCTCTGTGAGCATAGTGGCAAGTAGCAGTGATTTGTAATTATTTCTTTATTTTCAAATCATCCAGTATGGAGTCATAGTATCATAGTATCAGTCAGGGTTGGAAGGGACCACAAGGATCATCTAGTTCCAACCCCCCTGCCGTGGACAGGGACACCCCACACTTAAAACACCTCCAGGGACGGGGCCTCAACCACCTCCCTGGACAACCCATTCCAGGGCTTCACCACTCTCATGGTGAAGAACTTCCTCCTCACCTCCAGCCTGAATCTCCCCACCTCCAGCTTCATTCCATTCCCCCTAGTCCTATCACTACTTGATATCCTGAGAAGTCCCTCCCCAGCCTTCTTGTAGGCCCCCTTCAGATACTGGAAGGCCACAATTAGGTCACCTTGGAGCCTTCTCTTCTCCAGACTGAACAGCCCCAACTCCTTCAGTCTGTCCTCATAGGAGAGGTGCTCCAGCCCTCTGATCATCCTCATGGCCCTTCTCTGGACATGTTCCAGCACATCCATATCCCTCTTGTAATAGGGGCTCCAGAAGTGGATGCAGTACTCCACGTGGGGTCTCAGCAGAGCTGAGTAGAGGGGGAGAATCACCTCCCTTGCCCTGCTGGCCACACTTCTCTTGATGCAGCCCAGGATCTGATTGGCTTTCCAGGCTGCAAGTGCAGAGTCCTTGACAGCTAGAGAGTCAAATGGGAATGAGAGTGAAGGAGAGAAATAAATGCAGAGAAATGCAGTTTTCTTGTAACTGAGGTAAATTTCAGAACCTCAATCTACTGTGATTCAGTGGCTGAATTACTAGAGCAGGAAGTCTAAATTAATGTTTCTCTCTTTGCCTTGCTGGCTGGTTTTTTTTTTAGCAGGTTAATCATCCTTGTTCAATCTACATTTTCTGTGTTACTTGTATTATTTATCCTAGTGCTTTTAAATATATATATATATTTAAATTGATTAAGAGTCTAAATTGGCAATACTAATCTAGTAGGTTAGAGTGCAAACTCATATGCTGAGTATAGAAAAGCCTTTAGTAGCTTTTAAGATTGATTAGTTAAAATAAATAACTATTCTGTATTCTCCAGTAGCCAGAGAAGGTTTTACTACACAGCATTTTACTGTGGAAATTTCATATGATTTAACATTTAATAAATTGAACTTTTAGTCGTGTTTAAAAGAGAAGCAAGAGTAATTTGTATGCATTGGCTACTGATTGTAAATTATAAATCTGTGGGATTGAGTTCAAATTTCTAATTGGTGGGGGGAAAAAAATCAGTAATTAACTGGGAGGACAGAAATTATTTTCTATCAAAGCTATCTTCCACAGAGAATTCTACTAAAGCTGTTCACGATTAGAAGGGTTATGATACATGGAAACACTATAATTTGTATATAAATGTCAGCGTAGTTTAATCTGATTATAAAATGCTTTTGGAAATTGGAATATTCTGATAGGGTAAAATTGTTGAGTGCATAAAACGGTGTGCTTGGAGCTGTGTAACTGTGTCAGCTCCACAAGATAAGGATGCCTTGAGAAGCAAGGTAGGGGTTTCTTGTAGGCAGTAGGAACAAATCAAGGGAGAAAAGACTTCTGCATTCTCTGTAGTTGCAATCTGAATGCCTACAGCAGCATAAACTTCATGAAGTTGCAGTATCTGAGAGCCTACAGTTTTGTGGGTTTGGACAACTATACTTACGCCTGTTAGATTTCCTGATTTTTTCAGAGAAAATTTATGGTTAATGTCTGTATACCCATATGTTCTAAATATTCTCTGGAGCATTTAGCACCTATGAGATGTGTTTTATTAAAAAAAAAAAAAAAATACTGAGAAATTCTTTATACTTCATAGGCCTTTTCAGCAGATGCCGGAGGATTTGAACCTTTACTTTGATGAGATCATCACCTGGATGGATACGCAACAAATGCAAAATCACAAACGTATCCGTCACCACTTTCTTATTTCAGTTATGCCTTCATCACTGAAATAAGGCATCAATGGACAAATGAAGTGACATCTAAATTAAAATATAAGTTATTGAAATTTTAGATATACCTACCCTTATAGATACTCAGAGGGGTGGTGAGAGTTTGATCCCTGATGTGGGTTTTTTTTCTTTTTTCTTTTTTTTTCCCTTCCCTTTTCCCCAGGCAAGTAGGTAGAGGGTGGGGAGAAGGATTTCTGATCTGGTTTAGATAGAAAGTTACATCAGTGTTGAATTTTGCACAGGTCGAGTAGAAGAGTTTAGCTATGTCTGGAGAAATAGTGTTGAAAGAAAAGTAATCTGTGCCCCTGGAGGCTGTTGGTATTGCTTTTTAAAGTATTATTAATCATATTGATCTGGGTTTTTTCATTTGCTTCAGATTTTAATAGAAAGGAAATACAAAGTTCTTAAGAAACTGTAAATATCTAGCTTTCTTCTCCTTGAAGTTTATATTTCTGTCTTAACTACTCTGAATTTTATTAAAATAGCTATATGGAGGTAGTTACATGTAATTACTGAGAATGTAGAAATACGGACATGATAATATGGGTTTGCATTAGGTCAGGGATCTGGATCTGGTTAGTTGTAGACAAATAAGGAAACAACATTAAGCTGTAACAAAACTGATGACTTTAACAACTGGTTTCTTAAAGAAAACAGTAATGTAGGAGGATTCCAATTTCTTTATAGTCATTCATTGTGCTGTATTAAAACTTCATCTGAGGTTGAAGTCGATCCACAAAACAATAATACAATAATCCACATATCTAAACCTGTTGCATGAAGGACTGTAAGAACTTCAACTCTTCTTCACAGAATCATAGAATGTTAGGGGTCGGAGCGGACCCCCAGAGATCAAGTACAACCCCCCTGTCAAAAGGAGGCTCACCTCCAGGCACATTTTGAAAGGAGACTCCACAACATCTCTGGACAGCCACTTCCAGTGCTCTGTCACCCTCACCATAAATTGTCTCTTCATGTTGAGGTGGAACCACCAGTGCTCTAGCTTGTACCTGTTGTTCCTTGTCCTATCACTGAGCACCACAGAAAAGAGACTGGCACCTTCATCTTGACACCCACCCCTCAGATATTTATAGATGTTGATAAGACCTCCTCTCAGCCTTCTCAAGACTGAACAGCCCCATTCCTTCCCCATTCCTGTTCACTGTTTTCTTGATGCTTGAAAAGTGTAAGATGTAGTCTTGCTGAAACTCTATAAGCAATATTTGTTGGTATCATGTCAAATTTATTTTTAGATAAAAGAAAAAATCCTAATAATTTTGCTAAGAAAAATAATGCTGATAGGCAGAGCAAAGGTGTAAGGCAATTACACACTCATAACCTCTATAACATTCTTCTCTTGTCCCCTTCAAAAGACACTTTTGAGATGTTAGAATTTGGTCTGGTGTAAATGGAAATTGCTAGCAGGTGTGCCTTTGAGCTGCCATGTTGTACTCAAATATAAATGAAGAACCAAGTAGTTAATGCATATTCAGTTGGTAGCAATTTCACTTTGGCAGCAGTACTTAGCTAGGCAAGGTGACATTCAACACAGGTTCATAATCTCTACCGGGCCACATGAAATTAGACTTCTAGCAGGTGCTAGAAACAGACCTGCAAAAAGCAACAAGGGCATGAATGGGGGAAGATGAATGAAAGTTTCTTCAGTTCTCCTGCTTTGTTGTCCATTCTTCAGAATTTTTCATTCCTCTGTTTCTATGTGGTGTTCCTGAAAGCAGAATTGACTGCCTTGTCCAGCTGGTCACCCTGAGGAGTCTGTGTGCAGGTAGACAATTCGAGGAAGGAACAGAAACAAGTGAGTGGATGGGGCAGAGAGTACCAGAATGGCATAAGAAACTTTATTTTAAAGTGTTTGAAAGCACAGATAGAGGATGTTGCAGTGCCTAGGAAAAACACCTGGCTTATGCCTCAAAGGTGGCAGGAGGTAAATTACAGATAAACATCACATGAAAATTTTGCACATACCTGGCTAGTATTCATACCTTGGTTTTTTCCTTACCTGAATTAGCTGTATCAACTCCAGCTAGACCATGGACTGTACACCAGCTAAATCGGTCTTTGGACCATTTTGAATGTCTCAAACTAATTTCTTCCTTTCTGTACATTCTGGTAGAGGAGATAAACACACAGACTTTTATCCCTTAAGATTCCAAATGTATTTTTTTTGAGGCAGAGTTGCTATCTAGTGCAGGCAAGTATTCACTGAATAAATGGGGTTTACATGTTGTTTATTTATATTCTTTTAAAAGGCTCTCTTTGCAGTAAAAATGGTTGCAAATGAATATAATTTCACAGCATGTCTTGATGCAATAAAATAGTATCCCCATGTTACAGAACGCAGAGCCTGAGAACAAGGATTTAAAAGCACCTAAATCTTCAGTAAATCATATTCTGTGGTGAATTTGTTTAAAGAAACGCAGGTAACATTAGATGATGGCCTAGAAAACTTTCTTATTTGTAGTTGTTAGATTAGCATTCTGTAGAGAAACTTCCTATTTAAAGTTATGTATCTAATAATACTCTTTAGAAACTGCTATGCTACCAGGGAGTTAAGGAGATACAGAAGGTTGACGTACTAATCTGTGTCAGTCTTTCTAAGTTCAAAGAGCAACTTGAAGTCAAATTATTTTTTTTCTCTCTGCTCATGTTTGGTATATTTAGCAAGGCTGTTGCTGTATGAATCTGACAGGTTCATTTTAGGATGGGATTAGTGGGAGATTGTGTGACTTGATCTAAAACGTATTAAGGAAGTGCCTTTTGCAGCTTTGCTTCTATCTGTTTTGTTGGATAGGAAATTCATGAGCAAAACATTTACTTTGTGGAGGCTTTTTGTCTGGAGTGTTTTATGGTGGTTTTGTGTGGGTTTGTTTGTTGGGGTTTTTCAGTGGTTTTGTTCTGGTTTGGGGTTTGGTGGAGTTTTTTGGTTTCTGGGGGTTTGGGTGGGTGGGTTTTGTTGGGGTTTTTTTGGTGTTTTGCCTTCTTTTTTTTGTGGTGTTGTAGTAGTACTAAAGTTGTAAAATGCATCTGCTGATATTATTCAAAGAAGCTGAGGGCAAATTTTGCTGGTATGGATTGGAAAATGTATGAGTGATATACCCTTAAATCACTTGGGAATTTTTGCAAATCTAGTTCTTTGAGCAACTCTATTTAATTTATATTAAACAATATTCAATCAATTAGTATAATATGAAAATAATTTTACTGAAACCTTTGTACATTTCTGTAGAAAAATCTAAATAACTCAAAATAAAATTGTATTAATTGAGACTGTAAGCAGTCAATTAAACAAAGAAAGCCATTGTAGGAAATCTAAGGTAATCATAAGTAATAACTCTTACACCTGATATGAATGAGAAAAATTAACTTTTACTTTTAATTAAATATCATGCCAAAAGGTATTCAAGCCATTCTGACATATGTAGAAGATAGAATAATAAAGTACAGGCCCAGTCTTAATCACTTTGCATTATTAAACATTAATATACTGTCATTAACAGTACCTGGTATAATCTATGTCATTTTGTGCCTTGCAAGAGAAGCACTCATCTCCTTTCAAATACTAATCACAAAAGCAGATGCTTAATATACTTGGATAACCCTTTTATTGCCATACTTTGCATATATGTTTCCAAAGGTAGTCTGAGAAGTGCCAGTGAGGTTGTATAACGGGGAAAAAAAGGGGGGAAAAAAGGAGGGGAAAAAAAAGTTAAGCTTTGGCTGTGGTGTGGAGGACTTTAATTCTGTTGTAGGTTGATTGAAATAGTAGATTCCAATTTGGGATTTTTCCTAGTGTTGTCCAAGATACCTAAAAACTGATGACTTGCAGTCTTGTAAGACATCCTGTATTTTTTCAGTTTCTCCAGTCCCTTGAGAGTTGAGGTTGCAGCATGCTGCCACAGTTTGCGTCAGTGAACTGGAGCTGATGTGCTGCTTTCTTGGTAGCAACAAAACCAGCAGATCTTGTACAATTGCCCAACTATGTTATAAACCTTATTGTCTGTATGTAGAGATTACAACAGAACACTACTTTTTTTTCTGCCTTTCCCTCTGTGATGTTAAATCATTTCAAATTAAGCCTCTGTGAGGTAAGTATGTAATTGACCCCTTGTTATGAATAGATAAAGTTAGAGTCTGAAGAGAAAAAGTGTGCAGTTATATCCAAATCTGGGTAGTTTGAAATGGTGATGTTAATGTGGCCTCAATCATTACACCTCTACTTATATCTCATACAGTCATTTTTAAGGATTGTAGAAGATAGATGGCTTTCTTGGGTTTTTTAGGTATTTATTCATTTTACTACATCTTAACACGCTCATAGCTAAGAATAGAAATTACACATATAAATACTAAAATAAAGGAAAATACTTCAGAAGTTCACTGTATTAGCTAAATAGAAAGTGGAAAACATTATTTTTCATATATGTCTTAATGGTAGTAGATTTATGTGTACTAATACCAGATGAATCGTAATAACAGGAGCTAAGTCATTTTGAGGCAGAACTGTATGAATTACTTTATTTAGTTGACAATTGTGCCTGTAAGTGACTAGAGCAAGGTCACAAAGATACATTAGTACTTTCTAACTCCCAGAAGGTGTTAAATGACTATAAAACACTTCGCTGTAGGTCCATCTTGCATTCCAGCATAGAAATTTATGATGCTTTTCTAGTAGAAGTTGTTGCTTTAGTTTTGACTGTTGGCAGGAATGTGGTTTTGCCAAATGCTGAACAGGTTCCTTATTATTATAGCAAGACACATAGTATTTGTGGGGTTCGGGGTTTTGGGGTGTTTTGGTGTTGTTTTGTTTGGTGGTTTTTTTTCCCCTGGATTATCAGTTCCAATTCCTCATTTTACCCACATTAAGATTCAGCACTGGAAAAAGAAGAGTGCTCAACATCTGTCTCAGTCCAGAGAGGGAAAAAGACTCAGTTCTTTTGAATATTACCATGTTATGAATTTAGAGGCACAAGTAAGGCCAAACTATCAACAGTGAGGCTATTTATTACATAAATAAAGTGGATGGATCAGAAGGAGAGAGAGAGAGAGAATAGAGAGTAAGAGAGAGAAGAAGGAGAGAGAAGAGGAAAGGAATTATATTACCACACCCCTCACCCCCAAGACAGTTTGAGTCTGTGGAGGAAAGGTGCTGCAGCTTTGGATGTAGAGGAGATGTTGGGTCTGTAGAGGAAGGGTGCTGCAGCTTTAGCTGTAGAAAAGCTGTTGTCCTCTGAGCAGCCTCTTCAGCTCTATGAGTTGCAGCAGGCAGAACTTAGGACACGGAGAGAGGGTTCCTCTTAGTCCTGGTATTCTCTCTGTTTTTCCTTCTCGGCGGCATTGTCCAGGTCTTTTCCTTCCATGTTTTCCTTCTCCTGTGTTTTCCTTCTCCTGAGCCAGTAGTTGCTCAGATCTTTTTTTACAGTTTTTTAGGTATGTATATTCCAGAGAGTTATCGATAGCAGTGGCTTCTGTCTGTTATTTCCAGGGCAGCTGCAGTCTGGTGAGCAATTTTATCTATGCACCTTCCTGAGTCATTATCCAGTGTGACAACTGCCCCATATACATCAACTATTGTCTGGGCAAGCAGCAAAGGTGATTTTATCTTTGTAGAGTCACATCGAGACAGACAAGATTTAGTCTCTCACAACATCATTCTCGACCTTTGGATAAGCTTAAGAGAGAATCGTCTGAAATACAGCTCCTTCCCTGTTTTCTGTCCTCAGCCATCTTCACAGCTTCATTGATTTTTAAACATGTTCCCTAGTGAAGTAAAGTGTAAATGACCATGTTGTATATCTGTGTGAGCACTGAGCTGATTCCAGGGAAGTGAAGAAGATGTGAGGATCTCAGTAATTTGTGAAACTCAGTATCTGGTGTAGGAGAGAGGAAAAAAAAAAGCAGAAGAAAGAAGACAACAGAATTCAGCTGTCAATCTCATTTATAGCAATAATGCTTAAAGTGTTATTAATTTAATTTTGAAAGAGCTACAAAAGGCACAGTGTCTTGGCCAGCAGTATTGTCTTGGGATTTAGTTATGTAAACATTATAGGCATACATCAGTAAGAAAACAGATTCCATTAGCTCTGCTGCATGAAGAACAGTTCCTTTAAGTTTCTTCACCTATACCATTTCTTAATCTGGTTTGTTAAATATGACATTGGAATAATACTCTCATGTGAAGAATGATTTTAATTTTGATCTTACTCTCGTCAGTCTGCCAGCTCTTGCCAGCTCTAGTGCTTCAATGGCTATTGAAGTTCTTCCTTGACATCTTCCTATTTCTTGACATTCTTCAGCACTTGTGCTACATAATGTCTGTGATCTTGTGAATAATCCTAGTTTTTAGCTTCAGCTTCTAATCTTTTCTTCAGTAGCTGACATTTGGAGGTTTCTTGTGGGTCCCCATTCTGAAGTTTCTACATGTAGTCAGTGCTGTTGTTTGTGGGTCTTCCTCACTGAGCCTGAAAAGATAGGTGTCATTCATCAATGTTTTTTCACTCTCCTTTTACACAGGACAAACCTTCCATTTTCATCTCTTAATGTCAAATCCATTATGTCTTCTAGGACTAAATAGGACAATTTTAGGAGAAATATGCTGTCTTTTGGACTCCTGAACCATATTACACAATCTGCTGTTGTTCCAGCTGGACTATACAAACAGAAAATTTGAAAGGCTCTCACATTCACAGTTATGCTAAGTACTATAGTGGAGGGATGGATGCCATCACCAACTATTTATCCCTCTGCTCAACAGGCAGCATCCATTCTTCTGCATATATATGTAATCTCTTCTGGTTTGTCTACCTGATCAGTTTAACAATCAGCAGCGATCTGTTTCCGATGCCACTTCCTAACCCAAAATTCTATTTCAGTGTATAGTTGGAAGAAAAGATTTAACCAACTCTACATATATGGTTTACTGAAAACTACTTGAAACTCTTAAGCTCTGTGGGCAAAAATATGTTTTGCTTAAGTATGTTTCATCTTTGCTAGTCTAATGCACATGTACTGTTAAATCCTTTTAATAATAGTCAGGCTTTCTCTAAAAGGTTAAAAAGTACAACATGTTCCAAATACACTTCAAAAGTAAAGAGCTAATTTAATTTAGCTCTTTGACAATTTCAGCTTTGCTTGGCATTATACTGGGAGTTTTCCTAACTTTTTTTCTATTTCAAGCAAACTGCTTGCTTTCTGTCAGTTCCTTGTGCAAGTCAAACAACAGACAACTGCTGAAGGTAATCTGTAACCATATAGCTTTTCTTCCACAAATTTTCTTACAATTCTTTGTGATTCCTTAGACATAAATCTGTATAATCTAGAATCCGTAATGTGTTTACAGGCCATTTCCTGATCTGATTGAAATCAGTCGTAAGCTTTTTGTTGTTCTTGTTTCAAGGACACGGAATTTGTCTTCTTGTTTGCCAGATTATTTGGTATATGCAGAAGGCATCCATCAGGAAATGTCTTAGAAGACTGTAGCTGATGGTCTTTTGTTCATTCTATTGAACATTGGTAGGTACACAATTCAATCAGCCCAAGTTACCTGCACAGAGTCAATTTATGTACCCTGGTGAATTCGTAAAGATGAATCATTTTAGTAAAACTAATTAAATTGCAGCTGGCAACATTTTCCCTAAGAAGTTATACTATTGCATATTATGTGAGCTGAAAGATCTTGTACCATCGAATGGGTGCTGCAACAGCATCAAATATTGCTGCTTAAAAATAAAGTTTAGTAAGCATCAGATTAACTGGTTTGAAAAAAATTAAATGTTGTTTGTTTGTTTTCAGCTAATCATTTCCGTTTCCAGAATGGTGCCTCTTATTTTGTGGGGTTTTAGCCCTGCATTCAGAAAGATAAAAATGATAAGCTGAATAGCAAAGTAATGATTGTGCTGTATGGATGTGCATTTATTTACTGTTGGGGAGCGTCTTTCAGAACAATAAAATGTTGTTATTTGAAACTTGAAATTAGAAAACTTTACATCAAAATCCTGATTGTAATAATTTCTGTCCATCCAAACAGAGGACAAAGTCGTTGTTGTAACCCTTGTGTACAGTTGACAAACTGACTGAGCTCTAAATATTAAACATACATGATGAAAATCTTTGGAGATTTAAGAATAAAAACCAACCACTGAAATGGCATGGAACTAATGAGCACAAAGATATCTCAGTCTCTCTTGGAGCAGTTTGTAAGCAAACAAGGAATTAGTTCTGTTGAAGAAAATATAGCTGGCTAATAATTATTGCTCTCTACAACTACCTGAAAGGTGATTGTAGCCAGGAAGGGGTTGGTCTCTTCTCTCTAGCAACCAGCACCAGAACGAGAGGACACAGTCTTAAGCTGCACCAGGGGAAGTTTAGGCTTGAGGTGAGGAGGAAGTTCTTCACTGAGAGAATCGTTCGTCATTGGAATGGGCTGCCCAGGGAGGTGGTGGATTCACCATGCCTGGAGGTGTTCAAGAGGGGATTGGACGTGGCACTTGGTGCCATGGTCTAGTCAGGAGGTCTGTGGTGACAGGTTGGACTCGATGATCTTTGAGGTCTCTTCCAACCTTGGTGATACTGTGATACTGTTAGAGTACTGAAGAATTTAAATGAAATGTGCCGAGGTGAAAACATTGGGTTTGATCTTGGTATGTACCTGAGAGACATGGATTGTACAGATGCCAGGCAAAGTTGGATTAGAGCTAGGTCCATGATTATGGGCACAGATAAGGTTTGTAAATCTCCAGGAACAGTTAGTTGTACCCAGCCATAGGTGCGTTCAGAACACTTTGAATAATTCCTGCAAATCTCCAGATTAGAAGAAAGTTTTGTTCTTTCATTTCTTGGGAACAGTTGTATAAGCTGGGAACAAGAAGAAAGAGGAGGGTGTTGACACGATCAACATGCAGTGCTGCAGCACAGGCATTCCCTTACCCAAAGGTTAATACTCAGTTCGTCAAGATCTTTGGCTGCACAGTATTTCCACAGCAGCAAGCAACAAGTAAAATGGGTCTGGGAAACTGGAGCCTGTTTCCATAGCTGTGTTTTTTATTTGCAGTTGTTAAATGAAGTGACAAAGAAATGGACACAAGAGTTCTCTTGAAACTCAACTATCTGCCATTTTCTGCTCCAGGAACTCTTTTTATTTGAAAGATAATTTAGGATAAAGTTGGATTATTGATGACAATTCTCTATAAATATGAGCTTGTAAGATCAGGATGGACAACTGTTTAGACCTTCATGGCTGGGAATCATGCCATTACTACCCACAGCCGATGCACATACATGGCTATTTGGCTGTGTACATCATGCCATCTGTTCAGATGGCATTTTGCCTGCTCACAAATTGGTTAGACCTATGCCAAGAGAAATTGCTCTAGATGGTTACACTGCAAAACACTGCAAGTGGCTGCTATTTTGTACAAAGTCTCTCTCTTTTGGACACCACTTTAACACTTTGTTACATCCCGTGGGCATACCTGTATACTGCAGTAACTGAAAACAGAAAAAGATTATGTTGTTGTTGCTGAAGCTGTCTTTTCTAAATGCAAAGAGGAGAAAACAAAGTGTGTGTTATTTGAGTTGAAATGATTTCTGCTTATTTTCCATCTGAAAAATTCTCCTTCCTTTTAAGTTGGTAAAAGCTGATCAAAAGCTCACAGAAGATAACAGGTTTATTTGCACTGATACGAGTAGATTTTGAATTGGAGATGTAAATTATGGCAAATTGTGTGCTTGATAGTGGACAAAATCAGGTCAGCTGACAGCTTCTACGTGTGGTTGGTTGATTGATTTGTTTCTGGGATGAGATTCTGAGGGATGTAATGGATTATAGAACTTTTCCTTTCTAAATCAGTTACTTGAATTCAGCTGAGGTATACAGTAACCAAAAGCTGTCACCAAGTGACATTTATACAACCTATAGAATAATTCTGCTGAGTCTTATATATTGAACAGATATCCATGTCATACAGTTGGCACATTCGTTGACAGCCTCAACTGTGAACCATGGAAGGGAACTTACTGCTTGCCAGCAGAAGTAGCTCCTGTAGGTAAAAGCCAAAGGATATTGGCAAGGAAATGTAAGCTCAATGAATAAATATAGGACTTTATGTAGAAAGTGTTGTCATGCTGCCAGTTTTCATAGCCACTAAAATAATTTCAAAATCCAAACTAAAATAATGTTTTTGTTACTAGTAAGAGCAACAATGTAGAATTCAGAGTATGTGCAAGTGCAAAGGAATTGTTTGCCTATTTCTCTTTGAGTGTAATTAACTGTAGGAGTATTGTTATTTTCCTTCTATGGACTTCTGTCTGTGTATAAATGTCACCGCTCAGTTTGAGCATGCTTAGTTGAATCAGGATGATGTCATTTACGTGGGTGAGTTTCCATATATTGGTTAGTGGGAGTTATGATATTTTGCTGATTATAATCTGGAGGTGTTGCCAAAGTCCTTCGTCTGGGTTTCACATAAGTGATGCTGACTAGCATTTGATTCTTAGAGGGAACAATGGGGAAGAGCTGGGTAAGTCTAAAAAAGGAGAGTAAAGAGATCAAAAGTTGAACTGTTTAGAACCCATGATGTAATTTGTTTATAATTTGGGTGGAATTTTTTTTGTTTGTGTAAATCACTATGAAGATAAGGTGGAGATAGTCCTTATATAGAAGGACGTCCTTTTAGGGTCCTTTTAAGACCAATATAAGCTTTGTATTGTGCCGTTCCTGTATTGTGAGGTGATGCATAAAGCTGATGACCAAAATTCTGACCAACATAATGTCTGTGAAAAAATGTCTCATTAATTGAAGAGGCTCAGTTGTTCAACTGCTGTTATTTGTCACTGAAATTTTCATTAGTAGAGCAGTTGACACGTGTTCCCATGACTGAAACCATTTGGTTTCATTACTCATAACAGCTGAAATTTTATCTAAGGATTGTATCAGTTTTGAAGAATGTGAAGAACGTTTTAGGTTTATCACTGCATATTCACCCTCATCTGATAGAGCCTTCTATCCCATTTTAGTATGTCAAGCAAGCACCATTGCATGTTCCATGTTCTAATAACAAGATTTAATAATTCTAATTTTGTTCAGCTAAAAAACAAAATTGACAAAAACTGTAGAAGTGAGTAAGATACCAGTAATGATTTTGTAAAACTTGACACATTTTATACTTTCCCATTTATCTCTAGGGAAGACAGTTAATACAGAAATCTATTGTGTTTACACCATAGTAGTGTTGCTCTGAAAAAGAGTATTTCTATTTTACATCTACTTGTATTTTCGTAACAGAAAATTGTCCCCTTGTGGAAATGGTGAAACTACTTTATGTAGCATAAACATACTGGCAATTTGATGGGCAAAGTAAAAGCTGGTAAATTCTCACAGGTCTAGTGTGCCCTGCATTCTAAGCTGAAAATTGGACATAGCTGAATACTTAGTGACCCTTTAGCTGAGACATTCCGAAGTAATCTGAATAGCAGTATTCTTCAAAAATCCCTGAAACATTGGGAACTGATTTGTTTTACTTCCATGCAAATGAATGGGAATTTTCCTTTCGCTTCACTGGGAGTAGGATTGGGTGTTTCTTGAGTTGACCAGCACAAAGTAACATTTATAGGCAGAAAAAAGGAGATATTTTTTTCAGCTCCAACAAGTTCATTTTTAAAAGGCACTTTGCTGTAACCATGTAAACCTGCATAACCGTACAGTTTGTTAACACTGAACTCTAATGAGTTCTAATAAGAAGCCAGTCAGTGGATATCCATTTAGCTAGTGATGATCTGAACTCCAGCTGATTGTCCTAGCAGCTGTGTGACTTCATTACCATTAGAAAGGCATGCAGCCAAGCCAGCTGGAATCCAAAGAGGCTACTCAATTCACATAGCATGTCAGTTTTTTTTGGTTTACGTATCAGACTTCTATTAAAAAAATACAAAAATACAAAAAAGATTCTTCATAAAGATATAGTTTAAAGGCTAAGTTTAAAATCATCATTATAGCAAAAGGAGGTTACTTTGTCATGCAGATGTTTTATGTTTTTGTGCCATGTTATAGCTGTTTTTACCTCTCAATGAAAACTAGTCAGAACATTCACACTTGGTTACAAACATAGCCTTATCCTATAGGTCCTCATTTCTTAATTAAGAAAACAGTATTATATTGGATTTTGTATTAATGTTTTGAGAACATGTTATTAGTCTCCCTTAATGTTTACAGGGGAAAGAACTTCTGTTTGCCAATACAGGATTACGTAAAACAACCTATAGCTGTTGTAATTATTAGTATTTAACTGCTAGAGACAATGTCCCTGAGGAACATTTCTTCATATGGCCATGGGCATTTTTAAAGGGTAGAATGGTGGTGAGGCCTTTGCACTGGTTTGTGCATATAGCACATGATAATCTGCTTTAAAAAACAAACAAACAAACAAACAAAAAAAAACCCACAAAATAAAACAAAAATAATTCCAATTCACAAGAAGGGCACCAGTGAAGACCCAGAAAACTGCAGACCTGTTTTTAGCATTGGCATGGAATCACCATGAGTACTGCATGCAGTACATGGGCTCAAGAGACAGGAAATTCATGGAAGAGATATTTGCTTAAGGACTGTTCAACAGAGACCTCTGGCTCTCAGAGAGTTAATTCAGATTAGAAGGATCCTCTGCAGATTCTCCAACAAACCTTCTACACAAAACAAGTCTAACCAAATCAGTTTTGTCAGGGGCTTCTCTAACTGAATTTTGAACATCTCCAAGGATGGAGATCCCATAAGGTGTCTGGGGAGTGTTGGACTTGTATCTTGTTGCCTTTCAGCCTATCACCCTGCACATCTGACAAGAGTCTGTCTGGCTTTTGTGCATCCTGTGATCAGGTGGCTGTAGGCAGCAATGAAATCTCCCATTAGCAGCTTTTTAAGACTAAACAACCCTTTACTCAAGGAGCATGTGCTGCAGCCTCTGTGCAGCTTGATGCCCCTCTGCTAGAGCTCCTCTAGTATGTCTATGTATTTCTAGTAACGAGGAACCCAAGACTAGACTGTTCTCCAAATGTAGTTTCACAAGTTCTGACCAGAGGGAAAGCGTCACTACTCTATGCATGATGGACACACTTGCTGACAAAGCCTATGATACTGTTGTTGGACTTCTTCACTGTAAGGGTCCACAGGTGACTTACATTCAATTTGTTGTCCAAAAGGACCCTTGTGTCCTTTTCTGTGGTTCAGCTTCCTAGACAGTCAGCAAAAGCTTGTAGTGTTTCATTATTCTACCCTAGAGGCAAGCATTTGCATTTGCTTTTGTTGACATTTCAGAGGTTTCTGTTAGCCCAGTTTCTGAGATAGAAATCTTTGGAAGCTGAGTATTCTGATGCTTGATTTTCTGAGCTGTGCTTCAAAAATCTTTTTTTAACCCCAAAAGGAATCAAGGAATCAAGACATAGGACTAATTTGAGGTATTTCATAAGCTCTGCTCTCTCATCTGCTAAGGTCTTTCAAAGAATAGACATAAGTACCTCCTTGCAGGTTTCTGGGTACTGGGTGAATGGAGAAACTTTGCTGAAGGCTCCAGTGAAGAGGACATCATGGTATGGCCAGAGGTATTTGGCTCATACTGGATTTTAAGTCAAGTTTTGAAGTACCCAGTTCTACTCTTGAGCTAAACTAGATATTGTGGACTATTTGTGTAATCTGAGTTCCTCAAAGCAAATAATATTTTAGAGCTCTTTAAAGCAGAAATTTATATGAGGACAAAATTTGTCCTGCATGGAAATTTTAAAACTGGTATCAGTTAGTCAATAATTTGAGTTTTGCCTCTGAGCTATGTCCTTACCTTGTCTGTTTCTTCTTTTAGATAAGTTTATCATTTGCTTTGGAGTCAGAGAAATTTAAATTGTCTCAAATTTGTTTCTTTGATTTTTTTTTAAACTGTTTTTTATTATTTTTACATTGCAGGAGTAATTCTGAAATAGAAGAAAAAGATTTCTAGTGCCTGAGGAAAAAAATGCTTTTTTTCCCCACTCTCCAAAATTACCCAACCCATAAGACATACTGCAAGCTAACCAGTAGATTCTCTTAACAAAATGGTCCATGGAATCATAGAATGGTTTTGGTTGGAAGAGACTTTAAAGATTATCTATTTACATAGAATACACAGAATAAACCAGGTTGGAAGAGACCTTCAAGATCATCGCGTCCAACCCATCAACCAATCCAACCCACCTAATAAACTAAACCGTGGCAATTTACCAATTACCTTGCCATGGGCAGGGACACCTCCTACTAGATCAGGTTCCTCAACCTGATTGATCTGTTGCTCAATGTTTTTCTGTAATATTACAATGAAAAAAAAAAAATAGTTCAGTTCTGCAGTTCAGCCTACACCACATTTGTAAGAAACTTGATGCCTAAAAGACCTTTAAACATATGCATCAGTTGCTTAGTCAAAACTGTAAGTTAGGTTACAGTTGTGAATATATTTAACTCATTAAATGATTTCTTTGTCCATAGTAGTGTTTGTAAATTAATGGGAATATTTTTGTCTTGAACAGAAGTTTGGGGACTGGAGTCTCCCACCAATGGTTTCTGTTTTGCAGTAGTACAATGATGCTCACAGGAACAAAAGTGTCTTTATCATTAAAAAGTTAGCTTTGAGTTATATGACTGCGTCTGGAGTAGGATGAACAGCCAGGAAAGTCTGAAATCATGCCTTTGCACAAAACTGAGTGATTGCATAGTTGTCAGAAGTTTGTAAGGTAGATATGCTGAAAAGCATCTAATATTTCATCCATGCCAAGGGTAATTAAAAAGATTTTCATGTAAGTAGTCTAACTAAACATCATTTGTATTTGAAGTGTTTGTTACTTGCATGTTACGTGTCCCAAGATGAATGATATTAGACATTGCAAATTCTGTTTTCTGTTGCAGTTGACGCTAGACTGTACTTCTTAAAGGTGAAATTAGAAAAAATGCTGTTTCAGATGGAGGAATACAAAAAAAGGGGGGGCAAGACATTAGGTTAAATATTAATTTGAATGTCTACAATAATGGGTGCACACACTATTTAAGGAAGTCATTATTGCACTGTGTAGTCAACAAGAGTATCGATTAGAATTAATTCACTACAGAAAGTCTCCAATCATTTTTAACGTAAGTTTTTCCTCTTTAACAGTACCCTGAAGCTTGTCTTTTTCGTGGTCAATTTAGCAACAAATTTGCAATTAATCATTTGTTGATTGCAATGAATGATCTGTCGATAATACGCAGCTTACACTGCTAAAAGGGTTATACAGAGCTTTATTGTTTTCTTTTTGTCTTGGGAACACTTTTTCTAGCTGTGTTTCCTAGAATGGGTTTTGAATAGATGTTTTGAAGTAACACATGCCAGTTTTAAAGAGACACCACGGACTGCTCTGAGAGTATTAATCAAGATTTGCCCTAACTTTCTTCTGGCATTACAGTATTTGGACATCTGTTCTGACTCCTTATATGTGAAATAGGACACACTGGCATAAATGAAGGGTTTCATTATCTTAAATGTCATAACATTTGTTTGAATTACTTTGTGTAGATTTTAAATGCTGAAATTGTAATCTCGGGGGTTTATAGATTTCATTGTCCTTTCAAGAGACTATAAAAATGGAAGCCTTTCAAAAATTCCATCCATAATTCAGAAAGCACAATTTACAATTTTGAAATTGCTGTAGCTGATGCTTAAGTAATTTTGAACGATGCAAGTATTTTTACTGAAAGAAAACTAAGGGAAAGAAATGCTTCTTAGTCCAGAAACAGTGATTTTGTCACAGACAACGTATCAATGAAGGCCATTATGAAGTGTCCCTTTGGGAAACGCAGACATGGACTTGTTTCTTTGGAACGTAATGGCAACTTGAAATGCAGCTTCCATTTTGGTAGAAAGAAGTATCTGTTGTGTTCCAAGCTGACCTTAAAGGAGTGGCTGAATAGTGTATTCCATACCTCTGGATAGGAGATGGCTTTGAATGCAGTGTACATAACTGATCAGTCGTTTCAGACTTTCCCAAAAGTTTGGAAATGTTTTATTTGCTCTTTCAACTCTGTAAGGTTTTGTAGTTTTTGGTTGTGTACATTTTTGTAGGCTTCAATTGTTCATTAGCAAAAGTAGACTTAGTAAAAGTAGGATTTAACTGATGTACGTTGCCCTTATTAATGCTAGCATTGTATAAAATAGTTACAACCATTATACATTCATACTCTTAGAGAACTTCTGATGTCATAGTGATGTGATATTTATTCTTCAGTAAAAGTTTAATATTAACTACATTTGTCTTAGCTATAATTAGAAGGATTACTTACTACAAACATTGGCAAGAAAAGCGTCTGCTTAGTGTGTAGCAAATTTTGGAATACAAGCTTGCCATTTAGTATTGATTGCATTATTTAAGTAGCTGAGCAAAGCAGCACTTTACAAACAGGTGCTCTTTGATTTGCAAATTTATAAAAATCCAGGAGTAACTTTCAGCTTACTGCATTGTTGTTTTTTAAGGTAGAAAGTTAAAGGGTGTTTTCACTGTGTTTTTGCTTAGACCAGAGATTTGTGCAGAATTTCTTTCCCATGACGCAAACTGAGTTATTGTTATCAAAAAAATAGTGTGGTTTTCCACCTCTAAAATGTGTTTATAATGTAACTGTCTGGCTTGGAGTTCAAGTAAACTGTCCCATCCGAGTTGTTTGCAATGAAATTTTATGGACTTGACTTTGATCATGTTCCTTAATTATCTCCTGACTGGATCTACAGGAACTGATATCTCCATGTTAGCAGATTTTCAAAATGATAAAGCTCTCTAGTCATTTGTTAATACTGCAATATATAGGCCAGTAGAAGAACAATTTGCCATTTCTTGCATGTACATGGTTCCATATTCCATGACTTATTTCAAACTAAGAGCTTTATTTTAAGCAATACTGGCTTTACAGAAGAAAGAAATGAAAGAATTTATTTTCTTAGTCTGCTTGTTCCTGCATTTGCACTACAGCTTGCCGCACCCTTTAGTTTGATCCCCTGGGGGGGTAACTCTGCAAAGTAGATCATTAATTTGGGGAATTGCACCTCAGTATTTAGTGTAAACAGCTTTCTGGAAAACCTCATCTGTGTTGGAAATCCTGAGTAAATGGGACTTATGCAAGGAGTTTTTGTGCAGATACAGAATCCTCCCAAGCAATCTGAGGCTGAGAATAGGATACTGGTGTAATATATTCAAAGCTGCCATGAAAGCCGTAAGTTGCTAAACAACCATGACGCACTGAGCCTGTCCAGATGGTTCGGCAAAAAGCATTATGCAAGTGCACACTTGGAAGAGGGAATTATTTAATTATTATTTTTTTCCAGAATAGTTAAGGAATTTCTTAGTTACACTTATCACACGCTTTGTCTAGACTTTGTCACTAGTCTTCTGCAAACTTAGACCTATGGCACATGAAAGGCATTTCTGTTTCTTCTTTATTTCAAAATTCTGTAGGTGTGAAATCATAAAAAAGGGCTTTAATGCAAGTTCCAGGGTTGCTGACCACATCAAGAACCATATTTTTATTTAATTGTGAGATTACTTATTATTGAATAGTATTGCATAAACCAATAGTGAAATATAGAATTGATTAGTATTTTTTAAGTTGCAGGGTGTTTCTGAGTTTTCTTGGTAAAGCCAATTTTAATTTCATGTTAGTTTTGCTAAAAAAAAATATTTGCAGTTCTTAATTATTAATGTCTTCAGTGTAATAAAGAAGTTTGGGGTTTTTTTTGTTGTCCCTAAGTGCAAACATTCTGATGATAACATGTGACTTACTCCTTTTGTGCCGCATAACAGTACCTGTCTGTGGACTGGATAAATACGTTTGACCTCAAAGTCTTTTAATGTCCAAAGACTACAAAAACAGGCACTTCATAACATCTATGGCTGGATGTTAGAAAAAAGTTCTATACAGAAAGAGTGATTGCCCATTGGAACGGGCTGCCTGGGGAGGTGGTGGAGTCGCCATCACTGGAGGTTTTTAGGAGGAGACTTGATGGGGTGCTTGGTGCCGTGGGTTAGTTGTTTGGGCGGTGTTGGATTGGTTGATGGGTTGGACGCGATGATCTTGAAGGTCTCTTCCAACCTGGTTTATTCTATGTATTCTATGTATTCTATGTATGCTGGGTAGACCATCTCTGTAAAATGTTTTACATATCTAAATTATTTATTTAAAGCAGCTGTAGAGAAAGCTTGATTTGTTTCAGGAGGAAAATACAGGTGAATCAGTTCTGTAAAATTTGACTACACCTACCATAAGCACATGTTCATACTTGGATATATTTTAAGACTTTTCCATATATCCAAATATTGAGCTCAGAAAATGCTTTTCATTCTGTAAGCGATAGCATGTTTATAGTGTCTGGGGTTTTTAATACAGGATCTTACTTATTTGTACAGAATTTTTTTTTTCAGGCCATAACAGCCTGTTCTGTCATTCCAGGTATATTTTGCAACAAAGGTTTAAACAGCAGGCTGCAGAAATAACATATGTGAAGAAAAACTAAGCATCAAAAGCAAGGGGGAATGTAATAAAGTAACTATCAAAGCAGCATTGGTTGAGCAGTATTTTCAGGAGAAGTGAAATCCCAAATAAATACAAAGACCTCCAAGCTGGTATACTGTTGATGGGTGGACCTTACATCTGAATATCTAGCCTTGTAACCCAGAAAGATTTGAGGATAGCAGAAAGAGTAAGTCTGAGGAAGGTGCTTTTATAAACATAACTCTAATGCTGAGTACAATGAACAAATTTCTTAGTCATCCACAAGCATTCTGAACTTGTCATTTCTTCATCACTGGAGATATACACATGGAATATGCAGGCCAGTGGTATTGGCAAGGGCTCTTCTCCTGTAAGACAAAATAGATGTGGTGTTTATCACCTCAGAGAGAAAATGGGTGTTGGAATAGTTAAAAAGAGTGCTGACAGTTATCCTGAAAAACTATGTCAAAGAGGGAGGCTTGGAAGAAGATTCTGAGAGAAATTCCTGAAAGGGAGAGAGTTGGTGTTAGCAGTAAAGAGCTGCTTATTAAATATTGTGAAATGTGCAACTATCCTTTGAAAAACCCAGAAATTTGACTTATTAACCATAAGCCAAGTGGAGAAGGTGGTGAAGAATGTCAATGATAATACAACTACAAAAGGTGAACATGGCAATCCTGAAATCTTGCCACAGACAAAAAGCATTTTTAAATGCAACTCTGAATTAGCAGGTGAAGAAAACCTGCATCTTATACCTGTATGTCCACATCTTTTGGATAAGAGAATTGAAGACAAAACCAAGAGAGTAAAATAGAAGGTGTCAGAAAATAATTTGATCAATACAATAGGAGAACAAATGCAGATACTGAACAAAAGTCAAGGAAGTTGCTTTTAGACCTATACAAAAGAGCAAAGAGGCTATAGAAGTTGCGAGGGAGAGGATCTTGAATCAGTGGAGAGAGAGAACATCTGTAGGTAAATAATCTAACATCTAGCCCTAATTTATGAGTAAGTTTGGTTTCTAAATAAATTAATATTTGACCAATAGGGATGATAATAAATAATATTATAATGCAAAAATTTAACTTTCAAATTGGAAAAATAATGACTGAAAAAAACCAGTGACCTTTTTCAATTAAGCAAAAAGTGTTATTTCAGAGTGTAACTCAATGAGAGATGTTTCAGTGGTTTGCATACTTATAAAAATAAATACTATGGAAATAAATGAATGACATAAATATGTATTAAAATTGTCAGTCTCTGTTGCCAAGTCTTTGACTAACAAGTATGGGAAGTTGCCAAGGAGAAGTCAGGTGAACATTTTTTATTTGATCCTTATCAAACAAATAAGCATGTAAAATGAGTGGTGATAATATACATATATATATATAAAATGAATGGTGACAATAAAACAAGAGTGAAGATTTCAGAAGGCTGCTCAAACTGTTGCATTTCAGGCAAGGCTTTGCAAAGTTAAGAGTTAGGTGTGCTCAGCTTCTCATAGGATTAATAACAAAACCTTTCTAAACAACAATCCAGAACAGAAATTTGTGTTACATGCCTTTTGGAAGAAACTTTCCAAAGAGTGTTGTTATTATTGTTGAGCATCCTGGAAGGATAGAGAGATCCTCCTGTCAGTTTAGGCACTTAAATTAAGGACCTAAATTTAGCCCCTGAGAATACTGCTTTAATGCCAAGTTAATCAAAGCTCAAAATGATAATTTTATTGTTTCATTGTTGTTCTTCAGATGTTTTATTTTGTTTTGTTATTAGGACAGTGTTTGGAAACTATAAATAATCTGAGTTTATTTTTTTCAAGACAGTGCACAAGTAATTATTCCTTATCTAAAATATGTCATTTTCTTTATGTTATGTTTTTAGCCTGATGGCAATAAATATTATTTCACCCCCAAAAAAATGTTTAGTAATTGATTTTTCTGGTGAGAATTACTTTTCTCTCCTCAGAACTACAAAAGTGGTGAGTATGAAAGACATTCATTTCAAGCTAGTTAGGCTCTTAATGTAAACTTTGTTTCTGTGCTTTTTACTGAAGATATCTGTGAGCCATTGCTGTGTGTTTGTGAGGAACAGCTAAAGCAATAGCCAGTTTCATTGGATTCCATTATTTATATTGACTTTCAGTCTGAGCTGTGTCCTTGGTTGTGTTATGATCAAATTTGTGCAGAATAATTTGGGACAATTTCAACACAGTTCTCCATCAGCAGTTATCAGAAATGCTACTAGAGGTTTACCACAGGGATCTTCTTAATATACAAGATATTTAATACAGTCTGTATGGCTATGTTGGCTGATTGCCATGTGATCACTTTTCTTCTTTTCTTTTTAGTGACCACATAAACACTCAGTATAGATCTAGAAGAACCCTTCTCTAGTTACAGTAAATTTAGGGTGACCAAATATAAAGAAAGGAAGATGTACTCAGTAACACACTGTGTCTTCAGCAGAGCTCATCTTACAGGGTTAGGTGTCCTTTGTATTGTATTGAGTCATGGAGCACAGTTTATTTCAGTCATCTAGTCTGATACATTATCTCCCAGTCGTCTTTGATGGTCCTTGAATTCAATTAGTGACCTAAAAATATAGATAGGTAGAAATTTAGTGTCAGTTTCTACCAAAATGGCTTCTTAAAGAAAGTCTTGAAATACTGGTACAAATGCTTAACTTACAGGACTGGTACCCGTGCTGGTCCCCACACGGATGAGATATGATCACCCTATAGGAACTGATCAATGATAAATCCTAATTTAGTTTTAGTAATAGTAAATAAATAGTAAACTCTAATTTAGAGTCAGTTTGCGTACCTGTCCTCATACTGTAATTACATGTAGGCAGAAAATAAGGATGAGTTAGTTGTGACAATTTCTCCACAAATATCTTTCTACATTGTGTGAAATGTTTCTAGTACCAAGTCATGCACACACAGTGTCAGAAACTCAGCAGACATCTGACTTTGAAGGCCCCAGTTTCTTACAGTTTCCTGGTGCATTGTCATGGGGCATTTTTTTGCCTACCATCTATAAATACTGTGGTTACTGATGTTTCATCCTGGGTTTAGAGATATAGCCTGTTTAAATGAGTATTTCAAATATGAATTGTCACTAGACTTGGTAATATGTGTACAGCTGAAACATATTTAAATATGACCATCAGAGGCTGGCTGTCAAGAATATCACTGACAAAATGCATATCATTATCTTGATGGTTGCTTTGTTCCTCTTGGAAAACTAGGAACACAAGTTTATCAGATTTATTTTTTTTTCTTACACAAGTGGATTATTATCTTTTAGTAAAAAGAGCTTGAAAACTCTTCTTGCTCTTTCCTTCTTAAGCTCCACCCTTTTCGGACATACAGGGTCAGAATACCAATAGAAACTGAGACAACTGTAGAAGCTACAGTTTCAACAAAAAATAATGTATTAATGAATTTTTGGGGGAATATCTCTTACTTTGTCTCTCAGATTAACTTGTGTAATTCAATCAAAAATGACTGAGAGTCCACTATGAAAAGATTGCATGATTCAAACAAAGCAAAACATGAAGTTTCTTAAGTACCTCTTTCTAGACTGGGTCACTACCAGCTGTAGTATTTGCTTATCTGAAACTGTTGATTATTATGGGGTGGGAAGTACTAAAACAAAGCATGTCTCTCGTGTTTATTTTGGTTTTTTTTTCCTTTTTGTGTGTGAAGTGCAATGCATTATGATAAGGATTCTTGTTCAGAAAATGATTTTTAGTCTTAAGCCACTGCAGCAAACTTGTCTTACTCTATTTTCAATGATACTTTTTGAACATCTCTACTATTCCACATTAATAACTGATGTGAGCTAACTGGTTGGTCAGGTTAGATTTGCATTCTGATCCAAAGACTACAGGTTGCTGAATTATCCCTTAAGCTTCCTAGCCTTGTGAATCCATTAAGCCTTAATTAAAGAAGCATCTTAGAAAAAAAAATAATCAGACCATTTATATCCAAAGAAGATGCACAGTGGTCATTTGTTTGTTCACCAGCATAAAAATTATTATTTAATGGAAATTCTAATCACAGCAAGCTTATAGATAGACATATTTTAAATACATTAATCTTTCTATAAGGTTATTCACAATGTATAAGGTTACTCCTCTGAAAAGACTGCTTCAGATGGCTTTCCGGTAATGCTAATACCCATTAAAAAGATGAATATATATGTGTGTAAGTCAATCATAAGGTATTAAAGAGGTGTAGCAACTTAAGCTTCTTTTCTTCTTGGCAGGTCACTTTGAGAAATGTCCTAGCTCAATTAAAATATTTTTTCCATTTCCTAGGAGTAGATTCAGATATGCTCTGTCTGTTCTCTATCTTATCTTCACTGTCAGGATTTAAAACAAACCTGAGTGAGATGTAAGAACGATAGTCCTGCTACTTCAGACTCTGAACAGGTTCTCATTAAGGGTATTTATATGTGTATATATCTATGTGTTCATCATGCGTATGTCCAGGCTGAATATTTGGCAAATACAGAGGTACATTTTTTTAAGAGTCTTGTTTACAGTTTTGTAGAATTTAAACTGGGATAAACTATATTTTGTGTCCTTCAAACACCCATTCCTTCATTTCCACTTTCCAGATGCTACAGTTGTGAGTAGTAACCATCTAAACTAGGGAGGCATGCAAAAGAGAACAAGGAGGGGTAGGTGTTTGGGTGGTTTTTTAGATTGGATTGGTGATACTATGAAATGAATGTTCAGAGAAATTATTCTCATCCAGGCTATTGTCACATATTGCATATGACATGTAAATGACTAAAGGCATTACCTGAAAGAAATGAAGTATTTTAGAATAGTAGCATGTAACTGAACTATAATATCCTCAGAAACACAAAATTGCCTAATTAGTTACTTAGTTCTGCCTTAAATGCTCTGTCTTCAGCATTGCTCTGCTCACCAGCATTGATTTTGATGCAAAAGTGTTTCTGGGAAAAAATACTGATGAAAAATTCTAGAATGCTTTAGGTATAAAACAAGTTTTGTGACTGAAGCATGATGGGGGGGGGGAAGACACTAGCTTCATAATACATTGATACTGTAAAACCTTCCTCCTCCTTTCACCTTTGCAGCAGGCCTGCCAGTGTTGTGCCTCCTAGGATTATTATTAATAAAGCTCTTGCAAATGTTAGGCATGTTTGTGTGTGCTTACGTGTTACTTTTACAAAGGGAAAATATTTAGATTCAGGTATAGTACTGCTGGAAAGTTGTATTTCAGGCTAGCATGCATATCACTTTATTAATAAAAATTAATAAAGAATGCACACAGGTGATACTCATTATAGATCAGTGTCTGACTGTCAAATGACCTTTCTTTTAAGAAAGTGATTTACTTCTTCCCTTGCTAGATAATATCATGAAGCATATGAGTTTGCTTTACTGACTCCTGGGTTTTCCCTTTTACATCAGTTTTATTACCAAATGCAAAAATAATTTCTCATCTTTTACTGGCCAACCACAACATCAAGTACCACATAGGGTTGGCATATTAAGGCAACATTGTGCAAATAATATTTGACTTACCATGGATGTGGATAGTTCTTTATTTCTCAGTATAGTTAATTAGATGACTTTTAATATGGTTTGTGGCACACACACACACACACAAAAGAAATTAGTTCTCTATTGGTCCTAAAACAGTTGTAAGCTCTAAACAGGTTACCTCTTTTTGAAACAGGTACCTCTTTTTGAAATGGCTGAAGGAAGTGTGCTAGAATTAATCCTATTCTATTTCCCAAAACCAGCTTGCAGTAAGGACCCTCAGCTTTTGTCATTCATACATACATTCAAAACTTTTCATGGTTGTTCCTCAGAATTCAGGGGTTGCATCTTTCAATTTTTGGAGCTCCTAAATGAGAGAACTTGCATTCCTAGCCAGTCTCAGGTTGCTGTTACTGTGAAGGCTTTCTATTGTTCTTCATTTATTTATAATTGTCTACATGCTACTCTCTTAACAAATAAAAGTTTTTAGACATTGCAAAACCAGAAAACTCACTGTAGTTGGTTTTTTCCCCACTCTTTTGTTTTTCTTCCATCTAAAGCAGAAGGTTATTGTGCTAGTGTGCAGCCAACATAGGCTGGGTTCAGATTTTTCTGTGGTGCAGAGTTATGGTCAGAAAGAGGTCCCTGTGCCAGGGATTCTAATAACTCTTCTGCGATAGATTTAACTAAGGGTCCCAAAGAGCAGTTGGGCAACATAAACTGAAGAAGACCTTAGCAGCTCCCCTACTTTTGAGGTTCTTTGTGTGTAGTTACTACTCTGGATTGCAGTCAACAATTTGCCTTTCTTTTAGTTAAACTGGTCTGATACGTGACTGTCTTGTGTTGTGCCTACCAAATCGAGCTTTGTGTATTACTTTTTTTTTTAACCTCTCAGCTCATTAAGTTAGTTGATCTGTTTTGGAGTAAAAAAATGTTCAGGCAGGGGAAAATTTTTATCAAATCAACCTTGCATGGAAACAACTGCCTGTGTGCCATCTGCAGTGGGCATTGATCCCTAGCTTGTTTGTGCCTTGCATTTGTTATGCATGAGTAAGCACGTTAGCCTTTTCATTTCATTCATTAGACAGTTAGTCCTTGATTAGTGTTTTCTAGTTTCTGTCATATATGCTACTACTCCTTTACTCATGTTGTCTTGGGTCTGTCTTTTGCTTCAGTGTGTAGAAAATTAACTACAACAGTAGTCCCTTTATTTCTTTTTCATATAGGACTGGCTAACAAATGTACTTTTGTAATGCTGGCACATCTCATGTAGGATAAAGTATGAATAATGGGTCTTTCTAAAGTTAACAGAGTTATTATTTTAGTTCAGCTGGCAGGCTTTGTTTAGAAGTGTGATGTCTCAGGGTTTACTGTCAGCTTTATTTCATCCGTCTCTGAGAACTGTGGGATCACCTGGATACTTCTGGATATTTGCCTTATAAAATTGCACATAAAAATAAATTTAAAGTAATGCAGCATGAGAATATAGCACTGAAACTTTCAGAAGACAGTTTGGATAACAGGATAGAACAATAAGGCATTTTATGACTGATAGCAGTCCATTCACTAGGGACTTCTGCTGCCATTTTCTTGTAGAACAGTAAAATGTTAAATGACAATTCCATTCTTAAAGAGAATAGAAACCTAAACAAATAATGTGATATATATATAAAGCAACAAACTGTGTACATGTCCTGAACAGAACTATTTCAATGAAGTTAATGCATTTAATGATACTACTAGCTGATCTTATTTGATCAGTGATCACAAGTTTTGCCTAAAAATTCTATGCTGTGCTCCATCCATATGTAGAAAGACTGCTGTATTGCTTTATTAATAATAGTCTTAAAAGTTTACTTAAATGTTGTAAATCTGTCCAGATAATTTTATCTTTTTTTTTCAAAGTACCCATGAGTTAGTAAACCAAACCTCAAAGACTGGAATATGCTCTGCTTAGGATACTAGTAAATAAACCCCAATGGTTGATGTGGTGCCTATATATCTGCACTGAATATTTGCTTGCTTGTCTGAGATTTATATTAATGTTGACTGAATGGAAGATTATTTTAAACAAAATATGTTAACTCATGTTTGTAATCAGCAATGATATCAATGTTAAGTAAATACTTTCTTTACTTCCCCAAAATGCTAATTTGCACCATTTGAAAACCCTTTAAAATGTTACTATAGACTTCATAGTAAATTTAATACTTCTATCAAATTCTTCTTTTATATATATATATATTCATCATTTTATATGCTGATAAATGGTGTATTTTTTTCATATACACAATAGTTGATTATAGTGATCATTTGTTTGCAAGCTTTGTCAAACTTACTTACATGAAAACTGAAATTCATTTAAATTTCTTACTAACCAAACAACTCCTCTTATATTTTTATATATGTACCATTTAAAAACATGTTTATAAAAACATGATCCAAATGGTTTTCTCTCTGTTTTCTATCTTCTGCAAGACTGAAGAGTTGGTAGATTTCCTACTCTCACACCTCATTGAATACATACATTAGAAGATGAAAAGAAAACATTTTACATTCTTAATTCCCAGTTTGTAAATGTTTTATGGTTAGTATGTGAAATAAATATTACATGATTTGGTATGAGGAAAATGTTCTTTTCATAACTGCAATGGGGATGTGAAAATGCTGTGAAAACTGATTCTAGCTCATCAGTTCCAGATACTCTGTTTTCAGCAGCTACCACCACTGCAATGGTTTGATTCTTTTTTAGATGTAATACACATAAGTCTTCTGTACAGCTATTTCATTCTGTATATGTGTTAAGTGTATTGTTAGCATAATTTACTGCATTATAAAATAATTGGATAAATGATAAAATAATTGGATAAATTAATTATGTCTTTTTTGGTATACTAATCATCTTTTTTCTCACATGACTTCATACCCTGACAAACAGAAAATGAGATATCTCCTGGTGTTTATTTCTAATTTCTACCAGATTTTAGAGAAACCTAGAATGGCCATATGCAAATATCAAACTATATACATATAAAGTAACTTGGTTGAATCTATCACTCACCTTTACTACAGGAATAAATTTCATAGACCAGTATTCCTACAAGAACAGTACGAGTGGCAAAACTTCACCAGATGTGGGTGATCCTTGCTGTACAGAAGCTGAAGGCACTTTCAGTTGATGTATCGTGTCTGGTTTGTAAAAAAGGAATAATGCAAACTGTAGCAACTGTTATGAATTAGGAAGTTCTGATGTATCCCTTTCTTGGAACAGAGTACCTGCAAGCTTTCTAAATGATAAGAGGGTTATTGTTGTTGAAAATGGCAGTTCACAAAGCACCTTACAAACAGTGTGTCTTGTTTGCAAATTCTGTCTTCTGTTTTGCATTGTTCCTGTCACAATAGATTTCCATTTTTCTTTTTCCTCTTAGGATGCTTCAATTGCCCACAGATTCCATATTATGAGAGAAAAACATCCAGAAAAGTTCAACAGTAGGTAAGAATCTATAAATATTTGCATATTAAAGGATTCTTTCCATGTTATTAAGGTGTGTTCTGTGAAGAGTTAAATTTTGCACATCCTTTAAAATATTGATTCTTATGAAAGAGAGGAAATTGGTGCATTTTATAGTAAGTATATGCTCACAGATTGCTTGTAGTGTAGCTGGTTTATGTCTGGTATTTCAACTGAAATGAATAGCACTATGAATATACTGTTCCCACTGGTGAAATGTTTGACTTGTAAGACTAGCATGGACAAGATGATGCATTGTGGTATCTGAGGATCTCTGAATTGACACTTTGCCATTAGACATTGAAGAACACTTATTAGACAGCTGCAGATGGTGATCCTTATGTTTCATTCCCACACGCACACTGGTACATTGACTGAGGGCTCTTCCATATATGCTCTTAGTAAGGGCAAGTGAATGCCATTTTTCACATAAATGCTTTTATCGTTGAACAACTTCAGATACATAAAAAAAAGACTCAGGAATGAGGCTTTGCATCTGTTCCTTGCGTTGCTTTTTGGATTTGCAATGTTATCTCAGCTTCTCTGGAGATGAAAAATGTATTACAACATGCACTGTAAATTTCCCTTCTTTCAATACCTGGTTTGTTGAGTAGATGATATTCATAACGCAGTGCTTGTGTTTGTATTTTCTTGTTTAGATAATTTAGTACCTAAGTTGTGATGGGTGAAAGCAATATTTCAGAAATAATTAACATTTAAAGGTACATGGGGGAGAAGAAAGTAATATATGAAGTAATTGGGAATAAACAGGGAATATCTAGAAGTAATTATTAACACAAATGTTTTGTAGTTGCAAACCTACCCATAGACTTTCTTTAGTTTTCCATGAGGGTGACTTGGAAAGTCTTGTGAAGCAAACCTTCATTGAATTTATGGATGATAGAATATGCTGGTGGAGCTGTTGTCTTAGAGCTGAATATACTACTGTTTGAGTATGTTTGAATATTATCTAGCTTTTTTTACTTTCAACCTGAAAACACTAAATTTTGTGCTTGTCAGAGATGGGGTCTTTTTTCTTAACTACTCAATCTGCCTGGCACCTGTGCAGTGTCAGATTATGAACCCAAGTGTGTGTTTGGTTTTAAATTCCATAGTAAGCATTTATTTTCTACAACCTCCTCTTCCTGCCTTTGATGCTTCTCATTCTGAAAGAATTACACTGTGGAAAGATCTGAGCTGAAGCCTGATCTGTGCATCTCAATGTACTATACTTGTTCAGCAGGATTAGAGATACTGGACATTTAGCTAGTGTAGATATTCTAGGCCATGAAGATGAAGCCAGTTTATCAGTGGTCTTTCTGCATATTTTCAGCAGTTGGCAATTATAATTTATAAAAAGCTCAGCTAATAACATGAGTTTCAGATCAAATTTCATGTCACAATAAATCATATGCCATTAATAACATCTGCTAGCAGACTCACCTTGAAATTCATCTATATTTTAAGGAACCTGATATTTCTAACATTATCTTAAGGAAATTAATTACAAAAATATATAGTTCCAGTCCCTATGTTCTTTGGTACTGTGATACTGAAAGAACTTGAAAAAAGCAGTGATTCTCTGGGTATTGAAAGACTATTCAGCAAGATTATGCATTTCTTAAAAAGAATGTAAGGTCTTAAGTAAAGTATTGTAGCAGAGACTGATGTTTTAAAATGTTTCTTCTTCTGTGTAGTGAAAAAAAAAGAAGTAGATTTCTATTTTTATTGAACAGAATTTTTCCAAATTACGTTATTTCACAAAATAGTTTGTTCCACTAACAGTTATTTTCATGTGGCAATACTCCACTGCATTTTCCTGCAGTGTGTAAAAATAAAACCCTTTTTTAGATGTCTGTTAAACCACAAGTCTTAATTCACCAGCGTGGAATTTTTTGTGCAGTCTGAATGATTTAGGATCAGCAAGTTCAGCTCAAGTCAGATTCACAGTGGTCTCCATACTTAATAGCACTTCCTCATTTGACAATCCTGCATTACTTGTTGAAAACCCTGCATTGTCACATGTGAATATCTCTTATGATTTAAAAAAAATAAATTTTGGGGGTTTTCTGTTAGTTTTCTCTTGCCTGACTTTCCCAGGTTTTGAGCTCCCACAGCTATCATTCAGTTGTGTAAAGCCAGGTCCTTGCACTGAGGTTCTGCTCTGAAAATGAGCATGTAAAGAATTTCCCCACTGAAGAGATGCTTCAAGGTTATGCTGTTTGCAAAAATATTTTGAAATACAAGTGTGTTGTATTTACTTCGGTGAAGTAAGATAGGTTAAGTTTGGGATTGGAGAATCTTCTATGTTAAATCATGGTAATGATCCTTAGCTTCCTAAGGGCATTCCTTAACACTTTGTTCCCAAGCTTCATGTTTATGAGCATGCCAGTAGGGATACTCCTCGCGGGTACTTGTGTGCAAAGCCAGAACCTTGCTGTACTTACCTTCACAAAATTAAGATGAGAGCATATCACAAGGCTTAGAAAGACTATTTAATGACTACAAGCCAATACTGTAGAATACTTTCAAAGCGGGTGACTAATGAATAGGAACTCTGACACATTTTGAAACCTTTCAGTGTTCATAGATTTTGGACACAAAGACTTAGTATTACTGACTTACTGAAAATAGAAGGCAATAAATTAAGGTGTGAATTTCTAAGCTACCTAGAGAGGTCTTTGGAAAAACAGAGATTAAATATGTTTAAATATTCATTAAAGAAAAATTCTTATTATTTGTTGTTTCTTAAATCTTGAAATTACTTAACAGCTCCCTTGTGACATTTCTTTTCAATGAAACACCTGCTTAAGTTTCTTATTCAATTGAAATCTCAATTTTGACCCTTTGTCAAAAGGATCTTCTCTGTTCAGAAACTCACTTAAATTTCGCTGAAAAGCACTTAAGATATACCTTACTGACTTGAAAATGGAAGCTGCAATATGGAACGATTCCATACCTGATCTAGTTGGGGATTTCCCTCTTTAATGAAGGGGGTTGGACTAGATGACTTTTAAAGGTCCCATCCAACCACATGTCTTCTATGATTTGATACTGTTTTCCAAATGAAACTCAGCATAAATGAGTAACAGTGATTTTAAATATTCATTACTTGTTCCTAAAACCTGATCTTCAGAAGTATAATTCTTTTTCTGGTTGTGGTCATATAGAAAAGAATGGAAGTGAGAACACAGGAGCATCCCCACTTCTGCTGAAAGAAAAGAATCTTAATATATCATTTTAATTAGTTATATCTTAAGATCATTAGCACACGCTCTCAGAAACTAGTACTGACATTGCATTAAGATTTAAATGTGTCCACAAAACCAAGAGTCTCAGCTGTCACATTATCCACTCTACATGTCTAAAGGGCTAAGAGCCCTGTACTTGAGAATGCAGAGTTCACATCCCAGCATCTCCTGCTTAAGGGTAAGGTCAGATTTTCTGATGTCTGTGTGAAGGGGCTGAGTTAATTCCAGGGGGGGAAAAACTTGCAAAAGGCAGCATTTCAAGTAGCAGTGTCATTAAACTAGGACATACTGCTGAAATAACGATTCTGTTAGGCCCAAATGCCCTGCAGGGAGAACTGTGTAAACATCATAGACTCGATGCTGGGAATAACAGCTGTATGAATTAAGTGCCCAAAATATACACAGGGAAACAAAGAATATGTTCAACAACAAATTATTCCAGTTTATAGTAACTATTCTAAAATAATATTCAGTGAAATTAGGCATGCTAATTTGATTGTGGCACTCCATAGCATAAAATACATTTCTTATTTTCAGTAGATTAACATAGGATTTACAAACTACATTTACAATCTTAAGTATGTCATCTTTGAGATTTTCAGACATCTACTTTTGTCTTTATGCAGACAAATCCCAAATCAGAAAAAGTTCCTATTTCTAGTAACTCAATTTGTAGCATCTTCTTGAGCATATACTTTTAAGATTCCCTCTCAACTTGCCTATGTTTTTTATTTTGTGCCATATATTTATGCACTTCATCTCTAAAGAAATCGTATAATAGAAAGTACTGACTTACCTTTTGCAAGTAAGGAAAATAAGGCTTCTGTTAATTAACATGAATGAAGGAAGTTGTGCTTTTGTTTTGACCTGCATGTTATGCGGCATCAGTTTAATCTGGAAAAAACGCAGAAATAAAAGGTGGAAGAAATGGCAAGCAAACGAATCTTAGCAAGTTCTTCTACGTGTCCTGACATGAGTATTGCACTATATAATGTGGTTATCACAGTATCATATCTTGACTGACATTTAAAAAAAAAAAGAAAGAAATGAAGAAGAAAATTCCGTCATGGAAGCATTGTTACTGTATTCTAAAGCTTTATCAGAAAATATTTCTAATCCAGCCTGGTGGCAAAGGAAATAGAACCCAGTTATTCCACATGAGTGCTGGAGGTTCCTCAACTGGCTTGCTGTTGAAAGCAAGTACTGCTGCCAGTATGGTGGCTGAGATTAAAAAAGATCACTGTAAATGTTCTCCTTTTTCTTTCCCGTAAGGCAGCCTCAGTTTAAAAGCAACGTCATTTGTGGTGGGGTGAATACTCTGTTCTCAGATGCGCTTAGCCTTTGTTTTAAAGTTGACTTATTTTAGCTTTGAATTTAAGAGTCAAAATGTTTCATTTTGAATAGAACAAAACTATTTTGATATTTTCATTATTCTTCTAGTTTAAGTGATGAAGTCTCTTGGGTCGAATCACAAGTGCATATTTGCAGTGAATATACTACTCATCAGCAAAAAACTCCTGACTTGTATTGCAGACATTTTAGTCTCTTTCCTTCAACCTTTCCTCCCTCCCTGGTTGTCACTGAGCTGAAAACACTTAAAAATAATACACTGACCCCACAGAGAAAGCAGATTGCAGACATCTGTTATCTGTCCCGTTGAACCCACAGATTTCTTTTCATAAAAGGAAAGGGCTCCAGGGAATACTTCTGCAACTCAGGCAGTATTACCGCAGCTCCGGTCATCAGGAGAAACAACGCAAGACAAAACTATTTATGATAGTGTGTGACGTATTTTCACAGGAGCAAGAGATAAGATACTCTGCCTAGCTCTTGGTCATAACTTTTATAGATAGAAAGAAAAAAAGAAATCAACATGTTGTTCTGCCACATTTCAAACATGTGGTAGCTCATCTTTGTCCAAAAATACCCAAAGTGCTTGAGTTTACTGAGCTGGGACAGAAGATATTTAGAACATAAAGCTGTGGTGTGTTAAAGTTTCCCCTTCACATTAACTAAGCACAACCAGCTCAGTTGGAAGCAAATGGAAGCTGTATTTACAAAGCAAAAACTACACTCTACAATGGAATGCAATGAATATGTACAAAATATACAGTATTTACAATATTATACAGGTATTTACAATCAGAAAATAGCACAGAAACCCCCCTGGTCAAAACGACCAGAGAAGCTGCTCTACTGCCCCCGCAAAACCTCCCAAACTCCCTTGTACCAAAAGAGAGAAGCTGGAAGAAAGCAGTGTTAGCCTTTTCTCAAGGTTGAAGGCGTTATCCTCTCAGCAGAACAGCCAGACCACAGAAGAAAAGAAGGAATGGGGATGAAAGTAAAATGTGAAAGATTGTTATGGTACATCCGCGTCCATCCCACACATTCTGGCCAATGAAATTCTATTAGAATAATCTTTTGCTTTCACCCAATAGTCACCCAATAGACACCCAATAGTCAATTAGTTATATTTTTCTACTTCTCTGCTCGAAATCTGCAGCTAATTTTTGAAGGCATAGCCTAAAACTGCCACAAATGCTGGTTCAGCCTACCTGTTTTCTGTTATCTACAGAACAGCAGTCTGCATCTGCAGTATCTGCACCTCTCTCTGATAGAAGTTTCCATATTTTTATCATTTCTCTAAAATATGCTAATGGGCTAAGTCCCTCTGCTTTTGAGACTTCTTACATTCTTAAACATTTTTCTGTAGTACCTATTTGGTAGGCTGATGTGGTTGTGGAACTTCAGGTTCAGACTCATGAGAAATAGTGTGTTGTATAACATATATTTTAATCAGGCATCCCAAAGTCTTGAGCATCTCCTGTGACTTCAAAGAACATCTCTGAAAGCAGAATGCTGTACCGTACCCTTAGCAGAGGAGTGAATCGATGTTTGCATTCTCAGGCTGCTTGGCTGCCAAACTCACTACTGCAGGACTGAAATGGGGTCAAGTTTTGTGCCACTGTAATGGTAAAGGCTGTTTATTGGGTACTTCCACTGGAGGTGATTGTTGTGAGACACCTGCCGTTCTGCACCTTGAAGAGCAAACAACTGAGATATGTACTCTTAATGTTGACATGATACTTGAATGTTTTTTTTTCCATTAAGGAAAGTTACGTATTTTAAAAATAGGTAAAGATTGCTGCTGTTAAAGAAACAGTTAAGTAACATGTTAAAGGATGAGAAGCATTGTCCTGCAGTAAGGATTGTTTAATGTGGTGTTCAAACCATACAGAGAGACTGACCAAGCATGCAGATTCACAACAGGTCTATCCATATGCTATAGGCCAAGGTCAATCAACTGATGTCAGGGGGATAAAGGAATTCATTGCAGATGTTTCATTACTCAGAGTAGGTCATTGAACCTTTTCTATGGATTGAAGGCCTATTGGATGTTCTACACATTCATTAAAACTGCTGTCTTCTATTACAACATGTTAAAGGCAAACTTAACTATGTAGGAATTAAATCTCAGTCTTTTCCACTGTTCAGTCACACCATTTAAAATAACAATAACACTGTAACAGAAAAAGGTTTCTGACTACTTTCACTTGTAGTAAATGCACATGTGAAGCGAGTCTATAACAGATAGGAGAAACACTGTGACAAAACTGCTAAACTACAGCTTGCTGTTTATTACTTTCTGATAAAGTACTGCCAAGTATTTATATATAAATGAATAAAGTTATTTCCCCCAAATTTCATGAGCACACTAAATAAAATGCATGGAAATACAACTGGGTTTTATCAAATATTGCTTGCTTTATCTGGAGGGGGTCTTATCATCAGAAGTGATGAATACTAGCAATGTAAACTTGCAGCTGATTTTCAAACTTCTTCTTGGATCAATTAATCTTCAAAGCTCTGAAGCAAATGGCAAATCTGTGCATAAGTCTGATGTGGATGTATTTCATTTTTACATCCGTTGCTAGGCTTCATGAAGAGTTAAGCAGCAGTTATTTCTTATATATATCACAAAACCAACAAAACCTTCTTTCAAAATCTAGTCAAGGTTGCTAAGTGGCCACAGTGCACTTACATATATTATTGACAATATCCAAGCCATTAAAAGCAATTAAATGAATTGTTAAAGAATAAATTTTACACTTCCTATTTAATAAACATAAAGACATTATTCTGTAGTACAAAGAAATTAAAATTTAATCACAACATTAAAACCTTTACTCTGAACTGTTAGTGCTTCATGGAGCTTTTTTTTTTTTGTTGTTTTTCAATCTCTTAATTTCAGTAATTAAGCCTCTATTTTTGTAGGATGTTGTTACCTAGGCATATCCTATGGTACCAATAGATAATGAGGAGAGCCAAGTACTCCTTAGTACAGCACACACTGACAAGGCTATGCAGCATGTGCTTTTACTTGGCTTGTGCTTTAAGTCACAAGAAATTGGGTCCTGGAGCTGCTTCAAATCCCAGCATCACTCAACGAGTACACCCCAGGCTTCTAACTGTACACTCTGAAAGTGAAAATTGGTTTGTGCTGTATCAGATAGATTTAGGTAATTAGAAAAAAAAAAATTAAAAAAATCCAATCACCCTAAACTTAGTTTAGTTCTACTGTTCAAAATTCAAATAATGACCTGAAAAGTGATCCTTTCAGCCAATATGCCAGCCTCTGATTAAATAACCTATAGCTCTTGGCTTTGCTAATCATATGACTGAAGTGATTGTAAGTACTTAATATATCTAATAAAGACCTTTTGTCACCATCTGCATCACTTCAGATAACATTTTTCCTTTTCCTCTGTGTTCTGTTTAAATGTAGTTTGCCTGGTTAATGTCTGTGTATTTGAATGTAAACAGTCAGGCTGCTTTCAAATCTCTTTTATTGTAATGGGTTACGTATCACTTTCTCAGAAATGTGCAAAGCTGCAAGTATTTTCAACCTTATACTACGTTGCAAAGTATAAGTTGTGTGTCTTACAAAATAAGATCTATGAGGCAGCCAGCCAGCACCAGAACAAGAGGACACAGTCTCAGGCTGTGCCAGGGGAGGTTTAGGCTGGATGTTAGGAAGAAGCTCTACACAGAGAGAGTGATCGCCTATTGGAATGGGCTGCCCGGGGAGGTGGTGGAGTCACCATCATTGGAGGTGTTCAGGAGAAGACTTGGTGGGGTGCTTGGTGCCATGGGTTAGTTGATTAGGTGGGTTGGATTAGTTGATAGGTTGGACGCGATGATCTTGAAGGTCTCTTGCAACCTGGTCTGGTCTATTCTATTCTATTCTATTCCCTCAGGTAAAGTTCTTACTGATTTCTGGCATGTATCCCCACTTTATTAACAGGATTTATCCTTCCAAAGAAAATATTTTGAAAATACTGAGTGTTTAATAACATTGAGCAATTCATGTCATGCATTTGTATGAAAATTAAATTATAGATACAGTTGTATGATAATACTATTGTTATAACTGCATTGCTGTTGACATTGCCTTCAGAATTTGGAGATTTAGTTTTAACTTGTAAAATAATTTCTAATTCTTTTCATCTGATAAAAATGTAAGTATATAATCAAAACTGAGAAGTATCTGTCTTAGTATTGGATCTCTTCAGCATCAATGTACCCAAATTATCTTTTCTATTTTTATTTTTTATATTTAATATTTTTTAATTGTATTCTTACACACAAAATATGGTGGGGTTTTTCTATATCTTTGTGTATGTGTGTGTTTCTGAAACTGCTACACATTTTTAAATAGATTCATAGAATACCAGGTTGGAAGGGACCTCAAGGATCATCTAGTCCAAGCTTTCAGGGTAAGAATAAGGTAAATGAGATGGCCCAGCATCCTGTCAAATGGGCCTTGAAACTGCCTAGTGTAGAGAATAGAACACATAGAATACATAGAATAAACCAGGTTGGAAGAGACCTTCAAGATCATCGCATCCAACCCATCAACCAATCAAACACCACCCAAACAACTAACCCACGGCACCAAGCACCCCATCAAGTCTCCTCCTGAAAACCTCCAGTGATGGCGACTCCACCACCTCCCCAGCAGCCCATTCCAATGGGCAATCACTCTTTCTGTATAGAACTTTTTCCTAACATCTAGCCTGAACCTCCCCTGGCGCAGCCTGAGACTGTGTCCTCTTGTTCTGGTACTGGCTGCCTGGGAGAAGAGACCAACATCCGTCTGTCTACAACCTCCCTTCAGGTAGTTGCAGAGAGTAATAAGGTCACCCCTGAGTCTCCTCTTCTCCAGGCTCCCTTGGGAGTTTATTCCAATGTCTAATCGTTTGAATGGCGAAAACAATTTTCTGGCATCTAGTCCAAATTTCCCCGGTAGCCACTTGTGCCTGTTACCCCCTGTCACTATCCTGTGACTCTGTAAAAAGGGAATCTTCCTTCTCATGATAGCAGCCCTTTATGTACTTGTACATGGTTTTGAGGTCTCCCCTAAGCCTTCTTTTCTCAAGACTGAACAAACCCAGTGTTCTCAGCCTTTCTTCATATGGCAGGTCTTCCAGTCATCTGATCATTCTTGTTGCCCTTCTTTGGACCCTTTTCAGCCTATCAGCATCCTTCTTGTATAGCGAGGACAAAAATATACACTGTACTCAAGGTGCAGCCTGACCAGTGCTGGTTAGAGTGAGAGAATGACATCTTTGTCCCTGCTTGTGGTACCCTTATTAATGCAACTCAGCATCCTGTTGGCTTTCTTTGCCACTGCAGCACACTGTTCACTGTCGAGACTCTTTCAAGCAATTCCCTGAGGTGCTTCATGAACTGAGGGGCCCAGAATTGGACACAATATTCCAGATGCAGCCTCAGCAGGGCAGAGTAGAGGGGCAAAAGAACCTCTCTTGACCTACTCTCCACACCCTTTAGACTACACTGCAGGATACCATTTGTCTTCTTGTCCACTAGGGCACATTGCTGGCTCATGGTCATCCTTCTGTCCACCAGAATGCTCTCCAGCATGTCAGTCCCCAACATGTGTTGGTACAGGGGTTGTTCTTTCTCAAACTCAAGACTCTACATTTGCCCTCTTCCAGCTCAAAAGGACTGGGAAGACTCTTTGTGGAAACCTTCAAGACAGGTAAAGAAATGTATGTGGAACAATACAATTTTGGTATTGTTTCTCAAAGTTCTAATTAATGGTAATTAGAGAAATCTGAATTAAGTTATTGATGAGTGATTACAAGGGTGAGCTGGATGCTTGTGGTATATCATTGCATAAAATGGATCACAGTAGAAAAGCAGAAAATCATTGGACCTAAAAAACTGTTACCTACAGATTTCTTGGAATTTATCAATATTAGAAAGTTGTCAAATTATATCCAATTTCAGTTCCTGGAAGTGTGCTTAGATATATGAACAATTCATATCATTCTTTAGGTTAAGAAATTAATACATTGTTTTAGCACCCTATTGAATTTACATGAAACTGTTTTCCTGATATGCCTTCAGTACTTAACTGAATCCCCATGACATAGGTAGATAGGGTAACAGCTGCCTAGGATTCTGATTTAGTAGTTAGAGGAAGAGGCCGTCTGTTAGATTTGCCATTTTCTGTTCAAATTAGACTTTGAGAACCAGCTGCAAATAATATGGTTTCCTAGTTCTTGAGATCCTTTCAGTTACGGTGTTTTTAATAAAGATTTGTCCATATGAGGCACAGCAAGGTCTGTTAACCTTTCTTGCAGCATGCTATTTCTGAGCCAATTATGAAGATGTCTAAAGGCATTGAATGCTCTTTGGAGCAGTAACTTGTGATTTGGGAGTATAATGGCCAACTGAAGAACTTTTTCTGTGGTTAGAATATTTGTGCTCAGAATATATTAAAAACAAGGGCAGGATTGATTTTTTTTTTATGGGCTAAAATACTTCTTGGATCTTTTTCTTTTAGTTATAATGATATATTAATAACTACAGTAGCAGCAGAAGTAGCAGAATATTCTTAAGTGATTTGGATTTTGTTAGTAAAGCCTCGAAGGCTGTTGTAAGCTGTCAATCTACTTCTTTACCAAGATTTTATTGATGTTCAAAGAAAGAAAAAGGGTGTGTTAGTCAAAGAAATATGTTCTTCTTGCTGGTATGAGGCAGCTGACAACTCAGTCTGAATGAAATCTTCAATATGTTTAGCTGCATGGATTACATAGAGCATTTCAGTGTAAATGTTCTGTGGAAGGGAATTGGGAGCATAAATTTAATTGTCAAATTGTTGTGGACTGAAAAAAAGTAGACCTGAGCAGATTGACCTAAGTAAGTAGAGCTTGTGCTTCAAAAGTGCTTGAGATAGCAAAGCTGCACAGCAGCCATGCCACTGCAACCATGGGAGTATTTTTAATGCTGGCTTCATAGTGGGGGCACTCAGCCAGGAAAATGGAGATCGGGGTTCAGTTCCCCCTTCTGACAGGGCACTCTCTTACTGGGGAAGAAGTTCAATCACTAAACAAAAAGACAACAACAGCAAAAAAAAAAAACCAGCAGTGGGACTACAATGCAAACATGAATGCCCTATTTGTCACAGAAACACAGGAAACAAACGAGTAAGCGTGTGGAAATTTGACTCTGTCACCAGGTTGTCAGGCTGTTAACTGTGAAGAGGCATTGTTGTATTACTGAAAGTCTGATGAAAGTTTTTAATTATCTTGTTTAAATTAATAACAATATACAAATTTATTCTCACTAACAAAATAAATACCATGGAAACTGGTCACACATACTACGCATTAACCATCACTTTTATAGCATAGTAGTAACTGCGTACCAGAATGAGAGATTCTCAACTGATTTTGTTAAATTTAGAATAAGAAAGCGCAGACACTAATCTAAATTATTTGCACACTCACACATTTCCTAAGTCTTTCTTCTGTCTACCAAAGCTCCTTTGATATCACCTACAATGCCCAAAGACAATAAAGTAGGATAAGAGTATATAAACATGATGCAGAACACTTTCTTTTGGAGAGACATGTTAATTAGACACAGCAAGCATCACCCAAAAGAGAACTAGTTAAGAGTCACAAGAAGAAGATGCCTGTCAGGGCTCCTCTCAACCTTCTCTTCCAGTTTCTCCAAATTATTCATGCACAGTTGCAGCTGGCTTGCATAATGAACCGCAGATCTGCTTCTAAACTGGGTGACACTGCAAGGTCTGCATGGAGCACAAGACCACATGTTGTTCTGAGATTTAAAGTAAATTTATAGTACCACCAGCACAACGCAGTATCACTGTAGCTGTCTTGCTCGTAATTCCAGAGCTTTCTCAGCTAGCACCAGCGGTACAGTCCTGTACTATTAGAAAGTGCAGAAGTGGTTGAGTACACTGGATCAACAGCTAGTGGCCACTAATCTCTCACATTATATCATATTCTGTATCCCTTACCCAATGGCTTTTTAGATGTCTCAGGTGAAGTCTTTCAGATTAAATCTTAACTTATAAATTTCTCCTTGCTAAAAGTCACACTGATCTTTTGCTTAGTTTTCCCTTCTTTAGCATTTTAAGAGTTTTCATGTTTTGCTTTCTGCTTTTGACTCCTTTTTTTCCCATGCCTTTCTTAACTTTACTTTGTTCCTTCACCTTATAAAATAATCAAGGATACAGATTTCAACAAACCTATACTCTTTGGTTAAGGAGGATTTCAATTTTTATTATAAAGCTAAATTAAGAGCTGCTTAATAAGCTCATGGTTTAGTGTTTTAATAAAAAGGGAAATGGAGAAACTGACAGAGCAAGAGGGAAGTTCTTTTCAGCCATGTCTCTTATTTAAGTCCTAAGTGTTGCTTTGTTTGGTCTATTTATTAATTTTTTTCTGAGGTCTTCATTATATAGTGTCTATCTTTTTCATAACACTTCTCTATGACATTATATGATGGTGTATAGCTGCATGTGGTGTACAATTCTACCAGAATATTCTTGGACAATGTAAAGTTAAGTAATCAAACTATAAGCATGCCCATTTATTGTCCTGAACTGGCACTCTGAAACCTGTAGCCTGAAAGAGGACATACTCAGTTTCTGTGACAAGATTTTAGTGTACAGTGCAAAGTCTGAAAGCACTTCTAGAGCTTCAGTCTTTGTTTAAAAACATGTAGTAATGCAAGCTCAATGCATCTTACAATGGGTAAGTGACATGAAGGCTTAGAGAAATGTTCCTTCCTAACTGAAGTCTGTTCAATTGTACAAGGCAAAGCATCGATGCTACTTCAGACTGCATAGTTGCTACCCTCTTTTTCTAGAATTAATCACTTTTATGCTTTTTTTCTGAGAGCACTCTGAAATACCTACCAATGAATATTGATTTTGTTCTATTCTCCAAGAATTTAGATTTGGAAATAAGCACAAACATGTTAAAAAAAATTTTTTGCTGTAGTAGGTCAGCCATTCACTGAAGTCCTGATCTGTCCAAGCTTTTATGTGAGGCATACTTTCCACCTTTGTATCTATAAGTTTATAAATGCAGAGGTAGAGTTTATAATAGAAATACTGACTTACACTTCATCAGGTACTACCATGTATATTAAAATTAAGTATTTCAGACTGATTTTACAGCATACTGGTAATGTCCCATCTGTAATATCACAGAATATTGGACAGTTTTGGCGGCTGTATAAACTCTCCCATAACCCACAGGAGGTGACCATTTAATATTACTTGAGAAAAATCAGTGTCTTTCTAGTTATTTTCCTTAGGAAATTCTGGATTGCCCCTATGGATAAATTATCCTGCTTTCTGGAAGGAGCTAAAAATGTGCAGCTAGTAAAAGCTCCCTCAGATGGTGATTCTGGGCAGGAAATAGTTTCCCTGATATGAAAACATTTTACCTCTTTAAAGAGAAAGTTAATTTGGATTTTAAAAGGTGAGAACCTTGCCTCAGGTACAGACAGGTAGCTTTACCTCTTGCACCCTTGCCGCTGAGTGAAGAGCTGCAGTGATTTCTTGAAATGAAAGAGTCCCTGCTTCAACACCTAACAGACTCACCTTCTCCCTCTGTGCTGCTTAAGTACAAGTTGTCATGCGAGAGGAGGCTTGGGGTTTTGCTCATTTGCTTGTTTGTTGAGATGAATGCAGACCACCTGAGCAGCTTGATACAGTATAGGTCCACCCAAGGGGCTTACTCATTCTGCTGTCTTGCTGCCAGGATGAAAACTCCAGCAGATGACATTGAAAACTGTGGATAGAAGTGTAAAGGTAAGAGCAGTTGCCTGGGATGTTGGAGATAAAGTTCAAGCCTGTAGTTCAAATACAGTGTACACATGCTGTATTGCCTTAAATCCCAGGTGACATACATTGACTTACCTATGATAGTTAATAAGGGGTAGCTAAGTATGTTTTTAAATGTAACTTTAAGCTGCTATTCCAGCTGTTAGGTAACACCTTTGTCTAGATGAAAACTCCATTAAAATTAGCATCATTTTATATAGGTTTTGGTTTCACTGAATAATATAGCCTAATCAAAGACAGCTAAAAATAATTCCAGTTAGCTCTGGATAGAAGTCATAATAGGCAACCAAAGGCAACAACCTGTACTATAGTTTTTTACTGCAATGATCAGTGATGGAAAATGTTTGGTTAGTGTGAGCCCAGTGAGATTTCTTACAGGGCAGACAAGTACAACCCTGTACTTGCTTACAAGCTGGATTCCTGTATACATTCACAAGTTGTGACATTCTGCAGTTAGTGTACAGAGGGACTTAAAAGATGTGGAGGTGAAATGTTGGTCTTCAGTAGAACGACATTTTAAATAATGCTGTATTAAATATCTCTGTCACAAATTGCGCTTTTCATGGTGTAAGTAAGTCACTCTAAAGATTTATTCCAGAGACATCTTTGGCAACTCTTCAGAGTGAGTTTGAGTTGATTTTTGTCTTCTAGATTGAAATATTTCTGTTACAGAAAAAGAGACAGAGACCAGCCCACAGTTTAGTTCAAAATGAGGGAGGGGGGGGAAAATGCATTATCTACTTTGGATTTAATGTACACTTTCTGCATTGGAAACTAGGGAAAATAGTTTAAATGTTTGCTAAATTATAGCTCACAGTGATAAAAAATGCACATAGAACATATTTGTTTCTTACAGTTTTAGAAACAGTTGATATCCTCATTTGTACTTCATAATCCACCACAGTGAAGGCTTAATAGACCATTAAAGAAACGGTGGGAAGTTAATTTTAATATGTAATGGTGTGAGGGGTTTTATTCTTTCCTTAATACAATGAAGCTTCTAACAATTTTATTTGCAAAGAAGATGATTATTTAATAAAGTGACAAACTGTCCCACTGATAGGATACATTAATTTTCTTCTAAAGCTGTTCCTTGTACTCCATAAGAAGGTGATAATTAGGTTTGCAGATTAGAATAACATAATCAGACCACTTGTGTGGATGCTTGTTAAAATATATTTTCCTCTTCATATAAGCCTCATAATAATTAAAAACTGTTTAAAAAGAGAACTATTCTTTTTCGGCATGGACTTTTTAAATGAATCCTAATGATATATCAAGTTATTCTTAAGCTAATTCAACTTTTTAAAAGGTTAATATTTGAAAAAGAATATGGGAAGTGATTAACTGATGAGTTTAAGTATTAGCATTAGGTTTTGCAGGAACACCTACAGTATAAAACAGTGCTCATTCATATCCTGATTTAATTTCTTCCACTGTCACTCCTGATTGTTCCATTTAATCTTTCTTAAGTCACATAAAATTATCTTGTATGTGTAAATTAACAATCATTTTCTAATTCCACTGCAAACTTGAAGCACTGTCAGAGAGAGAGGAGGGGGAAAGAAAGTATTGGCAGTGATTAATTCTCTATTTTAAACAAAACTAAATGAAGTTACTATTGAGGCAGAGTGCACACAGACAGACTGGGCATTTTGGTGATTCTAGATTCAAAGGCAATAGAAAAATAACAATGAATGTTAAATGAGTGGTTCACAACTAAACTGAGTCTCCTGTCTATCACACTGGAGCAGTGCAATATCCACTGACCTTAAGTTTTAAAACACTGAAGCCAATTTCCTTTGCTTGGGATTCATGCAATGTTAAATGCATCTTAAAACTAACTTCCTGGCCCAAGCCCAAAGTGGAAAGTGTGCAGGCTGAGACCATTTAAAGTGCTTTAAGTGTTCCCAGTTCCATCACTTTTAATAAGATTGAGAAATCTTTTTTTTTAAAAATAGTGCAATTCAGTCTTATTGTAGGGAAGAGAGAAAGGAGATTGTGTGGTTGGGGGTTTTGTTTACAACAGATGTGAAATTAGTCTTGCACTACAGCAGAAAAGCTGTTTTAACAAATATATCTTGGTATTTCATCAAGCGTGTTTCAAACTTTCAAGGTCTGAGATGTTTCATTACAGCAATCACGATCAGTGTGTTGATAAAGGAGGACTGATTTAAACACGAAAAGGACGACACGTTCTGCCTAGAAATTATTTCAATTTCATATAACTGAATGGGGGGAGGGGAGAAGTGTTACATTAGCAAGGATTCACTGAGTTATTAAATATTGCAGTCATCTAATTTGTACATACGTTCTTGTAAACCCTACTTTGTGTGCACTGTTCCATATATATATTTGATATACCAGCTTAATCAAGTTCAGGTTGCTGTTGGGGACATTTTTTATGGACAAGTAAAAAAATAATCAGTTTCTTTTTATTACCATTATGGAAGAAGTGGAGGAATATTTTTTTTCTAGTGTGCTAAATATACATACTGAAAAGGACAAATGTTCAGTCATTTACAGAGGGGGTTGCAATACTGACTGATTTAGCAGCACTAGATTAATATTATATACTCAGTCATGAAGGGATGTATAAAATATATTTTTAATATCGTTAGGTCTTCTTTTTTTTTTTTTTTTAATCATGCTTGGATCTTAACCAAATTTTCTTAGCATCTAAAGTAAATCATATGACAAAGATTGTCCTGTGCTCTTGCCTAGAAATTGATCAATAATGGCTCTACAAGCCTATAGGTTGGCTATTTAGAAACAATTGACCACAGTTTTCTCTGTAAATAGACTATTCACAGCGCTGATCACAGTAAATAGCTACTTTGGGTGGCATTTTTTGGTATACATTTAATTCTAGATGGTTTTGGTTGAACAAGTTACAAGGCATCAAAAAAAAAAAATAGGGCATTTAAAAAAATATTTCTGAGCTACATAATTCTTCAAGGTAGCAGTGCTTAGCTGAAAGACCTTTGTTCATTTTGAGGATGAGGACAGGATGCTCTAGGAAGAAGTTCGCACCCTTAGTCTCCAGAATCCACACCCTGATGAGGTGTATGCTAAGCTTTCCTCTTAGAACTTTTGAGTCTTCTAAGTGAAAAGCATATGCAAACAGCATATAGACAGCCAGAATATCCAGTCAAATCCCATCTGATAGATTCTCAACACAAGGCACCTGCGCAATACCGTAACTGAAATGTTACTGGATAAGCATGGTGGACTCTTATCAATTGGTGGTCTGCAATCCTCTCTATAAGTAATAAGCTACCCACAGCTGAAAAGAAGGTCCTATAGGTGCCAGTGAAGAAATTCTGCTGCAGCTCTGTGTAAGACTGCCTGTACTGGCCTTCACCACAAAGAAAATGCTACTATGTGGCAAGTAGGTGGTTTATAAAGACCCAGCTTCAACTCCAAAGCATCTCTGTGCAGTGGGAAATGGAAAGAAAAAGTGTTTACAGATCCATGGTGTCCTGCCTCATCTCTACTTTCAATGTTGCCTTTAGAGGCCAAGCTTTGTCTTTCAAATAATGATTTGTGCTTAAACACCCTGCAAAAATTATTAGGGAAGATAATTTAAATTTCAATTCTATTTAATTTAAATTTCAATTCTATTTATATCATTAGCTCTGTGTATTTATAATGTCTCTCTCACAGCCCATGAAGATTTGAGACCATAGAAGAGATCCTCAAGGATAGTGAAACAGGTTTATAAAGATTTTAATGATTTTTCAGGGAGTGTAGGACTGAAATTATGTCCTCTGAAATTCAGCCCAAAACATGTCTATCAAAGGATATTTCATCCTTTGTGTGTTAGAAACATATACACTTGTGAAAAATATGATGTAACTTGAGCAAATAGTCAACGATAGAGAAATACATAGTGAGCTTCCTCTTTGCAACAAACTTACTAATTATTGCAGTTTTTCCTCTATTGATTACAGCTATCCTGAGTCTTCATCTTGTCACACCAGCCAAGCAGAGTGTGCTCTCCTAAATGGAAAAGTATTAAGCATTAGCAAAATTACCGTGGAGCTTTAAATGTTAAAAATGTCTTAAGAGTAATAAAGGTTAGAAAATTTATCAGGTCACCACATCTTTTTCTTATTACTCAGTTAAAGCATTCAAGTGTTAACCTTTTGAAAAGGAGGGGGGGGTTGGGGGGGGTGGGGAAAGAGGCCAGATGATTGGGAGATACTTAATTATCTGTTTCTTTAAAGAAGATATAGTCAGAGCCAACCTCATTCAGCTGCCAACACTTGCATAAAGCTGCTGGAGAGAGCTCCTGTGAATACCCAATTGCACAGCCATAATTTGAGATAAAATAATGCATCTAACTGTACTGTTATCTATAATTTATGGGCACTTATGAGTGTAATTCATTGAAATCTCACCTCTGGCCCAACCTCTGAGACTCCAGGAAGCAAGATTCATAGCACTTTTCTTTCTGATTTTACCCAAATCATTGTGTGAGCTTTATGGGGGGTTTAAGCAGTAAATTGTACACAATAAACATACAGAAGAAGCCTAGCATGAAGTGTAGCCTTTTAATAACAGAGCCTCCATTTGTTTGTTTTCTTTTTCCTTCTTTAAGAATATATACAGAAAAAAACCCTCACTTTGTTTGGCCCCCTGCTAAGAGTAAGCTTTTCTTCGAATGTCATCCATTTTCTAGAACTGTAAAAAATTGAAGAGCTTTGACCTTCTGACCTCCTAATACATCTCAGTCACAGTTCACTGAGAAGCTGTGACAACATTCACACTGATAACAAAGCAGACTGTTACATCCCTATTTTTTTCATGCTGGCTGTATCAGCATTACTGTGACAAAACTCATCAGATTTGGAATAATGTAATTAATTGATGAGATTTCACAGGAGCTACTCACCTGTGATTAAAAAAAACCAGTAATAATCCAAAGGGATCTGTTTATGTTGCCAATCTGATTATTTTTTTTATTATTATCCTGGTTTAGTGTATAACAAGTTATTTAATCTGTGCATTACTGGATGATTACATGCAGTATTATTTCTAGATTAAGTAAGCCTCCTCTCTCATTCATGGAGGCCAACAAACGTGGTGATACATCAGTATGATTCCCTGTGCCATGTTGTTGTTCTACCTCAGTTTTGCAGAGCCTGGGTCTCAAAATCAGTATCAGTGCTGTGGTTCTCTTGCACAGAGGCATATGTATGAACAAGTCCAAGAAGAGATCAGATCATACTATGTGATATTTGCTCTCTTCATGGTTGCATGAAATTCAGAGGCTTGTGTGTAGTGGTTCAACCGGCAGCAGTCACTAATCAGAAGTCTTTAGAGTTGTCTATGTTCAAGAGCCACTTGAATTTGCCTATTTATTCTATTTTCTACTAATTTAAAGTTATAGAACCTAACATTTTAATTTTACTGATTAAAAATCATTTTACTTTGATGTAGTTTGTCCTAATTGGAGGGCAGGGGAAGAAAAAAAAGAGAATTGCAGCTGGATCAAAAAAGACTTGATGTACTAATGACTTGCAAAAAAACTCCTGTTACAATAAATACAGGCTTGGCCACTAGTTCAAGTTAAAAGGTGCAAATCAGCTGTCAGTAAAATCAAGGCAAGAGCTGTGCAACATATTGTTAAACTTTATGTTTAAGAGACACAAATGATCAGCTGTTGATTAGGACAGTTGATTTGTTTCGCCCTCTAGACTGGAGGAAGGGATTCTATGACACTGAAAATTTATTTTGCATTTTCTGCGTTGGTTGGTTTTGTTTGGAATTTTTTTGTTTGGTTTTGGGTTTTGTGTTGGTTGTTTTGGGTTTGGTTGTGGTTTGTTTTGTTGGCTTTTTTTTAATTCTTATTTGTATCAGAGTCAGAAGACTTGAGCTTTTTTATTTTTATTTGTCCTAGTCAATGTTATATATTGAAGGTGTTTATTAAAAGTCTGAGAGTTTCTTTTGATTCAGCAGGAGTAACCTTGATAAAATGCTCAGGTTTTTAAAAGGTACCCTTTCAAGATGCAAATTAACACAATTATGTTAGTTGAAAAACATATTTGGGAGGTATGCAATCAAAATAATAAACTAGTTAAATAAAGCTTGCACATGCAATCACATTTGGTAAATACAAAATATCTTCTAATGAGAAACTTGATGAGATTTTCTTGGTGCAGTTTTTAATTCAGGTCTTACATAGTTTAGGTTTTATGGTGTCGTAAAGGCAAATGCTTCTCTCTTTGTGGCAAAGTAGGAGGTAAATAGACAGCAACTCCAGAAATGGCCTAAACTACTACATGTCTGGAGAAGAAAAACAGCAATGCATTATATCCAGGTCTTCCTCTTCACCCACACTCCACAAAATAATTATGTGGGACAGCAGGACGGGGGGGATTAAGTCAGCACTTGGCAAACAGCAGATGCACAGGCTCAACTTTGTTCCTCACAATCCCCAGCCTGAGATGCAGAGTAAATAATGCTTCTTAGAGTGGGAGAAAGTACATAATTATTGTGATTAACCCCACAGCAGTTCATCTTCAGATAAAGCTAAAGCAGGCAAAGAGTCTTCACAGTGGCTCCCAGACAGCCACAGGAAGAGGAACATTCCTTCATTCAGACACTGTACAGCAGTGATGCAGTGATTCTGCTTTTTGTAAGGGTGCCAATCTGTCCCTTTGGGCCTTCTGGGCACTCAAAAAGGAATTTTAAAATAAAATTAATAAAATGCATTGTAGTGGATTTCCCAGCAAATATTTTCAGCTGTGCTAGAAAAGCTGTGCGAATACAGTGAAGATTCTGTTATGGTGCCTGCTTTGAGGTGTATTCTCTTTCTTTCTTGATTTGGTTTGGTTTGGGTTTGGGTTAGGTTTTTTGCTTTTTAAACTGAGTTTTAAGTGATTATTTTTAAGTTCTTATTGACCATTTCATCCCATTTACTTTAAATAGCAATTTAGAATATGCGCAGTTTTGATGCCACAGACGGATCTGTAATCTAGGTTGTCCTCCTTTCCAAATAACATTATCAACAGAATTTATTACTGGTTTGGCTGCAGAAAGCTAATTCCTTGTAAACATAGAATAGGAATCCTAATGAAGCCGCTGAAGCTGCAGTGTGAGCTTTAATATTGAAAGTGTGGGGGGTTGGAGAGGGGAGAGTTGATCATACTGAGTCAGAAGGAATGTGTGTCTTGTAATCTCTGACAGAGAACGTGAGTTGACTAGATTATAGGATAACAAAAACTTCCCTTTTTGTTTTTATGGGACCTGTGTCTGGTAAGAAATGTGGGATTTCCTGTCTCACTAACATATGCTGGTTAGAGGATCTGCTTTGTTTGATTATCCCAGATATACACATTCTCATTAAGTATCTGTGCAAAGGTTTATTGTGGATAGAAGAGTCAAATCTATTCATTTTCAGTTTCTTTTTACTATAGTAATGAAAACATATTTTTAATAAAATAGGCAGAAAGAATAACCTGAGGGAGTAGTTCAAACCCTCCTGACTTAGAACTGACAATCCACAGAATGACATAGCACTTAAATGAATGATGGAAGATGGAGATCAAGAGCTATTAAACATATTGTAGTTACAATTTCTAATACAGAATGTCTGTGAACTACTGATGACTAGAAACTAGAAGTAAAAATCTAGAAGGGAATGTCTTGCTCTCTATTTTTCCTCATTTATGAAAGCAGGAACTGAAGGAAACATCTCAGACTTCAAATTCAATTCATTCACAGATGGCAATGCAAGAAAAATTGCTCAAGAATGTCCACAGATCATCAGATCCACATACTTTTCTACCAGAAATGTAAGATAAATAATGAGAACCTCAAAGCCATATTGAACAATGGAAAGAATACTGCTGTCTTCTCAGACACCAACAGCCCTGCATCCCTGCAACTATGCAGAATTTAAAAAATACAAACTAACAAACAAAAAACCCACAAATAAAAAAAAACCACAACCATCCAAACAGAAAAACCTAAGGAAGAAATTCTTTACAGTGAGAGTAGTGAGATTCTGGAAGAGGTTGCTCAGGGAGGTTGTGGATACCCCACCCCTGGAGGTGCTAATGGCCAGGTTGGATGAGGCCTTGAGCAACCTGGTCTAGTGGAAGGTGTCCCTGCCCATGGCGTGGGGGTGGGAACTCTGTGATCTTCAAGTTCCTTTTAACTTAAACAAATCTGTGATATAAAGGATAAAAACCCCAAACCCATCCAGGACAAACCCAGAATACAGCCCCTGGTCTATGATGATACTCTGTCCTGGAGTAAAAATTTCCAGGTTAGGAATTGCTTTAACTTTTGAATATGTGAACAAGAGTGCCACTTCAGATAACCAAGTGGCACCTGAACTGCCACAAAATATTGAATGTAAATCTTTATTTATCCATAGCCAATAAACAGAAAAAGAGAGCAGAGAAGCAGCTCTCTATCGGAGAAGGGTTGCATATGATTTGAGGTCATCAGAGAAGACCTAGTTGTGTGTTATAAACATATCTTAAATATATTATGCATGTATCACACATTTTTGTATTTTAAAATTAACTTTTCAATTTTTAAATTAGTCAAAGTGTTGTCTGTCCTGCTATTTGAGCTAACATGAACATTTCACATCTATGGTAGGAGCATAAAGTGGAGCTTACATGAAGAAATTGAGAAGAGGCTTTCATTAAAGTAGTTTATTCTTATAAATGATGACACACTCAAAACTCAAGGCAGTGGCCAGTCTTTCTTGATAACTGAAAGGTAACATATAGTTATGGAACTTAATTCTATTCCATTTAATTTCTGAAATATTTTCTTAGCTTCAAAATTCTGGAATCCAAACAAGCCTAATGACAGATCATGAGGTTTCTGAATTTGTAGAAATCACCTTTAAGTCACACTGCCATATATTTCATGTCATATTATTAACTTCCCTAAAGCAGATGACTTTTGACATCTGACCGCTTTCTCGTAAACCCAGCTGGCAATCATTGGCATCTTCTTTCATATTCTTTAAGTATCCAAGTAGTCCTTTCAGTCCTCTGGTGCTGCTTACAACACCTATCTACCACAACTGAAAAACTAAATTCCTGATACTTCTGCCCCTCTTTTGGCCTGCATTTGAATTAACCTCTATTTACATGTAAGTTCAATAAATTCCAGATTTACCCATTTGAGACACACAGAACTATTAGTGGTTGGGTATGTGGGTTATGAAAAAAACCAAACCCAGCATTCTTTTCCCTCCAGATATTGTAAGGAAATTTTGATGAGTTTCTGACACTTCCTCTGTTACAGTCAGTCAGTCAGCAGTATTGATTTTGATGGAGTAATGCTCACTTACAGCCAGTGAAGATCTTATTTTCCAATAATGAAGTTGTAACTATTTTGACCATCAAATAGAATATTGCCTCTCTTCCAGTGGTATATAGGAATAAATGCTTTTGTTGTCCACTGAGATTTGTCAGCCATAGCCTTTACAAACAGGCAAATGTCAAGATGCTGCACAATATAACATTTGTAAATAATAGATCTCACGTGCATTTCTACTGATTCCTTCATTCCTTATAAAGACTTCATATATATTTTATTCCACTTTTTAGAAGTAACTTATAGCTCCAGTTATTAATGAGTGCTCATCTCTGGATGACCATAATACTAACAAAGTGTTCCATGAGCAGCCAAACTAATGAAGACTGATTTCCTACAGATGTATGTCCTGTGACCCTTAATGTCCTTGCTGTGACAATGCCATTTTCACATATGGTCTAGTTCCACATGCTGATCTGTGCTGTGTGTTTCTGATTAACAAATCAGTGTTTGCTGATTTCTGGGCTTTGGTACAAATGGAAAAAATGCCAGACACTTTCTTTAAACTGCAGTCATCTTGTTTGTGTACAGGCCATATATTGATGAAAGAAGTAGTTAATTCTTTAAGGGCTCATTAACTATTTGGCATTTTGCAATTTTGACTGTTATTCCTCCTCCCCACTCCACAATATAAATCATTTGTAGCCTTACACTGTCAGATTCAGATAAAATTTGAAATTTGATTGATCCACAGTATTGCATCCAATTTAGACATATTGTATGTGTTAAAACTGTAAGGTCTTAGAGTAATTGACTCTTGAACATAATGGGTTATAATGCTGTCATTAAATGACTGATTGGTTGTTCTATGCTATTGCAAAGAAATCCTGTGGAAAAGAACGTCTGAAAAGTGCAGATGTTCATCCATCGCAACTGGGGGTAGATTTGTTTCTTTTGATGTGTAATTGCAACTCATAATTGTATAGGAAAAAAAATCAGGATCTTAATGTTTCAGATGTCTTTCTCTTAACATGCATGACATCTCTATCCCAATGTTGTCTCTGATTTTTGACACTATCTCATGAAGCTACATTTTAAGTGCATCCCACACAGGAGTGACCATTTTCATTATGTCTTACATGTATTTTCCATGCTGCCCCAAATCCCACCAATTAATCTTCTGCTGGCTCTGCTTCCCCCTCAGCCCACCTTGGACTTACCTTAATCTTGCTGTTAGTTTTCCTTCTACTCTTAGTTTTCCTTCCCCTGATCTTACTGTTAGTTTTGCTTCCAGGAAACTAGCATCTAAAAATGCCCTTGAGATAACCATAGGATGGAGAGGACACAATGCAGGTTGTTTTGCAAGCACCTTCAGGAATTTTTGGGTCAGTTTAAGGAATATCTATTGATTTCTTAGTTTTTTAATAAGGCATTTGAAGGAATGAACGTTGTCAATGAATCATTCATCTAAAGTGAGTCATAACTGATTAATTAAAACATGGGCAAGCAACATGTCCTTCTTAAAATGTCATCTTGTTAAGCTCTCATTTTTATCTGTGCCTATAGTCCTGTGTGTCTATATTGATGTACCTCTGCTTATGTGTTCCTTGTAGTGCTTCCTTGTACCAAACAAACTGACTGAACCTCTCGTGTGAGCACGTGAGGACATTTGACTTGAAGTACTTTCCTGAACATGGGGGCTCTTAAAACTTCTATAAAATCAATAGATTAATGGGTACATTAAATAGGAAATAACATTGCCTGGAAGACAAGGAAGAAATAATCTTAACATCCTATGAGCTAGAATAGGATTTCTGTCAATTTGATTGTTTTTAGTCCTAATTTAATTTACTAACCATTTTATAAGGCACTGTCTTATGACATACCTCTTTTCCTCCTAAGTATATTTAATGTCCTAAGTGAAAGATTTTGGGGATTTCCTAAGTTATTTCTTGTTTCCTTTGACATCTGTCTTCATAAATAATTTGTAGTTGTTTATCCTTTGATTAAAGTGGGTACCTTATATTTAAGTTGGCTGATACAAGATTAAAACCAAAAGTGGTCAAAGAAATTTATAATCTTGCTATGACTCTAGGGGACTATAAACTTCATTAAGGTTACTTCAGTTATGAACTCCAGTTCAGATGATTCCTGGTTTAAATGCTAAGTCCATATAATGCCAAGATGACAGTTTCTAAGTCTACAGAAATACTCTGTAGCAATGTTGCTGATTCTGATACATTTACTTTTTAGATCCATATTTCCTGTTAGTTTGTTGTGATTTTGTATGGTTTTTTGTTTGTTTCGTATTTCTGTCAGTCCATTTCCATTTGTAGTAGTAGTGGGTTTTTTTTCCCAGGTTATTACTGAGTCTAGCCCACTGACAGTCCATGATGAGAAGTATTAGACGCTGAGAACTACTATCTCAGATCATATGAAGTGAGCAGTCAGCTTTGCTGTGCCTTTTGTTAGGACTGAAACAATCGCCAATATTTTTTAGCCTTCTTATATTCTCCTATGGAGTATATTATTCAGGAACTAAAACTTGGTTAAATAAAATCACCTACCAAATAAAAATGAAGAATCCCAACTCTGCACTTCTTGTTCAGATTCAACAAGATTTGGTAGCATATCCCTTTTAATGAAGCATTTTCAGACACGAAAATTCAGTTAGTGTTCTGTGGGAAACTACCTGAGTATCATTTTTTTTCTTTGATTAGCTTTGTTCTTGTGGAGTTAGCAGCTCATCATCAACTGGTCTGATAAAACCTAACTAGCAAATTGTGCAGTTGCCCTGATAAAGCTCTGTTGAGCAGGGAGGTCATTCTGCCCCTGTACACTGCACTGGTTAGGCCACACCTTGAGTACTGTGTCCAGTTCTGGGCTCCTCAGTTTAGAAAAGATGTTGACTTGCTGGAACGTGTCCACAGAAGGGCAACAAAGTTGGTGAGGGGTCTGGAACACAAGCCCTATGAGGAGAGGCAGAGGGAGCTGGGGTTGCTTAGCCTGGAGAAGAGGAGGCTCAGGGCAGACCTTATTGCTTTCTACAACTACCTGAAGGGAGGTTGTAGACAGGCGGGGGCAGGGAGGTTTAGAGTGGATGTTAAGAAGAAATTCTTCATAGAGAGAGTGATTGCCCATTGGAATGGACTGCCCAGGGAGGTGGTGGAGTCGCCATCATTGGAAGTGTTTAGAAGGAGACTGGATGGGGTGCTTGGTGCTATGGTTTAGCTGATTAGATGGTGTTGGATGATGATGAACACGATGATCTTGAAGGTCTCTTCCAACCTGGTTTGTTTAGTCTAGTCTATTCTATTCTTTATGCTACTTATGTAATTATGGCAATGCAGATGAAGTTCATATATATAACAGTATGAATGCATAGAGTTGGTGTAGTGAGAGAGCCTAAAATTCTGTTTCATACTCTGAAAATTCAAATATTCACTCAGAAATTCTGGTGACAGCAACAGTGGCTGTCAAAAAGTTTTGTCAGTTGTATTTCATGTAAATTAATCTGTAATATCGTGTTTTCCTCTGTTATATAGTGTTTTGCCTTAGTACAGTTGAATAGCTGGCTGTGGATAGCATTTGTTTATCAAAATAAGAATGTTGTGCAGCTTTGCAGTATTCTCTGTTTTCCTCCTTTCCTGCAATGCTGTATATTTTGGGTCACCTTTCTCAGTTTTAAGAGAGTACCACCAAAACTCCATTCTGAGAAAGCTTAAACAAGGAACCCAAATTCTGAATAATAGTAATTTAAATAGAGTAGAACACATCAGATATTGTACATCAGGGCTGGACAATACTTAAACTATGACTTTTTCTGCATAAAGTTTTGTAATTGGAATTAATCACTGTGTTTTAAGCAGCCATAATACTTTCATATTCATATTGTTACAGAGGCATTTTGAAGCGTATCCACAAAACCTACATAAAAAGTCTTTCGCAAAATTGTGAGAAGCTTTTGTGTTTGTTGAGGATGAATTAGGCCCATTTTCTTTGCTGTTGACAAAATACATCCCTTTTAATCTAATTATAGGGAAACTCAGCAAAATTTGGGGAGGAAATACAAAGAGATTATAGGAAATGACTGTTTAAAATACATCAGCAAATGAGTAATGCTGGACTTGTGTTGCAATACCCCATCAATTCTCCTAGTATTGTGCACTACAGATATGCTGCACTGTGCATTTGTGTGTCATCTTTGGACAGTCTTAAAGGTGCTCTTCTATTACCAGGCATCACAGAATCTTTTAACAGGAAAAGTACTGACTTTGTAGATTTATCTATAGTGTTTCATTTATCATTGCTTACAGCCCAAGTTCGTTGTTTACTGTGGGGAAAATGTGTCTTGGAAGCGTCTTGCTTAGTTTTTGCTATGTTTGATAACAATAATGTTGCTCACTTTCACAGTAAGATGATCTTTCACCTTTTCTTACTACAGAAACTAGCTTATAAATACAACAGAGGGCTGAGTATACTCACCACTTATGAAATTGTCATTGAAAACACTCTGACCTATTTTTAAGAAACAGTTTGTTCTGCTTTTATTGAAAAAAAATAGCAAGGCAATTAGTACTATTTACAAACTATTTGCCTCTGCAAACCCATTTAAAAATCAATTTTTTAAGCCTTTAGTCATTCATTCCTACATTTTATTGAAAGCTCAAAAATAGATACATTCTTTTCATTATGAAATTTTGTAAACAAATTCATCCCTCGGCCAACTTTTAGTGGCAAGTTTAAATGCAGGACGTATTTTTTAAGAGCTAAGAATAAGAATTTATTGATAAGGAAAAGGCAGACTGTAGAGTGTCTGGACAAATAGTACTGTTGTAAGAGTGATAGATCTAGCTGAAGAAACTGCAGGAAACAGAATATAGAGTTCCAGGACAAAATGCCAAATAGCTGTGAAGACTGACTATTTTTAAATAAAAGCAATGTTCACTCTGGAGTCCAAAGCTCCCTCTTCTAATGCTAGAAATAAACATCTGTTAGTTTTTCCATTGTAAACCTTCATTTTTATGGGTTTATAATAGGGTCATAAAAAGTCATTCCTTGCTGAAACTTGACATCATAAAAGGCTAGGAAAGTCCTTTGGGTAAGTAATAAATAGATTAAAGGATGATGGAAAGGTATGTTTTCAGCAGAAGCACACTGAAGCACACACAAAATCTCACCCCATTGTCCGTTTGACTTGTACCCTTTAATCATAGTTCAAAGCCAAGCAGAATTTCTTCTTTGAAAAGTGTACTTATGGATTCAGGAGATATTTTTCCAGTTCCATCCTAAAGTAAAGGAAGAAAACTCAGGGGGAGTGAACTTCTTTCCAGACCTGGTTCCCATCAGCTGAGGAAGCCTGGAGGTCGTAAGAACTCTCCCAGAATTTCATCAGTTCTTGACCAGATTCTTGGCCCAGTATATCTTCAAACCTTGTGTGTCAGTTTCTTGCTTCATTCCTAGTTCTAGTCTCCTAGTCTGGAGAACATGTCATATGAGGAGTAGCTGTGAAAACTGGGGTTGTTTAGTCTGGAGAGCAGAAGGCTGAGGGGAGACCACCTCTGTAACTACCTGAAAGGAGGTTGTAGCAAGGCAAGGGTCAGTGTCCTCTCCCAAGTAATAAGCAGTAGGCAAGAGGAAATGGCCTCAAGTTGTGCCAGGGGAGATGTAGATTGGACATAAAGAAGATTTTCTTCACTGGAAGTGTTGCTAAGCATTGGAACAGCCTGCCCAGGAAATTGATGGAGTCACTGTCCCTGGAGGTATTGAAAAAGATGTGTAGATGTAGCATTTAGGAATGTGGTTTAGTGGTAGACTTCGCAGTGTTAGGTTTACAGTTGGACTCAATCTGAAGGGTCATTTCCAACCTAAATGATTCTATGAAGACAAACACCACAAATGAGAAATTTAAATCCTTAGGTTGGAGGATCATTACACAAAGAAGGAATTGTTAGGTGATGTTTTTCCCATAGTAATGTCAGTTCCCAGTTCAGCATAATACAATGTAACTATTTAATAACAAAGATAATTAAAATTGCTAGAAGAAAAACTGTTAGATAAATGTGAAAGATAATAAAATGAAGTATGCCAGTAGCCCAGTAGTTAGTACCATACAATTTACTGAGGCAGTATTTTGTTTCAGGATGCACCTCACAACCTCAAATACTAATTGAATTAATTTTCACTGAAGTTATCAAGTTTTCCACTCAAAAAAATGGCAGGAGAAGAAGGAATAAGGAGCAATTATTTAGGGTTGTTGAGCATTGGAACAGGCTGCCCAGGGAAGTGGAGGAGTCACCTCTCTGGAGTTATTCAGAAGACCTGTAGATGCAGTGCTTAGTGATGGTTTAGTGGTGAACTTGGCAGTGCTAAGTTGGTTAGACTCTGTGATCTTGCAGATCTTTTCTAACATAAACAATTCTATGATTCTATAGTTTGTGTCTGCCAAAGAGGAGAAGATAAATTAAATACAGAAGGAGATTCAGGCTATCTACTCTTGTACAGTTTTCTCAGTGCTTAGAAAAGTATATAGTAGCCAGTAATGGGGGGTAGTCTGAATAGCCCTAAAATTAGTATGTCTGAGATCAGCTTGAATTGATTTTAAATAAATATAAGAGGTCCCAGTAGTACCCATCACATTTTACAAAACATGCAGCACAAACAAAGTATTAGTCCCTGTATTCATTTGGTTCTGGATCATTTACCTTGCTAGAACATACTTTGTTTTGGAAGGGCCATTCTTCTTAGCATGGCCTTTTTAAGGAAGGAAACTAGGAAAGCACTCCAGAATATCTTCATTAGCAAAGCCGTTACCGAGTCCTTAGGCATTCAGTTTAGATAATGCTGCTGTAAGTAAATGTTATTTATAAAGAATAATTAAGCATTTGCTATCTTTCCCTCTTCATGCTAACCTTCCTAGGGAATTTACTTTTAGTGAGACAATAGCAGTTCATTTTATATCTTTTGTACATGGGAGAATCAGAAATAAAAGATTTATTAAGCAAGCTTCAACCTGTCCATTGGATGTTTTACTGTTATAGTGTGAATTTCTTCAGAAGAGATATAGATTAGTTTATCCTCACTTAGAGAAGAAAGCAGTTAATGCAGTGCCAGATCAGGGTTATTATATCAGTCATATGAATCTTATAAAAAGCCAAAGGCAGGCAATAGCATTTGCATTTAATGAAACAGTGATTTTTATAATGTAGCTGACTAAGGGAAAGAAAGATCTTATGCCAATAAAAATCTCATCAGGTGATGGCTTTGACAGAGCATCTTGGTATCCTTGTCACCCAGAGCTGTCATAAACAAACTACTGATGAGACAATGATAATAATTAACATAGTGTTAATGGAACATAGACGCTCACAGCTATTTTTCAGATACAGTGAGCTGAATGAATGCCAGACAGTGCATGTGGCATAATATCATAACATGCTTCTTTTTTTCTTAATTTGCTCTGGTAGTTGTAGAATCTCTTCTTATTTTCAACTGCAGTTGTAATCTGATGTAAATCCTTCCTGTAATTTGATGGTATTTATTCCTGCAAAGAAACTGTATATCAAATATAATATTAAGAAATATCCAATGGAACAGGATCTCAGGTATTGTACTTTCAAAAGCTTGCTGGTTTTTGTAGCTGATTCACCAAGTCAAAAATTTTCTTCTTCATTCTGTGGCCATGATATTATAGATCATTGTTAATGAAGATTGCACGTATTTACACGATAATCTTTTTACTGATGAAACTTCTGTAAAAAAAGAAACAAATAATTTTGAGATACTAGCTATAGCTAAAGGCCTTTTCCCCCCCTTTCCCCCTCTTTCCCCCCTTTTCCCCCCTTTTCCCCCTTTTCCCCCCCTTTCCCCCCCTTTCCCCCCCTTTCCCTACCCCTTCTCCTTCATCTGAACCTGGGTATTAATGGCCATAGACCATTTCTGGCTAAAATGCTGGTAAGTTTCCCCAATGTGTTCCCTCTTTGTCACTTTTTATGTCAGTGTTACAGAACTGTAGGTTAATTTTCATGGATAGTTGAGGCAAATAATGAAACACGTTCCACTGTGTTCCTGGGCATGAGGCACAGAAAACTGATACTGGCTTTTGTCTTGACTTTCAGTGTCACCAGTTAATCTCCAATAGTAAAAAGAAATACCATGTCTTTACCTTTTCTTTGTCAAGGTATTACCTGACTGGCATTTTCTCCTTGCAGATGTGATTTGAATCTGTCCAGATGCCACATCTTAACTTCTTATCTAATCCTCTCATTCCTCCTTCACCTTGGCTTCCTAAGTCTCTTTTCTACACGTTTAGTCAGACATACAGACTCTAACCATTTAAAGATAGGCTGAGGAACAAATGTGAAATAAATGAAAATTGGATGAGTGTGTTACCCTCTCAGGCAGTATAAACAAATGCAATTCTCATCCTTCGTGTTCTTCCCGATTTTAATATGAACCTAGGCCTACTCCTTGCAAAAGCTCCTTGTGTAAAAAGGAAGTTTTACCCAAAAACTCCCCAAGACTGTCCTTGAGTTTTAAGTAACTCATGGAACACAGGCTTTTTGATTCCAATATTGGCATATAGTATTGATTATTTTATTTAAAAGTTGGTGTGTTTGAATATTTCTGGTCTCAGTTCTAAATTTATGGTTATCAGAACGGCTTGCTTTCAGTTGCAAATGTGTTTATTGTGGCAGAGAACATTTTTTAAGTTATGGTTAGGCAAAGAGGCAAAGGACAAATATAAAGAACTCAAAGATTTATTTTTTTTTTTCACAAATGACATGCTTTTTTGAGGCCTAATGCATGATTTTTTTTTATATTAGAGTTGGCAATACAACTGCTCCAAATTGGAAAACACCATTATATAAGAAATAAGCCTTGAAGGCTTAGAGTACATGGAGTACCTGATCTCTGTAAGACAGCTTTCTTCAAAGTCAGAGCATTTGATTGGATGGTGTGTACTTATATAGTTGGGAAAATGTTTCCAGTGTGTGGGGTGCAGAGATCAGCTGAGCAAAGCTTCAGCCTGAACAGAACTTCAAACTTGTGGTATAATTTGAGGGCACGTGTCCAGAGAAGGGCAACAAGGCTGGTGAGAGGCCTTGAGCACAAGCCCTATGAGGAGAGGCTGAGGGAGCTGGGATCGTTTAGCCTGGAGAAGAGGAGGCTCAGGGGAGACCTCATTGCTGTCTACAACTGCCTGAAGGGTGATTGTAACCAGGAGGGGGTTGGTCTCTTCTCCCAGGCAGCCAGCACCAGAACAAGAGGACACAGTCTCAAGCCGCACCAGGGGAGATTCAGGCTGGATATTAGGAGGAAATTCTTCACAGAAAGAGTGACTGGCCATTGGAATGTGCTGTCCAGGGAGGTGGTGGAGTCACCATCCCTGGAGGTGTTCAAGAGGGGATTGGACGTGGCACTTGGTGCCATGTTTTAGTCATGAGGTCTGTGGAGACAGGTTGGACTTGATGATCTTTGAGGTCTCTTCCAGCCTTGGTGATACTGTGATTCTGTGACAAAGACATAGACCAATAGATGCAGCAGTCTGTGTGCACAATTTACCATCCAATCTAATGTGTACCAACAGTGACAACTTGTCATCTTAGACTATACTCAGTAATACACACTCTACCTTGTAGAGCACAGATCCTGCCATGGTCTGGATTATATTGTGTTATGTACACGAGTTGCTCCTGTTCTATACTTCTGTAAGTTGGCCAAGTGTAGTCTCAGTCAAATCTCAGGCCTTCTAAGAAGACTTTAGAGGACTCCACTCTGAGTCCAGCAAAATGAAACAATCGCAGCTGTCCTTTGAGCTAATGCTCAAATATACTTGTACAACAGTTTGGAAGCAAGGCAGGTCTGGGCTTGAACTCATACGAAGGAGATGCTATTGATGTAACCACAGACTGTTGTGCAGCTGGAAGTTACTTAGATCTTAGGAACATATGGCAGTTTGATTGATGTAGATTACATTGATTCATTTTAAACATAGTATCTTTGCAGTTTTTTTTATAATTAATTTAAATTGATTATTTTGCACTTAAGACAACATCATAGAATGGTAGGTAACTTTGGAGCTCCAGTTCACAAAGATACAACTGGAGATGTTATGTCATCTTTCTGTTTCTAAGTTAACTTAAGGTATCATCTCTACAGAGGTTTAACACCAGAAAGAATGATGTATGAATTCCAAACTAATGTTCTTTCTGGTAAAAAGCCAGAAGAGGTTACATATTTGCCAGAAAATAACTTTTCTTGTTTATGTAGCTAAATAATGCAAAATCATTATGTACTTCTAGATTTCTTGCTAATAATAGAATAATATTCGAGGATGTCCTTGATCCCTCTTGTGTGCAGGCTACAAGTAGTACTTTTTGTTTATATTTTGCTTATAAAAAATGAAAGAGATTTTTTTTAGTTTGTTTGGACTTTTTTTTGGTTTTAATATTATTAAGACCTTGAGAGAGACTTAGGAAGTAATTTCTCCAGGGAAAGACTTTATTTTTGTGTTACAACTTTATAATGTTGAAAACAACCTACAGATATATTTTTGGGAGAGTTCTCAGGAATGATCTAATAGTCTTATAATTACTTGAGTGAAGAAAAGGGCGAGTCTACGGAAAAACACAACTTTCCATTAGACTTGAAAATGAGACATGATGAAAAAAAAAAATCTGTAAGTGATTTATCAACTTTATAGCAACTTGCAGTGCTTCAACTTGTTAACATTTCACGCCAACTAGCCACTGGTTTGTGCAGGTGTAAACAGCCGCTCCAAGAGAGCAGGCTGGTGGAGGATATGCCTCAGAGCCCCTTCCTACCTTGAAAGATAGAGGCTTTTATAGATTGTTCACACTGCCACTACAGAACTATCCAACTGTATCTTGCAAACAAAGATATCTGACTTATATGAATGCACACGCAAGCATTAATACTGATAGAAACCACCAGATCTATATCTCTCTTTGCTGACACTTGAGCTTGAAACAATATGACACGGTTCTCCTTCAGCCCAAACAGCTCACTGGGCTTGACAAGAACTCTAATAGAAGATGAGCAGTTCTGCAGTGTAAGGCTTTTGATGGAAAGCATAGCAGAACTGCTCTGTCTGACTGCTCTCTGAACATGCTAGAAAAATGACAGATTGTCAAAATTAAGTGCCATTGTTGTTCACCTGAAAAAAAAAAGTAAATGTGATGAAAGCTTTTAGTGGTAGGCAGAAGTTTAGTTAAAACTCTTTTGCCAGCACCTTGCAACTACTGTGATACTTTATTGAAACAACTGATTGTGCATAAAGAAAGATTATTTTAGGCCAAAATTCTATAGTTTCTTCAAAAATGGCTTTTCTTCTCTTTAAGCCCCGCAGGATGAATAACTGTTTGTGTAAAAGAAATGGCTATAAAATCCAGACTGAATTCAGATAAATGTATTGAAAGCTCAAGCTATGGATGTTGGCTTTTGGAGCCCTTTGATTACATCAGTGACAGAAACATTTTTTAAATCTTGTGGCTATGAGAAACAGTTGGAGAATATAACCATAACTGCTGCTATTCCTATCTTTGCCTATTAACAGCCTGAAACAGTTTTTCTACATGTGAATTGTCCCACTTTCCATTTGAAAACTAAAGACAGTGCATCCAGAAAACTGCAGATGTGCTGACAGATGCATTTGAATTTTTCAATTTCTTCTTTTTTCTATAGTTTATTATTTTCTTCTGTAATTCATTTTTGGCCTTGCCATGCTTCTTTATAGGGTTATTTGGTATGGATTTGTTTCTAGTTTATGAGGTATTTACTTAATGTTGCTTCTAATCTTTACCTTAAGGGTTGGATAATATTCCTTTGTTAAAAGGGAATTTTGACTTTGAATATTTTAAGTCCCATAAGATGTTTTTAGTAAAATCCAAGGCTTGGCTTAGTTGTGTGGGAAGCTGCCAGGTTTTATTGACATACTAATAGTCCCAAATCAGAAGATTTGTAATGAGAACATCCTTTTAGATGAGTGCTGTGCACCCTTGGATGTCTGGTTATGCAATTTAGACATTTAGGGATTGTAATACGAAAGAAAACATCAGCAGCAAGGCAGAAATTTGGCTCTGATATTGTAAAAAAACAGAAGTCTGTGTGCTTTACAATATAAAAGAAGCAATAGCCCACATTATTCTGTTTGTATGCTGTTCTTAATCTGGATGTTTACCTTTGCTGTTGTTTGCCTCCTAATGCTCTTTGTATTAATGCTTGATTATATCTTACCTGCATCTTTTGTTTCAGCTAACCCAAGTTAGATGATAGCGAGAATTGCAAATATTTTGCCATCATAATCATCATCATAAATCACAGGCCATAAGATCTGCCTTGTGTTTAGAGGAATCAGCTTTTTTATTGACTGTCTTCCATAATTAATAGCACTTTACTTTGTAAATCAAATTAGTCCACTTTTTTCTATAAAGATTTAGTGTGAGATCATTTTTTAAAACATTAAATGACCTTGACAAAAACAAGGGATCAATAACATGTTGATTAGCAGTTTGTTTTCTGTAATATTGGATGTTTCCCTTGTTGTTAGTTTTTCCTGTTACAAGGCTTGTGGAGGTTGAAGGTCATTGATACCTCCTGGTAATGCTGTTTTCCATAAATAGCTGATGCTGTGCTTGTCTAACACTGATGGATTCACTTAGACATGTGTGTAGATTTTGCTAATGTGCCTTTTAATCTACATTTTTTAAATACAAGATTCTACAGGTGCTTGTCAGCTATTTTGCCAGAAATAGGTAGTTATGATTTTATTGGAAGAGAGCTTAGTTTCTAACTATTCCCTGAGATGTGCTTCAGTGTTGCCATGGCTAAAAGCTGTGCCAAAGTCTAGAAAAACATGTAGTATGGTGGTGAAAGCAACAGTCTTTGAGGTGTAGCTTCAGCCTTCTTAAGAACAGACTTTCAAGGTATTACTAATTCTGTTACATCTTAATTCCTCATTTATAAATAAGAGCAATATAATTGTAAAAGGGAAGTCAGGGTACATTCAGATTGTAATGGTCTCAGTTAAAATGGTGATGAAGGGCAGTAGAATACTGCCCTTAAGGTAGACTTAAGTACCTGCTTTAGGTAATGAGAGACTAGCAATTCTATCAGAGAGGAAATGCAGTGCTGGGACATTTGTTCCTGTCTCAAACAGGCATTAAGGATACATACTTTTCATTGAATGAAAAGACTTAAAAAGCAAATCTAGAATATTCCTGTCATTTTTCAGACAGATTCTTAGGCTTTTAATGGCCCCTGACCCTGCTCCTAAGCAGCATCAGCTGTCACTGAAGGATGAGAAAAGTTTCTTCTTTCTGGCTGATCAGGATTGGTGTTTTTAGTGGAATATACACAGGCTGTTATCCTCTTGATTCACAGTCCTGTTCGTAGTCACAGAGCCTTCAGATGATATCCTGGACTTCAGGTCTCTTCCATGTCCATGTCCAGACCCTAGGGTCAGCTGTGAGAAAACCAGGTTGGTTAAGGCTTTATGCAGTTTGGCTTTAAAAGTCTGAGAGAATGGAGGCTTCACAGACTCTCTAGGCAAACTATTCTGGTGCCTTCATGTCTTTATTCCTTCTGGTGCTTTCAGGTATCTTTTGTGAAAAGAAATTCCTATGTCTTACCAGATCCTCTTTTATTTCAGTTTATGCTATCTCTTTCATTCTGACACTGCATAACATTGTGAAGAGCCTGGGTTAGTCCTTGTGGGCACCAGCAGGCTGTTACTTACACCCAAAAAACCCTACCTCTTCTCCAAGCCCAGCTCCCTCAGCCTCTCCACAGGACAAATGCAGCAGCTCCAACCATCTTGGTGGCCTCTGCCAGACAAGCTGAACTTGTTTTTCATCAGTGGTAGGATTGCCTGTGCTCTGTTCTTCATTGATGAGGTTACTTGGTTCCTCTGCCCATCATTACTCCTTAACACATCTCTATGTTTGCTTTGATTAGCCTTCAGTCAGGTAATGTAAAACAGAACATCTTGTGCCAGAAGCCTATAGTGGATCGAACTTGAGGCATAGTATCCCAGAGGGAATATGAGGCCAGGACACCGCATTACATTCATCAGCAGCCTTAATGCCAAACCAAACCATACTCAAAATCATATTGCCACTTATGAAAACTTCTTATGAAACTAAAAGTCTGCCACATGACCTGCACAAGCACCTTTCTCTCAATTACGTTACATGATGATGGGAATTTCTTTCAAAAGTGGAATGTTAGAAAGTTAGGAAGTCTCTCAAGTTCAGCAGCTGTATGCCCACTCCCAAGTGCTGAATGTCTCAAGGAAGTTGTTTACGTGCTTTAGTCCCATTTTCCCCCATGATTAAATCACCTACCCCGGCTACATCTCCCACAGTGTCATAAGACTGTCAGGATTCATTGTGCAAAGTCTAGCTGGAGAAGTGTTCTGCCAGCACCTAGAGCACCTGCCTTCAGAGCGCACTGCTTGTCTCATAGAATAAATTCTGTGCTCTCATATTCTCTGAGCACAGCAAAGAAAAACAGGAATGTTTGGCTTCCTGTGAGATCTTTGCACTAGGGAAAGTCTCTTTACCTCAACTTTAAAACAATTTCCATCTGGAGGAGGGTTTGCCACTCCTTCTGACAATTGTTAACATTTGTAATGTTTCTGCTTTGTTGATGCCATGGTGGTTTATGTACATTTTCTCTTTTATCTGTAACATAAAACTTCCTTTCATCTATTGATCAACTGAAAATGGTGGTCAGCTCTGAAAATTCACTCATTTACTCTTAACTATGGGCAGTTTTGGGTATATCATTACACCTCATCAGTAAAGCTCTGAAAAGAACTTGCTTTCCTGAGTGCCAGGATTTGGGTAAAACATTCAGCTTTAGACCCAAGAGACAGCAGGAGAAGATGAATGAAGAAATAAGGGAATGTTTATATAGAGGTCATTTTCTTAACTTAACTGAATTTAAAATAAACCAAATTGATATTATTATTGTTGTTGTTATTATTACTATTATTATCTCTCTGGCTAAAACCAAAGGAAAAACAGTTTTACAAACATAAGCATTGTACAAAGTAGAGAACACTGCTAAATGAGACTTTGAAGAGTGCTTTAGGCTAATGTTTTGAAAGATCAAGACTGGGATCCTGACCTCAATGAAATTGGTGTGAATTTTACTTTTGAATTAGCAGGGTCAGATTTCATTCTAGCTTCAAGATGTTAGACTGTTAAGTTTCCTTACCAGCTATTAGGATATGAGAGTACTACAAATGCTCAAAATAATTATCAAATTGCATAGTTTGTGAAGAGCATTTAGCTCCTGTATAAAATATTGTTAAATAGGAATGAGATAAGGATACAAAACTGAAAACAGAAGATATATTATTTCAAAGAAATATCTAAAGGTTTTCTTTAGCAGCATTTAGGTCTCAGCATTTTTTTAATGGAACAGGAGATTAAAAATGTATTGATTGGAAGGGGCCTATAATATGCTACATGAAAGCCAAAACTCATTTTATATATATTCTGTTTCTAATACTTTCTTATAAGCCTATGTAGGAAACTAAAAGTGTGCAGCCTGCACAGGCTAATCCATAGATAGAATTACTATTATATATTTTTCTGTTCAAAATATTTATGCAGAATTAAGTAGTTATTTCTCACAAGTGTAATATAATGTCTTTTTCAGAGAGCTGTATGAAAACATTTCTAGTAAAGTTTTTGTCTTACAAAAATTGGTAGAGTGGTCAATAATAGTTAATAAAGGTAATGGTCTATGCTAAATGGTGGGCCAAACATCTGGAAATTGCAACTGTAGATCATGGTTGGATGTGAGGAAGAAGTTCTGTACAGAGAGAGTGATTGCCCATTGGAATGGGCTGCTGGGGGAGGTGGTGGAGTCGCCGTCATTGGAGGTTTTCAGGAGGAGACTTGAAAAGGTGCTTGGTGCCATGGGTTAGTTGTTTAGGTGGGTTGGATTGGTTGAGGGGTTGGACATGATGATCTTGAAGGTCTCTTCCAACCCAGTTTATTCTATTCTATTCTATTCTATTCTATTCTATTCTATTCTATTCTATTCTATTCTATTCTATTCTATTCTATTCTATGTGTGGGGAATGAAGAACTTAATTATAGAGAACACTGACTCTGAGAAGAACTAAATGATTGTACCTGGTCATGGGAGCCTTTGAAGGTGATTTTTGTGGCTTTATGAACAGGGAAATTAGGCTTATATGTAGGAAAGTAATTCTTTAAAGTTTATATAGTGTTCATGAGACCATTCCTGTTTTCGATTCTAGTGTCCAGTCTTCAAAAAGAACTTTGAAAATTGAAAAATAAAATTTGAAAAACCTGCAAAAATTGTTACAAGCTGGGGATAAGCCACCAACCATTTGAATCTTAATGATTCTTCATAAAAAGGAGAGGATTCAGTTACGAGATGATCATCACAAGTATCTGAGATGTCATTTAATTATGAGAAGTTCTTTGGTTTAGTAGGTGAAGGTATTTCAAGGCACAGAAGCTGCAAATAGGTAGATTTGATGTAGGAATGAAGAACAGAGATGCTTCTCAGTTGGCATAATGACCTGGTGAATGAATTTTCTCACAAGTCATTGCCATTGTGGTTCCATGAGAACAAACACAGCAAGGGGAAACCAATCCCACAATAAGAATAGGAAAATTCTAAAAATAGCCCCTTCTAGAATATAAACTACATCACTGGTTTCTTATGGTGATATGAACCTCCCAGTCCTATGGAAAAGTAGAGGAGAGATTTATTTTTCATTTGCATCTTGAATAGCAAAAGAGAAAGGACAAGAACCATTTATGTGAAGTATTTTGGAAGGATACCTTTTGTGATGAATTTTCAGATGGTCCATTCTGTGGCTTGCATTTCTATAACTTGTCCTTTCTCCAGATCTTGTCCTCTGCCAAAGATCAGTGATGTTCAGAAGACTTTAAGACCCCAATTTTAAGAGGCATAGGTGTTATTTCATACAATGATACTAAATATTTTCAAACTGGCATGTACATAGGAACTCGACTTCTATTGATTTTCATTACAGTGCTGTGTGGAGTGATCTAAAAATCTTCACCGAATCAAGTGAATTGCTTTGGGAACAGAGCAACGTAGTTAGAATGTTGTGGAGAACTCTGGGTGCTCTCTAGCTGTCACCTAGTGGTGATCCCAGTACCAACACCAGCTCATCAGGGGCTGAAGCTGCATTTTGGGAATTGCCACTGTCAAAAAGTTCTATTTGTCCTTCCACACAGCACTGTTGTTTGCACTTAACCTCTGAATTTAGATGATCTATTTTAAGGTTCAATTCATCAGTCTTTATGTAGGACTCTGTCAACTGTCCTTTTGATTTGAAGACTATCACTCACCCAATTGTGGTTGCCATCCAGATAGACAATTCTGAAAGAAAACAAGAGTGGTCACTTATTATAGGAACTATTGCTCTTCAGAACACTTGCCTTAATAGAGCCATAGCCTACATCCTTTTCCTATTTCATTCCTCCTAGTAATTCTTGAATTAGAGAAAAGAGCCTGTTGTGGCTATGGCTGTGACTCATGTATTTGTATAACCCCTCTGGGGGTTGAGTATGAGGTTGTAGATAAAATGCAGCACATTCACCAACAGACCACACTCTTCGTGTGCATAATTTACAGTACAGATCTAGTCACAGCAACTAGTAAGTAGTGTTTGTATTTCTTAAATAGTCAGAGCATCTAAAGAGTAGTTGCTAGTTTCTTGGAGTTTTTTTACTGCACAACATAAAAGCTGTAAAAGTAATGGTTTCTTTGTCGTGTCGGGATGGACTGTACATCCTTATCAGAGAAAATGTGTCTGCACTATAAAACAAAGTGCTCGGATCAGAGACTGTAATTCTCCTTGGCTGTGAGCACAGCACAGATTCTGTGATCTGAGAGTACAGCCTTTCAAGACTCCACTGTTTAAAAATGAGAGAGATTTCTTGTGCACTTCTGGGTAGAGGGAGGGAAAATCATTTTAGCCCAGCAAACATCTGGAAGCTCAGGAATGAAAACAAAAGTAGTGATTGGTTCTGACAGCTGCCTGCTTTGCAGTGGTATTTAACAAGGAATATTTGAAAGAGATTTATATGAATAATGAAAGGTTGCATCATGTATGACAGGACAAAAAACTTCACCACAGTTTAACTCATTAATGAAGAAACAATGTTACATATATAAGAGTAAAATCCTTATTTTCTATTTAACTCATTTCTAATATTTAATTTTTAATAAATTAGCAACACATAAGATATTTTTAATAATTTTCCTCATCAGGTATTGCAAGTATTTCACTGTGAAAATAGGTTGAATGGGATGTCATTGTCCTTTAACTTTAACAAGTGCTGCTGATGGATGTGGTCCATTTAAATGTACAACAGAGAGCTGAACTAGATAACGAACTTATTATTACTCTCTGAGGATTACAGGTTAGTCCCAAAGGAGTGCAGTAAGCTAGAGAAAATCCATATCTACTGGCTAAACAATAGCCAGAAGGCTGACTGGAGATATTGATTTACTTTCTAGGCCATTTAGACCTTAATGGTGGAGAAAAGCTGAAGTGCTGTTTACTTTTCTGCCAGAATCGACCAAACAACCAGTCCATTTTTTACAGACTTTTGATTGATTTCGCTTAGAGGAATTAGAGGTGATTTATTTTTAAGCTGAAAGCAACTCGTAAATATCTCCCACTACACAGGTTCCCTGAGTGTAAATGTTAAGTGAAAATACCTACTGAGAAATACTTTGCTGCAAATCAATGTGAGCAGGTAATACCCTTCAGTACAAATGGTCAGGTGTTAGACACCTTGCAAAGAGTGGTCAAGCCTCTGGTTGTACTACATGAAGCACAGAGCTTTTAAAAGACCCAGCTTTTGAGAATGGGCATGAATCTGATTGCTTGGCTGAATTTGTGCCAGCTGTACCCTGCTGACTTAGAAAAGGGCTGTGGCTGTGGGAACGTAAGTGGTGCTCAAGGTCAGTAGTGAGCAGCTTTAATATTTGATGGATGAAAACAGTAATTTGTCACGTGACAATTGCCCATGATACTTTATACTCACAGCAAATATCTAGCTCTATAGAACAACTCAGAAAAAAGTAGAGTAAGATGCTGCAATGAAGTATTTTCAAGATTAGACAACCTTTAACAAATGCTCCTGAGCACACTGCCACATATAGACACACAGCTAAAGAGAAAAAAAAAATGTTCATTATTTCCTAGCAATAACCTGCCTGGAAAAATGACTTTGTTTTGTTCATAGAATCATTCAGGTTGGAAAATAGCCCTGGGATCATCAAGTCCAACCATTGACCATACCCTACAAAGTTCTTGCCTAAACCATATCCCCAAGCACCACAGCTAAACGACCTTTAAAAACATCCAGGGATGGTGACTCAACCACCTATCCCTGGGCAGCCTGTTCTTTCCAACATCTGACCATTCTTTCTGTGAATTTTTTTTTCCTGATGTCCAGTCTAAACCTACCCTGTTGCAGTTTGAGGCCATTCCTTCCTGTTCTGTCACTAATTACCTGTGAGAAGAGACTAGCACCAGCCACTCCACAACATCCTTTCAGATAGTTGCAGACAGCAATGAGGTCTCCCCTTAGCCTCTACAAGCTAAAGAGCCCCTGCAGCTTCAGTTGCACACATGGTTTCTCTGTGGTTGTTTTAGGTTTTTGTTGAGATTTGGAAAAGTTCCCTTGTCCTCTCAGATGTAATATTGTAGAAGTATATTTTACTACTTTTCTTCAGCCCAAAAAAGTTTATGGCAGAGTTACATTTTGAAGATCTGTTTTGGGCACTAGGCTTACTGTCGTGGATTACCTTGAATCTGCTGCTGTAATTCATACCATGTGGCAGTCATGCCAGCTTCCAAAATGAAAGTCCTGACTGGAGCAAAGTGTGATGGGGCTTGAAGTTCAGATTGCAGCATGGGAGGTTTCCTGTTCCAGTTGCTGCTTCTGGGTTCTGGGTCCTTCTGTGCTGGCTCTTTACTGCAGGGATGGCAGCAAGGTATGTGGGAGTCGGGTAGCTGCTGCTTTTGGCTTTCTGTTTTATGCTGGGGTTTTTCCCTGTGTTTTACTCTGCTTCTTTTACAAATAGGCTAAGCTAAGGTAATCATGTATTGTATCATTACATTAATTAGATTATTAGCTAAGGTAATTATGCATTGTGATTATGATATCTCATATTAAACTCATCTCTTTATCTCAGCCCTGAGTTTTGTGTGTTACTCTTCCCCTCACTTTTGTGGTGGGGGACCAGGCAGGTTAGGCCTTGCACTAAACCATTGCGCTTACATACTTTAATATACTCTTAAGATTTGAGGGTTTGGCAAGAAAATCAAGCCTGCAAGCTAAATTCTGTAAGCTTTATACAACCATGAGTATCATTGGAGGTATTACCTCCAGTTCTCATGTAACTGCAGTGAACTCTGTGAAGCAGCATCTTATGTGCTTACTTCCTTACGGGTATTTCCATACTGATATTTTATGTTCTGTATTTCCTTACTGATATGTTCACAGCTCACAAAAAAAGCTACACGTGTATGTTAACAAAAGATGTGTAGCTGATGTTTTCTCTATGTCAAATAACATATCTGGATATTTTAAAATATTTTGTCTTTCCTTGTTACTTTTTTTAGTTCAATTTTTAGAATGATTGAACTGGAACAAATGGTAGAGTTCCTTAAGAGTGCCTTAATTTAACTTAGTTTAGATCAGAAAATTATTAACTAACCTAAAATTATGGTGCTCTGTTAGGTGCTCTATTATGAAATAGAGTTCAAATTCTGCAAATTTTATACTGAAATGGAGTTCACATTTGGCAAATAAGTTCAACTGAAGCAATTTTCAAGTCAACCAGTCTTTGGAATCCTGCAAATTTGAAGAAATCAGATCAATGCCTTTAAATGACAGCATCCTCATAGACCATGTTGGATTTCCTTACTAAGTTTAAGTCTTAAATTAATACTGAATCTAAAGCAGGGAATGATTGCTTCCATTTGTCTCAGGAGCTGAAAAGCAGTAAGTAGAGATGAGGTTCAAAGAAATCCAGATCTGGGGATTTTTTTTGTTGAGGATTTTTTCCTTGCAAGTGAAGTGCATTAGGAAGGAAAACAACAGCTGGTAGCATGGAGCTGTGAGAGATTTTGAAAAGCTGGGGTGAAGTAATGATTAGAAATGCAATATGGAGCTGTAGTATATGAAGTAAAACTGAAGGCACTGTAAAAGACAAATATAATTTAGGCAGCACAGGTCTAGTTACCAGGCTTACTCAGTAACTTAGAATTATTACCCACAAAGGTTGATTCCTTACCAAATCTCTGGCTGCAGAAAAGAATCCTATCAGATATTGGTGCTAAATTTACCATTTCTGTAGCATATAATTGTCCAAGAATTAGAATGGCAGAATATTTCTGGAAGTGATCTTTGTGTATTATCCCAGCAAAAAGGGGGTAGGCTATAGACTTACCAAGGTGGAACACATACAATCATAGGCCCTTTCCTTAGAAGGCACATAGAGAACCATTTATTTTGAGTATTCTTTTGAAAAAGAATCAATTTCTTCTTCATTGTATGTATTTAAAACTGTAATGGAACACATGGCTTACAAAACAAGTGTGTTCACTGTTAACGTTGTAACAAATGAAAGAATGACGTTCTGGTTACATACCAGTTATTTCCTGATAACCCAGGAAGATTTTTGATGGGATGACTTGGTGACACAGCTTTGTACCAAGGAGCAAAACCACTACCCTGTTCTTAGCTTTCCTCTCTGCCTGGCCGCCTGCCTCTTCCTTTTAGGTGCTGTTCCATATAGAAAGTTTTCTAAATTTGTGTTCTGAAGGGTAAGGTGGTAAGTACAGTAGTAGAATTTATTATTTATACAGCTACCATGTGCATTTTCAATGCTGAGTCCTGATTTCTACTAAGTAAAGACCTTCTGTCACACTAAAAATGCATTCTGAAGTCTCTGCACATTTACGGAACAGCATTTTTAACCACAGCTGATGACTGCGTTAAGCTTTCGGGGGAAAAAAACATTGCCTACAAATATAGACTCACAAATATAGAATTAATTGTTACATTTTCAGGTTTCTAAAAAATTGGTGGCCTTTTAAAAACACAAGTGATACCCTACAAAATAGAAAGGAATGTAGTGTTGCTTAATGGTCTGCACCTGAGAGCTGGCATCTGTGCTGTAACTGTTCATTAGGAAATGAGGTGGCACAGTGTGTTCATGCATTTTCTGGAGAGAAAGATAGGTTATATGCCTATTTAAAAATTCCTAGAAGATGGGACTAGAGGGGAGGGGCAGTTTGTGTTGCCTTTTGCATTTAAGGTGCTACACAGAACACAGGTTGACAGGGTTCAGATCTTGGCTGCTTCTGTGGTAAGTCACGAAAAGCCTTGGGTATAAGGATGCTTAAATGCCTCATCCCACCTGAATTCTTGTAAGGGTATGGTTTTAAAATTCTGTTTTAGCAAGTAAAATAAGAAATAATGAGACTTTATTTATCTTCTAGGGTTTGAGGGGAGAGGGGTCTTTTAATCTATCTGGGTGTGTTTTGAAACAAGACAGGTTTTCAGCTTCAGGTTAGACAATTCAATGCAGGACTCAAAAGGTGTCTGTGTACACATGAACGGGATGTCAGTGCTCTCACTGTAGTCCATGGAAAGCCAGATATTTCTTCCAGTGAAGCCTGGAGAGCAACTTTGCTTACCTGTGGGCCTGTTGCACTTGTATAGATGTCTTTTGTTTTCAATGAGAATACAGTTGTCTACTTCACAGGTAGACAAATGCACTAATGCGCCTAAATATGGTGTGAACCTGAATCCCGAGCAAGCCACCGCACTCTTAGTGGTCTTCACGTAAGAGACACTGAAGTGTGAAAAGGGTGTGGCTTCATCAATATGCTGTTTCAGTTAAAAAAAAAAAGAAAATTTTGAAGTCCCAGGCACACAGAGTCTATCCCTAGTCCTGTCAGGTTTAAATATTTTTGGAGGGATCCAAAGGAAAAAGATATTTTGTCCAAAATTTTCTCCTACACAGAGCTTGATGTTTCTCCCATGTTCACAGAAGAGCTACACATTGCTTCCCTGTCAGCATTTCATTGTTTACTTCTTTTGTAGTTGCTATTGTTTTTTGCCTAATCTCTTCATTATATTCTGCTTGGGAATGGTGTAAAGCATGGTGTTTCAGGGATTTTTAAGGTAATGGAAAGATTTTTTGGTAGGAATCAAATAGCAGTTTTGAGATACTTCAGCTTTTGAGTGGGAGTTAAAAGCTTGGGTAGAGAAAAAGGTTCTTTAATTACATATAATCACCTCCATCACAGGGAAACAAAACTGGTATATGCGTTTGTTTTCTACAACTGAGCTCCAGTTGTGCAAGTGAAGAGCCCATGAGGAGCTGCTCCTTGCAAGCCTGTCCCTGAACCTCTGAACTGCCTTAACAACAGTCTCATTAACTACTCAGTGTCATGTCTGATTTTGCATATCCATAATAGTGGATAAGGGGAAGGAAAATTGTTTTATTCATCTGATGTGATTTAAAGATTAAATGTGAAGGTCTGTGACCTTGCTCTGATATAGTAAGTCTATTATAACATATACAGAGAAGGCTGTTTTAATGTAATTTTTTTTTTATTATTCAAAAAGAGCTTTATTGGTTCTCTAGTACGACCAAGGATGGTAAATGTGGAACTGTTTGTGGGTTTTATTTTCGTTCATGATAAAAACCTCTTGAGATTAATGAGTCATTGGTGCCTCAGCATCTGCTCCCAAGACTGGGGAACTGGGGAAAGAAACTGAGGAGAAATATGTGGATAAAAATAAGTAAAATGTTAAGAGCAGAAATCTTTGTGTTGGAGAATGGAGACAAAGGATATAAGAAGTGTTACAGGAATATACATTTAGTGGAGTGAAGTGACAGTTTAAATCACAGATCCAGTCAATATACTTTTTAAGTAAACCTTTTGAGAAACTAAACTGTGTGGGGTGTTTTAACTTGCTAACTGTCATTAAAACAGAATGTGTTCAAAAGCAAATGTAAGAATTCCTTATGTAAACCAGGTATTTCTATCACAGATTAGAAACAGTACCCTCTTACATGGAGGGTAAACTGTATCAGGCAGGTATCCCACTGGTTTATAATAGCTTGGTTTTATACCAGGTGCTGTAGGTTAACCTCCTGTAATTTGTCTCAGTTGAGTGTACCACATTTCTATAACTCTAGGAGAAATACATTATCTTTTTGTTTCTCATGAACATCTTGTTGCATCTGGTCTAGTTGGGGATGTCCCTGCTGACTTCAGGGAGGTTGGACTAGATGTCTTTGGAGGTCCCTTCCAGCCTAGATCATTCTATGATTCTATATTGGCACAAAACAGATGTACCCTGAGGTACAGCTCAAAAGTCATTGAGTTCCTCCTGCATTATAGTACCTAGATGGACTCTGAAGCTCTTAAAACTATTGGAGTGTGCTGTTTGTATTTCAAAGGGTGCATTTTTACTTCTTTCTTGTATTTTAGGATAAAAGTCTCCTCTGTATAGAGGCTAGTAGTAGGCTTCTCTCCCCTGGAGTCTGTAGTGTGAGGAGGGTATGTAAGAAAGGCATCACACAATGCACTAAGAACAGGTTTCACAGCTAGTATGTGAAGAGTGTGGATTATGGATACGATTGTCATCCTGGTTTTGTTCATGTGTTTTTCTGGTAGCTCTAGCAAAGGGAGTTTTTCAATCTAGCTACTATTCCTCTCAAAAAAACTAGAAAAATTACATTCTGATCAGCCTAACAAAATCAGAAACAGTACACAGACCTCCAGTGAATTTCTAGCAAATTTTTTTCTGCATGTATACACATAAAGGATGATCTTTGAGAGTGTCAGTATCTGGAGTGTCTGAACTAACTAGTACTCATAGCTGGACTGCGTACACAAATATTTCAGTCAAAAAGGATTGTAACTTGAAATAAGGAGAAGCAGTACATTTATTGAGGAGAAATAGATAATTCAGCTAAGATTGTAAGAGAGTACAGGAAATCTGCTTGTGACCAGAAACATAAGAACTTAAAAATACCTATCCAGTGTGAAACAGTTATCTAGCCAGGTGCTCTTTCTTCAGTGCCATTTATCAATAAATCTAAGAGGAAGGACTGGGTAACATGTAATGTATTTCCATATTTGTGGTGGTTTTGCTGTGTGGACTTCAGTGGCTATTTCTTCTGTGAATCCTTTCATTATTTGTTTCACTAATATAAGCTTTTAGCATCCAGTTGCAAAGAGTTTAGCAACTTAATTACATGATGTGTAAAGCAACCTTTTATCGATTATATCTACTGCCTTCTAGGTCCTTCTCATCTCTCTTAGCTTTTTCGTGGGAGAAATGGTGAATAGTTGTACCATATTCATGTTCCCCATGGCATATATGATGTAAGAGAACTCTACTATATCTCTGTCATTTACAGCTTTTCTGGGCTAAAGAGTTCAAAAGGTGTTCACTTGTTTGACTGTCCTTACTTTCTTCTCTGTACTTTTTTCCATTTTCCTTTTTTTTATTACACACTTTTGTCTTTTTTTTTTCTTCGTTTCTCTTTTCTTTTGTATTTACTTTTTTCTCCCTCACTCTCTTCCCCACCAAAAAAAAAAAATTAAAAAAAAAAAAAAATCCCCCTTGCTGGAGGAAATCTGTGAGCTGGGCCTGGCAGAGAGGGACCTGAGAGTGCTGATTGACAACTGGCCAAACATGAGCCAGCAGTGTGCCCAGGGGTCACAGAAGGCCAGTGGCATCTCGGTTTGTATCAGGAATCATGTGGCCAGCAGGATTAGGGATGTAATTCTGCCCCTGTACTCAACACTGGTCAGGCCTCACCTCAAGTACTGTGTTCAGTTCTGGGACCCTCACTTCAAGAAAGATAATGAGGTGCTGGAGTGGGTCCAGAGGAGAGTGATGAGACTGGTGAAGGGGTTGGAGGGAAAGTCTTATGAGGAGAAGCTGAGGGAGCTGGGATTGTTTAGCCTGAAGAAGAGGAGACTCAGACGGGACCTTATCACACAACTACCTGATGGGAATTTGTAGTACAGTGGAGGTCAGGATCTTCTCCCAGGCAACCAGTGACAAGATGCCTGAAGCTGTGCCAGGCAAGGTTTAGGTTGGATGTTAGGAAGCACTTCCTTATGGAAAGGGTAATTAGACACTGGAATGGACTGCCCAGGGAGGTGATGGAGTTGGCATCCCTGGAATTGTTTAAGGAAAGTTTGGATGTGCCACTTAGTGACATGGTCTATTCGATGTGGTGGTGTTAGGTCACAGGCTGGACTTGATGATCTCAGAGGTCTGTTCCATCCTCAATAATTCTATGATCCTGTGATCACCACACAATTCATGCTAATGCTATTAAGCACTGCTCCAACACTTAACTCAGCTATTGTAAGCTCAACACTTTGTCTGTGAGAACTCATCACTCTTTGTAAAATTGGGATTGTTTTTTATTTTCCATTATGCCTCATTTATCCATATTATATGTCTTCTGTGATTTTATGCCTCTCACTCAATACTGCAAGGTCCTTTTGCAACTTTTCATGATTTTTAGTTATTACTGAAAATGGTTGCAGTGAAAAAGGTGTCCAGGAGTGGGTTCTTGTACAGCTGTGAGAGCACAGCAGAAGGCAAGCAGTAGGATTGAACAGGCAAGGGGGAAGGATGGTGGTTGCAGCTGGTACAAGCTGCAGACAGTTTGGAGAAAACTAGGCAGAGAAGTGGAGAAGTGGGACAGGCTGGTGGACAGTGGAGTTTGTAGAACAACTGCATGCAGAAATACAAGCTACAGTGTAAAACTGTATGATGAGAGCGAATGGAGTCAAATGCAGCTTTGCAGCAGTAGAACTAATAAATGTCAGGAAGAACGATTTCACAGTGTTACTTAATGGTATAAGCTTTTATGGGGTAGCTTTCCAACTGCCAGTGGTATCATTGCAAAATAATGTGAAAATTTTATTTGTTGTGTAAAGCTGGAACTATTCTTTCAGGTTTCTTTACTCTTCTACACTTATCTATACAACCTCTGGTTATGCTATGTGCCATAAGAGATTAACACTGAGATTTGCCATAGGTATAGTTAATAATGGAAAAAGAAAAAACTGACAAAGATGTCTCTATTAAAATCATGCCAGTCATACATAAATCTCTTATGGATGTGCATCTCCACTGGCTATTTCCTTACCTTTGCGTATGATTCATTATAAAGCAGAACAGGAATTATATGATTGTTAAGACAGAAGTGGAAAGAAAAGAGGAACATTAGAAAAAGTCATACATTCTTATTAATATATATTATGTGCTGCAATGAAATCATTTTACCTAAGTATAAAATTACCTAGATAATAGATTTATGAACAGAGAGAAAAGATGGAAAATATGTTGTCTGTTGAAAACTTCTGGGAGAGGGATAGGACTCAAGAAAAATTTCCTTTGTATTGAATTGTACAAAGCGTTAAGATGTTTTTTAGCAACTGAAGGTTTGTGATTTTTAATCAGCTATTGAATATTTATTTAATTAGATAAAAGCCAATGTAAAAGCAAATTTTATTACCAGAAATGCAAAGTACAATCACCATGACATGCAATCTGCTGTAAATTTTACTTAACTTGCTTTTCCATGCCTCAAGAAACCAAAATCAGCAACTTCAAACACACTTTAGAGAGCTGCTTTTTGTTGTTTTTTGAAAAGTCATGATTTGTCCTCATAAATCCTTGCTTCTTGATGGGACACAGCTTCTCTGGGTAACCTTTTCTAGAGTCTCACCACCCTCATAATAATAATAAAAAAATATTCTTTATGTCTAATCTAAATGTACTCTCTTTCAATTTGATAAAATTATAAATAATAATAAACCTTCCTTAGAGCTAGATTATTCCCAGCTGTATACTACACAAAGTTTTACACTATTCTCCAAAGCCTCTGATACTAAACACTGTCAGTGACAGAATATTGGAACAGATGTTCAGCTTTTTTGCCCAGCATGGCATTTCCTATACTCCCAGTTTCATTTTTAGACCTTATTATCCATGTTTTCAGACTTCAGAAATATGTAGGTTTAGTTGAGTCTCCTTTAGGATTATTTTCTCTTTCTTCCTTTCTGTCTCTTATCACTCTTCTTTCAGCACTGCAGAACTTAATGCATTTTGAAATCAGGTTCATCTCTTTTTCTCCTTCTTCTCTTTCTTGATTCCTCTGTTTTCCCTGACGATGATCTCTTTATTTTCTTTTCTTTTTTCTTCCCCCTTTTTCCTTTTTTTTTTTTTTCAAGTAAGCTTGTCAACCGCTTTCTCCCCTTGGACTCTTCACAGTTTCTCCTCTGTGGAAATACACCTGTCTCACATCTCCATTTCTGCACACTTCTGTGGTAGTTTTGATTCCCTGCAGAGATGTTTCTACACATTCTTCCATATTTCCTTAGAAGAGAGAACAAAGGAGTGAAAAACGGGGAAAAGGGAGACACAGAGACCTGTTCCTTTTAAATACCCTGAATCTGTGGCTCTGAGCACTTTGCATAAGTGTAGCAAATGAGATGATAAGCATCCACTCTGTGTGGCTTCTTTTCTATTTTATTTTTTTTCCCTTCCCATGGAATTACTCTTTTTGTAAAATTCATTACAGTCTATGCATTGTTGTGCATGAATGCTGCTCTTAGAATGGGAGCTTTAAGATGGAGACTGTATGAGTTTATGATACAGAGTGAGACCAATTCTGGACGCTCACTGACAAACAGTACTTCTGCCACATAGTTGGAATAACCTTTATTTTAAAAATCATTCAGCTTGTGGAGGAAATCAAGTGCTCCTTATCCACCAGCCGACTAACATTCTTGCACAGATTTGTGGTGCAGATCATTTCCTGACAATGGGCTGTTCCAAAAATTTACCTTGGAAAAAAAAATTACCATTTCTAGGGTGAAGATCTCTATACTTTGTACAGGTTAAATGATAGAAATTTCTCTGAGAATGCTGCAAATGAAGCTTTCCCAGGGTGCATCTCAAAATGGTTATAGTATAATTAAATTCTGTATGTATTTTCACGCAGATGGCCAGAGGCATATTCTTGATGCAAGGCCATCCTTGTGCTAAATTTAAAGTCTCTGCTCTAAAAGTGTAGCTGTATTAAAGCGGTTCAAAGTGTTATGTTACCATGCACACTTAATATAAGCAAATATGCATATTTTCCTCCAGTCATTTTCAAAAATGGCCAAAGTGCTTCATTTAAAATTTTATTAAAATTGCAGTCAATAATTTCTCTGATGTAGAAATTTTTGGCTCAAGTCATTGAAGCTTGGCACTGCATAATTGAAGTGGAAATAAATATAATAGATTTAAATGGTAAGTTAAATAGTAGTTTAAAAAAAAAAAAGTGTAAATAGAAGGTGGTAGAAAGTGTGACAAACTTGCAAGTGTAGCAATAAATTCTTGCTCCAGCTGTAGACCTATAACACCAGAATATGAATTTGTTTAAAGATACTTATTTTTAGTGTCATGACCTTTCATTAGCAGCCTATAGCTGATCTATTGTTATGGAAGTTCTGACATAGTGTACGTACAGCAATGAAAGTGTAGCTGCTCTTCAGCTGTGGAATAAAGTATTTACTATTTCCATATTTAGATACAGGACAATTTTTTCAGTGACATGCCTTGGTAATTGCTTAATCAGAAAGGTTATATAAAACAGTTTTAGCAGTAGGGGGGTTTCTGATTAACTGATAATGGAGCAAACCCATTTTGCCTTGATTACCAAATATTAACCTGAACTTTTCCAAGAAACATATCAGACTTAGAAACTTGGGTGTTTTTCCACAGTAGAGAAACACTGTGAGAAGTGGCTGTATTAGCCTTCCTGTCTTGCCAGTGTGTTTCATCCCTGTTTAAGATCATTCCACGTATCAGAAAATTGACCAGGTCTTGAGGGTGTTGAACACTACCAGCATAAAAGGTGTTTAGGCTCTTGAAGTACAGTTTTGTTTTGTTGTTCCTATATCCACTGTATATATTTTAACATACTGTAATCCAATAACAGGATTAGATAGGTCAGCCTTTAATCACAATTGATGTTTTATTTATACTGTTCTTTCTAACACAAAGTTGTTTAAGAGTTTAGCTATGCACTTTGAAGCAGATGCAAAAACACTTTCCTGTAAAATAATCTATTCCCTTTCCCATTCCAACAAAATCAGCGTTGCAAAGAGGAGTGCTACTGTGGAGCTTATTTATTTATTTATTAACTAAAACAGACTTCTTTGTTCTGGTCATCTCTTACTAAAAGTTGGGGCTAGTCTAAATTATCAACCTCGCTACAAGAGTGAGAAAGTAGACATTATGTCAGCCCATGATTCAGTTTATTATAGTTTTAATGCACAAAATTGTTGGTCACCTTTAAAATATTTGCCAAAATAATAACACTGGTCCTACTTATGGAAATTTTAGTGTAATCTGTCTGGATTTCTTTACACTTAGCTTAGTTTTGTATGTATAAGAAAAGTTGTAATTAGAGTTTCTGTTCAGTAAAGAATATAGGTGCATTTGAATGAAACCATGCAATCTATTCCATTTAATGGCTAATGAGGGGAGCTGGTAAATCCTTTTGAAAAGGAAAAATAACATTATTTGCATCTATGTCTGTCTTTGTACTGGAAAAGCTGTGAAGTAGGTTGTCTTTCTATCCTTAAAAACAGAGATATAGTCAACAGGAGGACAGGCTCACGGGACTACATTTATTGGCCTAATAGAGTCTTACAGAGTATACTTCAATGACAAGAAATACATCTACTGTCAAAACCTCACCTGATGCTTAAACTTCTGTCACACGGTCCTGCAGGGTTTTCATTTATAGATCTAAATTTTCTAGTAAACTTTGATTGCACTAACAGTGATGGGGTTTGTTTCACTGAACTCAAAATACTTGAATTTGACACAATCTGTACTGAGTGGGTCTAAGATACAGCTGTCTGTTTGTGCAGGTGAAAGAGTTCATTACATACAGTGCTAAGTCAGTTTAAAGCAAGCTTTTCAGTAAGTTTGCAGATGACACCAAGCTGGGAGCAGGTGTTGATCTGTTAGAGGGTAGGAGGGCTCTGCAGAGGGACCTTGACAGGCTGGACAGATGGGCGGAGTCCAACAGGATGGCATTTAACAAGTCCCAGTGCTGGGTGCTGCACTTTGGACACAACAACCCCATGCAGTGCTACAGGCTGGGGTCAGAGTGGCTGGAGAGCAGCCAGGCAGAAAGGGGCCTGGGGGTAGTGGTTGACAGCCAACTGAACAGGGTGCAGGGTGCCCAGGTGGCCGAGAAGGCCAATGGCATCCTGGCCTGCATCAGAAATCGTGTGGCTCTCTGTAGAAAGTATCAGGAAAAAGGCTGTGTCTGTATTTTCCAAAGGGAGTCAATAGAAAGTCAGGACATTGTTTACCTTAGTTTGGAAATCCTAGGACTCTACATTTCTTCACGTCCATTGGTATCAATAGAGTAAATCCCAGATCAGCATGTCAGCATGCTAACTAATCTACAGGTACAGAAGGAACATGCATCAGATCACTTCCACTCACAGACACTTGGAGTCTGGAAGCTGAATCTGATCTGAGTGAGACCTTCTGATTGCTGGAGCTCTTTTCACAATATGCCATTTATCCCAGAGCAGGTTGTCAAAAAATGTTTCCAAGTATCTTCAGGTGTTCTATGAAAAAACCTTTAGAAACTGTAACTTTTTAATCAGAAATGTGTCATTTTCATTTTGTTCCCCACCCAATGGAGGCTGCCAAGTTGGACATCCTTACACACTTGGTACTGCACCAGGAATTGCTGGATCTCGTGCCAGTAGGTTTCTGGGAATGGTCAATACTATAGTGCCCCTTCTCCCTTTGTGACCTGAAGAGCCATTAAATGGGCTTTAAGAGCCACTATGTAGACTTTTATCTGTAATTTGAAATAAGTACCAAGGGTAGGATCTTTACTTTTGCTGACAGGTTTGGCAGTCATCTACATCTGTGTTTCACGCTTTTCCACTTCTAGCTCATGCAAGCAAGGAATTTTCAAGTTGCAAGCACACTGTGCAGTGTCTGTGTCAGAGAACAGTTTATACAAGTGGATGAACTGCATTCATATCCAATTCCTAAGAACAAACAATGAATTCTAACACTCTTTTTTTCTATTAGTTTAGCTCTTTGTTTTGTTACAGAATAATAATTACTCCTGAGAGTTCAAGAAAACTGCACATACTTATTTGAAATGGTACTGCTGATGTCCTGATTGTATTTAACAGTATGCAATAAATCTGGTAAAACAGAAGTGCAGTCTTTATGCATTTAAGAATAAAAAAAAAAAAAAAGAAAGTGTAATCTCTGCCTGCTGTCATGATAAACTAAGCAATTTGCTAGATTTGTATCCAGTTTTATTTTTCTGTAGGATCTCCTGGCAAACTTCAATATGCAGGTCCCATCACCCATTAAAATGTGTCTAAGAGTTAATTACCTCGTAATACAGCTCTTCTGCAAAATATCTAAAGATTATTAAATCTGGATTTTTTTATTGAATAGCTCATCTGTCATCATGAACAATAAGCATTTACCTTTATCTTTAGCTAACTTAAGGCAAGCTACATTTTTGTCTCGGCTCTTCATCATGATGGGAGTGCCCTGCTTGCACATTCTAGTACCCTGCAGGACTGAGATTTTTAACTGTGAATCAGAAATTGTGTAGTAGGTGTAAGACTTGAAATAAAATCGATACATTTTTCTGAGGCATGTCACTGGTTAAGTGAAAAAAATATTCTGGTAGTCACTGAAAAAGAAGTCAAAGGTACATTTGAACCTGTCAGTTCAACACATTCCTGTTATCCCTTTAGGGGATATCATACAATTTGACACCAACATTTAAGCTTTGAAAATTATGAGCTCATCTATTTCAAATAGGATGTCACATGTTCCCAAGCCTTTGCCATTATTTATAATGGAAGACAGGATGATCACTTTTGTCACATATTGATAGTGAATAAGATCTTTCTTTTTTCTTTTCTTTTTTTCTTGTTTCAGAATGAAGAACAAATTTTGGTATTTTGAATTTGGCACTTCGGAAACTTTCTCAGCCACCTGTAAGAAGCTGCATGAATCTGTAGAGATAGAAGTAAGAAACTAATTGTTGCCTTTATGATTGAAATGTCACTAGTTTGGCTGAAACGCAGGGAGCAAGGGTGCAGAGTGCCTGAATCCAACAAGGCAAAGCAATGCACATCCTTTCGACCCTATATTCCAAAATATTATTTTTATCATGTCTGTTTGTAGTGTAGCCCTGCACATTGGAACAAAGTTCAGTTTGATGATTAGTGAAGTCTTAATACAGTAGACAAGGTCAAAAGGTGAAATATAACATTAGAAATCAATAGAGAGTGTGACTAGGTCAGATGGAAAAATGAAAGACTGTCAGAGGGAGTGAGAGCTGCTGCAGGATTAAAATAAAAAAATCTTATTATTTCTAGGTCCCAAGTTTTTATAACCTTTAAAACTCAATTCCCTAAAATTGTACTTACTTTCCTGAATAAAGGTTAAAGAGTATATATATATTTTGGAATCATTCCCCTTCATTAAATAGCTTTCCTCTCTGCACAAGGGGTCATCTTTCCATTATACATCGAACATTAACTGAAAAGACACAGAATAGTTACAGACAAAATAAGAATTTAAAATAATGTGCCACTGCTCCTTTGACAGCTGATAGAATAAATGGCTGCATTACATAAATTGTTTGAAGGACTGATCTTTCTAAATAAGTAAATGAAAAATGTTAAGTGTATGAAGGTACAAAACTGAGATTTAAGTTAAATAATGAAATCATGTGCCAAGAGAATTGTGTTGCTTTTCCTTTCCAATGATAATGAGAACCTGCTCATGCCAATGGAGTATTGGTGTAGTAGCATGAGGCACTCAGAGAGGTATGGTGAGAGTTATGTGAATCTGGTCAAATCCTCCTGAGAGGTGAATTCTGAAAGAGACCTTGGATCTGGTAGTAGAACAGTAACAAAGAATACTGAGACTGAAACTATAAGACCTGCATGCCATACTTGTCTGTTGTACTGTTAAGTTGCTTTTTAAAGTGGAAATATGATCCATACACAGTAGATTATTTTGTTATTATTATTTTCTAAAACCCAAACAAAACCCCTGGGAAAAAAAACAAACCAAACAAAAAACACCCCTTACTTTCCAGTACAGTGCTTTACACATGTGGTTTTCAGTACATGTAGTCTGAAAAATATTTGATTAGTTATTGGAAGAAATGCTTACCTGGTTTGGATTTGAATATACTGCAAGTTAAATGTACCTTTTGTTTAAATACAAACTGAAGAGCAGGCTTTCCCAAGACATTATTTCTATCCAGCAAAAAATCGTGCATAGCCTGGTGGCTGTGATGTTAAGATGTGATCTTAAACCATGTAATTGTAACCATTGAAAGGGTGATGAAATGCTAACATCCTAAAGCAAACAAACGTGCATACAACTTTTTGATGCCAGTTCTGTAATTACCAATTCATATCATTAACACTGTTAGTGCCAATAAAGTACTACATTGCCAGTATATGAGACATGTTTGTTAATATTCACTTCATCTATCCTGATCATTATCATTTTGTTCCTACAATTAGGAATAGAAAAAGCATAGGGGAAATGGTTTCCAAAATGTTTACACAAGTGTGAGGAGGTTGTTATTTACAGATTTATTTACAATAAGTAAATTACTTTCAAATAAACAATGCTTGCCAACATGCTTGTGTCTAGTGTTCCTAGTTTGAACATTAGAAACACTTGGGAGTAGCACTGTTTTCATCTGATTTTTAACCTGCTGCCACTTGCTGGGAGATATTCTTTAAATGAGTTCTTCATGTACGATGCCACATTTTGCTCCAAATAATATGCTCAAAGAATGTGTCTACTCTGCAGCTACAGTTTGAATGAAGATCTAGGATCTGTGTCTCTGAACTAGGAGACAGCAATCAAACATTTTGTGGGCAAATTTTTGTTCAACCCTGTATTTTATTTCTAATCTAATTAAGCTTGGTTTACTTGATACACATTCATGTCTCTTAGTTCTATATTCATGTCTCTCATACTCTGAATATTTTCTTCTGTGTGGACTACAGAACAAAGTTTGGACATTAAATTTTTACATTATCCAGAATGAGATGTGGTGTTATTTTCAAATTGGGATCTAGGAAGTGGAGGAGAGATACAGAAGTTCTAAAGGGAAAACAAAAACTAAAACTATAATGTCTCATTAAATGAGGCTTAAGATTGTACAGTTTAGAGCACTTGCACTTTATTTCTACTTCAGGATAAAGGTGTGTGAAGGCTATTTAATGAGCATAGGCGTAGATGTAGTTTAAGTGGAGAAGCAAGGTCAATACCTGCAGTGCTGTAAAAGCATCGTGGGACCAGAGGGTGCCTCCTATACCACCTGGTATGAATGATTAGGGGAAAGGAGTTTAAACAATCATGTAGTCTTGCATGCTGTGGCACTGGGTTACACAACAAAGCCTTAACCTCAGCTGTTTTCAGGCATGGAATTGCATGTTTTCAACTTAGAGACAATCCAAAAATATTTGATATAAGGAATGAAGTATATAACATAATGCCCTGAAAGGGACTGAGGCCAGGAAAGAAAGCAAAAAAGAGCTAGAAGTCCTAGTGTTTATTTCTGACCTAGGTAGGCATACTCCACATTTTAAACTCATGCTTTTATTTTAAGCAGCACCATTGGATTATCTGAATGTTTTTGTTTTGAAAAGGAACAGAACACATCTCTGGTTTGTTGTTATGGCCTATGAATATGTTAGGACAATGCAGAGCTACCTGTAGCGCAAACTTCTTGTCTGTGTATGAACAAAAGAAATCCTCCTTCACTAATGCAGAAAGTTCCTCGCCACTGTGGGATTCTGAGGCGTAGTCAAATAATTGTCTTAGTGTACTACCTGCTGTGTTCAATATTGAGTGAAAATGGAAGCCAGACCCTGTGCCATCCTATTTCACAATTCTTCTTTTATTTAAATAATTCCAGTCAGTTTGGGGGACGCCAGACCTTTATAAATTAACAGCAGGGAAATACCAAAGGTGTCAGATTGCATATTTATCATCTTTCTCGTGTAATACTTAAATATGTATTAAGAAGTGACTGACATAAATTAGGCAGATTTCAGAAGCCACAGGCCGTGGCTTGTAGAGGACCCCCTTCTGCTTGACATTTCATCCTTGTCAAAGATCAAATTATTTTAATTTAGGCTGCAAATTATAAGAAATGAAGACTTCTTTGTGGGAATTCCCTGTGGTAATCTGACTTTTGTTGTTACTGCTGCTTGTCAGTGTGCAAAAGATATAATATGCATGCAAATAAGGTTAAAAAATATGTACTATCTAATTATCCAGCCAGTACATTCCACTTGAAGACAGTGGGAGGCCTGACACACAGTATGTGTTTGATTCATTGAGGCCTGCAGGGTATTTACACAAGATTACTTTTAATTATGAAATTAATATCTGTTTATCTAGAATGTATAGCAGTAAGTGAGCATACACATGAGCAGAATTTTTAGTAAAATAAATCATCATAATATTTAATACATATAAAATACAGAGGAGAACCACAAGTTTCCTTCCAAACTAACAGTGAGGAAGTGCAGACCCATGCCTTTTTCTTCTAAGAAAAGTCTGATTAAAAAGTTACACTTTCAATTACAGTAGTTGCTACAAAATACCAACTCGCTTCCAGATATGGGGTTTTTTTTTCAGTTTTAAGATTTCCCTTTATAATTCAGAGGTTTTTAATTTAATTCTTGAAGAGCACATATGAAATGTAAGTGGAAATTTAATGTTGAAATTGTTCAGATTAACACTCTTAGAAGCAGTAAGGAAATGCAGAGAATGCAGTTGTTGTATTTTGTGATTTCAGGGAGGTTTAGGGTAAACAAATAATTTTGTGCACTTATTTTTGACTAGTATTTTTGTTTTCTTCTTCAAAGCTGTGATAAAGGTTTAGGCAGAGAGAAAAAAATACCATTGACCTGCAGTACAGCAAGCTGCCAGATGTCAGTGGACTATTACTTAAGCATGGTTAATTATTTTTCCATTTTTCTTCCTGGTTATTGCATATTGGAATTACAACAAGATCCTTTATCAATTTTAAATGGATGACTGGACCCCCTGATGTCTTGCAGAACATTGCAGGAGTTGGATCTAATGTTTTAAAAACATGCCACTATACACTCTAAGGTGTGTGTGACTTGCCAGGGTATCTATATGCCACTCTGTCTCCAGCTAAGCTGTTAAGTGTTACATCCTGGGAACTTTGGCTTTTGCTTTGCCTCCCACCTGCAGGTTCAACTGTAGTAATCTGAAGTTGGGTCTTTTTTCCTTCTGTGGAAGTTCTTCGGTATTTTGCTATGTTTTATATGGCTTAGGACCTCCACTCGATCCTAAACCAATGCGGTACTAGAGATGAGGACTTAGCCTTAGTAAATTACAGTTAGCAAAGGCTGGGTGTATCCTATCAAGCTAGGTACCTTTCTTTTGGTGTGTGTCAGGCGAACTGTGTTTGCAAATGTAAGGCTTGGGTCACCTGAGAAGTATGCTGCAGTTTGTCACCAAACAGGCTGTGAAGTTAAGGTGCCTGAACTCTGAAGTGAAAATGATGGTCCCTTCAGAAGATAGAATTTGAAAATAGATTTAGCAAAGGAATGTGTATCTGTAAAATGCCACAATGTTACAGGAAGGAGAAGTACACACGAGAGACTCAAGATGTCCTTACCACGATGATTCCATTACTAAAGGGGACTATCACAGAGTGGGATTTCTTCTGTGTGTCCACTAAGTCTTGGAAGGCTTTAGAGCACTGATACCTCTTCTTTAGCTCCATATCCTATGTTTTCCTATGGCAGTGTTGCATGTTTCAGAGGACTGGTTGTTAGAAGTTCTTGGACAAGAACTGCTGTAGTTGCATGAGCATTTTGCTGTACCTGGTTTTACTAATCTTACCTCACAGCAGAAGATATTTGTCAGGCATAGCCCTATACTATTGTGCTAGTTGTGCCTTTGGATTGAAACCAATACCTGTGTTCTCAGGGCCTGCTTATACCCTTTTCCATGAAGCTGTATGTGGTTTGTATGCAGGGACTTTTACGTTAAGCTTCATGTGTAAAGGACTCACGTGTAACAATGCCAAGTATCATTGTAAAACCATAAGACAGGAAATATATCTGGAACAAGCAACTGCCTGTAGGGAAACTACAAATGTATTTCACCTGGGTCAATGAATAGGTATCAGATAACAAGATTACCAAATGGTCCCACCCTTAACCAATCTAAAGCTGAATGGGAATCAGGTTTTGCCTTCTGAATGAGGATATGGTCCTTTCTCATATCTCCTTTTGTGATATAAATACGTATCTAAAGTGTAAATATTGAATAAACCATTAACAGTGCAAGAATAGTAACTTATTTAAGAAAATTGATAGGTAGAATATTCTGATTTTTCTTTCTCTTTTGCTGCTTTCTCTCTCTCTCTTTGTTGTTTTTTTTCCCCCTCTTTCCTTTTTTTCTCCTTGCTAATCAGTGTGATGGAATTCAGCTAGACTTAATCAATATTTCTCTGGAAGGAATTGCCATTCTGAACATCCCAAGCATGCATGGTGGATCGAATCTTTGGGGAGAGACAAAGAAAAGACGTAGCCACCGTCGGACAGAAAAGAAGAGGTCAGATAAAAGAACCACTGTCACAGATGCCAAGGAATTGAAGTTTGTATGCCAAGGTAAGATTAGAGATTAATACTGCACATCTGGCTCCATAGAGTCAACTCAGTTGTATAATTGTCCTTGTATTGCTTCTTGTCAAGGAAAAGCATAGACAGTTCTTAGCTATTTATTTTCTTATGGATTTAGCTTTTCTGATGGGAAGCGCTGGAGCAAAATCATAAACAAAGTCATGCTGACAATTAGTTTTTACACTTGCAAACCTGCCTCTGATGTTACCTGTTAAGCAGACTAAGCACACCATGTGGCACTGTTTGCTACTACAATATTCAGTCCAGAAGCACCTAGAGTTTTTGGAGTCAGGAAATGCTTACTGTGCATTTATAATACTTCGTGTCAATGTGCATAAAACTTGGGGATAATCATGCCTTGTTTCTAACAAACTTTGGCCAGGGGCTGTGGAATATTATTTCAGAGTAACAGCAATCTGTCTATACCTTTTATTTTACTATACTGTGATGTTGTATGCAGTCCTTGAATGCATATGTTAAAGCTTGCTTGCATGAGTGTGATCCATCTTTTCAGTGTTCATATACCTTCCTGACAAAAGATACAGTAAATAGTAATCTCTGTTCTCTGGACTTTGTTTGTTTTACATTTCAGCAGCAGTACTTTTAAGTCACTAGTTCTGCCTTAATTAATACGTGTTGTACATGAGCTAATTTCTTTGGATGAGAGAATGCTAGAAATAAAGTAGTTTTCTATGGCTTGGAAGTTGCAATAGCTACTAGAACTCAAATTTTCTGTGTTTTTAGCAGTCTGACTTTTGTTCTCAGCATCTCAAAGTAAATAGCCAATGCACTCTGTCAGCTGAAGTCTTATCAGCCACTAAACTGTATTATGTCCTGATGCTCAAGAGATGGAGGGAGGGTATGGGGTAATGGACTTGCCAAAACCTTTCCTTTTGTGCTGCTTCTGAGCATGGAGAGACAGGGCATTTCACCTTTTGACAGTAGTGAAATAAAATGTTACAACCTTTTTAATTACTGAAGTTAATGTATGTTTGATACATGCATAGCACTGACTTCAAACTACTGGCCATTTTTGGTGTATTAGAAAGGCATTGCTACACTCCATTTCCATTTTCCTGGACAGGAGAAAATAAAATACTAATAAAAATATTGAAGACTGAACAGAAGATCCTACAGGACCTGTCAGAATGCTCATAGTTTCTAATCACTTTATATGCACTGTGGATGGAAGCAGATTCATCCAAAAGGCAAATTCAAAGCAGAGACTGACTGCAATATCATGAGATGGAGCACCTCTGTCTCCTCATTGAGTACATGGATAGTATTGTCGGTTACCTCTACAGTAAGATTTTAGTTACTTAGCTTCTTGGTTTTCTGAGTTGTCCATGTTTATTGCATTCCAGTTTACCACACTGACCAGTCTTGTGGATGAAAACTTTAAAACAGAGTAGGGGCAAGGGGGCACATGTTCTGAATGCAATTTGGTTGTTCAGTCCATGGAAGCAGGTTAAAACACCACAAAGCACCAAAATGCCTGTGGTGTGCAGGAAACTGGAAAAGCCAAGTGACATGGAGGGATGTCATTCAAAGAACAGAATTTAGATAAGTAAAGGTGGTGCACACATGAGCTGGTCAGTTTCTAGACATCACTACATCACACACCCTATTGCACAGTGTGTTCCCTGCTAATGCTTCTTGTATTCTTGTAGCCAGCAGGAGGTTGATCTCTTCTCCTAGGCAACCAGCACCAGAACAAGAGGACACAGTCTCAAGCTGTGCCAGGGGAAGTTTAGGCTCGAGATGAGGAGAAAGTTCTTCACTGAGAGAGTCATTAGCCATTGGAATAGGCTGCCCAGGGAGGTGGTGGAGTCACCATCCCTGGAGGTATTCAAGAGGGGATTGGATGTGGCATTTGGTGCCATGGTTTAGTCATGAGGTCTGTGGAGACAGGTTGGACTTGATGATCTTTGAGGTCTCTTCCAACATTGGTGATTCTGTGATTCTGTGAACATTTGAGAATCAACTGGTTTACCATGTGCATCCACTCCTGCTTTATGCTGTATAGTAACTTAATTTTGTGAAGATTCTCAGGTTAGAGTGTGCTTCTTCATCTCAGTATTCAAGATTATTGCTGGAATGGAAACAATCAATTTTATATCTAGGCTTTTCCAACAGTTTTAATAAATATAAATCAATGCACAGTGGAAACAACTATCTGCCTGTCGCTTCTAAAGCACTACGATTTCTTTACCTACCATGAGCCATGTACATTCAACAAGATCATCACTGCAGGAAAAAGACTCAAAATTCTGGGAAGGTACATTCCACTCTTTTTGATTTTCCCCCTATTTACTGTTGTCAGTAAGGCTTGTGCAGAAAGGCTTGTATTTTCTCTGTCCTTCCCATTATCCAGCTTTGCATATTCAATACCAATACCACAATTTGGATGTCTAAGCAATCAAATGGACAACTGCATGGAAAAAATCTGAATATACGCAGGTAGTCTGTAAACCTTTATACTGAAACGCGGCAACTTCAAATGTATGCTATTTAAATACATTCCCTGCTTCTCTCATTAGGAGGTGTGCAGGTACACTAAAAACCAGAATTTGACAGTGATAGAATATAAGTATGTACATGTAATGAGAAACTTACTTTAATATTTTCATGTAATACATATATCAAAATATATTTGTCTGGTTAACTCATTGGAAAGAATTTATTTAACTGTGATTTACTAAATATTATCCCAATCTTTGTTAACAGAAAAAAAAAGTACTGCAATTTTCAGTTCAGCTCTTGTGCAGAAGTATAGAGAGTCTTTCAACAAATGTTATTAGGGTAAAAATCTGTTTGTTTGGTTTTTTTTTCTAATGTAATTTCATTTTAACTTCTAATTTATCCTTGTCATTTCTATTGTACAAAATAAGTTAGTTAAGAACCACAGATCTATGTGACACTTTCAGAAATTGGATTATTTAATTAGTGTTTTGGCTTTATGAATCTGATAACTTGGCAAGGTTTCAATATGTCTTTTTGTTTTAAAATCTTCTAGATACTTTTTTTTTTTTTATTTCCCCTAAGTACAGATTTTAGAAGCAACTGTGAACTATCCTTGAACACTATTTGGCCAGGATTTTTGTTTGAATATACACAGACACTGACAAATGCCAAAACTCAGTGCTTTCAAAAGATGAACATACTGCATAGAAACTGAAGTATGAGTTGAGAAAGATGAATGTAAATAATTGAGCTACTTGTTGTTTGGAAATTACATCCAAAACATAAGTTGAATCATGGCAACATATCTTGCATGACATATATGCCACTTATGTCTATTAAACTTTTTTTCCCTGTAGAGACACTTAATAAAATTGTCAAACCTTTTGTGACAAAAAGGAAATAATTATTTTGAAAATCTCTGTAGTAAACTTTTTACTCAGTGGAGTAGGATTGCTTTGGAGTAGAGCTTGTTATGTTTCAATTTGCTTTCCTTGCTGAATTTCAGTTAGGACCCTTAATCTTTTAAAATCTCTGTTGGAAACACATATGTAACTTGTTTTTGCATGAGTAGTTCCAATCACCTCAGTGGGCTCCTTCCTGAAGACTGCATATATATGAACTCTTAATGCATTAAACCTTTAGACTCTAAATATTTCAGTGCAGTACTTTGTTCCTACTCATTTTGTACATCACCAGCTACACTCACACTTAACCAAATACTTACCAAGTTGATTTGCACAGCTTGTTGTAAGCCATCGTGAGCTAATTCTTAGCAACATGCCAGACTAGTAGACCAATTCATGACATTGTGCATTCATGTCACAGCACCTAAGCACAAACTGAGCTTACCTATATGATTTGATTACTCTCTGTGGAAATATCTGTTAATAACTGCATTTTGACTTTCTGAATGGAAATGCAGAAGTTTTGCAAGTAGAATAACATGTATACAGACAGTTTACTGCAGTGATATGCAGAGACTGTCAAGACCTTAAAATACTTCAAAAATGTCTATGCATGGTAGGAGAGATGAAAATACCTTTCTTATTAGGTATAAAATTCCACTCTACAGGGGAGGGAGAGAATCATATCACAAGCATCCCTATAGGCAGGGAATTCTTGATAAGAGTTCTCTGAACAACTTAGAAACTTTGTTTACTAGCAGACTATACTCTGATCAGGTGATTTCTTGCAGTTTCTAACTCTCTGAATTTAAAATTTAGACACACTATTAATTTTAAGGTCTCCTAATTATGAAGTTAGAAACTGTTTTCTATCTGCGCAATATGTTTATACTCTATAGACTGAATATCCACAGTGTATATTCACTATTGGTAGACCAGATTATTTATGACATCATACAAAGCATGTATGATGAAGTCTTAAATGCTGTGGGTAATGTAGTGCCTAAGTAAGCTAATCACCCTTGTTTTGTATCTTGTTTGAATGTTTTGGGGCAATTTGACCATTAACACAGAAAAAATTATCTAATTGTAGCTATTTCGTATATCATCTATGTTAAGAAATTTGACTTAGAGAAGCAATGTTGTTTAGACAGAGTAAATAAGTAAAATAATTAAATTTCTGCCTCAGCAATCCTGACTAGATACTATTGTGCATATGCATATGCAGCTTGATGAAAGCAAATAGTGGTGATAACAATTTTAGTGATCAGTGTTGTAGTGATCTGTGTTATTTTAGGGAAGGAAAGGGTAAAAGGTAAAATAAGTTGATCACAATTATCAGTTTAAGAACTTGAAGTAATACATTTGGTATTCAGAATTCAAGGAAGCAGAAGCATGTCCAACTAATCAGAAGCAGTGACTAAATCAGTTAAACATCAAAGGAAATAATAATTACACACTGTTCTGAACTAGGCTCAAACTCACCAGAACAGATAACAGGGATGTATAAACTTCTCACATTTGAGAAAAGATTATAAGTGGCTTGCAGGGTTTTTCAGGAGCTGTCTACACAAACTGAGGTATATGTCTCTATCCAAAATGCAGATACAAGCAGGGCATGTATGTTGGAAGTACTTTGCTAGGTAATACACATAAACATTTATAATTCTGTGGAAAATAACAGAAAAAGAACAGTGAACCTGAGAAAAGAGGAAGCACCGAGCACAGTAATAGAAAAATCTGTTGATGCATTTCTTGGAAAAAGTGACAAAGAAGACAGCTTTCTCAGCCAAACTCTGACTATAAAACTGTTAGATAAGCATAGAGACTACCTTCTGTTCAAATCTTACTGCATTTAAGGAAAAAGATCTTTTCTCTGTAATGGTAAGGCAGAAGTATGAAGAATGAAAAACTAACACTGGTGTTTTTTCCTAATGAAAGCCTCCCCAAAAGACCTGCAACTTGTCTAACAGATCAGAAAAAGTAAGAAACGAAGTTTCCTTAAAAAGCAGTAAAATAAGTTACATTTAAAAGGGTTATGGCAGATCCTGTCTCTCAGTTCACAAAATAAAAAGGCGCGCCTGTCTGCCTCTTTAAATAGGACTGATGGTATATGTCAAAACATTAATTATATAAAGTTCAGAAATGTCCATTATTATTTCAACCTAAACTACTGCAAAACTTATGTGGAACTGTTTTCAGTGATGTAAATTTAGGCAACATGCCTATGATGAGTTGTAATCTTACATGAATCTAAAATGCTTTGACTGTTTCACTCACAAATGCATTTCTTTCAGTTATAAACCTGAATTTCTTTGCTTTGGAAAATAACACAAAATTATCCTTGTATGAATATCCCTCTATGCAAAGGCAGGAAGCAACTGAGAAGTTACTTCTACTGATACAGTAATTCTGTTTTAAGTCATCCCTCTAATCATTAGTATCTTATCCCTGTGGAGACAGTGGTTTCAGGAGGGTGAAAGGAAGGAAGGAAGGAATGTAGTGGTTTTTCCTCATTAACAAATTCCTATTGTTTTGTTTTACTTTAAGCAATGAGTTTTGAGTTTTCATGTGATGTAAAGGTGAGAAAGATAGTGAGGTACTCAACATGACAAAGTGAAGGCATTGTAGGTAATTTTCCTATCTCAGAACCTTTTAGATGACCTTATGAGGGACAGGTTGGTATTTAAATACCTTTATCCCATACTAGTTACTGAAGACAGTGCATCTTCAACTCCTTACTTTTAGTGCATTTGCACATTCTCTGGAATGATAGGGGTAAATGGGGCTTTGTCCTAGCCCCTTAGTTAAATTGTGAATTGCATCCATTAGTTTGTGAGATCTGAAAGGGTTCATGTTACCAAGCTGTTAAAGACCACACAGTTTTCCTAGTTAGAGAATGTGAGCTGGACAGTCATGATTTCATTATGCTGTTAAAAGAGCCTTTTCCCCTCTTTGGCCCCCAACCCCCAGCAGCAATCTTTAGAGTGCCCTCTTTTCTTCTATATGCCTTTATTACTGGAGAGGTAGCATTCAGCAAAAGGCTTACTCATATAAGCCTGGAGGATAAATATATGTAAGGCAAGTGTCAGGAGGATGGACCTAGGCTCTCTCAGTGATGTCCAGTGATCGGACAAGGGACAGCAGGTGCAAGCTGGAGCATAGGAGGTTCCACGTAAACTTAAGTAAAAACTTTATCACTGTTCCAGAGCACTGGAGCAGGCTGCCCAGAGAGGTTGTGGAGTCTCCTTCAATGGAGACATTAAAAACCCTCCTGGATGCGTTCCTGTGTGACCTACTCTAGGTCATCCTGATCTGGCAGGGGTTTGGACTGGATGTTGTGAGGTCATTTCCAACCACTAACATTGTGTGATTCTGTGATTCATAGTACAGTTTCAATCTTTTAGAAATATAAATACAATTCATTGGTGCTGTGAAATACTGATTTTATTGTTATTAGGAAGCAGTAGGACTTTGAAAAATTACTTGATAGGCTGATGTGGTTTTATATTTATAAAGAATGTATATATGTTTCTGAGCAGTATAGATCATGGTAGAAAAACAATTTCCTTTTATTTACAAGGCAGTTGAGATTGTCATTGTATTATACCCTTTGGTGCACAGAATGTTCATTTTCTTTCAAACCTTATTCATCGAAAGAGGATAATTATGGTATATTTCACAGACTGCCAGAAGGAAAATGTATCTTTGAAAAGTTTCATTCCCCTTAAGTTGCTCATTTTCTATAGGAAGACAGAGCTATTAAGTAACATACCAGTGACAAAGATTGATTAAAATGGCATAAAGGACTATCTTATCGCTAAGTACAGGGATTTACATGTATAACTCCTATGACATTAAATGCAGTAGGTGAAATTAACTCTAGCTATTGTATAAAAAAAGCCCTGGTAAATTGGTTTGTGCAGAGAACAAGGTGAAGGTGGGAGGGATGGCACGTTTAGCAGTGAGACATATTGTTTTAGGGTACACCTACAATGAAGCAAATAATCAAACCAGTTCTGTGCCAGCAGCATTAATGCAATATTCTACTGGGACTCATCTTGCTGATGTGGCTAAGCTTCCTGTATTCAGCTGGCTCCCTAGAGCAGCTCACATTTCTCTACAGAGTTCAAGTTAAAGGAACAAGGGATATGTCCTCATGTAGAACTTGTTCAGGTCCTGTGGCATGCATCAGCACAGGTGTCTGCAGAAGGCTCATATGACCTTGCCCACAGTACTCCCAGTGCTTAACTCTGCTTTGCTGGGAGCCCTTCATGACTCTTTCACCTTATTAATCCAGGTAAATCAATCCTTGCCTGTATGATGGTCATTATTTCAGACATGGCAAATGATAAGGGATATGAATGGAAGATACAAATCTTTCAATTTTATGGTTTTTTTCTTTTTTATTTTTTCCCCACTCACAACAGAATTAGTAAAAGGTACAACTTTCCACCATAGCAAAACTGACATGCTTACCCAGGGTTCTTAATTGTTCCATTTTTAGTACTGAACACAACGGCTTTGCTGGTATTTATCTATTTCACTTGAAAATGCACCTTACAGGATGTAAAGCTTGGTAATGATCAGCTCCTTTGTACATGACGGGACAAGCTAAAGTTTGCCTTCTCTGAACTCTTTCTTTGAGTCTTTCCTCCATGTTGATCTTTGCTCTGACTGTAACTTCATATTTCAGCAACCTGGCACAGTGGCAAGACTATGGTGTGGTCAGTCTAGAACTTGGAGTTTGCTAAGATTGCAGATGAGTAGCTGTTAGCCACATTTTATTCATGGCAGAAAAAAAAAAAGTATTTGTTTTAAGAGCATTAACACAGTTGACTCCTTTTTGGCTTAATTTCACTAGTTATTATCAGACTTACAGTAATTAATAACAAAGTACCATCGTTTAGAGCAGATTTCTGCATTTTCTATATACTGAAATGTGGATGAGATAAAAAAATAATGTTTCAGATGATAAAAAAAAGTGTGAGCAATGTTTAACAGATTTTGGGGGGGTCCTAATCACATAAATAGGTGCCTTTTCCTTTACTTCAGCAAGAATTCCATAGCAAGCAAATGGAAAAAGAAATTAATTCTGTGTTAGATACATTGTATGTTGATTTTTATGTACAGATGTTTAATTTCTTTTACCTTTTTTTTTTTTACAGAAGCATACATTCTCATTTTTGAAGGGCTTAATTTTTATTTTGCTACTGCTATATGGCATGAGTAGGAATTATTGCAGAAGTGTTTAACCCATCTGAGACTGGAAAGTAGCCCCATCTTCATTATAACATAACCATATCCTGTTATGTTACTTTGATACAGAGTTTTTCTTTAATTAACAAAGTGAAAACATCTGTTACTGTCTCAGCATAGTTTTTGAGTTTCACATGGGTTTTATAATTTATGTGGGCTTCAGCTTCTGAAGTTTTTCAGATATAAATTATTTGTAAATGCTACTTTTCTTCCAAAAGCTTACAAAGAGTCAGCAATTAACTAACTACAACAGGTGTTTCCTTTCTTGGGGAAAGGAATGCATATGATTATTGTGACTTAGATTCCTGTGTGAGTTAAGGAATTGGGCTGCTAGTAGAAAACATTGCAAGCACATGGAAAATCGTCAAAGTGAAGTAAAAAGCTTGGATGAATTTGAGTGAGAGTTTTAACCCTTTTGGGCTCTCTTTACAGGCGAATGTTGTAAGTGATTGCCACTCCCCACCCCACCCCCCCTTCCAAATCCTGAATGGGACTTGATATGTGCGTATGTGGTTTAGATTTCCAGTAATATTTTCTTATGCCAAACATATGTTTTTATATTGTGACCACTGTACAAAAAGCTGCAAGAACCATTTTGCAATATTCAATTTGTTTAATGCCAAACAAATATTCCCTAGAAATGTCTGATAGCATATTACTGAGGTTGTTTGCTCCTTTAATCCTGTCCCAGATGCTTGAATCTTTAAGGATACAGAAATAAAAATACAATAGCCTAACAGATCATTTTGGCAGATGTAACACATAATCACGTCCTCTGATCCATTCTACTTTTCTGTTACTTGCTAACAGAAAATTTGGAGTTCCTGGAGCCTCTGCAAATGGTGTCAGATTGACAGCAATTTCATTTTAACAGCTTCAGTTAATGTGCTCATTAGTATTACTACTAGAAAAATAAGTATGATATTCTAAAAATACAGGTGAAATGAAGAACCCAGTAAGACCACAGGTTGGGTGGTCTTGCATTATTTGCATTACTCATTAGAGGTAGAACTGGAATTTACAGGAGAAAATTGGTGTTTGTGTATGAGACAGACATATGCAGGAAAAGAAGCATGTATTAAAGCAAAAATATCAAGTTCAGTCTGTTGCATTAAAAAAGCTGAATTTGTTCTGTTCTGCATTTTTTTCCCCTCACTCTGCAAAGATTTGTGTTAACCAAAGCATTCTAGTATGTGTAGCTATAAATACACATTAGAATCATAGAAGTATTTTACTAATGCCTAATCCCTCTGAATGGAGAGAGGGCTTTTGAGATTTGTTTTTGTTGTTTGGGTGGGTTTTTTTCCATATTTGCTGTTATTACCAATTTAAAGATTTAATTTTTTTCTTCTTTTTTCATTTGTTTTCCTCATATAAGCACCCAAGATCTGTTAGCGAATATAATCTTAGTAGAATACTGTGCAACAAAAGCGCGTGTCCATCCATGCCAACAAAAAGCACTGTTTGGTAGTAGAGGTGGATTTTTTTCAATCGCATATTTATGGAGAGTAAGCATAAGTCTGGTGATATTGTGCACTTGTGCTGATAAGTCACATTAAAGGAGAGAAGTTTCAGTTGAACCACGTCATCTCTGTCACCTGCTCCATTTTTCCTGCTGCCTTTAAATCGTCGCCTCCCTCCTGACACTCTTAAGCATTGCCAGTAAACCACCAGGCTGTTTATAAGAGCACATTGTAAAGTAGGTTGTATTGGAAAGTATGAGCCGCCCGACAAATTAATGGCATTGTGAGGTGCTGCCTGCTGGGGTGAAAATAAATTGTAAGAAAATATAGGGAGACAGGTAATGGGCACTAGCTATGCTGCACAACACTTTTCTGACTGCTGCTGACTGTGTGCCAATAGATATGGCAATAACTGTCAACAAGATTTACAATACTTTCACATTTACACAGTGAGAGTAGAAAGGTTGAAAGAGTTCTATAATTTTATTTAAAGTTTAGCACCAACTATTTCTGGACCTACCATTTCCAGGCAACAGGGTTACAAACACACTGCTTAGCTTTCATACGTGTCAGTGGGAGGGTTTTTTTATTCTCATCGGAAGTCCTTGAAATTGGACATAAGAAAAATAGTAGTAAAGCAGGGCTATACATGTAATTGTAAAATCTTAAGTAGGTACAGATTTTGCCATTTATTGTATATGTTGTGTTTTCTGATAGCACTAAATCGTGCTAACTATCTATAGCCCCAGCGGGTGGTTCCTGCAAGCAATACGTTTTCTAGCTGTGCTTCTTTCCCTGATACTGAGAAGGCACAGCTTAAAGTTACCACTTTGGCTTTGTTGTCCCTTTGGCAATGCATTCTGTGCTGCAAAAACCTGTAAGAGGCTAATTGAACAATTTGAGAGGCCCATTGTGCAAGGCTTAGAAGTTGTCCCACCAACCTCCTTAGTATTCAGTTGTATGTCTTTACACTTACAATAACTTGTAATAGTTGCTAGCACTGCAGAAAAAGTGAAATTATGACTTAGATTTGAAGTTTGTTTTTCTGGTTTGCACATCCTCAGTGGAACTCATAAATACTTTCTCTGTGTGTTATTTTATAATGAAGACTCTGTCAGTTAAGAAACTTCTTTTTATCTTATTAGAAAGTCTTGCATGTGTTTTTACAGTGGCTTCAGCTGCCAACCATTTAGAAAACTTTAAAATATGGACTAGAGCATCTGTGAGTGTGCAATAAATCAGACATTTATTTTTTACTTTTTTTTTTAATGGGGGTCTGGTATACTCCTGAATACAGGAAAAGAAGTTATATGCTTCAAATAAAAATAGACTTTTTGGAGCCCAATAGATAATCTGAGGCTGACTAAACAATTCCTTGTATTACTTTTTATGAGCTGTATGAACAAATTGGCAGTTAGTGGTTATTATTTATTTGTTCTGTGATAACACCTGAAGGTCTTGGACACTAGATGCTTTATAAACATAGATCAAATGGACATTTCCTGCTTGAGGGATCACAGAACCAAAGGATAATTTAGGTTGGAAGAGACCTCTAAAGGTCATCTAGACCACCCCTCTCTGCTCAAAGCAGTTCTAATTAGATTGGGTTGCTCAAGGCCTTGTCTAGAATTTATAGTCCACTGAGTCTAAGAATTTGTGATCTAAAGTTCATTTTCTAAAATCTACAGGTTGGGTTCTTAAATGCAAGGTTAACAAGTCCAATCTCATACTGGGCAATTAATATGTCTTTTGTTTTATTTCCATCTTTCTTATTCACTTGATCGTGGACTTAGCTGATCCAACACTCCTATCCCAGAGTCTCCTTCTGCTCTCTTAGAAATCAGATGACTTCTCTGCTGGGGACTTACAATCTGGAAAGGGCTTTAGTATACCCACCCATTGTGTCTTCTGGAAGGCCTCCCCTCCCCTCCTTTTATTTGGACTTTATATGGAAAGTTATATTCTCAATTATTCCTAAAGTCTTCCCATATCTCCATATTTGCCTGCTTCATGTGTTTTTAATTTTGATTTTATCTTGTTCTGAGAAAGTGACTGAAAGTTTAGGACCTCTGCATTCCAAAAGGCTTGCATACCTGTCAATATAAGGACAATAAGCTCTATGGGTTGCAGAGGGCCTCATATTTAGATTTTCCAAAGCTTCTCATAGATGGTCATTTTCTGTTGTCAGCTGCGGGGGAAGCACCAAACTATTCATGACTAAAGGTCTTTAATTTATTCAGTTTAAAATGTTATTTGCCAGATTGGGGATGTTTAGAACCATTACCAAAGAACTGATAAAATGGATGATTAAGTCTTTAGAGCATGAAAAAGTTATGTCAGTAAGAAACAAATCAGCAATTTTTGTTATAACATCGGAAATCATATTAAGATGTAGACACTTTGAGAATTACTGAGTAAGACGTAATCAGAAGACATTTAAAACATCAGAAAATAATTGCTGTATAATTAATTTGGGGGTGATGGAGTTGATTAATCTAACTCCATGAAGCAATTTGTAAAACTACAGTTTTCTGCAGGTGAAAATCTCTGGTTAGTCTCTCATGTACTGGCAATGCTTTTCATCTATAAAATTGGCACTCCGTTATCAAAACGTATGGAACTAGGTGTTTAGATATCAGTTCATGGGGATATATAAGATGGTTATTTTAAAATATTCTTAGCCTACAGACCCTTTTGTATGGTGAGGAACAGGTTAGTTCAAAAAATCACTGTGGAGTAATCGCTATTCATATATGTGTCCAGGTTTATAAAACTTGGCCTGATGAGTACCTAAGCTATGTCTGGGTGCAAATATTACTATATTACCTTGCAGTAGCTTAATGTAACTTCTATTTTAAAGTAAGAGTCAACAATTATTAATATAAAAAGGAGAAGAATTCTAGATTTGAAAAGCCCACTGGAGAGGGTGGAAATTATGATAGGTACCTGACATATTTGTTGGATTTTTTTTGGTTGGTTGGTTGGTTTTTTTAATGACATTTCACTCTTCCTTTGGGGTTTTCAATTGTATCACTTTTCTGCTTACACTCTATTGAAACAGTTACTTGAATATAAAGAATTAAGAGCTTACATTATTCAGACCTCTGTGAAATAATTTCTTCCTTCTTGAAAGAAAGTACAATGAACATCAAACCTAATATGGTTTGCTGTGATGATAATTTTAAAATATTTATGGTGTTTGAAATGAAGGTGGTCTGCTGATTACTGTGTTGGATGGTGACCCCCTACTAAAGCAGTCTACTGTGTTGCTACAGACTTGTCTCAGAGTTACAATTCTTGTGTATTTGAAAAAGTCAGTTTAGCAGAAATAAATGAACAAAAAAGATTGTGGAACAGCATATGAAAATCCCCAGTATGTTATCCCAACTAGAAAGTACTGCAGTTATATTTCTTGCATGTTATTCCCCTCATACTTCATAGAAAAAAGCAAATGCAGGTGAATGACCGACAGGGCTTTCCCGCCTGGGTATCTCTCTGTCCTCACTAAAACTGCTTGACAAAGAAGTCCTAAACAGCTTCTGTTGGCCCTCTGCCTGAGCTGCCGAGGTCAGTTGCAGATACCTGTATGGTACACAGAATGTTGCTGGTCTGTCTATCTTCTTACCACATCAGACATATTCTTAAGCATGAAAACTTGACATCGTAGTATCATAGTATCAGTCAGGGTTGGAAGGGACCACAAGGATCATCTAGTTCCAGCAGAACTGCATTGGTCCAGTAATAATTTTTAAAACACTACCTACCCACATGAATTTACCTTCATGAAATACTGTCTGCTCTGCTGAATTGTTTCAACGTGTTGTGTCGTGTATTTTGTGTTTAATCACAAAGCAGTCGTCTGTCAGAAAATTCATGGCAATTTTTTGGAAGTACAAGAAAAGACAGAGATCAAAAGGGCCTTGTGTGCATCTAGATAAGGTTTCATTTGTGGTGGAGTAGAGGTTTTGTGGGTGTTACGATGATTGTTTGTTTGAATGAATAGAGGTTCTAGGTCTTAATCAAGTTCACTTTTACATTAACTTGACTCAGCCAGAGTCAAAGGATATCACTGGTGTAAAACAAGTACTATATTCTATTATTCTTGTCTTTATGTGTATCATATTTCTGAATATGAATTAATCTTTTTATTAAAAAAAATAGATGTTTTATTAACCTAATGAGGGTTTTTTTAAAAAGAGGTATGTTTAATGTTATCTTTTCTCTTTTAAACATCCTCCAAAACGCCAATAAGGCTCCTTATGCCAGTTTGGTAGTGTGTCTGTTTAGTGCATTGGTGTTCCAAAAGGTATTTCTTTACAGGCTAACTAAAAGATTTTTTAAAATCTATTTTGAATAACTTCAAAAATGTGTTGAATAGTATGTCTTGTCAAAACCTGGGGAAAAAAAAATCCCCAAATTGTCAGATGCTTCTTGAGGCTAATATCAAGGCTTTGGGTAGATTTGAGAGAGAGGTAGTTAAAAAAAATTTCACTTGGCAGCTGGCTCATGGAAAAAGATTTGTTCTGCTGGGGAAATAAAAGGACTGTGTTAAAACAAAAGCTAATAGGAGAGAAGATGGCCTTTTAGCTTTAAAAGTGGAGGAACTACTTGCAAGGACTTCAAAGAGAGAGTGACATTGTGACCAGTGAATTCAAAAAATCACTAGATTCCTTTCATTGTACATGCATTAAATGTCTTTTTGGTCTAGGCCATATGTTTGATTTTATTTTTTTTGTAAGGGATTTGGGGGTCTTCTTAACATATGTTCCATCATTATAGGAATCTGACAGATCTATGAAGTTTGTGACAAGTCCTACCAATGTGAGCTGCTAGATAATTGACAAAATGTTGCTAGATAATTGAAAAAGAAAAATCCATTTAACTAACATACATTGCTTGTACAGCATGGTAGATGACAGTGTTACATATCTAGTAACAAAAAAAGTGGCAGTGCATGTGAAGTGGCATAGCTAGGTTATCTTGGCAGGAATAGGAAGGCAGATGAGTGCATGTTTCTGCCACTCATTAGAAAATGTTTCATGCTGTGTGTTATGACCCCAAAAAGGCATCACATACAGCTTGGACATTGCCGTGATGGCTTTGCATCATAGTGGTGCTGCAAGATTTATGCTGTAAAATATGTGTGTTTACAGTGTCTGTGCTTTGAATGTAAGCTTGAAGGCTACCCTAATTTGAAATGTTAATTAAACCAGTAAACAAAGCAAAGCTTTTAATTCAGTGTTATTTGGCATATTTGTGCTTCTACATTAGCTGACAACCTCTCAACAAGTGTTTCATAAACACCTGTACAATCACAGGATACTTACTGAGTGTAATAGCCAGTCCTTAATGGTGTAACAACTTTTGTATGTAAACATTGGTTCCCAGTAGTCTTTATTAATGCAATCTTCTTAGTAATGTAGATTTTATGTATTAAACCAACTGCATCTTGGGATCACTAAATTTCTTATGTCAGTGGCTACTTTTCCTCTTCTTTAACTTCCCTGACCTCCCACAGCAGCTGTTTGTACAGTGATTATCATCCAGTGGAGCATACTGCTGTAAAGCAAGCTTCCATTTTAAAAATAGACCTGTTAAGTTAGTTTATACTTTCATTTTAAAAGAACAAGTTTAAAATTTGGAGAGGAGGTCAATAGAAAAAACAGTTGTTTTTAAGCAGTTGTTTATTTTCTTAGAGTATTTATGTATCCCCATTTCACCCACCCATAACAAAATACTTTCTACTTGGCATGAGTTCAGCAGGCTTAGAATGGTACATGAATACAGAACTGCATAGCTAATAGTTTCATTTATGGGACCACACACAGTTGCTGCACATGTGAGGGAAGCAAGCTGACAGATGTCCACATCCCCTGGCTCTAAGAATAATAACCCTTCAACCTAACAGACTGTGAGCAGGAAAGGCTCTCAGAACACTGTCACTTTTTCCCCCCTCTAAGAACCAAGTACATTACTGCAACTTTTTACATTACTTTTCCCCAGTCTAGCGTTCCCCTTATAGAAGGAGATTAATTTGTGTCCCGTTATAATACAAAAATAGTCACTTTTTTCAACAATAATAAAATCTTGAAAGTCCTCTCTCAGTCTCCTTGAAGCAACAATAAAAGCTGAGCTCTCTCACACCAAGAGGAAGGCTGTTGTGGCAGTTTAGTAGTCATCTGGAATTAGTAAGTGAAGTACCTGCTATCTCTTCTCTCCCCTTCACAGAAGACCAGGCATCTCCGACTTTTATTTTGCCCCATATGTAGTCTGCACTGAGCTCTCCAGGTCGTCTCAAAAACTCAGATTTCAGTTAGGAAGGGCTGTTTCTTGGCTCTTCTGCTTGCAGAAAAATACCAGAGTGAAACTTAAAGACTCAATAACTAGAAGGAAAACAATAAGAATTTTACTTTGAGGGAGAAAGTCTCATGGCTACAGGATATTTTCTAACTGCCTGAAACTGGTAGCACTCTCAATTTTGCAGCCTATTATAAGAATAGCAAAAGCAGAACGTAAGTATTTGGATTTTTTTGCAGAGAGGCAATACATTATTTACTACTAAAATTTCCCAGATGCAAAAGTTAGAAATACTGTTGTAAACTGAAAGTTAAGAACATCTGAAAACTCTCTGCTTTCACCTGAGGTGTTCCTTCAATTTTTTCCCTGACATACCAGGTAGATTTTGAAATCTGTGTCACTGCATGAGATACTCAGGAAAAAATGTTTGTATAGGAAGAGCCATGGTCTTTTAATTACAGACTGTTTATACTAATACTACAGCCATAAGCAACTGCATCCATGCAGTGTCAGCAGTAATTAGCACTGAATATGTAGGCCTCTGCTCAGGAAGAATTGCTGAATGTATGATTCAACAGCACTGGAAGTGCTTTCACTGTAACACACAACAGCATTTTTAGTATAAACTACAAGTGACTAAAAAGGAGTTGCTGTTTAAGTACAGATCCCAGCTTCCTTTGCAGGGAGGCAGGATCCAAGTTAGTGGAAAACTGGAGACATGCAAGTAGTATAATGCAGCATGAGGAGTAGCACTTCTAAATTGACATGAAATTTTCAATCCTAGTCCCATTTACCTTTATATGGTTATGACCATGGTTATGCTTATGAAGGAAATAGCCCAGTATTAAGACACTGATACAAGAGCACTTCAGTGGACTTTTGGCTTGCAGTTCAGCCTCAGTCACTGTAAAGGATATTACAAGTTTAGTATCACAGGTTACTTGAACTAATTTAGTTACACTGATTTACACTAGTCTGGTCTTCAAAACTGGGTCCCCCCGCTGCAGTACTAAATTTATCTGTACAACATTTATTTACTAGACCATTAGTATTCAAAGCTGAGTTTTTTCCTAAACTAAAATCCTTGATCTTCATAATAGCATGCAGAACATAGTCTCCAAATCACAAGGAGGGGAAATTCTCTTTTTTAGATTTTTAAATAATGGAGCCTTTATACATTCGGAAATTGAAGTCTGCCTTCAGTTGGAGATTTCTTCCTTCGGTCATGGGGTTTTGGGTGCAGAAAGCTCAATGAAAGATGGGTGAAAATTGTAAATAATTTAAGAAAAAAAAAACCATACATTCTAAAATCTCCTGCTCCTTGCTGAATTTGTTTTGGCATGCAGAGACACTAATGCACCTGTGGAGAGAATGTTCTCTGTAATGGATGACATCTGGTTTGAAGACAAAAGTGGAATGTCAGTAGACATAGTTAAGGGAATGACAGTGGTAAGAACCAATCTTGCTGGCAACTGCAAAGAGGTCTCTGAATAACTGTTTGAAAACACACACAGCTCCCTCAGAACACTGCTTAGACATCTAAAAGATCATGAACCTGTTTAGAGAAAATGCTTTAAGAACAAACAGAAGGAAAAAAAAATATTATTATTAGAAAGAAAGATACACCTTAAATTTCTCAGCTGTTTTAGAAACAGTCTTGCAACAGACTTTTGTTTTCAATAGTGTTTTCTAGTGCATAGAAATCTGCTGTGATGAACATCACACGTAACTTTCTACAGTAGCTGCCCAGTAGCTGCCCAGTAGCTGTCTGCCTACCCAGGGCAGACCTCTTGTGGTTCTGATGTAGATGTTTGAAGTAGATCAGACTATAGTCATGCCTTTTGTTCAGAGTCAGATATGGTCATAAAGAGCTGGGATTAATTATTGACAGGGATATTGCCGTCAGAAATATTTGCAGACGTAGTCAATGAAACAAAAGATGTCCCTATATAGCCCATCCACCAATGCAGCTGTGACAGGACAGTCTAAGGCGAGTAAGATAAGCCTGAAAGGTTTTCCTGCAGTAATCCTTCTTCCTACTGTCACTAACAGTTTCCTTAATGTGTCAATAGCTGTTTTGTTGGGGTTTTTTACATTCATGTGAGTCCCCTCTGAAAGGAATGCCTAATAAGGACCCCAGATGATGAAATCATTCAGAGCTATTTCTCTGTGTAGCAATGTGATGTAAACCAGGTGAGAGACTCAGCTGAATCCAGCCATAATAGGTGGTGCATAGTTTTCCAGCAACTGTCCCAAAAATTTCTGTCCTCTACCCCTGCTTGAACACAGGCCATGGGAGCTGGTGAGGCCCAAAGCAACTGTAGTTGGGATAGTTAGATGGAGATGGAATATCTCTGCTCATGCCTTCACTGGACAGAGGATCAATATGTTGCAGAGCTCCTCAGTAATGGCTACAAGGTTTTGATGGCTGTGTTATTAAAGGTATCTCTTTGTCTACAGAAAGGTCAAGAGATTCTCTTTTGTTTCTAAAAGCAGCAAATTCTTTGTGATCCTGTGGAAAACTTTTTTTTTTTTTTTAATAGAAATGAGGCAGTATGACCCAGGTATATCCAAAGTCACTGTGATTATTATTCCTACAGGTATGACTATACATTTAACAATACTAATACGGTTTAGGGAAAGAAATGTGCTTTAGGACTGATTGTGGTAATGAGAACAGTGTTATTTGTATGTGGAAGTGGGCATGAGTTTCTCCCTCTCTTTTCTACAGTAGTGTCAGTATATAATTTGTGCAAAATAGTATATGAAATATTTTAAAGCATAAGCCCTAATATACCCTTGAAACATTCACCATTCAATAATTACTTCAGAGTAGTAATAACATTAAGTAAGAAACTATTTTTTTTTCCAGTGGAGATATGTTTGTGAATATCATTTCTCTCAGGCAAATGAAATATTTGCAAGTTTATTTGTCTGCATCTGGAAGGTTATGCTCGCTCCTTCAAGAAAGCCTTTAACTGTTTGGACTAGGAGAGCCTAAAAGCCTGCATCTGAGTGATGGCAGATTGAATCATTCAGCAGCATCCCTTATTTTGTCCCCTTATTAAATGAAAAAAAAAAAATATATATATATAAAACATAGCATAAGCAGCTACATGAGGCAGATTGTGAAATTACTTATGCTATTCATAACATTTTTAGTAATAGGCAGATTTCCAATGCAGTAATTTACAGGTGTTGTTCAAAAAAAGCCTAATCAATTTATTATCTCTTGTTTTGAATAAGCCTCTCTGCAAGCAAACAATGAATAGGCTGTTTGAATTTAATCTACCTAATTTTCTCTGAGTTCCAGGAAACTTAGATGCCATATATAAAAATATACATCTTGAATTTTAAGGGGAAAAAATTATTTTAAGGATCAGAAACTTCCAGTTCCTTAACAACCAATATGTGATATTAATGGTCAAATTTCAGAGTATTAATGATGCTCCTAATATCAGTCAGGAAATTAGATATTAATAATGGACCTGAATCTAACCCAGTGAAATTCTCTAGAGCTTTGGAAACGTTCATATTCTGACATCACTAGGAGAGAAACAGCTTATATCACCTTATATCACAAGGCAAACAGACCTGCTAAGTCACTTATGTACAGGACAGCCTGCACATGGCAACCTAATCTTTCAAGTATCTCATAGAGGAAACTGATTTTGTATTGGAGTCCAGCTGACAACACAAGGCAGGTATCTTTCCAGATATTTTCAAACCAGTGTGGCTTACTAAAAGGAAGGACTGTTTCAGTGCAAAACATTCTTGATAACCATTTAAACTGAGCAGGTAACTGAAAGCATACCATATGTGCTGTTGATTTAGTATATGTTGTTAGTCATGGAAGATATTGATAGACTAAAAAATAAAAAAATGTTGTTCTGAAGACCTTGTGAATGAGCTTCTTATCAAACTATTTGAACTGAGAGCTTCTCCATTATTTTCCATCAAGGAACACAGCCTATTCTCATTTTTATGATAGCATGTCTTTTTTATTAGTTTACAAAGACTCCAGTACATAAAAACCCCAAGAGAGCAATAGGAGGCTTGAATTCAGTAGTAGTTATAAAATATATTGAAAATAACTATTTCCTCTAATTGAATACATTGCCTTTGGCTTTCAGTACCAGAACACAGTCTTAAGAAAACTGTTTTCCTCCAGGCTGTGTTTTGCTTTCACCAGTCCCTAAGCTGGTCATATAAAGTAGCTTTCTTTTGCATTTTAGCATTTTACAGTAAAAGCAATGTTGATTTTTTTTTTTTTCTTTTGTTGTTTAAATGACAGACCCTCTAATTCTCCTGAATAAGCCTTTGGGAGAAAATGTCTTTGTTTGACTAGTGCATGGGAGGATGGAGAGTTGAAGGACTTGGTCCAGATCCGAGTGTAATGTATAGTGCTCTCCTGGGGCTTGTTACTGGAGGCAAATCATAGAATGGTTTGGGTTGGAAGGGAGCTAGCATATAGATTAAATATAAATCTATAGTATGAATATAAGGATTAGGAAAATTTAGCTTGCTCTTTGACAGAGTAAGTTGTGTTTTGTTCACTCAGATGAAAAACAGTTGCTGCAACACACTGATCACCTTTTCTGTTCAAATCTATTCATAAGACACTGATGACCTATTTATCTCTTTATGTTATATATTGTATCTCTATACCACTCTGACTTTAATTAGATCAAATCCTGCAGTATTAACCAGAATTAAGGAAACTTGCCTTAGTAGCAATCAGGTTGGCTTTTCCCCTGTCTTAAATTCATATTGCATATGCATTGCAACTCAAATGCATAGTACAGTGAATAGAGGAAATGGTTCAGATTTTTTGTGTGTTTGAATTTAAGTAAATGTGCAGGTTACCTGAGTTTGCCACTGGTGCAGTATGGAGGAAAAACTACAAAGATCTACTGCGTGTGAAAGGGCTGTGAGTTCTGCTGGACAAGTTGACCATACGAAGATGTAGTGTGGCTCAGTTGGTAGCACATAAGACCCTCCATGGGAAGGTTGTGAGTTCAAGCCTGCAGTGGGCAGTAGTGGCCTCCCTACTCTAGTCATGAGGTCTGTGGTGACAGGTTGGACTTGATGATCTTTGAGGTCTCTTCCAACCTTAGTGATACTGAATACATACAGAGGCACATCTCATTTAAGTGCTGAGCTGTAGGAAGCCTGTTCGTATCTGCCCACAACTCCTAAGTGACTGGTGATTTCATCTGGTGCATCAGCATGGAGTAATATATAATGCTACCAACTCTATTAAGGCACATGAGCTGTGGAAAAAATATGCCAAGAGTCTTTCCTTAATGGTTCTTATTTTGTCAACTTTCTGTTAACAAAACTCACTTATTAAATTAGATGTTAAATTCAACAGACTTCTACTGAAAAATGGAAATCCTCTGCCCTATGCCTGACCCTGCAGCAGCAAACTCTTCTCCCATCTACTGGGATTCTTCCAAACCTCTAAGTATTGTTCTGCTATATCACAAATAGATATTAAACAGTAAATCTACTATGGAGCAAGAAAAAAGATGTATGACAATACTTAATGAAAGCTAATCACTTTATATTTTATAGGTGTAAAATAAGCCTTAATCATAACCCTGTTAGGTGCTAACATTTAGTCTAGCTAAAAAATGAAGTGTTGCAATAATACCAGGCTATTATATTAGCTGTGCTTACTCTGGGGAGTTACTAAAATTAACTGGGAAGAGCTACATGCCCACTTTTACATGAGCTGCAAGCTGACTGCTTATTGTGTTGGATACAGTGCTCAGTGGAAGCTAGAATATTATAAGCTGAAGTTACAGCTTATGAACCCATAGTATGAGGACTGATGGTACAATGCCTTTCATGTAAGGAATGGGAAAACTCTGTAATTGCTTTGAAATTTGTAATAGTTGGGAAAAATCAGCCTAGTCCAGCTTCCACATTCCTCAGTTTGTCCTTTGATCATTAGATTAGTTTAACTTTACATCTGCAAACATAAAACAGCAGCTAAAAAGTAACATGTTGCGTTTTTTCTTTAGTAATAGTATGATTAAAGACTATTCACCTGGGGAAATCCAACTCCTCATCATAAACATAATGGTGCTTCAAAGGAGAACTAATGATATAGTTTATGAATTTTAATTTCTGTTTCAAAGTCAGCAAGTGTGCTTTCTATAAATGTAAACCATCTGTTGGCACCTTCTAAAAGACTAGAATTCAGTTCATCCAAGTATGAATTATTTATTTAGGACTTTTTTTTTCCTAAGTCAACTCTAGGTTTTCTTTTTCCCCCACCCCCCCCCTTCCATAATAAACCATGTTTCTGTATGGTGTGAAGTTTCAAAATCCACACCTTTGTAACAGTAACATTTATACAATGTGAGGTGGTTTGAAGTATGATTACATCATGAACATAATGTAGAATATATTTTTCTGTGGAAGCACGTCCCATGTCCATTTATACTGGGGCTTATGGGCATTTTTTGCTTCAATTAACAGCAATTTTAGGAAAAGAGTAAGGCAATAGCGGGGTTGCTATTGTAGGTCTATCACAATGCCTTGGAGAAATATGTTGCTTATGTAAGGTTCTAGTGGGCTCATGAGAGCATAGATGTGTGTAGTATTCATTACATATAGATTCTTTCATTTTTTTAGCAACAGCTAGGTTAAATCTGTAGGAAGCCACTTCTAATGTTGAAACTTTAGGGCAGAGATATGTTCATGACTGTGTTTGATAGGAATTCATAGTGAGGCAGAGCTTTAGAGACTAAAAAAGCTGCGGTTGGTGCTTGCTGGTTTTCAGAACACTTTTCGCTCACATGGTTTATTTATTTATTTATTTCCTGACAGCTGTTCTTGATGTGATATATTTGGACACTAGGGAGAGGAAGCAGAAACAGATGATCTGTCTTATTGCACTTTGCTAATTAGAACAATTCCCAATGACCTCCATCTGCATAGGTTCAGTTTTTCCTTCAAATTGTGAATCAACAAACACTTTGTGTATTTGATAGTTGGCTGTTCCTTGATCCTGTGAACAAATAAAACTTCAGCTTTGTCTGTCTTTTATATGGGTACTCTGTAAGACTGCTTCTTTTGTGAGTAGTTGACATTTACTTTATGAATCCTGCAGAGGCTAGTATGACAGGAACAATGACCACATCATCAAACATAAACCAATTTTATCACAATACAATTTATGTTAATGGACAATGATGTTATAAGTACTTCTTAAAATCATCCTCATCGCACACCATATTTCCATTCATCTGTCATTCAGTGGCCTTCCATAGTCAGTCTCTTTTCTAAAATTAGTCTTTCAATTGCTAATATTTCTTTAATTTTTTGCTGGATTAGTGTGATATAGTTACTGTCCAGCAGAACCAGAGCTCCACCATGTCTCCTTTGGGGAAACTGTTGGGAGTGTATTTTCACATGACAGCTCTGTATACTGTGGCATCTGCTATTATCCTCATGGAGTTTCTACATAAACATCTGAAGTCAGAGGCAGTTTCCTTGTGCTATAGACATTTAACTTAAACATTTATCATTACGCTATAGCAACTGTGCAAGGCCAACATCTCTCAGTCTAGTTGGCTCAGGGGCTTGTTTAGTAACACTCTTAGAGCTGCCAGCTCTGAAGACATTTGGTGTTTTTCTTCAGTCCCCAGATCATGGAATCACATGACGCAGTAAGAATATATTTCATTTTATTAAATGAAAATAACAAAAAAAGCCCTGGAACATAAAAGAACATTTTCAGCCTCTGTGAACAAAAAGGGACAGTTGGAAATATTTCTTTCATCAGCACCTAAACCTGAGTAAAAGGATTCTTTCTCTAAGTTGTATGTTTGTGGTTTCAAGAACATCTCATTCTGAGGGGGCAGATGGATGGTTTCTTGAACAATTGATTATGCCTGTTCTACGCTGGAGATACACTAGGTCTTCCTGGGACACAGCTAGAGGACTTTTCCTTCTGTTTATTGAAGAGCTTTCGTGTCTTTGGGTATGAGGTCTCCTTAAAATTTACTGTCACTGACATTTCTAATGAATTTAGAAGGTCTAACTTCATATTCATATGTTATTATTATTGATTTGGGAAGTCATAAGAAGGGTAGTTATATTTTAGGTATTAGCACTCTTCTGAGGTCACCAATTACATTTTATGGAGAATAGTTTTCCTCCGTTTTGTTGATGATTTATGTTATGAATAGTCCTAAGTTATTTTCTTAAAGATGTATTTCATGGTTTAAGACATTGATGGTGCTGGGACTTTGGTGAAAGCTTAACCTACATTGCTGAGGATGCAAGCTTGACAGGTCTCTGCCTTGTTTGAAATACTAACTCAAACATAAACAGAAAACTTAGCCACTGTGTATTTTACCATTGCTTCTGTAAGGACAGCATCTGACTCCACAAATGCAGCTAGACATTCCAGCCAATAATCTGCACCATGGAAGGATGAACAAACTGGGCATGTAGTCTGAATTCTCTCTCCTCTAACACAGTCAGTCTGGACATCATTGATAGGGCAACGTAAGGACTGTTTCTTACAACTGTTTTGGCTTGCATGATTTATTTGGCCTAATGTCCAAATCTGAATTGCTCAGTAATTTACAGAAATATCCTTTTGTAGAAGATGAAGTCAAAATTGGTATCCACCAGAGACTAGTGAAGGTAAATTATGTCAGCCTGCAGGCAGGTCATTGAGTTAAATGAAATTTAGCTTCTTGTGTACTCTGATCTGAAGAACATCGATTTGCCTCTCACTTTGGCTGTTAGGTAAATGTGTGTGGAAATATACAAATTACAGCTGTTCAATAATACACTGCAATTTGTTTTATTTTTCAGTCTAGCTAACTTATAGCTGCTGCTAGTAAGACACCCGACTGCACAGGATTTTATTTTTATTTCCTTTTTTTCTTTTTTTCCTTTTTATAGTACTCTCCAAGAAAAGTATTTGACACTTCTTTTCTCAAATATATGCTTTAGACTTCTCATTCTTTGTAAGTTTTGTGTGTGCAATGCCATGTGGTCGTGCTAGTCTTGTGAAAAAAAATAGTGGGTTTGTTTTAACTTGAACATTTTCTGAGACTGAAGAACTGGCTCATGCAGTAGAGGTTCCAATTTGATAAATATGTCCCCATACATCTCAGAAATCTTTTTAGCACAAAAGAAGTGATTATTTGTTTTTCCTAATATGGAAAGTACAAGAATCTCAGAATAGTAACTGCTGTGTAATCAAACTGTGTTACTGCATCACTGATGGAGTTCATCTTTCTCCAAATACCTATGCTGGCTGCTTAACAGATGGAAAGAATGACCATAACAAATAAGTATGAATACCTGAAAAGGAAGTTACTTCCTTACCTCAAGCAAAGTCTCATTGCTTTGTGTCTTAAGGCACGAAGTCTCTATTCCCTCTGAAACTGTAATCATAGCTCAATGAATAATTCTATTTATTTTATTTATTTAAATTTGTTTCAGAATCCTTCTTTTCTCCTCTGGTAGTATTTTCCTCTGTAGGTTCAACAGTTTATTTAATAAAAAAGCCAATGCCTTTTTTTTTTCTTTTTTTTTTTTTAAGTTGGCTTCCTTTTAGTTGTCATTTAGTGTTTCCATTTTCTTGCATTATAACAGAGTATGTCAGCCTACTTAGGAAGCTATGGAGTCTTGTATTTGGAGGAAAAGCTAAGATGAGAACTGATGATGACAGAGAAAATAGGACAAAATTATGCAGATGTTCACATGAAAAAGATTTATAGTGGAGAGGCTGAAAGATCTCTTTTGGGCTGAGAGAGACATATTTACATAAACTCCTCTTAAATTGCCTTTTCCAATGAAAAATTATAGGTAGAGAGGGATAGTCTCTGTATGGCAATGCACAAAGACTTTCTTGTCCTGTTTGGAGAAGTTCTGTTTTGTTACCTTTACAGAGCAAAGCCACATAGCTATAAAGTATTTCATATTCCTTGATGTCAGACATCTGTGATGATTCCTATATCTAGTCATGTAGCTATTGATCACAGAATCACCAAGGTTGGAAGAGACCTCAAAGATCATCAAGTCCAACCTGTCACCACAGACCTCCTGACTAAACCATTTCTAGACCAAGGTTCTGCTTTCTGAACTCAGACAAATTATACTTTCCTGAGACAAATAAAAACATCCTACAAGGATCATATCTGTAGAAAAACTGAAAACCATTACCTTATGGTTTTATAACTGAAATGTTGTTTAACTAAAATTTAGTACTGTCACCAAAATGGGAGGGAAAACAGGGAAGACACAGAAAGTGAAGGCAGAAAAAGGGAAAATATTTACAGAGAAAATAAGTAGTAAAGTAATGTTCCAGTACTGAAGAACTGAGGTGTGTATTATTTAGTTTTGTTAGGGTTGACTGTAAACAAACTGGCTAGGCTTACTTGCAGTGTTTTGAGTTAAATACGTTCCAGGAGAGATTACATTATTGACCTGCATGTCATTTTATGACTGTCTCAGGCAGAGGGGACTGCAAGTCGCACTAACCCCTAACACATGGACAAAGTGCAGCAAGAAGAAATATCTTGCTCGAAGTAATTTCAGTGAACTCATTTGTCTTGTACAAATGATTAAGCCTTATCTTGTTCCATTCAGCTGAGGACTTCCAAGCTTGAAAAGTTCCTCTAGGTAGGCACTGACAATGAATCTGCAGGACTATTCTTAACCTGTTAAAACATCAAAAGCTATACTGTTCTATATCTGCTCTTTAAATCTGCCCAGAATCTTTACAGTTATCTACGCTGTGTTAATTCTGGGATGGTTTGTAGCTCTTTCTGTCAATCATGAGTGTTCTGGTTTTGTACCTGAGAAGGTCTAGCAGCTGATGAATCATCTAACCTCAGTATAATATTCAACTTTTTTTTTATATAGTAAACTATATTACTAAATAACTATGTATTTCTCTTTTGCCCTTACTGTAGGTTTTATTCAAAATATTGAGAAATAAGCATATTTTTTTATTATAATTTCAAAAGGTATTGTACTCTGGTGGCCATGTTAATAGTTGAACAATTAAAATCCCATTGTAATGATCTCTTACTATTATCACTGACAACTGCAGGAGCATTTTCTGTAGAGTTTCCATGCATTTACACTTCAGACTGAAAAGTACTGTATGCAATCATTCAGGAGCTATAGCTAAAATTAATTGACTCAGCATATTTGTCACCTTATAATTTTGACACAAAGTTTTTGTAAAATTAGCACAAATGTAAATGTAATGGGACTGACACTGTAAAAGAAAAATAAAACAGGCAGCCTAGAAACATTTCTGTGCAATTTAGGCACATCTCTCATGTTTACTGTCGTAAAATTTTATAGCTGCATAGAGCAGCCAAATTATCTACAGGAAGCTAAACATTAATAAATACCTCTTTAAGTATGTGAGGCTACATTAGGTCTTTTTTAGGAGAGGTGAGAACAGCATTTGACAAAGGAATCTACAGTCACATATGCACATAAGGATCCATCACATCTGGTGGTTTTACTGCTGTCCAAAGTAGGGGCTGAATTAGAACTACCATCTGTATGAATCCTTCAGTCATCCAGTTTTATCTTCTTATGAACAAGAGTATAAACAGTTAGGATGTTAGTGAAGGCTGAGGATATGTGTCAGTGCTGGCCTGGACTGAAACTGACTGATAGATACTACCAAAAAATATCATCAAAATCATCTGGAGTGTGATAAACTGTGAAATGTGAAATGTCTGAGGAGCACTGGACAAGGGCTGAATCTCTGGTCCCATTGACAGGTAACAAATATTAGTATAAGAAATCAAAGTAGTGGGAATAGACATAAGTGCAAGACAATATAATGGATTACAACTTACCTATCAGAAGAAATCTTTAAGACAAATGTCTTAGTAAATTGCTTTGTAGTTGTACCATGTGGAAATGCTAGGGCAGGTACAGACAGTAACTTTCCCTCAATGCTGACAGTAGTTTCTAGACTCAAAATATAATCACAAGTGGTATCTTCTTCGGTTCAGCTCACGCATATCAAGACTTCACAGTCTACAGCACCAACTTCCACAACAGCTTCAGCACATTTGGGAAGTGTGTCTTTCCACCTCTCAGAAACTGGGAGAGGAACGAAAATTCAATGCACTTCTTACATAGTCAGAAAATCCTGATGCATTTAGAAGATTCACATGTGCAGAGCCTGCCTGAACTTTCTGTGTAAGCCATGCAGACACCACAAACATGCCAACAGAAACTACCAGCTCATTGGCTGTGGTTTATGAAGGTTTCTCAGCATCTGACTAAAGGGTTCACAATCTCTCATGGTGTGTTTTCAAAGGAGCTTTGCATGAATGTAGACCCTTATACCTCTTGCTACTTAGGCTAGCCTAAAAATGATACGTGGGAACTGGAAAGATGTAAGCAGCCTGGTGTTGCAGTATGTATGAAGTAAAAGTAGCAGTCTGGAAGTGGAGTAAGTGTTTTTTCTAGAAGATTTTTCTAAGGTGGTAGCTAATCTCAGGAACCAAACACCATATCCCAAAGTGCTGGCGGTCATAAATTTCTCCTCTAACGTGGTAGGGTCAACATCCTTGGCCACATTCATGGCTGTAAATTGAAGAGGGAAAAGCCTCAAGCCATGGCACATGCTTATTAGCAAGACTGCTTCCCACTGGAAACTAACTTTCCTAGATAATATCTGGTCACAGGCCAGGGACTATTTCCAACAGGCAGTACTGACAAAGCTATACTGTTATCTGGGATGAGAGTTTAACTGTATGGAAGGAAGCCATTCTGTGCCAGTTAGCTTCAGGGTCAGAAAAAAACTGATCTTGTTTAGTATTACAGACAGAATACTTCAACAAGGAGGCACGAGGAGGCTAAGAAAATTCGGGTGAACACAAGCTTTGGGTGGAAGAGGAGGCATCATATTCAGTATTCTCAACAGAAATGTTGAGATCTGCTTGTGCAGATAATATTTGTTCTCAGATGATCCACTAATGCACAGATCTAGTCCTTATGACCACCTAAGCATGATCTCAGATTGTAGAGGGCATTTATTTAAAAGATCCCTGCACAGTTTGGAAAGCTTGAGAGTGAACACGAGGACAGCTTCCAGCTCCTTAAAGCAGAAGGGGATCATCTGTTCTGTATGTACATGGAGAACAGAACAGCAAGTAATGGCCTTAAATTCTGTGAAGAGATTCAGCTAGAATAGAAAAACTTTGTGATGATAATGAGAGTGAGGAATCGGAATAGGCTGCCTGGGGAGGAGGAAGAGTTTGTGCCGCATCAGGACTGTGCAAGTGGCTGAATGGCTTAGGTAGGGGGCTCCTGTAAGTCCGCTTATTTTGTGTGTGGATCTTTCCAAATAACTGTACTGCTTATTCTTATGATTTATAGTAAAACTGTTGGTTGCAAGGGAGCATCTGATTCCTCCTGCTGTTGTTGCTCAAAAACTGCATCTTAAAACAGTGCAATGCCCACTACCTAAGGGAAAGTGGTCATGTTCTCTGTGTTGAAAGGTCTCCATCCAGCAGCTCACAAGCGGAAGCTGTGCAAATACAAACCTAATTTTACAGCATTTTCTGCTTTACTTCCTTCAAATTGAAGCCTGACATAGGAGTGGCTAATGTCAAGTCAGCACATTGAAAGGGGCAAAGAAGAGGGGCAAAACAAATAACATTTGTTTCATTTGTTTTCTAAATTTACACATTTCCTGGTCTAATTTGATTTCTTTCTTTTCCTTTTTTTTTTCCCCCCTTGTGGACCACTAATGTATCTTCTGGTGTTTGAGATTTATCTTCTGTTTTCCCTAAGAAGACACAATACTCATTCAGAGGGCAGGACCTCTCAGGGTAGGCATTAACTGTCATAAGCTCAGTGTATTGCTAGAAAGTTATTCATAGTACCGATAACAGCCCAAAAGCAGTTTCCAGGATGTTTATATTGGATTTAGTGTCTTTCCACATTAGAGATTTCAGTTTTTACTAAAAAAAAAAAAAAAAACATAATGAGATTAAAACCTCACCATCATGGCAGGGAAGTCCTTGTGACTTTCTACAGCAATCTACGGTATTAAAATGATAATAGCTACATTTTATGAATTAATTCAGAGCATGCTGCAGTGGACAGTGACTGGCTTTGCCAGAGATCTAGAGCAACAACTTAGCCTTTGTCCTTCAATGTTGTTAGCCTCCTGCTTTACTTCCTTTAAATTGAGGAAATAATCAATAATACCAGCGGCAGCTGTTTCTGTCCCTTTGTCTGCCAGCCAATCAGTTTCAATTGCAAAATCAAAATCACAAAGAAGCCTGCAGTCATGGAATTAGTGAAGCCCAGAGACTTATGACATAATACAGTCTCTGAGCTTTTAAACCTAGAAATTCTGCAGTGACAGCTAGGTAAGTCCTTATACCTCTCTGCCTTCTTTCTCCCTTCATAAAAATGAACATATAACCACATATGCATCCACATACCCATAATATTTTCTTGGTTTGTGCTCTGTCAAGCTAGCATACGTAATACTTGAAAGTTTGTTTGAATGGGAATTTTGTTTTCTTTTGTTGTGTTTGTTTGCTTTTCTGGTTTTGAGATTTTTATTTGTTTGTTGGGGAGGGGATTGTGACTTTAATAGGATGTCCTCAGCTGTAGATCATGTATAAAGGAGAAATACTTGGATATTGGACTTCCAAATGTAGACTTCCAAAGCAGAGTTGCATGACAGGATATGTATACTGGACCATTATAGACCCAAGTTGCTGTAGTGTAGACCATATATTAATCTAACTGTTAACAGTCAAACACAATCAGATCTAAGGATTTTGAAATGCTAGTTCTATAAAGTCTGTATTAATTATGCTAACCTGGGACCACTTTCCTTCTTTTGATACAGTCCATTGTAAGTGTTTTGGTTTGGTTTTTTTTTTTTATGTTGTGCTGTTCGTTTGGAACCTAAAATGCTGTCCTTATAAGTAGTCATAAAAAGGACTTCTTCCTGGTTATAATACTTAAGGGTAATACGGAAATAGGTTCTTATGGAGGTTCCCAGAACTTGCAATAGAAGTAAACTGCTGCCTCTCTCAGGATACCTCTAGCTGGTAAGGTATGGTTAATTTCAGTAGACTGAAGGAAAGGTAAATTGATGGCTTCTCTCTCCTCGTTAAAGTAGTTTCATGAAAGGGAATGTGCTCATACCCTGTGTGCTCAGTTTAAATTTCTTCCATTTCATTTGTCTTGCAAAGCAATTCTTGCTGAGATAGATTGCCTTCTACAATTAAAAACTTGAGCCTTAAGTAGGATAGTATTTTAAAATAAAATAGCAATGGCTTTCCCAAATCCAAATTGTGTGCCTTGGTTTTCCTCTGCCAGAGCTTCCATGGTCATTTATGCCACTTTTCCCTGACAGAGAGAACAGAGAAATCTCTGCTGCAATAGCTGGTCTGAATACACTTCCCCTTTCCTAGCAATGCTCTGTAATTGTACTTAGAACACTCGCACTTATCCCAGGTGGGGAACCATGAATCCTGCACATGCCCGTACAAAGCTGAACCACGTGAACTCCAGTATTTTCTGTTTCTTCACTGAGTCAATAGGTATCTGGTGATAAATAAAGAGAAAATCAGATGAAATGGCAATATTCAGATCATCTGAAAATTGTTTTCAATGATCTGAAAATCTCGTGATTGATTACTTTGTTTTTCAGGTAGAACCAACAGCATTTACAACTGCTATTGCAAATGACTGTTGCAGTACATTTCTGAACTATGAGTTTATTTTTGACTGACAAGGCTCATACTGAGTTTTAATGGCTTGCTCTTTACTTAAATCTTTACTTGCCCTTATTGCAGCACAGCAACAGTGTCACTTTGAAGCAGTTTGAACTTTTAAATAGTTTAAAATAACATTTTTTTTTAATGTGTGAAGGTTCATGATTTAATTTACTATTTATTCATTTCATCTTGATTCAAATATTGAAGTTGGAAATCATCAATGTAAAGGCCAAATAGTTCTGAATATTTGTGGTGTTTGAAAAATGGGATAGAAAAAATATATGTAAGTAGCTATTGTTAATACACATTATTATTATTATTATTTTACTTCAAATTGTATTCCCTTAAAAGTAGTAAGACATGTGGGAAAGATCTATTTCACATAAGCACTGTGAATCCTGTGAAATAGAAAAATTACATAATCCAGAAATTTGAGGGTTGCCATAACTTTTGTGGTTGTCACTGTCTAAACTCTTTTAGCTTTTTGTATGTTAGTCCTTGAGAGACATCATCACACTACCTTTATATGTGTATCATAGATGGAATGTAACATAGCATATGATGATATTACTGGTCCCCTATTCCTGCTGAGTCTGTGGACTATGGGTGTGGGCCTGTTCAGCAAAGTGCTGTGCTCCTGCTGTGCTGTGGGAAAAATCCTAGAGAGCATCAGAGAATGCTCTCGTCATTTTCAGTGTGCTCTGCTTTAGCCATCACTGCTATTCCTGTATCTTCTGTTTCAGCATCAAGAAACAGGTTCTTTTCCCATTTCTAAAGATGTAATCTGCTCTGTCTGACTGGAAATGTATCTTTTACCATGACTATAACCTTTGATTATGTTACAGACCTTTAGTACTTTATCATGCTTTAAGAAATACTTCACCGAGTTCAGGGATTTATGTTTCAAAGTTCTAAGGTAACATCATGCCGTATTTTATTCTCCTAGCCATTAAGATACTTCAGATGGTTTATATGATTTTATTTTTAGTTATATGCATCTGATTTGTGCAGCTGTTTCAGAAGATGGTGCAATAAAATGCACAATTCAACTTTTTAGTTTGGGTAGAATAGAATCCAATAAAAATTACAGCCACTATGGAGCAAATTCAGAGTTTCTGACCAAAGACACATGTGATCTAAATGTGATTTCATTAGCTAAGCCAGCAGAGATAGCTGAGTTAAATCTGAGCCAGATTTGTCTTTTAATGCATACAAACCCTATAGTTAATGTAGCCAAAAATTCTGGGAACCTGAGGTCTTTTAATCCCCTGTGACATTTGCAAAATGACCCCATGTAAGTTTGATTTTTCCCTGGAGGAGAGGAGGTGGAGGGAAGCACACACACGTATATACACAATCTAATTCCACAATTGCAAATGCAAACTTACTTAAGCAAATCAGGAAGGGAGATCTGGCATGTTGATTATTTTAATTTAATTGTTTCCCAGATCAGTCAAGAAATCAAACCTTGTTTATTTCTTTTTCTCAGATGCTTTTTTTATGTGAGTGCAATGCAAGTATTTATGCTTTTACTTCTTCTCTGCCCACCTTTTACACCTCTTTTCTTTGGGGGGAGATTTCTCCATTTCTTCTCTCTGTGAGATTATGCAGAGTTAGGAACATGCTACTATGTCTCTCATCCATTTTATCTATCTGTATCTTTTTTTCCATAGGCATTCTGTGTATGGATTTACACATACTCTTTCTTCTGAACACATGATGCAGATCAATTTGGACAGGAAAATTTGATACTAGCATAGCATGTAATGAAGTAAAATTTCTTTAGCCTTTATTTGCCCCAAATTACAGTATTAGCAAGCAGTGTATGTTACACAGACAAGCAGCATAAAACATGTAAATTTTATGTTACTACTTTGAAATCTGATGAAAACTGGGTGGCTGCCCACTACCACGGGATACTGTTTTCCAGGGTGAATCACCATGTTCCGTGGATCAATATAATTTATTGTTTGCATTCAGTATTTGCTGAAGGAGTGGGTTTGTTTCCACCATAAGGTACAGTGTTCTTTCAGATCAGTAGAGTATTATACTGTCACTGGCTATTAGACAATAATCCAGTGTTTTCATCACTGTACCAAGAGTTTATAATCCAGCTACAGAAATTCCACAGGCCAAAACATGGCATTCAGGGAGTATGAAGGACAAACATATTTTAAATCTCATCCTTTTGTTCAATATGTGAAAATATAATAAGCATTTACCAAACTTTGATAACTTGATCATGTTTAATTTAGGAACTCTCATTTTCAAGATAAACTTTGACTTTCAGGAAGTTAAAGGCATAATTCAGGGGCATGGGGCGTTCAGATTAATTAGTGTGTAGCACAATGCTTCACTGAACGTCTCAAGTTTTGGTAATATTTGCAGGAAGAGGTCACCCAATTGATTCTGTGAAGTTAATTTGAATATCAAAATATGAATAGATAGGTGGGGTCCCATAAATCTAAATACAACTTCACTTGTGATGGAGGTGCCTAAAATCCATCTAAACAACAGTCAGATCGCTGGGGGTGTTCAGGGCGAGGCTTGACAGGATGCTTGGTTGCATGGTTTAGTTGATTGGGTAGTGTTGGATGATAGGTTGGACACGATGATCTCGAAGGTCTCTTCCAACCTGGTTTATTCTATTCTATTCTATTCTATTCTATTCTATTCTATTCTATTCTATTCTATTCTATTCTATTCTATTCTATCCAATGCTTTCAATTTCTTCTACTGTGTAGACCCTCCAGCTGCTGAAATGTGTTAGGCACTGCTCAGTTCATGAAATTGCCTGCTTGGTTGGGTATTGATAACAGCTGGGACTTCTGGTGAAGTCCAGGGAAATTTTCTTCCTAAAGCTCTCTTACGATTTTGTTCAGACATGGAAATACCTAGAGTGCCGTACTTGCCAGAAGCACAAATTCTTTCTGGTCTTGTACCTTTTCCACTAAGGACTGATAGGGTCCTCATCCAAGAAAGATGTCTGAGTTCTGCTCTCTGAGCCTGCATGTATCTGAATTCACATTTCTAGATTTCAGAAATGCTTTTTTGTTGTTTTTCTCTTAATCCCATGACAATTCTCTTTCTGCTTACATGTTCATCATCACCCAACATGCTGTGGAAACTGATAGATGATCTTCTGCATGGCTTAAACCCTGAGAGTATCATGTAGTACCAGGAGCCAATAAGCAAGTGTGCTGTTGTGGGTCTATTTCCCTTTCCTAATAAAAGACAATCTTATTCCATCCATGCCCACCTTGTAATGGTGGGATCAGATCCTCAGTGAAAGGGATTATTTGACAGTTGCTACTTCTATGTGCCAACAAAGAGAGAGAGCAGCCTAACTTGGGCATTTTCTTGAGACTTAATTGAGGTAGAACTGTCACTGTTGATGAGACAAGGAACTTAGGTGTGTAGAAGGGTTGGATATACTCCTCTCCTCCTTAGCTCCTTCGTCCTCCAGTGGTCCCTGAACAGTCTGCTAGAATTAAGATGCAGTGGAATGCAGTCCATCGTAATAGGGGACACACCAGTAAAGTTTAAACAAATTAAAATTTACTGCATTGTAGAGGGAGATACTGTGACATTAAAAGAATTAGTGTGCCAGAATCCAGTAAGCAGTAAGAGGTGACAGGACATGGAAGATGGCATAGAATGAATGATACAATAATAAAGGCACAGCAGATGGCAGTTCTGGTACTAGGAGTACCAGCATGGTTCTCTGTTAGCTGAGAGAACACAGGAATTAACATGAAATGAGAAAGGAAAAGACCACGAAGTATATACTATGAATTTTGCTAACAGAAAATAGTAGGCCAGAAAACACTGCTGCTTTCTGAAAGAAGCAAAAAATAGTGACATAAGAAATGTTACATAAATAGTAAACTACAAAAAAGGTAATGCACCCTGTAGTGTAGAGTGAGCAAAGGAAAAGGGCATTATAAGTAAGGGTTTGGATTGGGAGAAGTTGGCTTGCTATTCTGAATTTTCTTACCCCAATTTTGCTAGGTAAATTATGGCCACGGTTGCACGTTTGATATTTAAGAAACTACTGGCACTATTTCTGGATTATTTCCCTTGAGAGTAATTTGTGGGCATGGAAGGAGAAGGGAGGATAATGATCATTTGTTGGCAAGGATGGCTGTACCTGCTAAAGAGCAACAGTCGCTTTCTCTGCTAGATGGTATATCCATGCATCTGCATCCATTTAGCATGCTTTGGTAGTAACCAAGAAAAAGCAGAGAACTGGCAAGTTTTTGGAACTATTCATCAAGATTTGTTTTTAAGGTTTTGCAGGGGTTTTCTCCTTCTTCCTCACTCTGTGTTCAGGTTTGTTTTCTTTTTCACTACGAAAACACAGAACAGTGAATTTTTTTTTTTTACATTTGGAATGAGGGATGAGGAAGTAAAATAATATCTAGAAAAACTAAGTATATACATAAATCAGCAGGACCAGATGATGCTCAGTCAAGGGTTCTTAAAGAACTGTCAGAGTAAATAGTGAATCCTCTTGCCATAATTCTGACAAGTCATTAAGAACAGGTGATGTTCCAGGGGTCTGAAGAAGAGCAAATGGTTTTCCAATTAGTTGTAAACTGGCAGATTGGACCGCCTGGTCCAGCTGTATCAGAGATGTATTTCCCTTAAAGTTTTCCTCCTAGATCTTTATTCCTAGGCTACTGGGTTCACTGTTTGTAACAAAGAGAAATAACTGAAGGTTTTTTTTATATAAGATAGAAAAGGAAAGAACACACAAACAAAAACAAGCCTGGTTTGGTCTTTAAACCTGGTTGTATAGTTGCTACTTGTAAAGCTTGCTCTCTTCAAGTATTCTTTCCTTTTTCAAAGGATCTTTTTATACTTTTCAAACTTATTTGTGAGCCTCAGCTGTGCTTTCAGCACTGAATGAAATTGGAAAGATTTAAAAATATAAATGGGCAAAAACATACTAATGTCAATGATCAGTTTTGGTCATCACCTGAAAGGAAAATGTTGAATAAAATGCCTTCAGTTTTTAAATAAGAGAACAGTAAGTATTGAGGGTACTGTTGTTACTATTAGTTTTCAAATAAAATGTTTAATTTATTTCTGCAAGCAAGTGGAAACACGTAATTTCACATCTTAATTTGGAGTGTCTTGCATCAAATTGTGACAGTAAGTTTGTTTAAAACTGAGGAGGATAGTTAGATACAGAAATATGAGATATCTAATCCTACAGTGTGATAAATATTACAGTTAAGTATCAGTCTAATAATTCTTGGAGTCTTGTCAATGGTTTAGTCTGTTTTTCATACTTCAAAATTATATATTTAATTTGGTACAGACAAAAATTGTGTTAGGATGAAAATAATATATATCAAGCCAAACATAATCTGTAGATTTATCAGCTTTTGTTGCTTGGTATGTAAATAAAATTCCAGTGTTGGTCCAACATACTGCCATATCCATTCAATTATGTACTTTATAATGACCAGACAGAGGTTTCTGTTTATCTGTGAAAGCTGCAGAGTATCATGCCAAACAGCTAACTGGACTTTTTTTATATCATCATCCTTAAAAGAAACTATGTAGAGGAATATATAAACATTAGTTTTTATAAGTGTTAATGGAAGATAGGAGATATTTTTTCTTTTTTTTTTAATGACAGGAGTTGTCATTGAAATGCTTTCTGTATGGCAAAAAGCCATTAACACACACACAAAAAAAAGAGAGCCTGGTTGTCTGAGCAGCTGATGTTTGTAGCAAGAGGAAGAGCAAGGACAGGCTTAATTCTGCAACCAGTATTCACATTGAGTAACATCTGTTCATGTGAATAGTCCTATTGAGCTTCAGGCACACTCACAGGCTCGGAGAAAGGCCATGCTACTGTATACAAGTGGCTTTATGATGGTCAGCCTAGGAAGAGATCATTGACATTGTCCAAATGAGCAAGGGCTAGTCAGCCCAAAAAAGATGTGAAGTCTGGGTGCCAAGTTAATAACTGAATTTCAGGGTTTTCCTTTCAACTATGAGTTTCCTTCGTAACTGTCCTGATTCACTCATTCATGCCTAATAAAATCCCTAAGGATGGAAAAAATAGTTGTGAACAATAAGCTGGCATTTGCAGGAAGGCTGAATGACTGAGCTGAAGTGAGGAATGCTTCACGAGACAGCCAAGGAAAATACAAAGTAAATCATCAGTCCATGCTGGAGTGGAATTTCTGCTGAAATGTGGGGAGGGAGCACTGTTCAGTGACACTGCCTGGTGCAGTTCTCTTTGACAAAGCTCCCTTGGGAGTTACCAATGCAATACAAAGTGTGTAGTTTACATCTTAATCTCTTAGATGAATAGTAGCAATTATATTTATTTTTTTTAATGTCTCCTCTTGCTTATTATTTATGTATATTCCAGTACCTCCTGAGGAGCCTAATCAGATAGTGAAGTTGCAGGAAACAGAGTACAGCACAAACAACAAAAAAAACACCGATCCAGCTCACAGGCTGCTCAGTGCTTCATTGATGGCCTGAAATTATGCCAGGGAAGGTTTAGATTGGATATTAGGAGAAAATTCTGTATTGGAAGTGTGGTCAGACGTTGGAACAGGTTCCCCAGTGAGGTGCTGGCGTTGCCATCCCTGGAGGTGTTCACAAAATGTGTAGAGGCACTTTGGGACATGGTTTAATGGCCACGCTGGTGTTACGTTGATGACCTTAGAGGCCTTTTCCACCTGAATAATTCTATGATTCTATGATTGTAGCTGATCATTGATTTCAGGTGTTTCAGCTATTGGAAAATTTTGTGGGCATGTCTATAAATTGAGGTTTCCCCATTCCAGAAGAATCCAGACCTATAGCAACTCTAAAACAGTTCCATTAATTCAGCAGAGCAGGAGTCTCACATAGCAGTTACATGATTGAGCTGAATGGAATTCAAAACCCCTGACTTTTCTTCCTATGTCTCTCTCACTCTGTGATTAATATTTAGATGAAAATAAAAAGAAAGTGCTTAAGTGATAATTTCTTACAGAACTCCTCTGATATTGCATCCATTTAGGAAGTTATGATACCAAACACATGGTGGTTATTTTATTCCCACTGTATTAGCAGACTTTGGAGCAGATCCCAAATAAAGATCTATACTTTATATTATTAGCAGTAGTCATGAGTCTAATGATATAACCTCAAAATATGGTCCTGTCTTGTGAAACAGAAAAAGCAATAGGGAGTCTTTGTCTTAGCCTTTACAGCCTTAGAGCTGAAGTATTGCAGTGAGAAAAATCTGTGTGGTGGGAGCTAAGCAAAAAAAACCCAGAAATTTCACTTTGATAGATCTTTAATTAAATTTTTAACCAACAGGTTTTGCCAATTAGAAGATAAAAAATGCAACTGAAAAGAAATTACAAGTAGTAGGATTAGATGAACATAAAAAATTGTGTTTATTGTATATGGACATGAACATTTTTGTAAATTTATGAAGTGCTTTTTGTACAATGACCATAACAAGTTAAAAGAGCAATCTTTAGGCTATAGATTTGAAACTCAAAATATATGAAATGCAAATATTTGGACAGTCTAACCTTAATTCAGTCCTCTCCTGAAGGCCAGTTGTCTGGGCTCTGTGTGGTGTTGTACATTGTATTTTCCACATTAAGTGCCATGAACTTCAGTGTGTATACTGTACTTTGATGATATAAAGAGTTGTTTAAGCACTGGGAATTAGCATTGTCAATGTCATATTCCAGGATATTTTGGAAGAAAACATGCGATGGGGGGGGGGGGGGGGGGGGAAACAAACCTTAACACTTAGCGATTAACTCTTGTTTTTCCCTAATGCTCTCTGTTTTCTTCCTCTTTGTTTTTGTTTGATTGTTTTTCATGCTAAAATCAAAACAGCATTGATGAATTCTATTTTATTCTGAGGGGATTTATTAATGAAATTTAGGACTGGGTCCATCTCTCGTTGTAACTGAATATGAGTGGAGTCAAACTTTTCTTGAATTGTCACTATGTTTTTTATTGAGAATACTCCTTCTTAGAGTTGATTTGTTTTGGTTTTCTCCTTACATAAATCAGAATGAGGAATCTTAGTTAGGTTTTCAGATACTGACTTTACAAGGATGTTTCTGCTCTTGCTAGTTTATTAGTTTCTGTATCTGTTGAATTGAACAATATATTTCTTTTTTAATCAAGTACCTGGAATATTCAGTTGGTGTTAGGTTTTACATAGAATACATAGAATAAACCAGGTTGGAAGGGACCTTCAAGATCATCGTGTCCAACCCATCAACCAATCCAACCCACCTAAACAACTAACCAACAGCTTGGTTTTTTGGGGGGGCTTTGGGGACTTTCAATCAAGAATAAATAACACAAACCCCTGAATTTCAAGCCCACATTGACTTGGTACTTGCCATATATTAATTATATGCAGAACAGTTTCTTCCAAGTAGTCAAAACACTCATGTTTTTACTTGCACTTTTAAAAGACTTTTTAACTGAACATTGCCAGAAACTACAAGAAGCTGATAACTGCCATACACTGTTACAGATGTTTCAGCTACTGCAGTAAGAACTCAAATAAAATTGTCAAGAACATTGATATTTTTAGCATTCTGTAACTCTAGTGACCACAACTGAGTAAAGGCCATGAGAAATGAGATATTTTAAAAGTAGCAAATAGCAGCTTTTGCAGTTATTAAATAAAGCTTTGATTCATGTGGGTTGATGGCACAATTACAGCATGTTCAACCCAACTCTTGAAATACGATTAACCTAAGTTGATATTGTAGCGATTTAGGTGATGCACAAGATGGGTTTTTTTCTCATTGATTCCTGATATTGTTGTCTTTTCTGGAAATATTACAAGCTGTATCACATATACCTATAAACCTGGATGAACTCCTTTAATTTCTCCTATTCATGTAGGGGAGGATTAAAATTATGCTAAATTTTTCATAAGTCTAATATCAATAAATGAATATTTAATGAAAGACCAAAACAGGCATACAGAATAAACTGGTTTCAACAGCTGTGAACAGGTTTTCATTTAGTGCATGGCACACTTACCTAGGACTCTCAACTCAGAGAAATTAAATGTTATAAAGGGATGAAAGGAGAACTGTGAGTATTTATAAGGAAATATTTTTTTTTTCCCATACCATCCATCAGTTCTGAGACCTTCTTTCACAACCCCTAAAGCATTGTTTCTTCTCATTTCAGTCAGCCAAAGCAGCTGGGTCTTTATAGCTGCAAAATGTTTGCTCATGACCAACTGCTGTTTTGTGTACTGCTTTTCATCACTAGCAAATATTTTGTTTTTCACTATTACTCCCCGCTTGTCATAACTTGTCAAGGAGCAACATTGCAACATGTATCCAATTAATGAATGACTTCTTTGTTTGGCCTGATGTATGTCTAGGGAGATGTGCACACTGCAGATGATCCCTCGGACTTGCAAATGAGAGGGACTGTATGGACACGATAGTCCATCCGTAGCACTCCAGCCACAGGGTGATCTTCTTGGACCTTGACAACTTTGTGGTAGTAGATTGAAAGTAACTGGCTGTCCAAAATTATTCTAGAGATGTTTTGAAGTGTGATTGATTTGATCCAGTTTTGAAATGGTAGCTGAATACCCACAACCATTTGGTCTACATAAAGAAAACCACATCAGCCATATGGTTTGTAATATGTTCTCACAGATCTGTCAGGACCCCTAGGCTGCCATCTCTTTCCACGGGGCAGTGATTTTGTTGAGTCTGTGGTGCTACCCTTGTCTAACAGCAGTAGCAAAAATAATAATACATACATTAAATACAAATTAAACATATGGACATACGCTTCTGATGTTGTATGACTGTAGAAGCTCATCAGGCTCATGACTGCCTAGCACCAGGCTACTTGGGAATCTCAGGTCCTCTAGGCACACACAAAGTCATAGCTGAGCAACAGAGCTCAGAAATGGAATGAAGTTAGTTTTGCTAATGTATAATATTTATTTATGAAATAAATTTTTAAGTAATCATCCAATTATTTCATTTATGTAGAATTGCAACATGCTTTTACCAGATGGTGTTTCATATCAGGTCAAAAAATAATGAAGGAATTTGGCATTAGAACTGAAGTAACAAGAAAAGATGAGTAACTAGGGATTGCAAATTTGTTACAGCTTTACTTTTTTTCCCTAAAAATCAAGCTTTTGTAATATTTTTTGAGTCTCTTCCCTGTGGATTTATTTGTATTTATTGAATTTTTGTCACACCTTGTTAGAAGTTAGCAGAGATAATTTAAAATGTGGTGAAACAAACTCCCAATTCCCACAGAAGTGTAGCCTTAAAGTAATTTGTCCTTTCCTTTTTTAGATTATTTATGAGACATATTCAAGAGGTTTAATCAGTGGCTGGGGATGGAACGAGGTAATTTGAAATTTGCCAAGAGAAAGAAATAGTTTTCCACAAACATTTCTGAAGCAAATTCCTTCAAAGCTCAGTATGTTCTATTGACAGTTGCACTATTGACAACATATTGTTCCTGTCTTGAATAGAAATGTAGGCCTTGTTAAAAGTGCTGGATAGATGAAACAGAGCTATAGTTCAGACACATTAACAGTGCACCAACATGAATAGATTCTGTTGTCCCAGAATGCAGGCATTATTTTTATGTTTCCATATTTATTTCTTTTTTTCCTTCTTTTCCCAGTCCTTCCTTGGGAACAGATTCAGCTTTTGTTGATGCCATCGTAACAGTGATCAGGCCATTGGCTTCCACTTTAAGTAAAATGATCACTGCTAGTTGGTTTTTTTTTAAGCTTTCAGCTCTGTACAATTGATTCCTGAAATCTTTGCCTAATAAAGAAATAAAGGATTTCTTTATTAACCATTATTTATTAACCATTTCTTTATTAACCACTTGATGCTGTAGGTCATAGTCACACATAGACTGTGCTGAAATTTCACATATTTCAAAGATTATTAAGACTGGACATAAATGAGAACATCACAAATTACTGGGTTTGCATCTCTGAGCAATCATTCCTGCCAGCTGTCTTGTTCTTTCAAGTATTTTAAGTCTTCTACCAAATGGCATCAGTATTTCTAGGAATTAAGTATATTACTTGCACTTGAAGTGAAAATTTTCATTCTATTTTGAAGGTTCTTCTTTTAAAGTGACTTTAGATGAAAATCTAGAATTTCTCAGAAGAGTGGACAGTCTCAGAGGGATATGAAGTTTTAGTCCAACTTTGGTATGTTAGAAAGAAAAATCTTTCTCTACAGGCATTTTGATCAGCTTTAAATAGATCAAAGCTATGATTCTTCCTTTAATATTTCTTTCTTTCCCAGAGAAAAATGCTTGTTTTCCTTAACCATACTTTTAGAATATACTGGTGTCTCTGGCTTTATGCTTCTATGAGAAGCAAGACCTAAATTCATAATTAATTAATTAATGGGGGGGGGGGGATTGAGGGAGGGGCAAGGCTATAATCCAGGAATAGAAGGATTACAGCCCATCTTTAATCTAAAATCAGATATATAATTCAAATACTCTAGTGGAATATGGTGGAATATGGAGGGAAGAGGAGCGATTAACTGATACATACAGATTCAAGCAGTCAGAATTACACAAGCTGTACTGAAATTTCCTTTGCACCTGGCACTGGAGGTATTAGCCATGCCAGTTCAGTCCCCCAACACAGATGTTCTTGTTGTACCACTTCTTATGTGTAGCATTTAGGTTTCTGTTTAGCTCAACATAGCACACATAAATACTGTAATCCAAAGGCCACACATTTATTAGTGCACCTGCATCTTCTACTTTCTTTAGTTCCCTTAGCATATTGCGGTCCCTGTGTATTGCTGATGCTAGTGCAAAATAGTGTTATGGAAAAGAAAATCCAGCCACTACTACCATGCAGGAATTACAATGCTGAAAAACATTTTTGTAATCAGTCACATATTATATTATACAAGTAAGGATGAAATTTCAGATGCTTCAAGTATGTAAATGCAAACCTGTTTGTGGTACATAACCTTATTTATGTTGCTTTATAATTAGTATTCTGAAATCATGTACCATAAAGTAGTTACCATAGAGATAGGCCTGAATAAATAGAGCACTTAACAGTCATGCTTGAAACATGCGTGTAGTACATTTGATACTGCTGAATATCCATGCTGAAATAATTTGTTGGCAGAGACTAAATTTAAGGTCCTTTAATAATTTGTCTCATAGCTATTTGTTGAAAGTAACCTGGAAGGTGAAAATTCCATCATATTCATGAACAATCTTCTGTCCCTCGATATTAATTTCCATATATAACCAAAAATCCACCTTTCCACCCTTACTTTCCAGTGTGTAATTGATTAGTAAAGTGAAAGCAAACCCAGAATGACTGTTACAAAGTCAAATTTGATTTGGGGTTTGCTTCATCTGTTTTGGATTGCAGACAGGATTTGTCAGCCTGAAAGGTTTCTTTTCCTTCTGTTTCGGTTAGCATGATGAAGAATGTTAACACTCCCTACAAGTATTGCCAAACAATATATGGTGTATATTGTGCAATTAACACATACAATAGAAGTAGCAACATAAACAGCACAACAGCATGTCCCATCCTGGCCCACCTAGAATCCCATGCACTAAATTGACTTCTCAAGTTCATATGTGTCTGAACTGGAAAAAGAGTAATCCTTTATGCAATTTCAGTTTTGGCCTCAATGCCTAGGAAAAGAATTTAAACGAAGAAGGGCTCTCCTGTCACAATCCCAGTAAGTAACTAGAAGGCTTGTCCACCTGCTGGAGCTGTCTGAACATAGTTGCTCAGGAATTACAGCAGAATTCCATTCAAGAACTCCAGATGTGATTACTATTGTCAGTAGCATAGTCCAGTCTGAAAACAACTAAAATGCAAATGCACTCTGACATCCTTATGTGTTTCACAGGTACTTTCTCTTACTCTCCATCATTCAGAATAAAAATGAGAGGGAAAAATGAGAATTAAAGTAAGATGAGAATAATTCCCTTTGTTTTCTAGGTCTCCTATTTTGCTTTAAACTTCAGAAGGATATATTTTTCTTACCTTGTCAAAACTCTAAAGACAAATTCAGTAAGGTTCCACATTTCAGTACAGATTCTAAACACAGGATCTCAGGGTGAGTTAGTTCTGTGTGTAGTTCTGTGAGTTAGTTGCTTCTGTATTTCTGCAGTACCTGAAACATCATAAATGCCATTAGCTGAGCAGTGTGTTCAGGTTGGGTTTTAGTGAAAGATCGTGGCTTTCGTTTTGTGGCACCATATCATAACCAGATTCAGTTTTGTTTGTAAGTCATACTTTTTTTTGTTTGGAATGAAATCAAGTTTGTCTTTTCTATTTTATACTGCTTAGGACCAGAATATTAAAAATAACTGAGTCGTGCTACTATGGTACTTGTAGCTGACTCTCATCTTTTTGTCTTTGAGAAGAAATTTGGGACTTTTCTGTAGTTGTCTTGATCATGGTTATGGAAATTCCTTTTCTTCCTGCGTATAGTGAATAACTGTTGAGAAAAGCTACTGTAAAATAGTTTGGTGTGAGTCATTAATACTTAAACTACTGAAAGGTGCAAGAAGAATTTGGTTTTGCTTTCTCCTTGATCCTTTGAAATAACTTTCCATGTAAAACACATCAAAGGAGACATTTATTTTTCTTGTAGCACTATTAGAGGCAAATTTTTCCTCTAGTTTCTCCAATAACAGAGATTTTTGCATATCCTGGAGCTGTCTTTTTGTAAAACAGTATTAGTACAAAAAAATACAGAATTTCTAGTAATGTGTGTAGTTCAGATAGGAAGGAAAATATCTACAACTACATATCTTGTTAGATAGCAGAGACAAAAAACCCCATCATGACTAATTATGAGAGCAGAACAAGTGCAAGGTAAGTATTAGGAAAATCTGTTTATGTACTTGGAGCTCAGTGTTGGAGGTAGCAAGTACACTTTTGTCTCACCAAACAGTAGTCATGAGATCTGTGGTGATGGGTTGGACTCGATGATCTTGAGGTCTCTTCCAGCCTTGGTGATTCTGTGAATAAGTAGAGAGTGTATTGCTTTTGCGGGCGATGGCCTCCACAAAGGAGGCAACACAAATGGTAACGTTGGGGTGGTAAATTTAGCAATAAGTTAGATTTAGACATGCTGCTAAGTTGACCAAGCATCCCAAGATTCCTCTTGGTGACAACAGAGAAAAACATGCTTTTCCAGAAAACCAGACCTCTTTGACTCTTCCCCTGAATCACTGAGCTTCCTTCAGTTCTCCATATATGTGTTCTCAATGCAGTTAGAGTTCCTTTCAAGACACCATCTTTTAACACCTGCTGCTTCTGTTGCTCTTGTGTCAGGCTTGTCAACCCTTTGGGAATGTCCTGAAGTCACAGAATCGTAGAATCATAAAATGGTTTAGGTTGGAAAGGACCTTAAAGTTCATCTAGTTCCAACCTCCTCTGCTATGGGTGGGGATATCTCCTGCTAGACCAGGCTGCTAAAGGCCCCATCCAACCTGGCTTTGAATGCCCTCAGGCTTGGAGTCTCCACAGTTTCTCTGGACAATCTGTTCCAATGCCTCGCTACCCTCATGGTGAAGAATTTCTTCCTAATATCTAATCTAAATCTAACTGCTTCAAGTTTGAAGCTATTAATCCTCAGCCTATCACTACATGTCTTTGTAAAAAGTCCATCTTCAGCTGTCCTGTTTGCTCCCTGCAAATAGTTGAAGGCTGCTCTGAGGTATCCCTGGAGCTTTCTCTTCTCCAGGCTGAACAATCCCAACTCTCTCAGCTACTATCTACATAGGAGAGGAGCTCTATCCCTCTGATCATCTTTGTGGCCCTCCTAAAATCCTTGGCCACTTTGGACAATACCAAACACATTTAGTTTAGTGGGAAAGTAAGTCAAATTGCTGTTGTTCAAACTAGTACCCATTTTGCATGCTGTTATTTAGAGTACTCACATGGCAGAGGAAGCAAATGGAATTAGTTCTCACTAAGAGACAGAAGAATGATCGTCTTTGGGAGTTTTCTGGACCAAAATCACTACCACCTTAATCAAAAGGAGTTTTAATACTCCTGTAAATGGAATGAAGATTGTTTTGTTTCCTAATGGATAACTAAAAACTCTTTAGTGGAGAGGTGTAGGGATAATGTCATTATTAGTTTGCTGCCCTGCAGAAAGGGAACGTTTATCCCCTGTTAGTACCAGCTCTCTTAGAAATGTACAAATCAAAGCTGGTTTTCATTGATCAGATTTCTACATTTCCATCAATATTACAGTATTTTTCTTTTCTAGGCTGTGGCATTTTTATACGCTAATCAAATATCCAATATCACTAGGAGCCATTTAAAGGGAATGCCAGAACTACTAAGGAGTAATTTGAGAATTAGGTCTATTTTTGTCAGTTGAAATGATCTTGACTTGCTCATATTGTATTGTACCTGATGTTCAGTAATATGATAGTACCAATACAAATAGAAAGATATCCGGTTTGAAGTTCTTAAATATCTGTTAAAAGTGGCGAGCAGTCCAAGCACATTAAAATTCCATTTTCCCCCATACGAGTGTTTGCTGCAGATGACCCCCACTGATCTTAAATATATTTCTGTATCTGTAACTGAATAGAGGTTTTCCGTACAGCATGTTCTAATGGTACTCTGGCCTTTAGCCAGCAAGGCACTGAATAAGGCTATTTTTAAAATAGAGAAACTGGGAACAGCTGCAGCAATCAAATTTGATAAAAACAGAGAGGAACTTTGCCTTTTTTTTTTTTTCTTCTTCTTCTTCATTATTTTTTTTTTTTTTTACAGTTTGTCCAAGTTTAGACTCCTTTCATAGAACGGCTTTTGTTCTGTTAGATGAAGGGGGTATAAGAGTAACACAGTGAAATCCTTTTCAACAAATAACTGTTAAAAGAATACCGATTAAAATAATAGGAGGCTTTTTTGGTGCCGCAGCATGTTCAATGCAGTTGTACCTCGAACCATTAAAGGAATAAATCTCAAAAAAAAAATACATTTATTTTATTTTTTTCTGCCAAGCTTTGCTGTAATGACCTTGCCCATAATGATCTCCCAAACTGGAAGATGAAACCTCTCGTTTCAGATGTTGAACATCTGACCGTGGGTATTTGGGAGTAGTTTTGGGGGTGGAAGAACATTTGATTTGAATTCTCTGGGGTGAGTTGTCTGTTGTTGTGGGTTGGGTTTTTTTTAATTTTTGATTTCTCTTCTTTTATGATCAATCAAAAAAGTTTGTGTGGAGAACTCTCCTTCCCTCTGGTAAGCTGGAAAAAAACCCATAAAGTTCACTTAAGGAAAAGTTGTACAAAGGCCTTCTGTGCACATTAGATGTTCCATAAAATATTTAATTATAAGGACTGATTCTTCCTTGTTTGCCCCACCACCGCCACCCCCTTTTTTTTTCTGTTTGAGACACTTGTCATTCAATGATTAATGAGAGTCAGGAGATGATTATATACACAGAAAAATTACAGCTCGGCCTACCACTGTGTAATGGATCTGTTAACAGATTCCAAGGATGGAATCTCTGTGCTAGACTGATGCAAGACACAAGATACTAGGGGAAATCTGGGCTCCAGAGAGACAGGATTTTATTGATTATATTCATTTTAAGTGTCAAAAATAGCACCTATGCATCCTTAACCCATTAAAGCTATTTAGTGCATCATCAGTTCAGATGGTGGAGTAAAAATACGTTGAATTTCTCACATATGCATAAATATGGGCATATATCATATGTGTGTGTGTCCACGCAGGTATAAAATGGGTGTGTATTTTTGTGTGTTTATATATATATACATATAAATATCTGCCTAATTTATTATCACCATATCTGAGTATCTCACCAGGGTGAAAATTATAGCAGTAATACATCTTCCTTTCTTCACTCTAAGAGGCAGGCCTAGTTTGTTTTGTTTTAAAACCAGAGGCAAAAAATATGAAGACAAGAGGAAAGAGTTGAGAATCAGTACTGGCATGAAATAGATGTGTGGAACCACCTGAGATTTGTGATGTTTACAAGCAAAGTCAGCAATGCAAAATACTCAAAACTGGGTCAAATACTTCAGATGCAGGACTCGATATATCTCCTTGAAGTCAATATTAAGAGAGAGAATAGGCTTTTAAAAGCAGAAGGTTGAAATTCAGGACTTGATGATTTATTTCCTGTCTCTGCCACAAATGTGTGATCTTGGCTGGGTCAGTTCTGCAAACTCATGTGCTTATGTGGTAGAAGTAACATTGTGGCTCTTTTGGGTCTTTACACAGTATGTCCAGCTGAACGTGAGAACAAACCTTTTGCAGGAGTTAAGCTCGGCTGTGTACAATTTTGACTTTGTAAAATGGACATAATACTATTTTTACGTAATGCTTTGTCTGTTTTATTTGACTATTTTATAAATTCCGTAGACAAAACCTGTCTTTCATTTTATGTCTGTGAATCAGGAACAAAACAGAGCTTTGTCCTCATCTGGGCCTCCAGAAACAACTCTGATACAAGCAATGATAAATGTTGAGCCATACATTAGTTCAGGTAGCTTCTCTAGGGCAAAACATAACAAAAAGCAGGCTGTACAGACTGCTCTTGATTTACTGATTTCTTGTCACCAGGAATCTAGAAAAACCTGTTCACTCAAAATGAGAATACTGTGACATTAAACAGTTGTTTAGCATTTTGTAAAACAGCAGTCTCGATTCCTGCATATGGAAGGGACCCCACATTCCTGCATAATAGATAACTATAGATTTAATGCATGCCATGTTCTAAGAAGATACTGACGCATTCATGTGGTGCAGAGCATTGAGTTCAGGAGTTTTTCAAGGGTACTCTGGCACCATACCGGTTTTCAAATTCTTCTCCATTCTTTCTTAACTGGAACCAAAAAATTTCCACTGTGATTATTAGTAAGGTTTGATTACATTTAGTAAGCCATGGAGCCCCTTCTCTTCAAAGACAAACTGCTGCCAGAGACAGATTTACCACTGACCAACAGTGTTCTTATGCAAATGTGTCTGAGTGAGTGCAGTAACCCCAAGTTATAATACAGACATTCAATCTCTCACCAGGACAGTAATATTTATATATTGCGAGGATAAATTGGATATCAGAATCAAGTTCCATTACAGAGGGAAAGTTCTCTATGTAAATCAGTATTTCTAATCACACCACACTTCTTCCCACCCCCTATCCCATTTTACTTTCCTTGCTTTATCGTCATAGATGAATTCCAAATGTGTTTTTCTCTTGTGTTCACTTTGAATATTGAAGCATTCAGCTAATGCTGAGCTAATGGATAATGTAAACTCCTCACTAAGGAACTTTAAAGTCTCCAAGTGTGTTTCTTCATGCCTTAGGGAGGTGAGATAAAGGGCTTATATTCACATAGTGTTTTGTGTGCCACTTATGCAAGTTTCTGTTTGGACTTCTCTTTCTTCTGCTGCCTGATGGGAAGAAATGGCCAGTCATCTCCCTAGCGACTTTATCTCCCCATCAGGAATGAGTGCAAGGGGTCAGATGCCCCTCTGCATGCTAGTCACCATCTGCTGACAGCAGCGCTCTCCCGGGAGAGTTGGCTTTGTTTACTGACAGGGCTAATATGAGGAGACACGTGAAGTACTTTGGTTTGTGGAAGAGGGCAGGAGAGGCATGGTGCTGTGAAAACATTCCCACACACTCTAATGGCTCATTCACATAGAAAACAAGCGAGAGCCTTCAGCTCTTTCACAGAGCTCAAAGCAGAACAAACAGACTCAAGAACCCCAAGGCACCAGTCAAAAAACCACTTTCCTAATGCACTAATACCGAGATGCTTTCCATGATAGCTTACCTATGAGACTTCAGCACCCATTTAGGCAGTTGAATGTCCTGCCTAGATTGAAAACTTGCTCAGAATCTGGTAGTTGTTGTTCGCTGTTAGCTGCTGAATTCCATTTGAAAAACTAGCCTTTAATTTCCTAAAACTTCTAGAACTGGTGAAGTGTTTATTGGAGAATTTTATCAGTACAGTCACCAATTGATTATTTTCTCTTTGGAATAGTCTTTCCTGCTCATCAGAACCTAGAAGAAATACAACATGCCTAGAAAGAGATACATACTTTGGTTATATAGTTTGTGGAGACATGCAAAGCTGCAGACACAAGTGTGTAAGTTTAGAATATAATTGGAGGATAGAAAAGGAGTGACTTTCTGAATTGGGTGTCACACAGTTGGGATATGTATCATGGAGAAGTCCACATTATGAGCTTTTGAAATGATAAATGATGTTTATTGCACAGCAGCATTCTTTATTCTGGTCTACAATTTATGATCTGTGTAAGATGACAGCATGAACAGTGATACTAACTCAACCTACAAGTTTGTGTAGCTCAGTATCTGATAAGAAATAAAGCATAAGTAAGCAGACTTACACTGATTAGTCCATTAAGATACCCTACCAAATATGTATCAATTACCGCTTTAGGGAATTCCAAAGTCTAGTACGCATCATATGCAAAAAGGCTTTCCTGCATATTCTGGAAGTGCTATGAAACTCCTTAGATACTGCATTTTGAGAAATACTGAATTGCAGTACTGTCTTCACCTACTTCGTGACACTCTTTATTTTTCTCATCTCTTTACTTCCTGAAGGGTCTTAGTCTAATTTTCTGATACAGAAGCCGCTCCATTTGTTGCTCAGTCATTTCTAGTTATTTTGTGTCTTCCTATGTACTGCTGAGTGGACTGGCACTGAAAACTCCATGCTGTGTGGATGCACCAATTATCATATTTTATGATATTTGACCACCTTGAGGTAATATTTTCACAGAAATAATTTCAGTAACTCCATAGTGTAAATTCCACAATGACTATTAATTATAGGTGATCAAAATGAATGTACATTGACATACACACGCAGACACACACCCTCATCTTTATTTTCAGATGTAATATTGTCAAGGATTAGTGCTGGGCAAGCCCTCTAGACAAATAACAGATGCTTCCAAAGAGGAAGTGAAAAGGAATGATAACAATAATGAAAACTATCACAAAAAAAGGAAATGTATGTAAATATATAGCAAACCAATGTCAAACACGACCCCCCTCCATGGCAGCTGTGTCACTGTCACCGCTGATGCTCTGCGCAGGCACTGAGGAATTCTCAGACTGCACTCAGCAGATGGGAACTGGATTCTGGAACTGGTTTCAGGAACATACAGATTGATTGGGATCAAAAGCAGAATGGTCAGAATCTGCCTCAGACACCAGCCTTAGAAGAAGAGAGCTTGATTCTCATGACCTCTCAGCGTTTTGCTGAATATGACATATATGGAATGAACTACGTCCCTGGTCAGTTTAGGGTCATTTGGGTTGGAACAATCCTCATCAATACAGGCTGAAGAATGAGCTGATAGAAAGCAGCTCTGTGGAAAAGGACTTGGGTGTGCTGATGGATGAGAAGCTGGATGTGAGCAGACAGTGCAGATCAGAAGGCCAATGACATCTTGGGCTGCATCAAAAGAAGCGTAGACAGCACATCGAGTGAAGTGATTCTGCCACTTTGCTCTAGTGAAACCTCACCTGGAGTACTGCATCCACCTCTGAAACCCTCAACACAGGAAGCATATGGACCCGATGGATCAAATCCAGAAGAGGGCCACGAAGAGGATCAGGGGGTTGGCACATATCTGCTATGAAGACAGACTGAGGGACTTGGGGTTGTTCAGCCCGGAGAAGGCTCTGGGGAGACCTAATAACAACTTTCCAGTATCTGAAGGGAGACTACAAGGAGGATGGAGAGAGACTGTTTACAAAGTCCTGTAATGATAGGACGAAGGCCAGTGGCTTCAAACTAGAGAAAAGTGGATTTAGATTGGATGTTAGGAACAAGTTCCTCACCATGAGAGCAGTGGAACACTGGAACAGGTTGCTCAGGGAGGTGGTTGGGGGCCCATCCCTGGAGATATTCAAGGTGAGGCTCAGCAGGGCTCTGGGCAACCTCATCTAGTTGAGAATGTACCTGCTTGCTGCAGAGAGGGTTGGACTAGATGACCTTTGGAAGTCTCTTTCAACCTGGACCATTCTATGATTTATCTGTGCTGTCTGCTCCTCCCAAAGGTGCAACATCTTGCATTGCAGCACCCCAGTGTAGTAGACAAAATTTGGCAGACTTCTGTTTTTATAGGAGTAAGTATAAGCAAGAGCCTTTCTGCACACCAGTCCTTGTTATGAAATATAAACACCAAGAGTTATCACCTCTAGAAGCAGACACTGTCTGCAAAACCATGCCATTAACTTAAGAAAGTGTAGTTACTGAGGAAAGACTGAGCTGAGAAGTAAAATCACTGAACAGAATTAGCTCTGTTCTAACTCAAACCTACGTAAATATATATGCCTATAACATTGCACATATCTGTAAGTCAGCTCTTCTATATGTAGCTAGCTCTGTTTTCCTTCATGGGTGCTAAGTTACATCTATTGAATTTTCTACCTTCATAATAGGCCCTATTATTCAGTAATGTAAAATTCTTAAACTTTTATAATTGTCTTTTGTCTTTATTGAATTCTCAGTAACTTACTATCTACTTCCATTTTGAGGTTATTTAAAGACGTGTGTTGAGCAATACGGAGGTCTGCACAGATACTAATTTTTTTTGGTTGTAAGAACTCAGTGATAACCTTCCACCAGAACAAAGAATGACTTCCCCTTTCTTATCTTTTCATTTAATAGAAGACTTGATTTTTTTTTTTTTTTAATAGAGCTTAGTCTCTTTCAGAGTCTTTGGTGGGGACTTTTAAGAACAAATGTAAACTATTCATTGCTGTCTTGACCCTTCGGATTCAACTAGTGCACCTACAGCAATGTAACATCTTTGAAGAACCAGACTAAAATCTACACACTCCCTTTTACCATTTTGCTCACTCTTAGTTCTTGTCAAAGTCAATATAGCTCAAGCATTTATTGAAATGGATATGACTATGCAAAAGCATAGTCATCAGCAAGGCAAGAGCATGCACTAACTCAAAGTTGATAATTGCATGTTACATTTGCTTTAGTTTTTACTACTTCTGAAGGAAGGTTGTGTCTGACTTAAGCTTGATTCTAAAAATACTCATGTTTGGCCTAAAATAACCCCACTTTGGGAATGTGCCACTGCAAATGTGAAGTTTTTGAAAAGGCTTCACTTTTTCAGTCGACAAGAATATTGTTCAATTTTATCTTCCAGTGTTTAATATACCGCATTTTTTGGATATATGTGGTGTAGACTGAAGGGCAGGATTTGGCTTTTAGTTACCTGCTGTCACTGGCACTAACTCACAGCTATTGAAAAATGATGCATCAAATTTATATCGCTGCAAATGTCACTATTCTGAATCCTGCATATGTTGCGTGAGCTGTCAGTAATAAAAATCTGTTCTTAATTATTCTCCTGTTTAAAAAATAATAGTTTTCTAATAACCAAGTGAATAGGAATTGGATGTTTTCTTTGGCCAGAAACATCTATGAAGTTCGGCATGCTTTTAGAATATAATAGCTTTTCCACATGAGTGGGACTTTCCCATTTAAAATCCCTATGACTACCAAGAAAAGCAGAATGTCTTTAAATCTGACTTCAGTTTTAAAGTTAGTAACTTAAAGGGAAAATATTTCAAGAGAAAAACAATTCGGCAGGAAGTCAAACAGCCAAAATTTGGTTTGCCTGTATTGCAGCAATTCAAATTCAAAAATTGTGTAGTTAAAATGAATCATATTGTAATCTTTTGTCCATTTTATCATTTTTTTCCTTAATAGGAAAGAGTAGAATTTATTTTTGCTTCATTGATAACATATGGAACTGATTTCACTGTGATGAGAAAATTATATTGGGAAATAATATTAAGAAAGTGTAAGAGTTAAAATGAAGGCTTTGGACAGTACCATATTTTCTAGTTGGAAGCAGAATAATCCAGGCCATAAATCCTATTTGCTTTTAATACTTTTCCTCACCTCTATCATAGTACTTCTTTAAGTTAATTACCTTCATTCAAAGCCCAAAGAAGTGGAACTGAAAAATCTCCCTTTGAAACTTTGGGGTAGTCTCACAGATATGATAATTAGCATTAAATTCTTCCTTTGTTAAAGGTTGAAGGGTTTAAAATATATAACTAATGTGCCCTCCTTTCCTTGTTGTTTTTTTTCAGTGTGATGATAGGCATTATAGCTCATTGATATGCTCCACTAAATAAAGTACCTTTTGCAAACATGGATGTTAATAGCCAATCTATAAAACACACCTAATATACAGCTTGAAAAAAAACAATTTTTTTCTTGTCCATCTGGTCTTGGCAACATGTATTTCAACAGGAGCACATCAAACATTGCATACAAAACACCCTAGTTGAGTCTGGATAATATTTCATTACCTTACTTGGTTGGTCCTCAAACAACCTATATGACTGTTTAGGTTTCTGGTTATATCTCTGTTTGTATTTGAAATTCTTGCTCATTGAAGTCAAGCAAACTAATACTTACTTTACCAGAGACATTATTCATTTAAATACTTTTGGAAGTTTAATGCCAAAATGTTACATGGTCAAAAAGCAATGTCAAACAAAACTACAAAACAGGATGCAAACAAGTACCACAAAGTTCAGGACGAGTAGTTACTGATATTAAGGGGGTTTGTGCCCTTTTTGTATTGAATCCATCTTCACCGAGCGAGTCATTTGTCATGGGAATGGGCTGCCCAGGGAGGTGGTGGAGTCACCGTCCCTGGAGGTGTTCAAGAGGAGATTGGACATGGCACTTGGTGCCATGGTCTAGTCATGAGGTCTGTGGAGACAGGTTGGACTCAATGATCCTCGAGGTCTCTTCCAACCTTGGTGATACTGTGATACTGTGATAATTGAGGCAAAGATCCAATGCAAAAGCCAGTATGTGGCCTTATAATTAAAGACTGTAATAATACCTGCGCAAAGGCTGCACAGTTGTACACATCATCTGGAACGGATTGTGTAGAAGAGGATCCAACAGGGTCTGGAGCACTGACTTCCTTCACCAGACTTTACCTGTCTGTTGAAACAGTGGTCAGCAAAAATGTCTAAACTGCAAACATTTCATTATATGACTGTAACCAAAATGAAGGAGCCCCTCCCACTTTCTCATAAAATAAGATTATTTGTGCTGTAGTAATGCATTAAGATAAAGCATGGAGGTTGTTCTTGTAGTTTAGAGTGAGCTTGGTCAGGCTATTTTAGAATGGTGTGAAAATAGGCCCAGATGTGTCCAATCTTAAATCTGCAGCTTCTTAGGAATCATCATTTCTGCCACATCTTTTATTGTCATCTGGTTCTCCGAAAACATTCTGTGAATGCCCACTACCAAAATGCTGTCCAGACAAAATGTGTTTTCTTCAAATTTGCAGATCTAAGTGACCAGCTTATGGAAGTGGTTGGTCTTGAGGGAGCCATGGAGATGGGACAGATATACACAGGTCTGAAAAGTGCTGGAAGACGGCTTGCCCAGTGCTCATCTGTTGTCATCAGGTACTGGCAGCTTTAATTTGAACTGTGCTGCTGTAGTGAAACAGTGTATTTTATATATTATCAGTTCACCTTCTTTGGTAGTTCACATGTTGTATTCAACTGTCATTTCATCCTATGAATAAGTATGTCAAGCAGTTGGAGAAGGAGTAAGGCATGAACACCTTGGGTTTGGTTATTACTACGCTCTGCACAGTTTTGAGCAAAAAGCTATCTAACATCACTTTGTGTGGTGGGTTGAAGTTTCCTCCCAGCATTAACTTGGCCAGACCAACTCAGTTAGAAGCAAATGAAGCTGTATTTACAAGCAAGAACTACATTCTACAATGGAATTCAATGAATATGTACAAAATATACAGTATTTACAATGTTATACAGATATTTACAATTAGCAAACAACACGAAAACCCCCCTGGTCAGGGACCAGGGAAGCCATTCCACTGCCTCCCCCCATGCCCCCATGTCCCAAGAGAGAAAAGGAGTGGTGAGAAAGCAGTGGGTTAGACTTAACAGCTCATCCAAGGCCAGCCAACAAGCAGGTTAATCTCTCCTGAGCAAAGCAAAACAGCAGAGATCAGGAAAGAAGCAGCAAGAATTGTTTAGGTACAGCCCATCTTATTCTAGATATTTATCCAATGAATTTGTTTGGAATAATCTTTTCTTTTCCTTTTTACACCCAATAGCGTTTTATTTATATTTTCCTAATTTCCTGCTCAAAAGCTGTAACTAAATTTTAAAGGCATAGCCTAAAACCACCACACTTTGCCATATTTCAATCCATTTAAAATGCATACTTCTCCAGGGAATAGTAGTATGTAATTAGCATTTGTAAAGCACTTTGTTTGATCTGTAGAAGTCAAAGTGTTCTGGTTTTAATTTATTTTTTACTTACTTAATGCTACCAAGTCACTATTAATAAATGTTTGGGTATGTATAAGCTGCTAAAGGTGGAGCACAGTAATCTAGCTGAGGTTTATTGTTGACTATGCTCAAAGTGACCGGAACAATCACAATGGAGGAAACTTGAATTAGGGCTCAAGAAGAGAATAATTCTTGTAACTTTTGGATGAGATTAGGACTGGAAAAGAGAGAGATGGTCAGCTCTTCCTTAGTGAAGAATTTCACAGGAAGAATTTTCCAAAATCTTGATAAAATCATAGGCCTAACCATAAGCCCAAAATGTACATAAAACAGAAGAAGAACAATAGAAACTTTAAGAAAATAATTAGAATTTGCCAAAGTGCCTGGCCTGTTACCACAAGGACTGGCTAATGCTGACTTCAAAAATTAAGAGAAATAAGGTCACAGGAGTCACCGTCCCTGGAGGTGTTCAAGAGGGGATTGGACGTGGCACTTGGTGCCATGGTCTAGTCATGAGGTCTGTGGTGACAGGTTGGACTTGATGATCTTTGAGGTCTCTTCCAACCTTGGTGATACTGTGATACAGATGCATTCCAATCTTCTCTGGATACCAAAAGATCATTTTTATAATTCCACACCAACAGGACCACAGTTGCTAAAGACTTAGAACCCCTCCAAATCTGTGAAGTAAGAGCTCCTTGAACATTCTTCCCATTCTCCACTTACGGCTGTAGATGACATTGAATAATCCCATGAACTGTTAGTCATTTTCCAATAGTGTCCAAGCCAGAATTTGACCAACATAGGTGCTCAGTTGATTCATTTTTCTGTTATTAGATGTATCTACTTCCCCTTATTTCTCATAGTCTTGTATGCCATCTATTATAATGCCAGAAATACAGGGTTGGAATATTTTTTCTTAATGAGGTGTCCAAAACAAGAGAGAGAATGCTGGCTGTAACTTTATATTAAAATTAATGCCTCTTAACTAATAATTTAAATTAATAACATGGAATGTTAAAGCCTCTGAATACACTACAGTTGTCATGTTATGTGAGTGCTCTAAGCCAGAGTTCAACACAAGCATAAAAAGACTTTTTTATGGTTCTAATAAATGGTGATGATAGAGCTAAAATTTATTTCTTATTTCCTTTATAGCAGTCAGCCTAAATTATCAAAAATAGCAGAGGTTCCTTTGTCTTTGCAGTTAATAAGGTTTATTCCTGAAGGTCTTGAATAATTCACTCTATTTCACAAATTACAGAGCATTCTGCTGTGGTGAAAGTTTGCAGTGTTTTTTCCTTTGTGTGCTGAAAATCAAACTAAACCACCTAAGTGACTAGGTTACTTTTTGTAAGCATGTTGGGTCATACTGGAGATTGCATAGAAGCTATGGAGTAAATCAGGATTGCGTGTGTGTGCCATCACATATATGCCTCTCTAATAAATCCATTTCTCAGTTTTGTCTAGCTACCTTTTCTTACACTGTGAAATATATCCCTTTAGGACCAGCAAGTCTCTGCCCATGCAGATAGATGGGGAACCGTGGATGCAAACTCCTTGCACGGTAAGGATACTGTTATCCCTAGGAAAAGAAATTACAATAAAACCTATTAACTTTTTGAATGAGTAACAAAAATCAGAAAGGTCAAAAATCTTAATTGGTTTATATTTACTTATACTATTTTTTCAGCGGTAGAGAATCTTTTGGTTTAAAACACGATAACTGTGATGAGCACTTACTCAATTTATTTTAGTTACATCTTCAGATTCTGTTATTATATAGTTCAACACCCACTGCATTTTCAATTTATCATGCTGGGTTTTCCCACAGGTTAGGATGGAATAATAAAGCATTTATTTCAGAAGTTTGGAAAATACTCAAAGTGTGAAATCCCAGCATCCCTTTACACGATGTCATCATTTATTTATGATGTATCAGATTTATAGTCTCCATTGCTGAGGAAAAGCCAATGCTAACATTTATAAAGTAACTAATTTATTTTTTCTTTACTTTAGGAAGATTTTCCATTGTGCTTTTGAGAGTTCATATCAAGGAGGTTGTATTTAAACCTGAAGCCTTGACTGTGCTGATCAAATTATACATTAGAACTAACATTTTTTAAATCCTTACAGTTTAAAGAAGAAATGAAGGAACATAGTCTCTTTTTCAGTGCCCACACATATGAGAGGAGGGCAGGTAAACAGAAATCCAGATAGCACAGGATAGCATTGGAGCTTGCTCAGAGGAGATTCCTTGAATAACTCTTTACGGTCAACACAAGAAACGTGTCTAAGAACTCTCCATTTTCATCTCTCTCCAATAAATTAAAAAGGCTAACCAAGTATTTGGAGAAGATTTAAGCCCTTTGTTGTTGGATATAGTCAGTAACACATTTTAATATAAATACTACTAATTTTGTTTCTCTAGATTTTCCCCTGTATTTTAAAGTAGATGAATTGTCATAGCCTTGTAGCTTGTAGGTATGACAGAACAGTAGTGTGACAAGGAAGTAGCTCTGAAACAGGCTAGTGGATCACTTTCATGAGCTTAATGTCTGTAGTGGAATTAAAAGTTAATGAAAAACAGTGAAAATGGGCACCTTCAGTAAGTTGCTGACAAGCATGGTAGCTGATACTGTGTGGGTTAGGATGACAGGAGAGGACCGTGATAGTTCATGTTTGCCAGATGGACCATAGTGTACAGCTGAAGAGTGGGGAGAGTGCCTGAACTCTGACTCTAATGGTTTTAAAGTGGAGCAAGGTAGATTTAGGTTACACAAAAAAAGGAAGTTCTTTACAATGAGAGTGGTAAAATACTGGAACAGGCTGCCTAGGGATGTGGTTGAGCTCTTGTCCCTGGAGAGATTCAGTATGAGATCTGAGGTGACCCTGGGCAGGCTGATCTAGTTGTGGGCAGGGACACCTCTTACAGGGGGGTTGAACAAGATGACCTTTAAGGGTCTCTTCCAACCCAATGCAATCTGTGAATCTAATTCTGTATGGTAAGTGTTCAGGTGCTGCAAGGACAGGAGAACCATGTGTACACACACTGAGTTAAGGCAGAACAGTGGGAATTCTATGATATTTGTTCCAAGGAAACCCTTTGGAATTAAGAGTTATTATCTTTACCTCTTGTACAGCAATGGCTCTGTGCAGAGCAACAGTACTGAACCCAGCAGTTACTTGTTCAAGAAAAAGACATGTAATTTTTCAGCTTACAGAAGAGAACTCATGGAATGATGCTGGCAATAACACATGCTTTTTTTGTCTTGATTGCTTGCTCAGTGCAAAAGCCTGCTATCTGATTGATAATGCTAGCAGGAGCTGCCTGCACGATTGAGGACAAACCTAGAAAAAGAGACAGTCTTACATTTCAATTACTGCCTTGAGGAAACACTAAATTATTACTGATAATTACTGCTGTCCAGTTGAATTACCATTTTAAAGGAGATAGAAATGACATATACTTTTCTGTAGAACCCATCTTTTTAGCTCTGCCAGTGTTAAAAGAATATATTGTGTCACATAAAAAAACCGCTTCTGTTGAATATATTTGTTTCTTCTGAGAAGAAAATACATGAGCTGTTTGTCTATACCACTGCAGTTCTGTGAATTTCGATATGGAAGTATTATTTTGTGTGATATTATTCATTTTTTAGGGAATGTTGGGGTTTTTTTTCCACTGAGGAGCTCAATGTATTTATTGCAATTGCTGCTCGTGTTGCTGTACATGCACCCCACTAATTCTAAGTACACTAGAGCTTTTCCTGCAGTTCTCTACAAAGTAACTAGGAATTCCTCCTGAGACAATAACAAAGGTGGATGTTAGGTTTCTCTCAAATGAAAATTAAGATTTTATTTCTAAATGTGTTCTTTACAGGGATCATTGGAAGTCAAGGAGTATCTGATCACACGGATACGAGGATCATATTTCAGTGATGTGTATCCAAAACTAGAGTCTGAAAAAAAGCAACCCATAAAATCAAAATACTTATGTGCAGCCAGCTATGTAGACAGTTATTTGAAGTTGCAAGAGCTCAAATCTCAGATGAATACATGAGGAAGCCAATATAAGAATCATGAGCTTTTGTCTTCTCTAGAGACAGAATTGCAGTTTTCTCCCAAAATTACCTGAATGCAAATGATTAATGAGCAATTTTTAACTGAAAAAAAAAAAAAGTGTGATGATCAGGGAAAGAAATCTGTGAGTTTAGTTCCTTAGGAAACACACTAGAGGTTGTTTTTTCTTTTTTTATTCCCCTCTTAGGAAATTTCTTTCCATAGCTTTTACAAGGATGCTGGCAGTGCTGCATTGTGCACTGAGGCATGGGGGGACATTCCCTTGCTAGCTATTGTTTCACATCAGGATGCTGAGGGAAGGTACTTAGTTTCCTAGTTATATTGTTTTAAGGACAGGAGCTGCTGTTATGCTTGGATGTACCCCCTTACTAGTTCCAGGACAGAGATCACTGCACATTGTTGTATTGCACAGATTCTGTATATTGGTTTGACACAGCAACTGTGCCTCAGTGTTCCAGCCAGAAAGTTACTGTCTTAAAAAAAAAAGGGGGCTGCTGTCTCTCCCTCCAACTGTCCTTCACGAATCTGAAATAACACTTTTTATGTGGATATGGTCATCTCAGAAACTTCAGTGTCATCTAAGTTCACTAGTTTTAGGAACTGATCAATTAGAGATAAGTGAAAAAGAAATTTGTGCGATCAGCAGATACTGAAGCAACCTTGGCCCAAGGTGCCAGTGGCTAAGCTCAGAAGCAATTTTTTTTCCATTTCAGATTTTAATACAAATGAGAGTATTTGCACATGATTTTTCAAGACATCAAGTTGGACCTGTCAAAATTCTCCCACTATTCCATTATGCATACTAAGGAAAAAACAAGTTCTACATCAAATCCATATTAAGTAGGGGATGCAGGCTACACATGCAGGCTCAGAAATTTACCTCCTATGGAACGGATCAACAAGTTTATCTTTGCTAATTTTTTGGTGACAAAGCACAAGTTGCTGATTGCTGACACTTAGGCATATCAAGACTGTGTTCATATCAAGACTGTGGCAGTGTGGGCTCTGAGAAAATGCTGTAGCATGCTATAGAGAATGCAGTGATTTCCTAGAAGCTGTGAACTGTTGTTTTCGTCCCTGGGATCAGTTTTAGTTCTAAAGAAATTGTAGTGTTTCTCTTTGAACACCTTTTATGATCTTCTACTGCTAGAGCCAGGAATGCATTCCTGTATGGTTCTGTGTGTATTTTAAAGTGTGAGTGGCTTAATCTAAAAATCTGTCATCCAGAATTATTCAGTATGTTGAACACATGCAGACTGGTGTGTGATGAAGGCATCCTGCTCTGGTACAGTAAGATTCAGAATCTGGGTATCAAATCATATTATTTCCACTGTTTTTTTTATACAAAAGTCTTTGGGAGAAGGAAAGATGATAATGTTAATGTTATGTTAAACATTTTGTCTGATTAGCTGAAGAGGAAATTCTATCAGAGCTCTCCCAGACAAATATAGCAACATGAAAGATATCTATGGTTTCACCTGATCTCCAAACAGGTCATTAATAGTAATGAAACTTCAAAGACTCTCAAGTTAATTCAATAAACTTCTAGCTTTAGCTATCAGGATTTTTTTACAGAAAAGTAATCTTTCAATTTAGCTACATAAATTATTAGCATTGTTTTGAAAAAATCCATAATAATATTCTATCTTAATTAGAAATAACTGCAGTTTCAGTTCTTTCATCTATTCCTGACTTGCTTGGCATCATATCTGAAAGAGTGTCAAGCTGCTAGCAATGTTAGATTAAAAGCAGAAGACAGAAATGTCTATAGAAGATGCAAGAATACTGCCTCAGTCAGGGAATGAAAATCCATAGTCAGAGCCCACCTAATGGATGGCCAGAAATATAGATTCATAGGCATCTTGAAGTCATTTTTAGAATTAATTACTGATAGGAAAATTTATAGTATGCTGTTTAAAAAAAAAATTGAACACAGAAATAATATTTGAAAATATTGTATTTGAATGCACCTTAAAAAGAAGCTTTGAGTCAATGAAAATTTTTCCCTAGCTTTTCTTTTACTCAATAAAGATGTGATGAGCCTGAGCACAGAGGTTCTAGTGGAGTCCTACTTTTGTAGTTAGATCCAGAAAGAAAGAGCTAAACCACGCACAAACCCCCTCTTTTTATTAACAATCACACTATGCCTGAGCTGGGTGAGAAAGCTAAGAGAGTCACAAGATCTGCTTTTGCATGGATCCATTGGCTCCAACACCCCACAGGTCACAGCTGTATTCTGCTGTCTTCTTCAACAAATTATCTTCTTTCCTGTCGCTGAATGTAATAATATTTAGGTTGGATTAGATGATCTTGAAGGTCTCTTTCAACCAAATACAATCTGTGATTCTGTGATTTTTCGTATTTATAATGGGAGAATTTAAACTTTTGTATGTGCTTCTTTAGAGCAAAGAGGAATTGAGTCCTAGATGTGGTGACTGATTTTAGTAGAACATTTAGTATCATAGTAGTGTCATAGTATCAGTCAGGGTTGGAAGGGACCACAAGGATCATCTAGTTCCAACCCCCCTGCCATGGGCAGGGACACCCCACACTAGACCATAAATGGAAGTCAGTTGCTAGAGGGGCAAAAAATAGTTTCTGTTGTTGTCCGAAAATGCTGCAATTTTTTTTTCCATTTGAGCAACAATGTGCATACATTTCTGTTTCGAGGCCAGAATGATGTAGAGAGTTCCTAACACTTGATTTTACAGCTGGGCATTATTTTTTGTGCTCCCAGGTACACTGCATGTTAATTAGTTTTGTTGACCTATGCATATTTTTTCTTAATTTCACAACAGTAGTTTTTGTAATTGACAAAGCAATTTACTGCATGTGTGCTTTCTGCACCCCAGACAAATACATGTAATGCACTTTTCTTTCCAGTTCAGATTGTTAAGAAAAGAATTAGTTGTGACTAATTGCCAATTAATTTGCAGTGGTTTGGTGAGGGGGGCTGGGGGGGAAACAATTGCACCTACTAATTAAAATGTAAAATATTCCAAAGTGTCATCTTTAGGTGTCTCTGGAATACATAATTTCCATTTTAGTTCTGCACTGGATCTGTAACAACCCTGAGCTTGACAGCTCTATTAATTTAAAACCTCAGTGATACCTATTAGTACAAAACATGAAAAAAATGCCATTAATCATTTATTTTAATTTTGCAGCTCTGTCATTTTCTCAGTATGTTTAAAAATTATGATGACACCATAACGTTTTCCAATCTACCTGTGTGAAGGGGAAACGGATCACGCTACTTAGGAGAGAAACTACAGTATATTATTAGAGTTTAATTAATGCCAAACTGATTAGATTTGATTGCACTTTGCACAATAATATTGTTAAGAAATTTATCTAAAAGATGGGTTGCATAACACTATATTTAAAACAACTAGTCTAGATCTGAAGAGATTTTTGCCCAAAATGCCACAGAGTTCAGGTCACAGGGTTTGTTTAGCACTACCTACATTCTGTAGGTCTTATGCATCTCATGACAACCAGTATAGCTCTGGATCACTTGCAGGAAGATAAAAATATCTGGCACTCTTGTGATGCAGAAACGTGTCCCTCTGTTTCCTGTAAGGGGAGCAGCATATGGGCATATAGACTGTGGGGAAAACCCTCATACCCTCAAAACTACCACCATCCAAACCCTGCTGATAGCATGAAAAACATGTGTGAACTGATGGATCTGACTTGATACACTGTTTTTCTGTCAATTTTTCCCCTCTGTGTTTAAAACACAAGGGCTCCTTCTTTCACATGAATTGAAATTTTATAAACAAACCTGTTTATCGCCATTTCCATTTTTCTATTGTCATTTAGTATTGCATTTGTTGCGTGTATTTATAGCACCATGTTCTGTGTTAACAATAAATATTTAGGCATTCTGTGAAATCAGGAAGGTAAGCAGCACCTATTGTGGGAAAGGAACACAAAAGCCAGACCCACTGACCTAAAAAAAAGTATGCTTATCACACTAAAAGTGTTGATGTTCGCTGCATTTCATTTAGTGATTTCATGTTATTAATGTGGCTTCAAGGGATAATTTGAAACTCTGACCTGCTCCTGAAGGAAATAGATGTCTGGGTTATGTATTTATAAATATCTTTAGTATCACAAACTCAGGCTTCTCTTTCATCAGAAGATTTGCTGTCAACAAATAGGGAGCAATTACCATCTCTTTTTTAATTAGATCTGGTTCTTTCCCACGAATACGTTGTTGGGCACACTTTCTAATACTAGAAAGGTGACGTTTGAAATTGCAATTGTAATACATTTTTTTGCTAATGCTATTTACCACGAATACCAGCTTTTTAAATCTCTGTGATCATGAACTCATAGGATAAAATCTTGACTTCACTTAGGGAATGAGATTTTTGCCGTTGGCTTCAACAGTTTGAGTTTAGCGTGATACGTTGTGTATCAGCCTTAAAACAAAAATCCACACTCCCTTAGCAATTCCTGTGGCTATTTACTTTCTCCTTAAATGGAATTTTGTTATTTCCTCATTTTGCCTATTTTTAAATGCTAATCTCTGTCAAACACACCAAAACAGAATGTTGGGGGTTTTCCTCGAGCAGCACTTCAGGCACTCCAAGCACTCCCTTAATTTATGTTTCAAATGTCCTCCATAATTTCTGTAAGTTATTACATGTTTTCAATAAAACTGAGTAAGAGATCTCAAAAATTATTTTCCATCATTCCATAGTAATGTGCATTAGTATGTTTGTCAGGGTGCAATCAGTTCTTAAATATTTGTTAAGTTAGCGTTTAAGGGTTTGGGATTTTTATCTTTTTATCATGTGTGTTTGTGTAAATCATAGCTTCACCTAAGAAAAATTAAAAACAAACAAAAAAGGTCTTACATAAATTTCATATAATTGTGCTTCTACTAAAAAAGTTGTGAGGTTCCTTGCTGAGTAAAAGAGAAATTAAATGGCAAAAGCTGGTCTTCAGCCATTCCATGTGCACGCACACACAGAATCTATCCATTCTTTTGAACTAAAGTAAATCTTGGTTTCTTGTAATTAAAGATTATTCTCTATTTTTTAAGTTGTTGTTTTGACCATTTCAATCTCCTGTACAGCACTTTCAGTGTTCGGTCCTACTTTGACTTACAACAGTTTTTCTCTTTCTGAGACTGTTAGCGCTGGTTCACATCTCAAAGTGTGTACTGTCATTTGTCAGCTAAATTCACATTAGCAGTGCTCACAAAAGTGAGAGTCCAGGGCAGAAATGCAGTGACTGAAAGTCTTGAGGAAGACAAAGCTGTCGTATTTCAGGCAAGGCAGTGCAATAGGCCAGAGTGACTTATGAACTCATGCTTTTCATCACCCAATAAGAAATTAAGGAATCAATGGTTATCACTGTTAACCAGTGCAGTATTAACACAGACTGCTTTGAATAAGTGGGAAAATATTGTTCAAGTTTCCCCTTAATTTTTATTTTCTGAATTTAATCTTTATTTGAAATCACTGGAGTCATTCCAGTTTATAACAGTTGAAAATATGGCTTAGAAAAATGCATATAGGAGTCCATCCCCTTGATCATGAGAGGTTAATAATGCTCAGGCATCGTAGCTGATCTCAGCTGATAGGATACAACATACTGAAGTCATGGTCTCTGAAACAGATGGCTTAAGCCAAAAAAGAACATTAAGAATGATAAACATTTTCTCAATATGTAATTGCATTCATCCTCAGCAGCACTAAACAGCCCCAATCCAACATGCAATCTGTATGGGGTCTGAGGATTACTTCACCTCTTCATACTAAAGCCATCTTTTCAGCTTTGCTCTTTTATTTACTTTAAGATAGAATTACTAGTATTTATCTCTGAAAGTAAACTCTTGAGACCATTCCTACTGTCACGTCGTGGCTAAATCTAGCAATAAGCTGAACCCTTACAGCTCTTGAAAAATTCACTCATAGCAGCTGCAGATTACTTTGTCGATTGATTCTCAGGATCAGATTGATGTCATCACTGTTCCTGAACCTTAAAATAGGTCTTACAAAGCATGCTGGATATTAGAAGCAACTTCTTCACTGAAAGGTTCATCAAACACTGGGTTAGGCTCCCCAGGAAGGTGGTTGAATCCCCCTCCCTGGAGGCGTTTAAAAGATGCAGAGATGAGGAGCTAAGAAGCATGGATTAGCACCAGACTTGATAGAGTTAAATAATGATTGGACTTGAGGGTCTTAAAGGTCTTTTCCAACTGAAATAATTCTATGTGAAAGTTACAAAAATCCTCTAGTCAATTTTCCAGGACCAGATCAATAGGTGGTGTAAAGTGACATCAATGGAATATCACCAGTTTACCCCAACTAGAGAGCTGGCTTCCACAGCAGTGCCTGAAGCATAATTTCTTGTGAGAAAATAAGTTGATACCAGTTTTCGAAAGCAAGAGTTATTATCCATGTAAATTTAGTCTAGGTTGCAAACCCCTCTCCTCCATCCCATATGCTGAATTTGATACTAATGAACAATGTTGACATAAAGAGGTCACGTATGAAATTTGAGACTCATGAACTAAGGTGGCATGGAAATGAGCATTTGGAGAGTAAGGTAAAAGCTTTAATAGAGTTAAACCAACCCACTCATTCTGTTGGGATTTTTAGGTTTCTGTCTTCTTATATTGTAAAGTAAATTTCTAGGCCAAGAAATGTCCTGATCTATATTTTAATGAGCCTCTGCACGTGACATATATTTTTTGTTTCATTACTATTAGTGAATGACAAGTGAAGGATATTCATTTTAACTTGAAAATGTCAGGTATGCACTTCAAGAGATATATTTTTCCAGTTTTTAATGAGGTGGTGTTTCTTTCTGAAAGAAATACCCATCTCAGATGTGGGTACTATGCAGATGACAACTGATATTTAATAAGTGATGGTTCTTGTATTAGTCGTAGTTCACTAAAGAAAATGTCTCGGATTGCTTTTGAAAAACTCTTAGCGTCACTAGCCCAAAGGCAAGATGTGACCTTTTTATTACATAATGAGAATCATTTATTATCTTACAATGTATCTTAAAGTCACAGACAAAATGCCACTTTGATAATTGCTTTCAATTAGCTTTGAGCATAGCATACATTCATAAAATGTCTTCTCTAATTTAGACTTGAATTAGAGAAAATTGCAGATATAATCTACTTTAAGGTTGTCTCATTTAAGGTGATTCCTAGTTTTATATCAAAGAAATCAAAATGGGTGGCTTTAGAGGAGTCTTGCAAAGTGTTTTAAGCAGTCTTTTCAATATTTGAGTCTATCTTTGAGGTCTCTTCCACCCTTATTGATTCTATGATTCTATTCTATTAACAACTAATTAACAAATTAGAATGCTGGTTCATCTGTTTTGACCTTTTTTTGTGTATTAACTTTTGACTTCTCTTCCTTATGGCTATTTTGAAAGTAAGCGGTGTCTTGTGTAAAAGAGAAGTGCAGCTTGATTAGCTGTATAAATAAAGCATACAAAGACATAGCTGACATCTTAATAATAGGCAGCAGCTTGGTCTGACAGCATGTATGTCCTTTCTAGCTTTGAAATTCTTACTCATCTTGTAAATACATAAGATACTCAACAGCAAGTAATGAACCCCATACCCCAAAAGAAAGATTAGATATTGGCATGTATTTTATTGCATATTGTTAGTATGAACTATGTGTGTAATTTAGAGTATTGGTGGAAACAAGGATCGCACATAGGTTGTTTTACATGTTATATGTTTTACGTATGTAACATCATTCATAAAAAAAATAGAGGTATTTTCTGTTCATCTTTGATTAAACTAAGAAGGTTTGGAAATTGCATGTCAAGATAATTCAGGCATCTCAAATACTTGGAATTGAACTAGCTCAAGAGATAACTGGATTTCTTCCTTCTTTCCCCAGATAAAAATTACTCACAAGAATCAAGCCCCCATGTTGATGGGACCTCCTCCAAAAACCGGTCTTTTCTCTTCCATCATCAAAAGAACAAGGAACCACAGCAAGGAATAAGCCTGTGTAGTTTAGTTTTTAGAAAAACAATTAGCTTTGTTGGGCTTTGAAATATTTATGCTGGAAATCTTTTGAGAATTTTAGAATATCTTCTACTTGCAAAATCATGGATTTTGGTTTAACAGTTTCTGTAACTGAGCTAATGTAAAACTATGCTACTAGAAAAAAATATTGTCAACATTTTGTAGGCATTTTGCATGATGAAAGCAGATGTTTACATAAAGTGAAACAGCATATTTTTTGTTGCATGCATTACCATTTACTAATCTATGGGCTAATTCTGCCATGGAATATGGGAAGACAATGCCATGGGTAATTTAATTTTCTCTTTTCCATTTCAACTTTTTCTGCTGCAACGATCATATGCCAGAGGTTCAACAGTGTCACTTGAATCAAACATCTTCACATCAATAGGCAATTAGACCTGTTTCAGAGTAAAGTTTCTTTCACGACTCATTAAGCTGTACTTTTAATTTATCATTTCTTTCTACCCTGAGGTTTTTTTATTCAGCTAAGCATTAAAATCTTGTATCTTACTCTGATAATCCCTATGTATATGAGTAACTGTACCCGCTGAAAACATTTAACATTGTGTGTGGTATTCAAATGATCATACTTCCTCTTGTGTTAGTTTTTGTAAGATTGGAAGTCAATGAAAGTTTGAGCCAAAACTATAAGGCTAAGGGAGATGATGCTAAGGGTGAAAATAATAATACTAGCCATCAGTGCTGTTTGCTTAAACACTAGGATTGTTTTAATGAGCAATACATCTCTGTAACTTTAAATCATTCTGCATATTGACCCATAGCATAGTGCGTGTGCACACAAATAACCAAAGCTTATGTCTAATAAAGTGCATTTCCCACCAAAGATTTAGTGAAGGATGCTTCAGAGAAATGGGTTAATGCATAATTAATCAAGTTCACTGGAGTAAACTCGCTTCTGAAAATTTATAGTTCTTTTGATTGTGTTGGCAATGTCCAGACAAATCTTGGGGTAGGAAAAAAACATTAAATTAATTGCACGTAAATGTTCACTTTTCATTCATTTCATAAGTTGATCGACATAAAGGCATAGTCTAAATATTGAGAAATAGACACATACTCGAAGTATTGGAAAATTAGACTTGTGTTTAATTTTTTGGTCATTGTTATATATAAATTTATGCCATCCACAATTTCCTCATCCTCATCTCTTAAGGAAAGGATAAACGGTTATCTATTCCCCTTTTGTAGTCTGCTGTTTGGAATCAAAACATTTCTTGTCACCAATTTTGAGGAGGCAGTTGCTCAGGTTTTTACTTTCTTAGCCCTCTGAAAGGCTTCCTAACAGCTTAGAAATCGTAATACAGGGATTTGTTTGAAGTTTGCACAGTGCTGTCTAACGTTGAAGGGAAGTCCGAGAATGGCAGCTTTTTTCAGTCTTGCATATAAACGGTCATAATCAAAAGGTTTTGTGCAGTCTTAACATTGTTATCTCTTCCAACTGAGCTGCTTCTCAGCTCTGCATGTCTTAAGTTCTCAGATTTCATCAAAAAAAAAAACAAAATTAAAAAAAAAAAAGGAAAAAATGAAATTTTGCCTGAAATGCATGATTTTCCATTTTTATCTGGACTATAAAATGTTAATGATTTATTAAATCTATTTTTCTATTGAGTCATTCATCCATTTTTAAAAGAAACAATACTACATCATTCTGTAGTGCACGGTACTGTGCATGTACTTCAATAAAGTTACTATCATTTGTTCTTCGGTATAACAATTCGACAGAGTGCTAATTTATATCATAGACGCTGAAATAGGAGTATATAGCTGGTAAGGATTATGTCTCTGAAATATACAGTCTGTGCTCTGTAAACATTAGGAAGTAAATACCACTTAATGTTATGTTCAGCATTAGGTAGAAAAATATGAGGGCAATTATTTGCTAAAATTAAGATCTTGTAATTCCCCACTCTTGGGTCCAGTGCTGTCGACAATTCCAGTTACCGTAGGAGTAAACTAACATTTTTCCCGTGCACTGCAAACACACACAGAGTGCATTTGATGCACTTCTTAACTGCAAACATACATAAGTATAGAGCAAAAGATACTTGCAAGAAGAAGGAACTTGCTGACATATTATTACATAAAGTGTACATCGGTTTTATGAAATTATGGTTACAGGTGATAAATATTTTCACATAACTTGACATAGGATTTTCTACCAATGCTCTCAACTTTTTTTGTGGCAAAAATGTGTTTAATGATAATATATAATGTGCTCTCTATGATTATCTCATGAACATTGTAACTCTGAAAACAAATAAAATTATACCTAAGCTATTATTTAATAATGTATGCAATTTTAAATGTGTCAGTCCGTGCCAGCAGATTGTTCACAACCCACTTTTTCATATAAAGAGAGATGGTTCATTGTAATCACCATTACATACAATTCTGACTAGCCTAATAAAAGGTAAATCAGATGTGTTGGTCAGTATGTATCAAAATCTCACTGTGGCATAATAATATAATGGAGCAGGCATTTTACTTTATTGGCACTTACTACAGTGAGTTTGTCTTTCTATTAATCTTGCTTGCTTGGGTTTTTTTAACATGGTTTTCAATACTTCAAAACCATGCTCAGGCTAAAAGTAGTAATGATAAAGAGAAAATCTTAGAGTACATAAAACATAGTATGAAAGGAAAATGCTTGATTTAATGAAAGAGAACTTCAGAGAGGGTTCCCTTTTCTTTATTTATTTTTTTTTTCACTTCAGTTTGCACACAATTAACAACATGAAATTATTCATTGGTGTGTGAAGTGAAACAAAGAATCTTCATACAGCTGAAGTAGATGCACTGCTCTTACATTGACTGAATAGTAGCTGTAAACCTTCCACCATTTAAAATGAAGCGTTCTTTAAGGCCTCATTAATGACATTTGCAATATAAATGGAAATTACAAATATGTAGGAGTTATGTCTGATGCTGGATTTGCAGAGTTTTCATCTCCCTGCTCTTAGTGCGTTGCAGCTGCTCAGTGTGCTGAGGAGAGAACATGACATCTCAGGAAGAAACCTTAACTTCTGAGACTGGTTAGCATTGGTCTCACTTCACTTGAGTTCCTGTTAAAAGGAGGTAGGAGCAGAATTTCTTGCAAAGAAAAATACTGTTTCCAGTATTTGCAAGATGCTGTACGCATATCATCATGATTATTTAAAACTAGGGAGAGTATAGTGAAAGAATGTGTGGGTTCTAAGAAAGGGAGAGAAACATACTTATTTTTTTTTATCTCTAGGTTAATATTTGTTTACTGAAACTATAGCTATTCAGTGATCATTAGTGATTTAGTATACTAGTGCTATTCTGCTTTCAACAGCAACTGGCTTCTGGGACATCTAATTCTGAGGTGGAACACAGCAAGACCAAGACTTTCTGGGAAGCAGTCACTTCAGAGAAGTGTGTCCCCTCACCTTTCCACAAGAGTGACTTGAGGAAATTGTTACAAAACTGGGGGAAAAAAAAAAGAAAAGAAAAAAAAAATGACAGGAATAATTATCTCTAGACAAGAAACAGGAGAAGATCAGAGAACTCTGCTAAGGAATGACAAAACAGGTGCTCAAAGTGTATGAATGGGATGAGTCACTCCAAGGCAGCCCACAGAGATGTTGGTGTGGGGCCTGGGAGGCCAGATGAAGGCACTCAGGGCTAACGAGCAGTGATGAGCCAACAAAGTGAATTCATTAGATTGATCTAGAAACTCCTTCCATTTAGGGCTTGAAGGATGTGGGTAGTGTTTCTTTCTTTCACAGAGAGGAAGATTCATAGGTTCATAGAATGGTTTAGGTTGGAAGGTACCCCAAAGATCATCTAGTTCCAACCCCCTTGCCATGGGCAGGGACACCTTCCGCTAGACAGGTTGTTCAAGGCCTCATCCAACCTGGCCTTGAACACTTCCAGAGAAGGGGCATTCACAACCTTCCTGGGCAACCTGTTCTAATGTCTTAACATCCTTACTGTAAAGAATTTCTTCCTAATACCAAGTCTAAATTTACCCTTGTCAAGCTTAAAGCACTCTCTTGTCTGTGAGAAGTTAAGCCCAAGAAGAGGAACAACTGAGCTCTTCATATCAAGGGAGAAGAATTTGCAGACAAAGGAGAAGAGAAGAATGGTGAAAGAAAGGTAAGGGATTTGCCAGGGCTTTGTTTATTTCTGAGTACTTTCATACCCTGAAAAAAAAAACAAACATAGAAGGCATTTCTCCTTGCTGTTAAATAGTTTGCCGCGCTGCTAAAGCAGTTAGCACAAAAGTAAATAAATAATTTTAGAAAGCTGAGGTGGGCCTAAGAAGCATTGCTCAATGTTTTATGCAAGAGCGGTGAAAAACGTGTCAGCCTCTTGTCAGATAATTGCTGTTTGTCTCTAGCTCCATCAGGTCTGAAAGCATTTTGTTTTCTTTCCTCTGTCCATAAGGAAGGAAACTTTTTGTGGTCCTGCTGAAGTGAGTAAAAGCCTTACTGTAGCCCTGGCTGGAAGATAAATAAAACATAGATGAGATCTGGAAGCTGAATCTCTTAATGAGATATGAAGTCATGGGTTAAAATCTGTGGCATGTGAGGCTCTGAGGGCGTGCTGTACAGCAGTGACCCTCTTCAGGTCTGTCAAGATTTGCCAGTGTCTGCCCAATCTGGGCTTGTGCCTTTGGGAGCCTCCATTCGTGCTCAGACTATGGATTTTCAGTTGAATTTAGAATAAGGTACTTTGACCTCTCCTGTTCCAGCTTGTGTGTAGGTGGCATGTACATGGATGGAGACTTCCCATTTTCAGGTGCTCTTAATTTTATGAACATAGCCGAGGCAGAGAAACTTCTCTATGACTGCCGACTCCATTGTGTGAAACTGCCCGACAGCTTGAAACTATAAATAGGTGATAATGCGTTCTAGGCATCCAGAATCTAGGCATGGTGGTATTTCAGAGGATGCATTCTTTTCCCTTTCTGATTCATGATTCAAAGAGACTACCTGTGAAGCACCTCAGGGCTCTCTTTCAATATGACTCACACAAAGAGGAAGTGACAATCACCAGTCTTTGTTATTTATAGCAAAGTGGTAGCTGTGTTGATGGCAAAGTTGCGGTTTCATAGTGAGGTACATATTTCTAATGAATGTGGAACATAATTTGCTGGGTCTGACAGAGTGAGAAGCAAGGATTTTGAATTTTCAGGCCAATTTTTAGTTTAGGGCTCATAATGACTGAAAATATTTACCTTATAATTGGCCTTTTTCAAATAAAATTTTGTTGGTTTGAGTTAAACTCACATGCTGTGAAGGAACATAGCAATTTGCATTAATAAGTGGATTTTTCTGGGTAGAGAAGTGAAGAATTCTTCCTCTTTTTGGTGAAACCCGTATTTATGGGTCATGTTCTGCCTGACAGTAAGAAAATGCAAATTGTCAATATTCAGACCTGTCAGTCTAGTTACATTAAATACAAAAAAAAGCAATACATGACAACAATCTTTAAATGAGTTGTATCTGCAGTTTGTATATCTCTTAGATAATTTTTGCTTAGCTATGAGGTTGGCTTTTGAAGAGGATGTGGTATGGAGATTTTGTGTCTGGTTGTTTGCTGCTCTGTTGGATTTTTTAGAAACTATGAGTGAATGCCCCAGAACTGTAAAACTGTAAGGATTAGAACATTGGCTCAGACGCATGTAATACATGTTAATGTTACAGACACAAGTAAGCATGCAAACAAATGCAGGAAGATCTGTTCCATTTGATTTGAACTTCCTTGTGTTTAAATTCAGTCCTATTACTAGAGAAAAGAAAAACAAAAAATTTGTTAATTTTAGGTATCTTGGGAGGATTTGGGGTGGGAATGGATGTGCTGGCTTGTTTTTGTTTTGTTTTCCCTTGAGTAGTATAACCTCATTCATTACAACGATATATACATGTAGATTAAGGAATTTTCACCTCATTTACACCAGTCACTGTCTTCTGTAGCTGAACTCTGAACAGTGATCTTTTTTATTATTTGAAACAAACAAGCAAGCTTGACCTATCTCATAGTGGTTCAGTAGAATTAGTTTACAAGATGTTACCTTGAAAGACTTGATACCACTCTGTATTCTGCAAAGTCAAGCCTTGTGCTGAGATGCAAACTGAGGCCTTGATATTTTGTTTCTAGTTCTAGTAAAAAATTCTTTAGCCTCTGTTCCATCAACAGAATTTTGAGGAGGAAACTACCTTCCCTGTTCATCCTAGTTTTTTGCTGGATTTCCATTTCAGAGCAAAATCAGGTTTATCTTTTTCAAAGTCACAATATTTTGTGCTTGAATGTCAAAAGCAAATATGGGGGGTTAATCAGTTCCATTCAATTGTTTCATTAATGTAGTGATTAATGTTGTGGCATAACTGACTTTTCACTTTATAAAGCAGTAAGTGAATGAAATTAGGCTCAAATTTTATTTCAGTGGGAAATTAATTCTTGTTTCCTTTTGAATTTTCAAATCCATAGTATTTGCTCAAGAGCCTGAAATGACACATTTAACCTATGTGCTCCTGCAACTGTCACCAGACAAAAAGCTTGCTCATCAAAATCTAGTCTTATGTATCATCTCTTCATTCTTATTATACCAACAGGTGAACAGCTCCTAAAATTTCTCTTCAAGGAATTGATTTTTGATTCATAGTTACTTTTTTTTCTTCCCCAGGTTATTTTGTCAGTATGGGTCAATCTTGTCAGTGAAGGAAGCAGAATAATGTTAAAGAAACAATTATTTCATTTAGGCTAAAAGTTTACCAAATATCTTCATATTTCTCTCCAAAAATAGAATTACACTCTTGTTTTCACTAAAAATAGAATGAACAGACAATTAAATAAAGGAAATCTCATTAAATTATTCCTAATTATTATAAAATAAGTGAATAATGGTAGAATATTTTAGGCTTGGTATTGTAAACTGAATTCTTGACAAGGCAGATAAAATGCTTGCAAATGTTTTTCTAAGGTACTGAATACAGTGTAGCTCAACTGACAATAATTGTTCAATCCCATGGATAAGGCATTTGTATGTCACTGTAATTCACATAATTAATGGCCCTTAATGTGTCTCTCAATCTGGGTGAATTAGCAGCTAATATTGTGCGATATCTAATCTGTGAACACTTTTCACCCCACAGTTACCCAAAACGTGTTCCTTGTGTGAAGTTTTCCTGTTCCTGTTCTGGTCACTGTACTTATATCCCTAAGTCATATTGGAATGTCTAACCCAATTGAGATTATGTTAAATACTTACTGTGACAATCATCAGTCTTATTTTTATGGTCCTGGGACAAAAGGTGAGCGGACTTGCTCGAGGTTAATGGGGCTTTAAGGAAATGTTATGTTCCTTCAGCACAAGATAAGGTTTTCTTCTTCTGATGGGAATCCTGTCACTTTATCAGATATAACAGCTTTCTCTGCCAAAGAGTTGAGATATTAGTCTGTGTGAAATGATTTATGGTTTTTTTCCCTTGGCTTGCCTGCTACATCTTGGACAAAAAATAAATCTTCTGGCAGATGCCAATTGTTCCTTGTTGGTCTGTGTGTAGAAATATGTACTACCACGAGAGCTAGTCCAAGCATCGAAATACAACCAGGACAGTTGTGTCGACAGCTGAGGGCGGAGCAGAATTCGCACTGGGAGAAGCTGAAGCAATCTGTTACAAGTTTAGGGTTAAACTTCCTTAACTCATTTCTAGAATAATGTCTCCCTAAAAATGTAAGTAGGTAATAAATACATCTGTAACACACTGATAACACTCATTCATATGCAACATTTGTGCTATTTTCTTACCTTAGATGTAGTAAAAATGGTATTTTTCATTTGTGTGCTTCCTCCACAAAACAAAGTGCAATGCCATAACATACAAAAGCAGATTTTAACTAATGGAATAAAATTATGTTTTAAGGAACCAAAGATACCATGGAAAAGCAAAGGGATTTGTAGGGAAAATCGTATAATGTCATTTCCATCTCAGTAGAAGTTTGCAAAAGAGAGGAGATCTGGTCAATTCCCAGCCTTATTTGTTCTTTCATTCTAACTCATTTATAAATTAATTTGGAGAGTTGCTATGCTATGAACCACATCAGAATATGCAGTCACAACTCTGTAAGAGAGGACTGAGAATGTTTTGTATGATCTGGTTCCCCTCACATACAGAACCTCTTCTTTAAATGGTCCTTATTTGGAAGCAGACTACTTCCAAGGTACAGAAGCACAAAGGCAGTCACTGTTTGATTAATTACTTGGTTCCTCTAAGGTGTTAAAACATTTTTTATTATTATTTTAGCATAGCTCTGCAGTGACTACAGTGTTTGGTGGGGGTTTTTTTTGCAAGAATAATCAACACTAAAGAATTACTTCTATAGGAGATGGCAGCATACAGTATAAATAATTTCTGTGTCACAATACTTCTGCTACACCAATGTGGATCCTCTTCAGAGCAGCTAAAGTCCTAATGTAGAATGTGATACAAAGTCTTAGCTTTGGAGATTATGATTGAAATATAGCCTTGCTGGAGACAATGTTAAAGTGAAGTGGGAATGTGGAAGTGAAATCCCAACTCCACTGAAATAATTAGTGTGTCATTGCAGTCACAGAGCCAGGGTGTTATCCCTGCTGCCTTGTGATAGGGCTCAAAACATCTTTCCTGCTTCAAGTAAAATGTCTGCAAAGAAGCCCAAGAAAGAGATTGAGAAGTTTTGTGCATTTGCACATCTGTAAAAACCTATCTGCAGTTTCCCCACACTATTGGCCTGGAAACCAGGTCACCAAGTCTCTTCCTTTGAGCTGAGCACTCAAGTCTTCCTCACTCTTCTCTTTTGTCCTTAGCAATCTTGTATTTCTGTCTCCAAAAGCCTTCCTTTCAACATGCTGTGTTAGAATATGTTTTCACCTACACAGTTCTATTGGTTGGTGGTTTGGCATTGTGCTGAGAAATGCAGAGTTTTAAACTTCTCAGATTAAGGAAGAAATCAAAGACTTCAGCTTTAACTGCTATAACCATTGTTATATGCGAGTCCCACTCAGTTAAGGACCTGTCCTTCAGCTCCACGCTCTGAACCTCAAAGGCATGAGAATATTGAAGTTTCAAGTAGGTGGATTTCACACACAGCGTTTTATTTTGCATTTGCCAATTCACATGTAAATTTTATGGATTCGATGTGTAAATGTCCCTCTCCTCTCACTATTCAGAGCCTTAAAAATCTACCCTTAGTGCTTTGCATCACCCTGCTGGGGGAATGTAACACCAAACTTGAGCACAAATAAACAGTTTCTTTGAACCTAACTTTTAGGGTTCCCATGTTCAACAGAACACTGACTTGGTACCAAATTCTGTGCTGTTGTCTTAAGAGGCCCTGAGACAGTGCTGCAAAACCACATCCATGTACAGCATCACACAACCCACTCTTAATTATTTCTGCCTAGACTAGCTGCTGCTGTTGGATTTCTTGTCTTTTATGCTTAAAACAGCAGTGACGCAGCAGTGAGTCAGGCCTTTGCCAGTGCTTAAATATCCAGTGCTAGGTGCTATATATAAAAACACTTTTGCTTTTTCTTTTTTTCTTTTTTTCTTTTTAAAGCAGGCATATGTGCAAACCCTGATTAGCATATCATACAGAATCACAGTACCACCGAGTGATAGGGGCTGGAAGGGACTTCTGGAGATCAATGAGTCAGAGGTATGCAGATTGTGTACAAAGTGTACATATTCAGTCTGTTGCATTTACATGCAGGTTTTTGTTTGCAGTATCATTCAATGCCTGTGTGCTCTGACTGCTATTTCATATTTTCTGACAGCCATTGTGCCCCTTCAAGTTTGTGCTGTCCTAAGGTATTAAGCCTATCTCACAGCTTGTTCCTTCCAATATAACTAGATTGATAATCAAGATTCATCGTAAAGAAACATAGTAAAACCTAAAACCAAAACCTATTTTGTGGTTCCTTCCCCCTCCCCTTTAGAACTACAATCTGTGGAAGAACAATGGCTACTTGCTGTGAGACAGAAAAAAATATTCTGAAAACTTCTAGTCTTGTTGCTTAGAAAAATGTTGCATATAGGATTATTGGGTTTTGGTTGGTTGGCTGTTTTTTGAGTTAGCTCATGGCTCTAATCCAGTGATAAAAGAGGACTGAGTATTTTAATTAAAGTAATTATTTCACTTGTCGCATGGTCATACTGAATCCAGAGAAGGTACAGGCTTCTTGGCCTTACTCTTTGCCTCCAGTTATTGCTTTGTTTCATTCAACTATTCCCATGCATGTTGTTAGGCTGGACTGCTACTATGTATTTCTCTGACTTATGGCTCATCATTGCGGTATCTTTACCTTCAGTCATAAAAGAATAACTGATTGTTTGCATTCTCCTCAATCTTTGAAGTTTTTGTTTGGTTTTCCATTGCTTTGTTTCCCTCAGCTAGTTTGTTTCCTTCACTTTGTTCATGCACTTCTAATTAAACTACTTGTTATTGTGATCTCAGTCACAGTGCTTGTAAATTTTGTTTCCTGTTCATATTCATTCACCTCTAAAGATTTCCTAGTCTGTCAGTTCACTATCATCTTTCGGGAACCATCCTCAGACTCTTTCTTCCCCTACACTTTCCCTTCTTGTTGCATTAGCCACGGGTTATTTGTCTTCTCTTAATGAAGCCTTTAGTGGCTTATGCCTACCTTAACAAAAGATATTTTTATATCTATACCTAAAATCATTCTATGTTTAGAGCTCTCAGTCTGTGTAATCTGTGCAATACAAAGGCAAGTACCCATTTATGTGATCTCTATCTAATCAATCCATAATGACTTTCTGTAAGGTGTAGTTTTAGATTTTTGAAGCAAAGGTGTTTGGGTTTTAGGACATATTGCTCTTAACCTCAGCTAAAATGCCCCTGGAAATATCTGCAAAGATGCTCCATTACTTTTCCCTCAAATCCTTCTTTCAACTATCTACAACATGTCCATGTTTCTGCAATTACCACAGATAGCACAACCTGCATATCTGTACTTAAAAGAAAGCTTCTAATTTCAAAACAATTAGGAGTGAGGGGAAGGGAGCTCCATGTTCTGTGATGTTACGTCTAACACAATAGGGGTTGTGGTCCACAGCTACATGATTTAAATGTTGCTGCAACAAAAATACCTCTACGTAATTGTGTGTTGTCAGATGCATTTATAGTTGGCTGATGTTTACATTGCATGTTCCATCTGCACATGATCTACAAGGGAACATGAACCTTGCTAGAGGATTTACTTTGTCATAGATTTATCTTCCTGTCCTGAAAATTTTCATTCATTCATTCCTCTTCTTTGTGCAAGACAACAGCTGTGACATATAGTGGGACCAATGACCTGATCTGGAATCAGAAAGAAGCAAAAAAAGTCTTACAGTCCGGATTTTGATTTGAGTTCTCAGGTGAATATATAAGGATTTTTGCCCTAATTGTCACATGGGCATGCAAGATTTTAATTTGAAGGCCAAATATCACTGAGGTCACAAAGCAAGATTCATTCCTGAGTTCCTCCTTATGGGAGAGCGGCACAGCAATGGTGACAAATACATTCCTGTGCAGCCTCATCTAGGTGGGTGTACATTAGCAAGGGGTTTGGAATTAGGTAATCTCCAGGGGTCCATTCCAACCCCCACCATCCTGTGATTCTGTGATTTCTGGAATGAAGCATATACTCCTCTCTTCTGATATGCTTTAAGCACTGTTTTACTTTCTGTGACTGCTTCATTTTCATTCCTCTAGTGAGAAACTACATTGTTGAGGCTCATTCCATAACTTTAGTGGGGGAAGTCTGCAAGAATAATGAAGTATATATATTAAAAATAAAGAGAAAAAACAAAATGCAGAGTTTGTCATAACTTCCAGTAAGCTACTTCAGTTTTGTTGCTCCCACCTGTTATTTCCCATTGGTGTTCACCCAGGCAACATGTGTTCAGGGATAAAAGAGAGAAAGTAAGATTACTTGGAGTCAGGGGAAATTAATGTGTTATTTGCAACAGAGCTGAAGTGCAGTATATTGTATAGAAGGTAGCTTTAATTAAAACCTTTATTTCAGAAATAAAAAAGCAGGTTGAATTCCACATGAAAGAAAAAAAAGGAAAAACAAAACCAAAACAACCCCAACTTGTGTTGTATTGCATTGTTTTGTTTTAGAGTCTGTCTACAAGCTGAAGCCACTTTGCCATGCTCTGCTTGGTACATCACAGGCTCTACAACCAGGTGAAGGGAATGCTGGCTGCTATAGCCTCCTGAATTGTTTGCTTGCATAATAGTCTGGGTTTCTGCAGCTTTCTCAGCCTGCATTATGAAAGAAGCACTATATTAAATCTGCATAGCTCTAATTACTCCACCCCTCTCCAATGTGCTTTCCTGCACTGACACCTTTTATTAAAACTTAGGAGAAGTATTTAAGAATAGTTAAGAGTGTTGCTTTGGGGATTTTGTGCCTTTTTGGACAAAGACTTTAAGGATAGTTTGCAGCACTGTGTGCTTCAGTCCTTGCTTCTTTATGTTTTTCTGCATACACAACTGAGACTCTGTTAACATAGGAACTGAAATTCTGAGAATAATTTCTTGTACAGTATTTCTCTACCATATGTTTCTGGGCAGGGAAGTGGATGTGTTTCTCCTTCTACTCATTTGCTGGCCAGGTTGTTTGTACAGAGGAAGCTGAGTACTAGAAGGGTTACATATTTTCTTTCTCCCAAGATTCCAAATATAATTTTTCATTTGTTGCCCTCTGTATCCTGAATGAAAGTATAGAGGAAATGTCACTATTACTGCTTTATCAACAGATACTGTGACATCTGGACTGGAATCTCATTCATTGTGATGTAGCTAAACTGTTCTAGATTTTACATGAGATTGGAATCTGACCTGGAATGTTAGTGAAGTAAGATCAGGATAAAGAATCATTCTGAAAAATATTTCAGACTTCATCTAGCCATCTGGATTGAGTCTACTGCCATCAATGTGTTTTGCAGATGTGAGCAGAAATTCCAGGTTCTGCTAGCTGTGGCTGGTGTTCTTACTGCCACGAGTGATTCTTCCTTTCAGCAAGCAGCAGCATGAGTTGCAAAGTCTGGCTCCATCCCCAAGGTAATCTTCCTGTTGCAGAACAGATCTTTTGTTCAGTGGACCTGTTTTCCTTGAGAAGCAATGCTTGTTTAACTCCAGAGAGAACTATTTATCAGTTATGTCAGAAATGCTTTAGTAAAGTGAAACAGTGTTAAATGCATGACTTGTGTTTTTTAAAATAAGAAAAAGAGCTAGCTTTTACAAAAGGGTGATTTGCATCCTGTGTTGAGGGAGAGAAAAGCCAAATGAAACTTGTGAAATCAGGATTTCTAAAATAAAGGTAAACTGTTAGATTGTTTGGTTTGGTGGTTGGTTGGTTTGTTTTAATTACTTTGAGAGGATGTTTTTCAGAGAACTCTCAAATCCTCATTGAGAAATTACTTAGTTCTTGTTTGGGCAAAAGTTTTGGTTATGCAATATTGTAATCTCACCACTACCACATTTGCAGTATTCAGTTTATTTCAAGACACTTCTCACTGATGTACATGAAGTGCAAGATTATTTAAGGTTTGTTTTGGGAAGGGATGCAAAAACTTGACTGGGAGTCTTGAATTTTGACTTCTTTTAGTTTTAAAGTAAGGGCATTCACAAGAAAAATGTTTTTAATGAACAGAACAAAAAATTCTGTCCTGTAAAACCCTCAAGACAAGACCAGTTTTTGCCAATTAAACACCTCCTTCACCACAGGCAGCTAGGACTCAGGACCTAACCTGAGATGTGTGGCTTAGCTTGTTCTTTCACTCCCTGGGAGCATTTGTTCATTTACTGCCATGCAGATAATGCATTGCATTTCACAGCACAGCAAGTTTAATCAAGACATGTCATCATTAATTTGTACTGATATGCACTGATGGACAGGGTTTTCCAGGAGCATGACTAGCTGTTTATCAAACGATCGTCAATTCTGGAGAAGAAATAATGCAATCCCCCTGTTGTTTTACAGCATCTGCTTTATCATCTGCTCACAGGAGATCCTTTTTTTTTTTTTTTTTCCCCTCTCATTCTTTGGGTTTCCCTTTGTAGCTGTCACATGGTGACAGCTTCATTTATTTCTGCTGTTTCCTAATTCCTTTAGGACAGATGTCTAAAGGACACGCTTGATTTATTGAACCAAGTTGTGGGACTGAAAGAGTTAACGACAGCAAGACAAGACTAAATACCACAATCTGCATTTGATTTCTGATGCTTTCCTGTTATTTACAAAGTGTCTCTTTGAGTATCATAAATAATTTACAGTTCAAAGTGATTATTTTTAAGTGCTAGAAAGACAAATTCACATTTATTTCATTTGCTAATGTTTCCACAATATAACACAGAGCATGAAAAGCCTTACTGCTCTATAGTTTTACAAAGGAGCTGTTAGACTGACAGAGAAACTCAAAAGGATTCTTACAACAGCAGGTTAAGCTGAGGTATTAGTTGTTTAGTCTTGCAGTCCCTGCTCTGTTAAGATTCTAACTCCAAGTAGGGAGGATTTTACCTGATTAAGGACACCAGAGTTAATTTTTAGTATGCAGAACTAGTTATCTTGTGAGAGCATTATTTTATTGCTCTGGGGAGTTGCACAATGGGAATAACTCTGAAAGCTAATCCTAGAGAATAATTATTTCATTTTTGTTGGACATGCTGTGAATTGCTTGTAACAGGTAGAAGTAGCACACATGAATTCCAAATACTTGAGGAGAAACAAGGCCATGGAATAGAAAGTTTTGTCACTGATACTCAGTTGGGCACATCAACTTCAAACTCCTTCTGTTTGTGTCACAATGACATATGCTAAGCCAAGCTAAGGGATCTTCCAAAGGCATGACTAGTTGAACATTTCCACTACTTTATCTACAAAACCAAAGATGTGCATGCTTTAGTGCTTAGTTCTTGTTGAAAGTAGATATCCCAGATGTTACTGTTATAGAAAGTGGCAGGGAAAACAAAAACAAAAACGAGAGGGGAAAAAAAAAAAAAAGCCATCCATATTAGGGACAGGAAGTAAAGAAGAGCATAGAAAACTTACTCTTAAAAAAACCAGAACTTAATATCCATACAGAAATTGGCACATCTCAAGGTAAGTCACCTCATCAGAAGATTTGCTGAAGCTCAAACCCCATCCCTCATCATTTTTATTAAGGAAAACAAAAATTTATATAGATATATATATAAATAAAATCTATCCATTATAACCAGGCCAAACAAATCATTCTAAAGGACATTTCAGCTGAAATAAGATATGAGCTTTATTTGTAAATGATATCTAATATTTGATACTATAGCAGCAAATACTGACAGAATACTGAAGAATTTTTTCAAAGACAGGGAAGAAGTTAAGGATTTCTCTATATTCAGTTTATTTAAAAAAATATGTTGTTTTAGCATTACTCACATTGAGTTATGAGAAACTTGATGAGCTTGATATATTTATCATCCGTCATTATTCACACACTACCTTTTCATTCTGAACAAGCAACATTTCCTTTGCCCTCCAAAGCTGGTATAAAGGATCACTACATTCACTGTTAAAAAAAGTCTCCAATGTTTAACACTGCCTAACAACTTCACATGGTAGTGTAAAGTGGGGAGGGGGGAAACAATCAATGCCCAGAAGGAATTTTAGGGAAATAGATACTAACTTATCATATTGACATTTTGACATGGCAGGACAGGCTCTTAGGTGAGGTAAATAGAAGTAGTTGCCTCAGAGTCAGTAAAGTTGATTTATTACCAGCTGAAAGACTAGCACTAGGCCGGCAATGTCCCAGCCCCTGTGAAAGCACATGTACTATTCTCAGTGAATACAAATGGAGTGGGCTTTTTAAATGGGCCTGAGTGGAGGTTTTGTACGTCTATGTGATTTGGCAAGTGGTCCATTTTCTGAAGCCTGAATCGATTTGCAGACTTGGAGAAAGAATTCAGCTAGAGGAGGGGAGCAGGAAAGAAAAAGGCAAGATCTTTAGTAAATGAAACTACAAGGACAAAGTGCCTGTGCAACTCTTCTATCAAGTGGCATGGAGCTAAGGTCACTTCCATGGTGAGAGTCAGCCTCAAACTGTCTGCCTGAGGTGACTTGTGTCCCCATGCTCCATTTTCCGTAAGAGCTCTCTATCACAAGGTCTGATACACTGGGATGGAGGGTATCTTTTCTTTTCAAAGTTGCCGTTAAATATACTTTGAAGCAAGCCTAGAGAGTGTTGGGTTTTTTTTGGATGAGGAATTGGTAAATAGAGTGTGTTCCATGGGGTGTAAATTCCTCAGGGCAAGGACTTGAATTTCCCTCAGCATTGATGCAATTCACTGAAGTGGTAATTAGCAATGGAAGAAATTAGGAACTTGCCGATTTGTGGCAGGCTAACACTGCACTTAGTAGCTCCCAGGGCCTCCATTCCCTCCAGGGTGGTCAAGAAAGTGCACATGGGTGCAGGAGAGGAGCAACCTAGCTGTGGCAAGTTGGACACTTAGGTCAAAAGTGCTCAGCTGTAGTTCAAGTACCCCAGTACATAGCATGAGATTCTTAAGTAGCATGTTCAAGGTAGATACTGATGAATTCTATGTTCTCTCAAGTGTATTTGATGCCGTTGTCCTTCACAATACCTTAGTTTAATTATATAAGCCTGAGTGTGTGAATATTGAAGTTATTGCTTGTGAAACATTAGATTCTCCAACTTTTTTTAATGAATAATTCTCTGTCAGCATTTCAGAAAAGTCCTATAGATTATTGAATCTGATCCTTATTTCAGCTAACAGCATTTAGCAAAAGAATAATATTTTGTTAAGTATAAATATATAGCTAGATATGCATATTTATGAACTGAAAATGGCTGTAAGTGTAGTACTTAAATGTTTAAATGGAACAACTAAATAAGAAGTGCAGTTTTAATGACTAGAACTATGGGACTAGACTTTACATCAATTTTTCCCTCTTTTTAAAAATCATCTTTATTGTACTGATATTGTCTTCATAGCTAAGGATGCAAAGCATTTCTCTGGGGGGGGAAGGTAAAAAAAGAGAAAGGGAGAATGTAAAATGCCAGAAATGCTTCAGCAGTATATTCTTAATCTAAAGTGTAGTCAGAAGTGCAAGCAGCTTTAATGATAATATTAATTTCCCCCCTCCACCCCTCATCTTTGCTAACATTCAAATCCTATTTCTTCTGGATTTGGCTTGGCAGTCACATCCCACTCAATATGAGGGCGTATGAGAGAGAAAAATCAGTCTGCTAGCATACTATATTGGACCCAATTTCTTACTCATCTCATGGCACTAAGACTTCTTTTATCTGCAAGAATGCCAACTGATAGAGCAAATGACAGATGAAGCAGTCACTTGCAACAGTTTGGCTACCGAATTTGGGATACTTTTTTCCCCCTATTGTGAAATGCCTTTGATACTGGCCAAAAATAAAATTTAAAAAAAAAAAAAATCCCACATCAGCCCAAGAGAAAAAAAAAAACAAAACAAAACCAAAACCCAAAGCAAACAACAAGCAAACAACAAAACACCCTAGAAAATAATTACATTTCCTAAGGCACCCAAATGACTTGGCATCCATATTTCAAATTCCTTTTGCCATCACATGAGCTCCACATACATTTTTCCTAGCTATACAAATTGCTGAGAGCCATAAGTAACTGCCTTTTTATAGGAAAAAGCAAAGTGGTTTCTGAGAGGCTTGGGTTACTTTGGAGGCTTGGGTTGCGCAGAGAGGTTGGAGATGCCTGCTCCCTGGGGGTGTTCAAGGTCAGGTTGAATGAGGCCTTGAGCAGCTTAACCTAGTTGAGAGACATCCCTGCCCATGGCAGAGAGGTTGGAGTAGATCACAGAATCACCAAGGTTGGAAAAGACCTTGGTGATCTTTGGATCATCAAGTCCAACCTGTCACCACAGACCCCATGACTAAACCATGGCACCAAGTGCCACATCCAATCCCCTCTTGAACACCTCCAGAAATGGTGACTCCACCACGTTCCCTGGGCGAACGACTCTCTCAGTGAAGAACTTTCTCCTCACCTTGAGCCTAAACTTCCCCTGGCACAGCTTGATGATCTCTAAGGTCCAACCTGAGCCATTGTATGATTAACTGACAGTTCACCAACACGTTGAATGTCATGATAATTATCTGCGGTATAAGCAATACATAAAATCTTTTTTAATGTACTAGGACTGGAATTCCACTTTTTTCATTTTCCCCTGTCCTAAATTATTTTAAATTTATTCAACAGATTTCCCTCAACACTGCTAGGGCTTATAAACTTCACAAAGAGAAATTGCTCATCACAAAGCTTTCATAGGAAGTTTCCATTTTTATTAGTAATGTATTTCTTGGCTTTTTTTTTTTATAAAATGTTCTTGCAAAGCATCACAAATTAGAATCACAAAATATTTTAGACAGCACCTCTGAAGATCATCTGGTCTTGGCCTCCTACCTAAAAAAAAGGTCTGCAGGCCTCACATCTCTGAGGCTAGACCAATGCATCATCCAGCTGAGCTTTGGATAGCTCCAAGTACAGAGTTTCTACTATGTCTCTACTGCAGTGTCTATCTCTTCCTAGAGTTTACCTGGGAATTCTCTTTCTGAAAACTGTCTATTGCTCTTTTCTGTTCTATGGTTTAAACTGATCAGCCTACGGTTTCCTAGATCTGCCCATTCTAAACAGTTGTGATATCCACATGTCCCCAGTCCTCTGAGAACTCCTTGCAGTTGCTGAACAGCCAGAGAAACCTGGATGATCTCTTGGAGTTCCAGAAAGGTAGAGTTATTCAATCACACTGCAAAGCCTGGCAGCAGTCGGTGGGCAAGGGCTGACACTGCAAATCTTAACAAGTATAAGATTCACTTCTGAGCCTCCAAATATACAGAGACCTCATAGATCTTGAACTCTGAAAACAGTTCTGACACAGCAGAATCCTTGTCACTCATCTGCACTGAGTAGAAAATCCTACTTCTTTTAAAGCAAGCTCCCCATTGGGATTCTCTTTTTTTTGTCTTAAATGCTTCAAATAAAGTGTTAAATATTTTCTTGGCTTGCTCAGATTTGATGGTATCTTGATAGAGGATTTAAAAAGAGCATTTAAGTACATTAATGCTTTTACTGAAGACAATGGGTCTATCAGAATTCCTATTTTGGTGTCATGAGGTTGTTTGTTTTGGGGTGTTTTTTTTAAGACAGATTTCAGGACCCAAATGTTTGTAAGTAATCAGAAGGTACTCAGCTACTGCAGATAAAAATAGCAATAATTCTTTCTTCCCCTTCTGTAGAGGAAATAGCTCAATTAGCTATTTTTATTTGCTTGCTTGTATGCATGAGAGAGTAGTTACCATCCATGCGGAAGTTAGATCCATCCAAGCCAGTGAGGCTGGTGAACTTAATCATCACCACCAAATGATACTCCTCTGTTAACATCTCAAGGCAGATGTTGATATCTGTGAACTTATGGACTGGTGAATTGTTGCTCAGGTTAATTTTGTCTCCAGTTTTACAGATTTAAAGGACTCTGAGTACTTAATTTGTAAAGAAATTTCTTTGTATTTCAGCTGAGACAAAATCCCCTTATTTTCCTTCTCTCTTTCATCTCCATGGGTTAGCTACACATCAGCTGGGTGAGCAAAGGAGCTAGTTTTCATTAAGGCAGACCCAATGGGGCTATTAGACACAGATACAAAAAATCCAGGTTAAATTAATCAAATGAAGCTGGAACCCTCGGTGTTTGTATATTGATGAATAATTGCTAGAGGAAAGTAGAGAGTTAATCATTAGACCAATGCTCTTACCACAGGGCTATGCCATCACTCTGATGGCAGTGATGACTTATTTCAGCCTGCTTCTGACTATGCACTGGAAACCATTCTGTCTCAATCAGGAAGGCAAGCAATGTCCATCAAATTTTGGAGTATATAAAGAAGGGGTTTACAGCTTTCTGAAACCAGAAGCAAAACAGAATAGTGAGAGAACTGGAAGAGAAGCCCTTCAGAATGTGTACAATGGAGAACTTCTGAGTTGATTGGAAGCCCATATCATTTAAAAAAATGAAACAAGCAACCTACCAAAGCAATATGGCAAAGATCAGAGAGAAAACTGAGGCTTAGACTTGGTAAGAATAGGAAGAAACCACTCCACTATTTTTGTTCTCATTTCTATAGCTGCAAGTCTGGCATACTGTCTGGAATTCACAAACATCTGGCAATAAAACTTGGAGATTACCTTTCACGTTTTCATCACTCTCAGTCTCTAAGTCTTTGAGCACTCTGCTTCCTTGTCTTTCCAAGAATAAATCTAAAGCTTTTTGGATATTATTGCAAAAGTTCAACAGAATTGTGTTTCACTTTTGCGTAACAACACAGATATTTAATCACTGCAAATGATTGATTGTCATCTTCACTGCTCAGGCTAAGAATATCTTTCTGGAATAAGTGCACTTCAGCTATTTTGTTATGATGTATCATATTTGTTTCCATGTAAAAATGATCATTTTATCTCTTGCCTCCCAATTGATTGGTGGTAGAATTTAACTATTCTGATCTTCTTTCCCATCAAAGATGGCTCTCTTCTTTATACCAAACTATTAGCTGCTTATGGATCCAGTCACATGAGTTATACTTTGTGTTCCTTTAGAGTACTATTTAAATTTGTTGATTAATATATGAAACCTTACAGTTTCAAAGAAGTTGAAATTACTTAAGTATATAAATCTAGAAAAATTTCAATGTGAATAAATAGCTGGTTTCTAATAAGGAAAAAACCAAATCTTCCTGGTGTTTTAAATAAAAGTATAACAAATTTGGAAACTGTTGAGGGAGGATATACATTTTCTGCTTTTTTAAACCAGAGCCTTGGCACTACTGAATAGGAACATTAATCCTTAGATTTCTTCATTATTTATTCCATCCCTTTTGTTTCAGCTGTAGATTATTCTTTCTGTTCTAAGCAAATTTTTAAGAACTGTGTTGATGAGCTTCTTTATTATGACTCAGTATTGTTTCTTCTCTTAATTTAGCAGTTTTCTTTGGTCACTGGAGAAGAGCTAAGCCCCATAGTGCAGTCCAGCTGCTGTTTTTCCCATTTTGTATGCTACGTGTTCCATGAACAGGAGCTAAATCCTAGAAAGGAGCAGTGCTACAAGGGAACTGATGGATTTCTGGCATAGAATAGACTGAGGATATGTAGGATTTGATTGTCTACAGTACAAGTTTTTGGTCTGGGCTTCAGTTTTGGGGGGTGTTGTTGTTTTACATTGGGGGTTTTTGGTTGGTTGGTTTGGTTTTTGTTGGGGTTTTTTGTTGGTGTTGTCTTTGGGGTTTGGTGTTTATTTTTTTGGTTGGTTGATCGGTTTGGTTTGGGGGTTTTTGTTCTTTTTAAGAAAAAAACGTTTTCTAGGTACAAAATGCAGTTTGTCCAGCAAGAGGAGGATCTTAGCTCATAGCAAATTAGACAACAAGCTGCAGCCTATCATTTTTCTTCTTATTCCTTCATCCAAAGATGAAGGAAAACATCAGTACAAGTCTTTGTGCAAACAAGTTTCTTTCTGATATATTTGGCCCATTTCTTGAGGCAGTGAGGAGAAGTGAAGCCAAGGTCATTAATTTTCTTTACTTCACGTGGTCTTTCCCCATCTTTTTGTCATTAAAGTCACTAATAGAATGCTGCAGAGAGTGGGGAGCACTATTTCCCTGGATAACATGATAAAAGCAGTGACAATCTCTCTCTCTGCCATAAAGAGGCAGTGGAGTTGTCCTCCTTTGCATTTGTAATTGTATAATGAAAATCTGGGAGGGATAAAAAAAGGACCTGTAGAGACAAAAATCTTGGGTTTTGCCTTGAGCTTCTGTCAGGTTAGAAGCATAAACAGGAGAACTTGGGTAGGGAATTAAATAAAAGCATTACTCTACTGTCTATTTGTTCTTTGAGATACTCAGATGCTTTTGCTGTTTGTCTCTGATGTATGTGTATTGTGTGTGAGTGCTCTTTCTGCTGGAGTCATGAAGGCAACTTTTCTCTCAGTGAATAAGTACAAATTTTACTAGTCCCATCATGGTTCAGGGAGAGGACAGAGAGATGCTGTGGGAGCAGCAGTGACCGCCACTGTCACAGTGTGCCTGTGATCACAGAAACAGATATGCTCAACCAGGAGACATATATTGTGTTCTAGAATTCCAGCAGAATGGACTTATCTCTTCACTTTGTTATGAGTAGCAAGCAAGTTTGCATTAGATTTCTCAAAGTTTTGGTTAGTTTGAATACTTTGATGCTTTAGGCATTTTATTGCTCAATTAAATCAAACAACTATTACTGAATTTTTATTTTCTGAATCTGATCTCCATTCTTTCTCAGACTTTTCTTTCAGTGCGTTTAGCACACAATAAAAACACATTCTCACTCATCTCTGTCTTAATTTAGAC